>NC_137688.1:12957854-13102854 GCF_963989245.1 Nansenia antarctica
CACACACACACTCACACACACACACACACACACAAAAAGTACTCACACACTCAACTGCACGCACACGTAGACACTCACAGACACACACTCACATGCGCGCACACACACACACACACACACACACACACACACACACACACACACACACACACACACACTCACACACACACACACACACACACACTCACACACACACACACACACACACACACACACTCACACACACACACACACACACACACACACACACACACACACACACACACACACACACACACACACACACACACCTCCACCTGATTGGGTTTCCTGGAGAGCCCTTTGAGGCCGTGGCTGAGGAGGTGATGAAAGTCAGGGAGCATCCATTAAGTGTGAGAGACAGCCCCCAGAGTGGGTACGGATGAGGGGTTTAAGTGTTTTCAGTAAGGAGCCACGGACCACCTGGTGGAGGCAGGGGGGGGAACAAAAGCATCTGTCTAAGGGCCGGGCAGACTCCAAAACATCAGTTCAACAAGTGCCAAAGAGCACTTCTGGGCATCAGGTATCACAAGTCAGGATTTCCAGCGTGTTTAGAGACGTGACCTTCAAAATGTCAAGGGGGGCACTCACATTTACACAGAGTCTGTTCTTCGCGGCGTAAAGGTAATGGCCAGGAGCCCTACTTTGAAATGTTAGTCAGGTTTGGATCTCTTGGCTTCTCATGCAGAACGCTACTAGCATTTAGCAGAGGTACTGAGCCTGCCTGCTTCAGAACGAACCAAACACAATCTATAATGTTGAACAGTCGAATACCATATTGTTGTATACTACACGTGTTTAACAATTGTATGTTTTACAAATGAGTATGTTTTGTTTTTCAAGCACCAATATTGGAGTTGCGGAATCATGACGAAAGATGACTATGGTTGCATTATGGAACTTTATGCACTACTGTACATAACATGCAACATAAGTATTGTGCATAATGTTACAGAGTTGAAAAGGTAATAAAGTTGGAATATGCCCCCACCCGTGCCCTCGAAGCAACACTGTTTACGACAGCACCTTTTACACATACGTAGTACAATCCAAATGTATGTGTTTATGTGGTGGTGGACAGGGGATGCACACATACACATAGATTATAGTCTAAGGGAGATGATATCATTCATTTGACTGAGAGCCGTGTTGATTTTGAAGGTGTGTGGATGGGAAAGTCCCATAGTATCATACGCAGGAAGAGTTGGCAACAGTGTAGGCTCCCCATGTCAGAACACCCACTGGCTTGCCATCACACAGATGCTGAGATCACAGGCCTTTGCTTTCATGCTTCAACACAGATATCCTCCCAACCGTTAAGGAAACTGCACAGAGATATTGAGATAAAGGCTTCAAATTGTTTTAAGAATGGCCTGTTCTGCAATTGTCCAACGATCATAATGTTTTAGAACTTGTTTAATTCTTGTGGTTTCTCCATAACATTGTTATGGTTAGTTGAAAGGGATAATGCAGGTACTTAGATTACCATATCTCCCCTTTGAGGACAGACCCCTATCAATAATTTGGCTAACATTGAAATTGCGTGGGTATTGTAAAACTATATCTCTGTGAAACAGTTTTGCACAAAGACATATCCATCAACTTGGTAGAGACGCTTTCTGCTGCATTGAAGCTGTCAGCAGACGAATGAAGAAGGTGTTACAAAAAAAAAGGAACGAGGCACAAAACGGTTCTCAGTGTTCAGAGATGTCTTGGCCACCTTGACTTTCATTGTCCAATAAGACTCTTCATCAGGACTATAATTCTGAAACTGTCAACAGAGATTACTTAATCCTTATCGCTCTGACCTCCAGTTTTATACAGCTGCCAAGCCGCTGGACCAGAGTTAAAGGTCAGGTTTTATTTGGCCCTGATCGTGTCACCGTACGGCGGCTACATGAGCAGGTTCCTGAGACCGGCTTTGAAGTTTTTATGCATCCATGAGAACTCCCCTCTTGTCTCTCAGCATAGTGGCAATCATAAAGAAAGACAACATTGATCTCGTAAGTGGGTTTATATGTTTGAACTCGCCACATTTAAAAGACAAAACCGACTAACAGCGTGCACTCCGTTTGATAATTCGAACTTTTAAAACTGTTTTGTGAGGTCTTTAAAAGTGTGTCAGTTTGTTTAACAGGGACTTAAAGAACACTCAAACTGTGGAATATTTTAAATCTCGAGACAAATGTTGAAACATACAGTAATATTAAATGATATATGCCTGAGGTGATTAATTTGGACATGCAATAACTTCTGTGCAAACAATTAGGCCTATCTACTTACGTTTAGATAATTTTACAATAAATCCAAATTAACATTCCATGTAAAATAGTCAATGGTATCACCAATTACTATACAGAAGATTGAATCATTTAATTTTTCCAAACAGGCACATTTCAACAAGACCAAGTCCAATTCACAGATTTTAATAAGAGTTCAGAGCCAACAGACTTTACGTAATGCATACATGAGGGCCCCTTTGGGATGAATTCAGCAAATCATAGTTATTAGTGTTAGTGTTTGTTAGTGTTTGTTGTTACACAAATGTTTTATCACTTGCGACCCACCCTAACTGACACGAGATAATATGAGAAAACTGCTATCCTTGGATTAAAAGATACAGCACTATCATCTCTATGTAGATACAATTTCTAATGATTTCTCTATACTGTATATATTTAACTGTAAAAAATATATTCTGAAATAAATAAATATATAACATAAATATACGTATCTAAAAATGAATAAATAAAACATCTTAAACTGACACCTGTGACAAATATCGTTCTGCTATTTTCAGGATAGACTAGTCGCAAGTAAAAAGAAACAAAAACAGCTGAATTCCTTCAAAGTCCTTCTTGAATAAACTAAGCCTCTCCAACATTATAGTACTAAAAAAACAAACAAAAACAAATAAAAATACTATTTTCATAAATCATATCAAATCTGATGGACTCTACCATTCCAACTGGCTCCATTGTCCAACAGACACTTCCAGAGTGGATCTGGCCCCCAGACAGAAGGGTCTCTCCATGACCAATCAGCACGCCTGCATCAGCATCCCTTCCTCTAACTCCTCTTCCTGTTCCTCTCCTATTCCACACAGAATTCTCTCGTGGGGGTCAGCTGGCCCCTGGAACAAACGGCCTCCTCATGCCAGACGTGCGGGTTGACAATGTCAGACATTCTAGACTGTCTTCCTAGCCGATGAGAGCCGGCCTGTGCATTCCGAGAGGAGGCCCCTGGTGGCTTTATCCCCAGTGTGGGCTACCCCTGCTGGCTGGCTCCACTGTCTGTCTAACACACAGCCAGACGGCCCACATCCCTGGTTCCCTCTGAGAGCTGGAGCATAAGCAGCTATTCCTGATCTGGGACGGGGGGTGCCCAGCCTCAGCTATGGCCCAGGATGTCTCTGTACAGCTCCGGCACTCGGTCAGGGTCCACGGGTCTGGGAAGGAAATGGGTGAACTTCTGGTGTCTCCTGGACTTTGTCCCGTCTCTAGGTGTGCCGTCCTTATTCAACGCCACAAAGTAACGAGTCCCTTTCTCTCCGTGCTTGTAGAGGTTGGAGGAGTATGTGTTGTACCAGTTCTCTTCAAACTGCTCCCTGAAGACACACTCGGCAGTTAATTTCTCCTGTGATAGAGAAGGAACACAGCATGATTTCATGAGGTCGTATCCATAGACAAGAGGAAATTAGGCCAAGAAAGCAACATGGGAAGATGGATTTTATGGATATTTATGATGATAAGAAGATGTAACATATACTGTACATCAAAACGGAATCTGTTGTGCCAGAGAGATACAGCATTGGTGTGAAAGGAACACATGTATGCCACCTGCTGGTAATTAAAATGGACAATAAAAGCCAGCCCAATGAAACTACTACTATAAGCAATGAAAGAGATTTGAGAAATTAATCAGCACAAATAAATGGGTAATACTTACAGAGCCGTACAGCTCTCCCTTGTCATTCATCCCCAGGTAGAGACCACTGTCCACCCCTCGTATGCTTATCAATCCGACGGCCAGGCTTATGAATTCCAAAATACCTGAAGAAGAATAAATCGGTTGTTCTCTGTATTTTCACAAGAGAGAACTAAGCCGTCTATCAGAGATTGTGACCCAGCAGGTTGAGAAGCCTATAGCTGCATTTCCCCTATAGCAGTTTCATAATGACGCGCTCTAAATACTACTGAACACGGTAGTCTATGTATAAACAAAACAAAACAGTTACATGTTGGCGTCAGAATTGAATGCATGAAACAGCTCTGCTAAAGAGTAATAGGCCTATTATGCTAATATTTCTAAGCTGGAATGACGAGGGAAGGTGAGTGCATTTAGGCTATTTTGACAAGAGTCTCATATGATGCTGATGGTGGTGAGGTTGATGATGGTGATATTACTACTACTACTACTACTACTACTACTACTACTACTACTACTACTACTACTACTACTACTACTACTACTACTACTACTACTACTACTACTACTACTACTACTACTACTACTACTACTACTATTAATAATAACATGAATAACAATTCAACATTTGAAATAAAAAATGTATAAAATAGTAATACAGTATTAATAGATTGATAATTACCGAACCGACTGTGGTCCTTTCTTGTCCCTTGCACATTGCCATCCGGAAGTATTTCTAGATGAAATCCAGTCCTACAATATAACTGTCTTCTGCGGAGAATCCCTTTTAAATGATTTAAATCCGCCGTGGTACTCCGCGAAAGACGCTCGCCAGGTACAAGGTGGTCGCCCAGTACTGTCGGGCTGTTGTCTCCAAGAGGCGTCAGGAGAAAATGCGACCCGAAGTGTCCAACACCATCCATGCCGTGCAAGAAGCTTCCAACTTCACCCAGAGCAGCCATCGCCTGCAAAACCTCCCGGCGCGTCAGTGTCCCGGAGCGGGTAAAGTTCAGTGCGGAGGTCCGGAGGGAGCGCTCTTTGGTTGCCACTGTCGCTTATTATTGCATGTTTACATTTGTGTCCGTTACTTAGCACATGTCATGATCTTACGCAGAGATGAACCCATCCGACTTTTCTCCATCGACATGAATAAATCAAACGTAAATAAATATCTTTGACATATGTTTTATGAACACGAATTCGTTCCAGAATATTACTACTTTACCGCTTGACGTCTTCATCAGTTGAGGTCTAGGTTACAATAAATCAGGCTACTGGTCATTTCCACCGTTAGAAGGAAGTTAGCCTGAATTGTCTATGTTGCAGATTAGAATATGTTGTGCTGAGTGGTGCCAATTATTCGTCCAAACCTTCTTTCTGCGCGGGTGAAGGGCACTAAACCACTGCTCTCTCTGCAGGTAAGGCGCTGCTGGGACTGTGCGCTCAGAGTGCCTGGAGTCCAGAGGCAGGTGCAAAACGACAACGAGGAGTTTTAGTGGGCGGGACTGTCAGTTCAGACTTGCCTTGGCAAATATGTTTTTCCTCTCAAGGTATAAAACAAGAGAACAAGAGAACGAGATTGGAAGAGAGCGAGCGAGAGAGAGAGAGGCGGGGGAGTAGAGAGAGAGAGAGAGAGAGAGAGAGAGAGAGAGAGAGAGAGAGAGAGAGAGAGAGAGAAAGAGAGAGAGCGAGAGCGAGAGAGAGAGAGTGAGAGCGAGAGAAAGAGAGAGAGAGAGAGAGAGAGAGAGAGAGAGAGAGAGTGAGAGGGAAAGATCATAAGCTTCACGGTGTGATTGATGAGAGTTTGATAAAAACCAATGTTTACTGGCACGTTGATAGGACACATTTTAGCAATTCACAGAATTTCACCTATTTTATAGTTCTATCGCATTCCCTCGTTACCTCACTTCAGTTGCTGACTGTAACCAACAACAACATCTAAAAAAAAATCCTCTTTAAAAATGTCCCATCCACAAGAAATTAATGAATAAATACAGTGGGATACTAAACTAATAATAACCCTCTTTGTTTTTTTTCGCCATACCTACCAGCATAACATCAAGTTATTGCGTCTTTGAGCCTCGGAAAAGCGCTATATAAATTCAATGAATTATTATTATTATTATTATTATTATTATTATTATTATCATCAAAACAACATTATTTTTGATAGTGCGTCAGCTGCCGTGTTCCAGCCCTGGGAAGCGCAAACATCCAGGTGAAACGGGGTGAGACACCCGGGCTCTTCTCGCGATGAGAGAGAGCAGCTCCGGTCTCTTGACACAAAAACAACCATGGCTGCCTTTCGCAGACTTATTTCCACATTGACCCATTTTTCCAATACAACAGGGTGGTTTTCGGTGGGGAAACACAGGTCTAAGACAACAAATGCATTTAGACTTATAGCAACTGGAGTATGCATCGCCACCGGTGCTGGTATCGTACATTATTATTATTATACACCTCATGGTTTGCGCTTGGGACTGGCCAGCCATATCGATGGTCGAGCGTTGCTCCTGTCATTACCATCAGTATCTGCGACAGATCAGGTACGGTTGACCATGGGCCAGTTGTATTATCTTGTTAATAGCATGTCTTTTACACAGTTGCACATTACAGTAGGAGATTCAATTGATAAAGAAATGCTGAGGAATTACCCGAGCCTGAAATCCGTTATGACACTCGAACTGACAAATGTAGAAATGACATTCATATTACAACGTTTATTTTTAGGGAAGATTGTTTCATCCTATGCATGATAGAATGAAAGCACACACACGAGTGTGAAATGATCGTGTATGTACAAAATCAGGAGACATCCACGACGAGCATTGAATGTAATTGGCCCATACATGGGGCGCTCTCCACGACACAAGGTGCTGAAATGTAAAAAAAAAAAAAATGAAGAAAAAACACGGGGTATGGTCTGATTAGTGAATTTTGTTTCACAAAACAATACATCAGTGAAATGAACATAAATCAAAACCTCTTACCTAACAGATTTTGGAATAGATTTATCAAGGGACATGACTGATCTCTTGGCTTTTTGAGTTCATTCAAATATTATTTATATTTTTTAATATTTCATGATAGAATTAATCACCCTACTCTGTGGAAATAGAGTGGGACCTAGATAAAGTTCTATATTCTATTTTTAGATCAGAACTTGCTTACAGGGGTATCACGGTCAGACACACAGTGCTCTGCAACTCAGTTAGTGGAAACAAGTAAGGAACAGTGCATTGCACTCCCCCTGTTTCTTCCAGTTCAGCGTATTTTTTAACACTAAGATCTGTGGGATCTTTGTTGAAAAGCCATCATCGGATTGTTGGATCAGTAAACCGTGTAGAAGTGTCCTGGTCTGCTTCGCGAGCCTCCCTTGACATGGTGTTCCTTTTCTGTCGCCCACTCTCTTATCTCTTCTGGGGTGGGGGCTGTCGGGTGTAACCTTGACTGGGGGGTTGAGCCTCAGGAATCCTGGGAGGCAGGAAACTGGACACTAGGACTTGGCTGAGGGGCTGACATTTGATGGGGGTGGTGGGAGGGATTGGGTTTAGAGGCAGGGAGGGGGGGGGGGTGTAATGGGTAGACAGGGGGCTGGAGGGGGGGGGCACACATTCCCCGGGGTGTTTGCTCTGTGCCCAGTGGGCCTGGCACTCTGCCACCAGAGAGAGATCCACTCTGTCCTCGCCAGGCTAGCCCCCCTGATATCGCTGGTTTTGAACATTTGTAGGGACATTATCTGGCTGGAGAGGGGTGAATAACTGGGCTGACAAAACATGTGGCTCATTCTTTGAAGTGAGGCTTGGGTTTTCTTTGTTGCATATTTGACTGTGGCTTTCCGTGACAAGCGAAGCGTGCATTGATTGTTATGCTCTTCAACCAGCCTACTGTTTGCTTATCTGAAAAGTATAGTTTGTCTTGTGTGTTTTCTTTCTGTTTGAATAATTGCTGCGTTAACATTCTGTGAGTGTGTGTGTGTGTGTGTGTGTGTGTGTGTGTGTGATGTTCCGTTTCAGGCTAAGACATTCGATCACCTGGATGATGATGATGTGTACATGTCGTCTCATGAGAACAGGTTCAAGCTGTTCAGCTCGGTGGAGTGCGAGGGTCAGCTGTACATGACCCCCATCAACTTCATAGAGTCTGTCACCATGAGTGAACCCAAGCGTGAGTCCCGATCACCACGCCAACTCTTCCTCACATCACCCACCCATATCCTAAAAACAGAGCTTTCGTTCCAACTCCTCGTAGAGTCGATCGATGAGCTCTGAATATAACTCAACTGGAATCAGGCCTTCATTTACTTAGGAAGCTGATGAACTGAAACGATGAGTTCTATTGTCAAACTGCCTGTCCGCTGTGATTGGAGAGTCTTAAGGAGGCTGTTTGCTGGAGAATCACATCGAACTCTATGCAAAGGCCTTTACGAGTGACATAAAAGTAGTCTTTGATTGGCTAGGACTCAAGTAGTCATCAAGCCTGCACGGCGATAGACATCTCTACCAGCAGCACCTCTTTAACGGCTAATTTCTGTAGCAACAAACTCGGACAGACAGAGACCTAACACCATGGCTCGAGGTGTGAGATGTCTGTGTCCTCTTTTATGAGTGAGAAAGAATCTCCTATTCAACACATTCTTAGAAGAACTGGGAATTTGAAGCTGTTATAATTTGTCTGGACTCATTTGATTGATTGGGATTGGAATCTGTGTCGTGGTGGAGGCTTGGCTGCCCGGGCATGTAATGAGAGAGATTAGTGGGTAGCACTAATGTGAATAGCACACATTGCGTCACCCCTCTCCTCTCATTCCTCACAGTGATTCTGACGGCGGAGGCATTACGAAATAGGGATAATGACGTTTTATGGTTTTATGCTGTGGTTGTAAAGCAAGCTATGTTGTTTTCCCTCAAGTTTGAAAAGGTCTGGGGGCCGCCACACTGAGGGTCCTGAACCATTATGTAAACAGTCAAAAATAGCCATGTCACAATTCATTCACATTTTTCATACACGGAGAGTCTCTTGCATTGTGTCACTGTATCATTTTCTTTAGATCACTAAATAACTCCAATTTATCTTGGCCAGATTATCCGTGCTTTTTTTCCCCAAAGAAGTTGCTATGAGAAAAAGGGAAGCATGTCAGGTATTTCAGTGGAACGGCCTGTTTACTTAGAGAATAGTATTGGTTTTAATTCGGCCAATGTAAATGGGCTGTCTTTTCTAGTGATCTTAATGATTTTCTCTCTTCAGAGCTCCAGCCACTGCAAATAAGCGCTGCCGCTATATTCTCTGAGACTGGAGGCTAAACGGCCGACTGTCTGTGGGGAAAGGCACCAGTGTGCTTCTGCCTTTCATTGTTAGAGATAGATGGATGCCTAATAAAAGAGTTCATTGCCTCTGTCGATGTGTCTGTGTCACAGTCCAGACCGAGTTTTCTCAGGGTTGCTTCATGAACATTTCTGTAGCATGAAGCCTTCAGGTAACCAATTTCTCTACTTCATTCATCTCAGTATGAATATTTTTTTACAGTACTGTAGGCCGTCAAACACATAGATGCATTATGTACACATCGAAGAGATGACCCTGTTATCTTTACCCGCCACCCAGACACTTCGTTTGGCTGGAGAGGCCTTTAAAAAGTGTGGTTATCATAATCTCTGCCTTAGAAACAGGTCTGAATGTGTCAGTAGAGGAGTTAATGTCACTGTTATCATGGTACTGCCGCGAGGGCGATGTGAATCATCGAGCTAGGTGTTTTTATGGGACCTCCGCCTTATTTTACGACAAGGGACCGTTTTTATTGAGTATTGGAATGCCTTCCCAGTGATACGGCCAGTCCAGATGTCCATAGGAATACTTGTTTCCCTTTTGTGTTTTTCTTTTTCTTTTCCACCAGACATCCCATGTGGTCTTTGATGGAAATTATTTATTTGAGTGGTATTGCTGATAAGTTCAGAGCAGGAGGAAAAGGCTATTTTATTTTGTATTTGACTATATTGATATGGTGTAAAACAGCACTGACCAATTTGATACTTAATAACAACATTTTCCTGTTTTTAGGCAAGAGGATATGGAAGTCCCTCACAAAAAAGGTGGGAAGTTTGGTGCTTACGTCACTGCATGCATAGACTGGTAGGAAGACTATCATCCCTCTTCCTTGTTATTGAAATGAAAATGACCCTTCTTGGAAAAGAATAGGTAAATATTGATGACATGCAGTAATTCTACTGTCTATACTATTGGAAGAGATGTATTAGATTCATGAAAGATGTACTTCAGGTCTCTTTGCATGTGGCTTTGATGATTCCGGGGTGAAGGATTTGGGATTTTTCTCTGTTTTCAAAGGACTTAGAGAAGATGCTGGCCGACACTCCACCTGTTTGTAAAGGATCATCCAACATGTTTAGGAATCTCCGTGAACGAGGTGAGACTTCCACTGCTACCGTTGTGCTTTGCTGATATGCTGAAATGTAGTTATTCTTACGGTACTGACTACTCTAATTATTATATATATATTTTAATGGTTTAGAATTGTTCCGAAATGTCGAACAAAGACACTTGTTGCGCTCGATAAACACAGATAAATACAACTAGGCCTTCCCGTTCTTTTTCAGAATATGGGCCAATGCAGTCATCGCTGTTTCCATATAACATATAAATCCAGAACATAGGGCAGGCAGTAAATGCTATCTGCAATCTTATGGTATCTTATCTGTTCATCCATCTAGATATTGTGAACCTGCTGTCATGCAACCTCAGATACCAGGGTGATGAACTTGTCCCCTACAGAGCGTGCCACGATACTAGACAACGCCAGTTATTAATGAAGAGGAAACCTTGACAACCGTGTACCAGTTGAAATTGAATAGTCCGTCCCTCCTTGTGTTGATATGAGCTTGTGTTCTCCCCCATAATGACAGGCTGGAGGGAGTAGGTAATTGTGGGTACCGCTCATGCTAGCCTCTTGTTCTTTTATGTTGGGATGTTTCTGGAACGTGGTTTTCTTACACCCGAGTCCTCTTGCCAATCGAAGCAAACGTTTTAGGTCATCGGGTAACGCCACAGTGGTTTCAGAAACAAAGCGTCGGGTTTATCTGGATGTCATGTTGTTACGGAGACCCAGTTGTGTTTCTCTGCTGCTTGTTAGCGTGTGTCCCTGACGTTTACCTGTGTCGCACTCTCTGTAGTTCAACGCAAGAAACTTGGCACCATACGCACAGTGGTAAAAGCACCATGTTTCACTTCCCAGTTCTTCTCTGATGGGTGTTTCCCAGTGTTCCCCAGTGTTTCAAACACTGGCTGTGCAGTAGGACTTCTCCCCGCTCTCTCCTCTCCTCTGTTGCTTTAGCTAAGTGCCAACGCTGGGATTTGGGTCTTTTAATCCTGCCGTTAAACGTCGCGGCTTTGCAGAGAAAAAAAGGATTGGATTGATCTGCGAACAAAGCCTTGCTTTAGAGAATGAGGGAGCTGTTTGAACCCAGTTATGTCGAGGCATGTCCCCCTGGCCGCCCCCCTGATCACCATGGACATTATGAATCCTAAGAATGGTATTGGATTACATCTCCGGGACCGCCACTCTATATGAAGTGTTTCTGTGGAATTCTTTGTATTGTCTGACAGCATCTACTTGAGCTCAGCGGCGGGGATTGAGGTGGGGCGGGAGGGGAGGTGGGGGCGGGCGGGCAGAGTGAAGGTGTGTGGTATTGGTGAAACATGGTTGGAATCCTAAAGATTTTGTTCTTTTCTCCACAAACCCATTTAAGCTTTAAAGGTCTTTGAAGCCACAGAACTTGAGTCATTCTAAGGCCGTTTTTCAACAGAAAGGTGCTCGAGCAGATCATTGACGTCATCTACGACGCACCAGGTCAGATGGACTTTTTACATGTACCTCTATAATGAAGTACTGAACATCCCCTATGAATAGACATATCACAGAACCAATGGTATTTTCATCACTTAAACTACCATTGTCCATTCTTAGTGTTTTCTTTTTTGGGGGGGGGGTAAATCTCCCTGCAGCGAACGCCATACCTGAATCCTTTTCCCATAACACCCAGAGCAGTCACCCAGAACTATCTGTGCTCCAGTCACTATCTTCTCCTGCAAACAAAGGCTTGGGAATGCTTTCAGAGTCCGGGAGACAACCCTCCACAGTGTGCCTAGATGGGCCCTGACAGTTACTCTTCTCCTCGCCGTGTCACACAACAAAGGGAGTTGTCGAACACAAAGACGAACACAAACCAAAATCAGCCGTCCACAATCAGTGACAGATCACTTGAGAATGTTTTACACCTTGTTATCCAAACAGAAGGAGCTCAGAAGCCCAGCACTGGGGCTTAATTTTGTTTGGGTTTGCGTCCAGATAGGTCACTTCTGTTGTAAAGCCTCTGTTTGTGTGAACAGAACACCAACCGTGAATTAAGAGGCACCTTTTAAGATGTTATCAATATGAAAGAGAAGATTACCTGTTTGTCTGAAGGCGTGCACTATTTCATGGGATGTCTTATTCATCTTAAGGGCATGACTTTGAAAATCTGTAAACAACTCAACATAACAGCTAGACTCCCAGGCTTTGATGTTCATTCATTGTATTACTTTCTGAACACCTTACATGAATAAAAGTTTCAGTCAAACATTTTGATTTTGTGTTTCAGGCGTCATTGGTTACACAGAGTATATGTTCCTGCTTTGCATTTTAACCAGTGAGTATGTTTTAGTTGATTTTCGATACAATATTTTCTATGGAAATCTAGAAGTATTTGTTCAGTTTTTAGATCGAATGCTCTTTCTCTCATATCGTCTGCTTCTCTATTTCGTCCGTCATTTTCCAGAGCCTCGTGCCGGATTCAAGATAGCCTTCAACATGTTTGATGCTGATGGAAATGAAATGGTGGACAGAAGGGAGTTCTTGGTGGTATGAGCTTATCTATATAAGTTCCACTTCCACTTCCTACTTTCTATAATTCTCTATAGTGTAATGAGAAGGATGGTCAAACATGTCTCAATCATTTCTCAACACTTTCCTTTCAGCTGGAGGAAATCTTCCGTAAGAAAAAGGATAGAAAAGAAGTGGAAGGTGATGTTCCAAGATCTAATGAGCTGGTAAGGCGTGCAAGGAGGGGGGACATTTCTTTAGTCTTTCTACCAATGGACTGTCTTTCTGCCTCATGTTTTTACACAGTATGTATTGACTAGGGATGGGAATCGATAAGATGTTATTGATACCGATTCCATTATTGATTCTGCTTATCGGTTCGATTCTTTATCGATTCCTTTATTGATACCTGATACATTTTCGGCGTGGAAAAAAGTAGGCCTACACAGGTTTTCAGTGTGAACGCAGCTGTTTTATTATCTTGAGTCTCTGAACGCAGTGTATAATATCTGAACATAACATTTGAACATAAATCAAAATGAATTAAAACATAAAATAATGACAAATAAATTAAATGGTCCTTTTCTTAAAAGGATATCACTTTGAAAACAAATATAAAACTGATAAACTCAACAATTGTTCTGCAGAAAAATGAGCATGTCTGCTTTCTCTGAGAGGATCCTAGATCTCTCTGGGCTAATTGTGTCTCCAGCTGAACAGCCTCTCAGATGGGGTTGAGGAATCCTGAACACACAAATAGATTTGGGCAAAACAACAGCGGCAGGATGAAATGGGAGAATATTTGTACAGCATTTGTTTTTATGGTTTCTTAATCAAAGAAAAAAGTCTGCTTGTGTGGCGCTAATATTATTAGCATAGGATATTTTTACCCTCAGTAACAGACGTGTTGCTCGCTTGCAGTGGCACTCATGCATAAAGTGTCAAAAACATGGCGTTCCTGTCATTTCAGCCCATGTTGCGTCGAAAGATGTTTTAACTGGAAATTAGCATTTCAATTATACTTGAAATTATTATTTTACAGACGTTACAAGTAGCAATGATGTCATTTTTCTTTATGAAATGAAGCCACGCTTTGGACATGCGTTTCTGCCTACACTCTGCCATGACTCCTTGTTGCAAGTTTCAGTGTTTGACTTCATCATGACGCACAAGTTCTTCCAATGCGCAACTGTCGGCGCATGCGCAAAACATGCCGGCATTAATAAGAGGAGTCGATAACCTCAGAGGCATACGATACCGATGCACCGAACAATTTGTTACCGGTGCTCAACTGGAACCGGTTCTTGATACCCATCCCTAGCATTGACAAATGTATTCTGGTTATTACAGTAGTTGTTCAGTTCAGAAACTATGAGATAGAAATATCTCCACAGAGAAAGTGTACTGCTGTATGTTTTGGATGCAGAGTGACAGTGGATGACGTAGGTACAGAGTACAACACGCCTCAGGCTTTCATCTCTGTAGTGTAGTCGTACGCTGCTTGGCGGTGCGTCTAAACACCAGGATTTGATCAGAATGATAAGAGAGACTCTCTCAGGTCTTATCACACCGACGCTACAGTAGGACAGGGCTCACTCAGGGGAGCGATGTCACGAACCGACATCTACGGCAGACTTGACCTCAAAATGATACCCTTATGACCATGAATGACCGTTAATGACCATAGTAGACTACACTATCCAATGTTTTGTGGTGATGCATTGTAATTGGTTCGAACTGCTTTTCAGCTGATCATAACGGACACTCTTCCTGTGCGTGTTGTAACATGGTTCTCTTGCCCTGTCTCTTGCATACCCGCATCCCCTCTTCTCTTGCATTTTAGAGCTTGCAACTGTATGGGTATCGGGAGTCCCATCAGCGCAGCGTATGTACTTTACCCTCTGTTTCCCCTTGAAAATGTGGTTACTGTGTGTTCTGTGGAGTTTCCCTTTATTAGCAGTGTGTTGCATGGACTGTAGACTTGTTTGCTTGTGAGAAATCCCAGGAGCTACTTACAGGCATCAATGGGTATGACATGACTGACTCCATTCCATGCAACATGCATGGAAAAGGCTATCTCACTCTTCCGTTAGTAATGTTTAGAATGTTAGAATGTTTTAATGTTAATGTGCAGCAGGCGGAGTGTCTTGCATGCTGTGAGGTGGGACAATGCAGTCGTAATGGGTCCCAGTCAAACGCTGTCTAACACTATGCTTCTGTTGTGTGAGGAGGGAAGAGGGGATGGGGTGGGGTGGTGGGGGTGGATGCAGGACTGCCCTAGCAGAGCACAGCAGATGATTTATGTACTGGCCTGCTGTCAAAGACACTGGCTGAGCTATGGCTGCAGATTCCACTTCAAAAGGCCCTCACCTGAAGACTGACAGCATTCTTGGACCCCCATGTTTTATTTGTACAGTTTCTTAAAAAGTGGTATTTGGGTTCAGGTTACCTTTTGTGGTGGGTTTGACCATGAAGAGCTCCGTGGCAGTCAGAGGGAGCTAGCACTGCTAGGATGAATGTCTTAACAGAGAAAGAGAGAGAGAGAGAGAGAGAGAGAGAGAGAGAGAGAGAGAGAGAGAGAGAGAGAGAGAGAGAGAGAGAGAGAGAGAGAGAGAGAGAGAGAGAGAGAGAGAGAGAGAGAGAGAGAGAGAGAGAGAGAGAGAGAGAGAGAGAGAGAGAGAGAGAGAGAGAGAGAGAGAGAGAGAGAGAGAGAGAGAGAGAGAGAGAGAGAGAGAGAGAGAGAGAGAGAGAGAGAGAGAGAGAGAGAGAGAGAGAGAGAGAGAGAGAGAGCGTTACAGCTAGAAATAAGTGTTCTAGTGTTTGAACACTTTGGGAATAGGTGTGTCTTTTTTGTTTTGATTTGTTCTGTATCACTCAAGGTATCCTTCCAGCTACGGTTCAAAAGTCAAATCTTTTCCAATTCACCTGACAGTCATACATGCAAACCTGCGGTTGGGCATTCCCCCTGTATTCTAATTACAAGCGTATCAGCCTCTTTTCATGGGGCGAGATGGGAACAGTGCGGCACATTAAAGACCGGCCCGTAATTAGCAGTGGGATGAAGTCATAAATCTCTCCCTGGCGAAATGCGATGAAGCGTAGAGGAAGAGCTGTGTTTTATCAGCTGTCTCAGCTCTCGCATTCCCCCGCTAGGCATGGAAGATGAGAAAAAAAAAACTGAATAAGATAAATAAATATTATGAAATGAAGCAAGAAACAGTCGAGAACATGTGTTAGGGCGACGGGCGCTCGCTGCCTGGCTGTTGTTGATGTAGCCTTTGAAGCAGGTGATGTTGAGACTTGAGAGGCACCGAGACCAGGCCAAAAATGATGAGGTAAAAAAAAAAGACAGGAACCGTCAACAGACTGTTGTGCTCACATTTGGGTGTGGGTGAAAGTGACCTGAAGCTAATGAAACACATGACAACTATTATTATGAGCAGATTCCCAAAGATAAACAGTGTGAATACAGTTATTGTGAATATAGTTATGTTATTAGGACTAGCATGAGTAGCAGTGATAGTACTGCACTCATAGCGAGATAGTGTTAGTGTAAATATAAAAATATTATATATATATATTAGCTGATTTTATCCAAAGCGACATACATTGCAGTGAGTACATACATCTTTCAGTATATATGGTCCCAGCGGGAATCGAACCCCAAACTTAAGCATTGTTAGTGCCATGCTCTACCAACTGAGCCAGAATAGTAATTGGACTGCTGTGAAATGTTGTTGAAGCTACCCTGAAGGCACAACATACAGTATCTCAGAGAGCGCGTTGCGCTGGTGAGAAGCAGTCTTGTTTGTTTGAGTCTGTCTCCAGACATAACAGTAGGTCGAAGGAAGAACAGGTTCCCCTGGGAGTGAAAGGCTGTGGTAGCGTCTTATCCTTCACAACAATCACAATGAAGAGTTTGAGAGTGTATTGAAAGATCTCAATTGCCCTGTGATTATACAACAGTGGCAACTTTTCACATGACAGAGGGAGGGAGGGAGGGAGGGAGCGAGGGAGCGACCTGCACCACCCTCTGGGCTATAGTAGGGTGGGCCAGGAGCCCAGAAACAATGAACAAAGGAGGACATCATTCCAAAATGTTTATTTAATCACAATCTGATCCCGTTTCACAAGCGTGGATGAAAGGTACACCGTTAACCTGCATTCAGCTCGCAGCGATGTATCAACCAGTGATGTATTGGGGTGGGGATTCGGTTACACAGTTAACATGGCATGAATCATCATTCAGCCTTTCACGCCCCTGTGTGTCTCGGACATACTGGATGCAGCTGTCTGGGATGAATATCTGGCCAGGAGGCTGCATGCTCCACTGCAGAGCAGGCTCACTTCATGGATGATGGACTTTTTCATAGTCCTTCCCAGTATGTGGTTGTCATCCCCAGAGTGATGTTGTATCACTGCTCCCATGACTGGCTGGCTGGGTGGGTGGGTTGGGTGTCGGGGCGTTATTGTAATGTATTTTTCATTGATGATGGGATCAGCAGTTCAGATGGCTATCTGTCTGTCTGTCTGTTTGTTTGTTTGTCTGTCTGTCTGTCTGTCTGTCTGTCTGTCTGTCTGTCTGTCTGTCTGTCTGTCTGTCTGTCTGTGTCTGCCTGCCTGCCTGCCTGCCTGCCTGTCTGTCTGTCTGTCTGTCTGCCTGCCTATCTGTCTGTCTGTCTGTCTGACTGTCTGTTTATTTACTGTATGTGTATGGCATGCTAAATGCTAATGCAGCTCCTTTTTGCCAGATGTTTTTCTAGTCCTCTAACAGCTCTTGCCTCCACTACTACCACAGGACCATAGACAAGGCTCTCTCCATGTAGAACCCAGGGGCATGTGGGATGTTCTGAAGCGAGGGGCGAGTCACGCTATCTTCTCTGATCTGGCAGAGGTACTGATGCTCTCCGATCCTTCTTTATTTATTGGTTACAGTCGTGGTAAATCCCTAGACTGTATCAAGCCTACAATACGTTCCTCACTGTTTCAAATTAATTTGTTGACGATGAACTACGGAGATGATCAAGTTCTTGATAATGTACCTTAGACAACGTCCATTATGTAAGCGAAACATATAAAGTTTTTTTTTTTTTAAAACAATCTCTTTCCCAACACTTTCTGAAAAAAACAAAACAGAACCGAGTTAAAATGGGAAAACACTCCACCCTGGACTGGAGCGACCCTGCACCTGTAGGGTTTGATACTGGGGGAAGCATGTTCCCAGGCAGCGCTGAGCCTGTAGGAGGGACTGAGATGACTTAGTGGCTGTCAGGGGAGTGGGCTGTGCTGGAACGTGTATTCTGCTCTTTCCAAGCCACGGATTAAACATTAACACAGTAACCATGACCATGGCACTTCTCTGATTGGCTCTTCTTGATTTCCATCTTTACCACTAAGGTTTTTTATTATTATAATTATTATTATATATATATCTTTTTTTATTATCATGAACGGAATCTGTTCCATGGAACTAGATAATTAAAATAAGAGACAGTTCACCACCTATACATAAAAGACTGGGTTAATAAATTATTTCCTTCTCATATGAAATGCTGTTTGCATACCTAATCATTGTGGCACTTGCATGCATGTTTGTACAAGACAAGCATAATGAGTGTTTGAGTGTGTACTGTATGTGTGAGGGAAGCATTTTATGCATGGTTGAACTCACTAATGTATATATTGATTGAACTCCTTGTACTCGTGACTGTTTTATTATTGACTGATTGACAGACTAATTGCTAAATCACTTTTTGTTTGTTTGCCTTCACAGCTTGTTGATGCAAACACTGACACCACATTGTTGGTCCATTTCTTTGGGAAGAAAGGAAAGGCAGAGTTGAACTTTGATGATTTTTACAAGTAAGCTGAGAAATGAATGGAAATGAAGACATCGAAAAGTGTAGTGGTGGCCTAGTGGATAGTGAGTTAGACTGATGATCAAAAGGTCATGATTTCTAATCCCACCAGGGAACACCACCACTAGTGTTAGCCCTGGTCTTAGCTCTAAGTTACTCCAGGGAGACTGTCGCTGTAATATGTAATTGTAAGTCGCTATGGATAAAAGTGTCTACTAAATGCTTAAAATGGGTACCGGTACATCAAAAAGCTGAATTTTAAAGAGGCCTTGTTGAAATTCTAACTTGTATTTACATTGTTAGCTACATGCCACATTGTTGCATTTCTACCCTTCTACCAGTATTACATTTCTATTTGGTTACACACTCCAACTCATAGCTTAAGTCAGTCAGTCAAGTGTCCCCTGTGTGTGTGTGTGAGCTGGTGGTGGCGTTTCCTGTCATCGCGGCCTGTGTCTGCCACCCCATCCCCAGATTCATGGACAACCTGCAGACGGAGGTGCTTGAGATCGAGTTCCTGTCCTACTCTAAAGGCATGCCCACCATCACCGAGGAGGACTTTGCCCGGATCCTACTGCGCTACACCAACGTGGACGATGTCACCGACCTCCTGGAGAACTTACGACGGAGCCTGCAGGACGAGAAGGTGAAGGCAGGCGTGTGTTCTCACTGTCCTCTTTACCTCCACTCTCTCTCACACACAGCCCAGTGCCCCCCCCCCCCCCCTCACCTCAATCTACCTCCACTCCCACCCCTATACCCTTACCTTCCCGCAACCACACACCCCTCCCCACACCAAACACACACCCTCTACTCTACTTACCCCCCTTGCCCCCACGACGACTCAGCCCAAACACCCCCACAACCTTTTCTTCTACTTGTTACAATACACATGCAGGCGATGGAGATTTAATCAAGACGCAATTAACAGTCATTCTCACTTTTTCTCAATGGTGTTTTCCTCGGTTACCTGGCCATAAAATCTGTATAAATAGTGCCATGCGTTATTGAATCCCCGTGCTTCACTGAATTAATTAAGCCTGATGCAAAATGGTTTTCCGTCAAGTGGACGACTGAAATCCTCTCTGTTGCTCTTTCTCTACGAGTGTAGTCCATACCACGGATTAGTCATCGTCGTCGCTGATTGAAACGTGCACATTTCAGGATGTTTGTTCTTACGTCAGGGCACGCTGACCCGCACATAACGAGGTGAGCATCCCCTCAGCCAGCTGAGTAGGCCGTTGCTAGATCGCCATTGACAATCAAGTGGGTCTCATCGTTAGGTGAAGAGATATTTTTATGGAGGCTCACCTTGTTAAAACAGCAAAGCGTCACAGATGACTCATTACTTCATTTGTTAAACTGTGTGCAGTGTGGTTGTTTGGAGGGGGGGCCCTGCCGGGGGGGGGGGGGGGGCTGGAGGAGGGAGAAGCTAGTAGCCGTGGGACGGCTGAGTGGACTTCAATAGGGCCCGTGTTTGAGTCATCTGACAGCCCTTAGATGCTTGGGGATTCATCTCTTTTGTTTTTGTTTATGTAAGTATCAGGTTAATCTGCTTTAGAAAAGTCTGCAAACAGGCTGACCTCTTCCCGAATGCTACAATCCCCCCTCCCCCCCCAGTGTTGACAGCTCAGCGTGTCCATACCAGAGGGGGGTATGTATACTCTGACTGTTTGGTTAAGTTATTTTCTTGCCTTTGGATCTGTGTTATCTTTCTGATGTCTTCAAGGTCCCGCGGACACTAAAGGCTTCCCTCTGGTTTAAGTGGAGCAGATTATGTGTCGTGTGAAGTGGTGCATTATCTGGCTCCTTTTTGTTTCAGTGTTGGGACATCCAGTCGTTGGTTTTATGTGCCAGTCCTACCCTATATCTGATGTCTCACACTATCTGAGCCTTTCGACATCACACACAGCTCTGCTTTTTACTATGCTCTACTCAACACCGTGGGTGTCTTTATGAATCGTTTGCATTTTAAATGAGAGTTTAGAAAGCTAATTATTAGTCTCGCTTTTATTTATTGATCGATGTACTTTTCTTTTTTTGTTTCATCTGATAGGGAATCACCTTTGAGGAGTTCAGATCCTTCTTCCAATTCATGAACAACCTTGAGGATTTTGCCATCGCCATGCAAATGTACAACTTTGCCAATCGCTCTATTGGCCAAGGTCAGTGGCAATGAACAAGTGAAGAGCACTGGTTGGGTTTAGGATGACTCAATACCTCCAGGATTTGACCATGGAATTGATCATTGGTCTTATCTATAAACAATCTGTACACCATTGTCTCTGTTCTTAACGTAACAACACCTCTCGCTCTCCGTCCCCCTCAGAGGAGTTTATGCGGGCCGTCTATGTGGCCACGGGGCTCAAGCTCACCAACCACCTGGTCAACACAGTCTTCAAGATCTTCGACGAGGACCATGACGGCAAGCTCAGCTACAAGGAGTTCATCGGCGTCATGAAGGACCGGCTTCACCGCGGCAAGAGGGTAAGGCAGGGAGAGTCAGCGGCTCCTCCGCCAGGGCTGTGTAAACGCCATTTATCTCCCTTTTACGGCACCAAAGGTGACAGGAGGATTGGGAGATACCCACCCGGCCAGCCCTCTCCCTCTCTTCCCCCACTCTCTCCCCTCCATGTGCCTGAGAAAGCAAGGCCTTCTTTCGGGATTGAGGTGGAATAAACCCAAGTGCCCAGAAGCCTGCATAGGATGTTTCCACAGTAGCCACAGCCTGATTTGGGAAGATAGACCCAGCCTTATCTGCCTATCTGTCAGCTACATTCTTAATGTGTAATCTCTCAAGGCAACTGTGTGTGGTAAAGCTGTGTGGAGGCCATCAGGAAAGGGTCACTAGCTGATTGACTCATGTAGTTTCATACTACAGGCTATGTAATGGAAAAAGCGCCCTACAGCTAAATATACACCAATGCTGAGCAGAGCAATGCATGTTCCTTACAGAATTATATTGATATTATTACCTAATTATACCTAATAACTTAAGATATAATCTTATTTATATGCTACTGGCTATTGGATAGGCTGGATAGTTACAAGCTCCTGGAATTTGTCATGTTTTGGACACAACCGTTAAAACAACATAAAATCAATGACTCAGATGCATGGGGTAAACATGCTTTGCTTGATCTGATTTGTTTTTCATTAGTTATCTGATATCTTGACATGTCTCACTATGGTAAGTCCTCCATATAGTTTGGTTGTGAAGCGTTGCTGTCCTCTAGTGGCCAATTATTAGAACAATATGAATTTGAACACAAGTTACCATGGTATGCAAGCTGCTGTAACACATTACTTTATAGCCTGTGTTTACTTAATCATTGACCCATTTGCATTTTGGCTATCACTTGAAGTCAACAACCCTCAAAGCGTTATGCTTCAAGTTTACTTAACTCTCTCTCTCTCTCTCTCTCTCTCTCTCTCTCTCTCTCTTTGTCTCCCTCCCTCTATCTCTCTAAACACCAGGGGTTTAAGGGGGAGGAGAAGTTCACCTCTTTTAAGTCCTGTCTGAAGAAGCAGCTCTCAGGAAGGTGCAGTATGTTCCGCCTGTAGTGTCTACAGAGAACGGTTACGTAACGCAACACAATGCAGAACTGATCAAATAGAGACGATAACACATTAATCAAAACGTGACACTCTCAGTTTCCTACTTCTTGCTAGCACGAACATATCCGAGCTCCTAAGATGTGTTTGAGGCCCACACTCTTCATCTGCATCGAGTTACACTGTAATACTAACGCCTGATCAACTGCTACCAGACACCAGCTTAGCTCCGCATACAGAAGCAGTGACCAATTTAAACCCCTATGAATGTTTCAAAGGAAATGCACTAGTCTCCAACAAGGCTTCAATAGTCTCTCCGAATCAAACACAAGAGTCCATTTACTGTACAACCTGATCTGTGTGTTTTTTTTTGGCCTGGGTATCAAAGATAAAACAAGAGTATCTTGTCTACAAGTGTATTTTGTACAGGATAGAGAGATAGAGGTAGAGAACACATACTGTACACTGTTCTTTAAGTGCTGCGATTTTGCTGTAATCAGATGGAAAACGGTGCTTTTCCAGGCAAGGCCGGAGGACACAGAGAAGTCGTGCCATGAGACAAGAATCCTCTCAGCAGTTCTGTTTTTTTATTCCGAGTCGTGTTTTTCATTTTGTCAATCCCAGGTAGGATTGTGTAGCTGCTTCATGTGCGATATCTGTCCTTGTATGGCATGACCAGAACTTTCCCTTTTTCTGATGTCGTCAGGTGAATATCCCACGCCGCCGTGTCTTCCCACCATCTGGACACACCTGTGGGACAGAACCCACTCCCCATAAAGAAGAAGCTCACTGCAGTCAATGTGAAGATGAGACAGGGACACATACACAGTAACGTAGCATAGTCAATACAATGCTGTAAGCCTAGTTGGGAAGTCGCTCTAAGTGTCCCTGGTGAAATATTGACATTAGAAAATAAAAATTACCCAACCTAAAATAATAATATAATAATAGATAATACAAGTAATTCAAATAGCTGAAGTGTTGGTAAGCTTTACATCTGTTATAGATAGAAATGCGCTTTTTTATTTTTTTCGACTAGATTGTACTCTTGACTTCTTGGTCATTGAATCATGTAACGACTGTTTAGGTCCTTTACATACATCTCTAATACATATCATACTGTTTAATACATATCATACTGTTTGTTCATAAGAGCTGATGTTTTCACAGAATCAATATTTACCTATTTATTTATACATTTATTGATTTGTTTGTTTACCACTCAGTCTTATTTGCATGCTTTAAAAAAGGGTCAAACCTGTGTTGTTGTTGGCTGTCTGCTGCTCTGGCGGTGTGTATTGTTCAGAGTGATTCTCTCCCAGTCCTAAGCCTGATAATCTGTCTGTACAGTGGCTGCATTGCTAACATACTTTCTCCGAGCCTGTCTGCAGCCCACTGCACAGATCAGCTTACCCAGGGGACAGCATCTCTCTGTCCACTGTTCACAGGCCTGCAGCTAACTCTTCATCACTACCAGAGCTACCATGTCTCCAATGGGCTTGTATCTCTGTGCTTCGTTGTTTGAAGAAAGGGAGTTAACTCTATCAATAATGTATTGTAATGGTGGTTGCATTCCCTTTATACTGGATAAACAATGTGAACTCCATTTTTATACCACTGACAGGGATGACTCATATGGAATTTAAATTAATATGCAAATAAAATATGCAAAAAATAACAAAGCCATGATGAAATAGTTGAGTACATTAAAATTGTTTATTCACAGGTATTTTATAGTAGGTTTTCCAAGAAAAAACATGCTGATTGAATAGTGACTTTGATTGGTTGTGCCCAACCTGGGCAACAAATCAAATAAACAAATCAAACAAACAAATCAAACACATTCAGTTAAACCAATAGATTTGTTTACTTAGCCTACTTCCTTTTCATGATAATGGAAGCTATTGTGCAAGTAATGTTGAAGGGTTTAGTAGATCTCTCCTTTAGACTACCTCTTTAATAATTGTGGAAGCCTTATGTGCTTAGAGACATTTTCTAAAAGGCTCTTATCTACTGTATAATATACATATCATATTTGCAGATCTATTGTTACATTGAGTTGGGGAATAAAGATTTAAAAAACAAAACAATCAATGGCTTTGTGTCATTTTTGTTTTCAAGACAATTGTTGCTCTCTCTCTCTCTCTCTCTCTCTCTCTCTCTCTCTCTCTCTCTCTCTGTCTCTCTCTCTCTCTCTCTCTCTCTCTCTCTCTCTCTCTCTCTCTCTCTCTCTCTCTCTCTCTCTCTTCCTTTCTCCCACACACTGCATGACTTGCTTGACCTCAGAAATGTCAATAATTCGGTTGGTGTTGTCACACATGTCAGCTAATTAAGGGCTGACTATGTAGCACATGTCTCAGAAGAAAACTTGTGAAACATATACAGTAGGTTGGTGTAGGTTCTGCTCTCAAAGACATCACTAATGAACTAGTCACCTATGCACATTCATGAATCATATTGAATAAAGACAAATGAATTAATGAATTAATGGTCTTTATTGTCATTAATATAGTACAGGTCAGGTACCATACAACGAAATTTGGGAGGGGTGGCTCCCCTGGTGCTAGGAAAAAAAAGAATACTAAAAACAAGAAGGGAAAAGAGCTGGTTTACATAAATAAAGGCTATATACACTGTTCACTATACTATACAATACAAATAAAACACTGTGCTGTACTCTATGCTATGCTATACATATAAATATAAATTATAAATATAAATATTTGGTATTAATCAAGTCATATTCTAGAAGTAGGACTTTATCGAAACGCTTGACATTTAAATGTGCACATGTTTTATTCGCATCTTATAGAAAGCTTCATCGAAAATATTAAAACAATAATATGTTTCGCAGCGTCCCATTAACGTCATGGCAACTTGGTGAAAGGGGGGTGGCGCTTTTTTACTCCGCACACAGGGACGAGCGGCGGCGCGCCGGGGCTGCAAAACGGAGGTGGAGGCTGGGCAGTCAGCGCTGCGTCCTCCTGTCGACCAGACGCGATTGATCATCAAAGATGCAGTGACAGAGTGACAGACAGAACGACAGAAAACAAAACTTAGTGCCAAACAAATGGTGACTAAATAGAAATATGGCGCCGTCGGGCTCGCGCAGTGTCAAGAGGAGCTGTCAGAGAGTTGTGTATTGGATCCCGGTTCTGTTTATCACCCTCATAGTGGCTTGGTCGTACTACGCCTTTGTGGTCCAGCTTTGCATAGGTAAGGAGAACTAACTAACTCCCATGCCTGTGTGTGTGGTATGAACTGGACTGCTGATGACAGGAGGGTGTGTGTGTGTGTGTGTGTGTGTGTGTGTGTGTGTGTGTGTGTGTGTGTGTGTGTGTGTGTGTGTGTGTGTGTGTGTGCGTGTGTGTGCGTGCGCGCGTGTGTGTGTGCGTGTGTGTGTGTGTGTGTGTGTGTGTGTGTGTGTGTGTGTGTGTGTGTGGAATCCCTGCAGTGCTTCTCCATGTGTTGTTCTTGCTTCTCTGGTGCATTTCTGCATTTCACTCATTTAGGTCCAGACAGATTTTGAACGCAGAGCTACTGTGTAGTAATGCATGGTGACAGCAGCACGGTGTATGGTTTAAAAGGCAAAGTTAATCTGGATACATGTCAATTTTAATAGGATAGTAGCCTAAAAAACTGTTGAGTCACAGACAGCACATTCAAAGGAGGGCAAATGTGATTATACGGCAGATAGTGAGTGTCTATGGTCAGTGGTGGACTCAGGCTGTTTGAAGGGCAGGGGCGAAAAGAAAAAAAGGGCACCTACTGCACAACATGGGACCCCATCAGTGCACATGGTCAAGTTTAGACCATTGGAAGGGCAGCCAATAGGGCACATCCTCTAATTTTGCCACTCAAAAGGGCACTTTAGTGCAAAGTTTTTCAACTGTGGGGCCACATGGTCTAGTTTAGTCCATTGGAGGGGCACCAATAGGGCACATCCTCTCATTTTTGCCACTCAAAAGGGCACTTAAGAGAGATGTTTTTCAACCGTGGGGGCACCAGGAGGGGCGATCGCCCCCCCTGCCCCCCCTGAGGCCGCCAGTGTCTATGGTTGTTTGGGGGATTTGGATTGAGTTTTTCATCATGTGACTAGAAGAGACTACTATGTCAGTCAGACAGGGACTACATGTTTCTTTTCAAACTATGTTTGATGTGAAACAAACTACAGCACCGTAAACCTCGTCTGAACCATTTATTACATTCATATATCCAAACACCTATGCAAGAAGCAAGCCCTGAGTAAGATGAACGACCTACTGTACACCTGTATTGTAGCAATAGATGTAGAACTTCCAAGTTGTGCTTCACTTTGACATTTATATGACTGTGACAAATCAATCCACCTCCATATGTCTTCCTCTCCAGATCACCTTCCAAGGATGGGTTTGGTAGATTGATGTTATGCTCTATCCGTTTCCTGTATATACAGATTAGGCCTACTATACTTCATGCAGCTGTGTGCAAAGATTGATTGCCTAAGGGTTTATGATGCTCCCATCCACAGCTACCACTGTGATCAGCAGATGCTTCAGCACCACACAAGCAGCCATCCTTTCTGCTCTATATAGTCACTCTGACTCATATAGCCATGCATTTTCTTTCATGTGACTTTCAATATGCCGCTCTTTAAAGATTTCAATGTGAGATCTCTTCTTTAGCAAATATAGAATTGACCTAAATAATTAATTACTATTTTCTGAGATCAAGATCTGTTTCTGTCCCAGAGGAGTCCGTGGACTGCCCCTCTGGTTGCGCTGTCGGGCTTGGCAGGCTGTCAGACCACAGGAGAGGTTAGGAGAAGCTAACCCTGCCCTGCAACTGGACACTGTTTTTTTTGTGGCATCTCACAGACCCAATGGACCTTCATACAGTGGTTGTGTTTGGGTGTGGCTGTCATGTGTGTTCAGTGCTTTTGTCGTTCAGTTCTCTGTTTGCAGAGTCTGTGCCTAGTCTGTAGCCATATCAATGTCACTCCACATTTTGACAGAAATATTGCTTGAAGATTTTTTTGGGGGTCTGGATCATCTAATCAACACAATTCGATGCGCTTGGCAATTTTGTGTTAATGTTAGTGTTGGTGTTGGTGTTTAGTGTTGACCGTATCAATGCCATTATTCAACCCGTCAGCTCATGTGGAGGTAATCTCCCCACGAAGGGTGATCCATGTCCCATGTTGTCCATGTCTGTATGGAGGGAAGGGATCCTCCTGGCTCTCTCCCCTGCTGCAGTAGCAGCGCAGGGCCCGGCCCAGGTGAGATCTGTGCTGCCCTGCTCATGTCTTTGAGCTCACCTCGCTGAGAGCCCAGTCATCACCACTAGCTGCACAAGGGGACAACCTCTAGAGTTACCGCTGTGCCTGCTGCCTCTAAGTGGGACAAACACCACTGTTTCCTGCTCTGTGAGGTAAACACTGTCTGGAAGAGACCCATGCTGCTGGTCCGTCCTCCAGCTCTCAGTTACTGTAGGCATGCTCGTTACTCTGTTATGATGAATGTGTTGTGGTTATGTGTTCGTTGTACTGTCTGTAAAATGACAAAGATAAGACATATGAGGCTTTTCACTGTTGCTTTTCACTGTTGCAACATTTGTCTATCAAGAATAAGCCAACCAGACAGACAGAGAACGATTGTTGCCCAAGGCCAACAGGTGGTCTGAGGGAGTGTAGAGATAATTGTGAGTCTGTGTTGTCAGCTGATCCCTTTAGTTCAGCGGAGTTAATCCCATTGTTTTAAGTCACCCCAAGCAATCTGCACTTGACCCAGTTTCTCGCTTCTCATAAAATGACTAAACACCATCTATAGAAAATATCTTGAACATTTTTTGTGGGTTGTGGTGGGTTTGTTGGAATGACCCTTGGACAGATTTGAGTAGTCAGTGTTTAATTTATTCTTTCCTAATTTAATGCCCAGCACCGGTTGAAATTGTATTATGGCATATGGCTCAAGTGCCATTTCCAACACACACACACACACACACACACACACACACACACACACACACACACACACACACACACACACACACACAGGCCGACACACACACACACACACACACACACGTCCACCTACCCTCCAGCCTCTAAGATCCAAAAGATTCTTTATGATCCGATCCGTGTTTAATTAAAAAGTCTAGTGAAGTCTAGTGTTGAATGAGAGATGGTTCCAGTAACCTGTGAAGTCCCTGACTGTGACCCAGATCTTGGCTCTGTTACAATGTCACAGCAAGGTACTGGCACACACCCATACACACACAGACACACACACACACACACACACACACACACACACACACACATACACACACACTCACATACACACACACACACACACACACACACACGCACACATGCACACACGCACACATGCACACACGCACACACGCACACACACACGCAGGCTTTTTGGCTGTATGCCTTGTTCCAGCTACTTGGCTCACCTTTCCTCAGTGCCTTCTGAGTGTGTGTGTGAGCACTCTCTATAAAACTCTATACTGTGCTACATAGAGCTACAATAATCCTGTGTGATGGATGATATTATGTAATATGTATTAGATGTGTGTAGGATACTTTTCATGACGGTCAGGGAACTGGTCCTGTGTGCCCTGGTACTGTTTGTGGATATTAGGCTAGGTGCAGTGTCTGTTGGGGTCAGGGGAGACTGATGGTGGTAGAAATCGGAGGATGGGCTCATTGTAATGCATGGAACTACAGAATGATAGAACAGATACCGCTACTCTGATTTCTGCCTCCTACTGGTTGTACAGTTGTTGTTGCTGCTAAGTTCTGTCCCTGTTTGTTGGGGTGTGTTAATCACGTTCCCAGAAACGTTTGGCCATTGCTTGGAAGGTCTGGTGGACCAGAACTTTACCCGAAACAAAGATCAGGAAAAACACTTGACACATAGGCGTTGGCCTAGTGCTTGCACACCGCACGTTTCCGAGCCACGCTTCTTCGCCGTGGTGGGAATTCGCTAAAAATGAAATCATGACAAAATACTTAACCCGAGTTCACTTCCACAGAAAGGCCATGTTTAAACCGTTAGGGTTATTCCAGGCTTATATGCGCTGCTGCTGCTGTGCATATAATGAGGTGAGCGTGAGGGTGCTGCTGTTCATGTGTGTGTCCAGGTGTTGATGCTACGTTTCTGGGGCGTCGGTCATGTGTGTCGGGGTGTTGACCCTGTGTCAGGGTGCTGATGCTGGCATGAAGTCAGAAGCTTTGTCTGCCCGTGCCGTGGGTCAGCTGCCAGAGTCAGCATTCACAGAGAGACTGTGCAGGATGCTACTTTTGTTTTCAGTGCTATTGAGTTAATGCACAGTAATGCTTTTTCATATAAAATGGCAAAACAATGACCAAAATTTAGTTTTTTTCCTTTTTTTTCCCACATCACTTTGATGTGGTGCATGCTGAGAGCGTTGATATCACAGCATTATGTGTGACAGCACATCAAGGAGAAAATAAGCCTAATAGGCATATCCTCTGTTTTACTGTCGCTAAACCCATGAATAAATTCAGTGGCGCCAAAGCTAACAAGACATGTACAAGCACTTCCATGACTTGTTTTCAGGTATGGTACAGTATAGGTAAGTATATTCACTTGATGTTGATAAACACTGACTTCTTTTTCACTCCCTGAAGTTGACTCACAATCGTGATATGTAGAGGGAGTGACCTGCTCTTTCAAGGTCAACATTGGAAGCGTACTTCAACAGAGATATGACTGCACGTTTTCATCTTCTCTTTTCAGAATCCATCGACAACATTGGGGAAAAGAGTAAGTGCTCTGAACCTGCTGTACTGTTGTTGTTGAACACATACGTGACATGGTCTGGTCATTTGGGCCGCAAGTCGGCAACCAATCAAAACGTTCTGACTTTTATTTTGAAACACGGAAATACATTTCAGCGTTGAAAATCACGACACGAACTCGCTAGTCAAGCCAAATTACTGCAATGCAATGGATTCTATTATAACACTACATTGTTAGCAGGCTCACAAAACAAGCTGTGTTAGTTGACTAGCGAGTGTGTCATTGATTTTCGACAACGCTGAAAAGTGTTTACATTTTTCGGAAAAAAAGTCCAAGCATTAAATCGGATGCCGACTTGCGGACCGATTGTCCAGACCGTGTCACATATGATGAACACTGTAATGGGTGGCCAGACAGAGTGCCGGCCTGTGTGACTGCTATGTGAATCCTAGCAGCACTGAGAGTTATAAGTCTAATGATTAACAGCCCTGAGGTGGAAGCTTATCTAGTATCACTCCTGGCTTTCAGTGGCCATCAGTCAGAGCTGCTGCTCAGGTGGTTAGTCCCGTTGTAGGCTTGAGGAAGTGGACCTGTTAAAGGGCCTGCCTAACAACTTACCAATCACTGCTGATTGGTCCAGGGCGGTGTCTGTTATCAATACAATCACAGAGGTAGGAGAGGCCAACAGGGGAGGCTGATGGAGGCAGAAATCGGAGGACTGGCTCAATGTAATGCATGGAATGGAATGAGGAAGGGAATCAAAACATGTGATACCATTGCTCATTCCATTCAATGCATTACAATGAGCCAGTCCTCCAATTTCTACCTCTACTAGCCTCCCCTGGAGGCCAAGCATCAAGGAGGATGTTACCATGATGGAACTGGAGGTGTGCATTTTAAGGAAGATGAACGATGTTCATGATCCTGGGCCTTAACGGAGACAAGCGTAGAGCTCATCTTTGTTTTAAACTCTAATCCATTTGGAAACTATTATTCTTTTTGACTGTAGACCGTTTTAAAGAAGGGAATGCTGAATAAATCCCTCCCCTGAATGACAGAAGTTTCATGATTGTAACGACTCCTTTGGGACCCGTCCAGCAGCCCCACACTTCTCCTTGTGATCTGTTTGATGTCATAAAAGTATGACCGCCCGTGAAACAGGGAGGTCTTTGTTGAAATTGTGCCGCCGATTAAGCAGATGACTGTTTGCATAAATGTGAGTTGTACAGTATTGTGTCTTCTCTCTATTCCCAGTTGTGTACCTGCTGGCGTACCATGTCATTTTCATCCTGTTTGTGTGGGCCTACTGGCAGACCATCTTCACCGCACCCATGAATCCCCTGAAAGAGGTGAGTGAGTGAGTGTGTGGGTGTTTGTTTGTGTGTGTGTGTGCGTGCGTGTGAGCGTGCGTGCGTGCGTGAGTATGTCTGATCACATCCCCACACACTATAACACAAGTGTGGATGATGAGGCACAAGGAGGGTGCAGAAGTAGGTTAGAGCCTCCCTCAGTGATTGAGTGTATCATTTAGTGTACTATTGTATTCCTCCATTACTGCCTGAGGGAGCACTGTAATGGATCTGCTCCTGACCACGGCAGTTCACTGCTTGTTGTTGAATCTATACATCTTAGACAACACTCAAAAAAGCCACCTCCCAGTGCTGTTTCCATTAGTGCTACGGAGGGGAAGACTTAATATTCAGGTAACCGAATATCCATATTTACCCTCTTCATAAGACGAAATACTGTAGTTAGATGGCTCCGTGGTTGGGATGTTGTAGTAAAAGTGATGCCTCCTGTGTGCCATGTTGTTTGTTAATGTCAAAGTTGCAAGCCTTTAGCTTTCAATTATACAACACCTGATTGCCTCACATGAATAAAGCAGAAGAGGCTAGCAGGGTAGCGACTCTGCTTCCAATCTGCCTGCTCAGGCGCGAGCAATCAGAGGCAAAGGGCAGAGGGAGAGAAGTGCACATGACTTAGCCCTACAGGCTGGAATCAACCTTGTGACAAACAACACTGCAGACCTTCAACATCCAGAGCTACACACATTGTACTGTAGACCACTGGCCTTATAATGTGCTGTGGCACACACTGCAAAAAGGAAATCTAAAGTAATCCAATACATGCTTGTTTTTGTCTGACTATACTAGATATATTTTACTATATTTAAGAAAATCTTGGCAAGTGAAATTTTCCTGTTCTGTTGGCAGATCATTTTACTTATTTTAAGTAATATTTCCCCCATTTTTGTTTTTGTTTTTTAGAGCTGACTTTTTGCAGTGCACACACACTGTACATGTTAAAATGCATGTGCCTCAATACAAACAAGAGAGAAAACAAATGAAATGTATATTGGAAATATATATCCCAGGCTAGAAAATGTGCTATGATCCATTCCTCCAGGACTTGCATCCCTCCAGGGCCCTGGGGCGGGCAGGACAGAATGTGGCCGACCCCTCCCACCCCACCCCACCCCCCACCCCTCCCGCCCTGGACACAAACTCTGTGAATCATTCCCCACTAGCAGGAGGCTACGGTTCATCAGGACCAAAACCTCATGACACTAAAACAGTTTCTTTCCGACTGCAGTTGGCCTCCTTAACGAGGCCCGGGACCCCCACTGACCCCCACCGGGACTCCCACTGACCCTGACTGTTATCTCCACTGACACCAAACAGTCACACTGCACTATTCTCATGTCACACTGCACTATTCTCATGTCACACTGCACTATTCTTGGAAATCATTTTTCATCTCTATTATTTATTTTTTACACTGATGTTTTTGTCCTTGCAATTTGTTTATTGTTTTGCACCACCAGACCAAAACAAATTCCTTGTATGTGAAAACCTCTGTGGCAATAAATCAGATTCAGATTCAGATTCTCAATTGGGAAGCACATGCAGTGTATAAATGCTGTATAGTCATGTGAAAAAAGTAGGACACCCCATGAATTTTTTAAGAAATAAGGACATATCAACATTTGATCTTCTTTCGAACAAGATCTATAATGGTGATATAATTGAACCAAAAACAATTAACATTTTACTTCTAATGCTAATTCCTACTGCATGTACATGTACATCAACAGTGACGAGAGCTACCTGTAGGTCCCGCGATGACATTTTAGGATTGTTGTGGACTTCTTTAAGCATCTAGCGGTCTGCTTTTGGGCTGAACTTGCTAGGACGGCATGACATGGCCATGTTGGCAGTTGTTTTAAATGTTCTCCACTTGTAAATACTTTTCCGGACGGTGGAATGGCTGACTTCTAATTGTTTAGAGATATTTTTTTAAATCTGAGGTTTAAATAAGACAGGCTCCTCCAAAATCCTCTCTAACAATGTTCTAATCATTTGCACCTGATGCGGTGCACTTGATTCTAATTTTAGGTATTTGAAGTAGTAATAAATGTGTTTGTCCAAACTTTTTCCTAAATAGTTTTTTCTGTTTCATTTGTTTAATTATATAACCTCCAACTCTCAAAATTGTTAAAATGAAGATCAAATGTCCATTTAAAGATGTGTGTCCTATCTTTTTCACATTACTGTATATGCCATATACTGTATATATATATGAGACTGGTCAGTCGTAGAGGCTGGACCTACAGTGCGGGGCTGTATGCCAGAGGTACAGGACGCTGCCTGATGATTGGTTCTGTATGCCAGAGGTACAGGATGCTGCCTGATGATTGGTTCTGTATGCCAGAGGTACAGGATGCTGCCTGATGATTGGTTCTGTATGCCAGAGGTACAGGATGCTGCCTGATGATTGGTTCTGTATGCCAGAGGTACAGGACGCTGCCTGATGATTGGTTCTGTATGCCAGAGGTACAGGATGCTGCCTGATGATTGGTTCTGTATGCCAGAGGTACAGGATGCTGCCTGATGATTGGTTCTGTATGCAGAGGTACAGGATGCTGCCTGATGATTGGTTCTGTATGCCAGAGGTACAGGATGCTGCCTGATGGTTCTGTATGCAGAGGTACAGGATGCTGCCTGATGATTGGTTCTGTATGCCAGAGGTACAGGACGCTGCCTGATGATTGGTTCTGTATGCCAGAGGTACAGGATGCTGCCTGATGATTGGTTCTGTATGCCAGAGGTACAGGGTGCTGCCTGATGATTGGTTCTGTATGCCAGAGGTACAGGATGCTGCCTGATGATTGGTTCTGTATGCCAGAGGTACAGGGTGCTGCCTGATGATTGGTTCTGTATGCCAGAGGTACAGGATGCTGCCTGATGATTGGTTCTGTATGCCAGAGGTACAGGATGCTGCCTGATGATTGGTTCTGTATGCCAGAGGTCCAGGACGCTGCCTGATGATTGGTTCTGTATGCCAGAGGTACAGGATGCTGCCTGATGATTGGTTCTGTGTGCCAGAGGTCCAGGATGCGGCCTGATGATTGTGTCTCTCCTCCCCCACAGTTCCACCTGTCCTACTCCGACAAAGAGCTGCTGGAGCGTGAAGATCGGGGAGAATCTCAGCAGGAGGTTCTGAGAAGGATAGCCAAGGATTTACCCATCTACACCCGCACCATGTCTGGAGGTACAGCGCCTACACAGCCCTGTGTGAACCTGTGTGATGACCCACTGTACGCTTGCCTCATGCCTTTGAGATGGACATGTCCACGTTGGCCTGTGGTTGATCTCCATCCATCCATCCGTTGCATAACAGATCCCAATTGATTAGGCGCTATATCGGTTACACCATTTTCTATGGTATACACTTATTAAGGTATACACTTAATTACATATTGACATTTCATTTACAATGCTAAACAACATGTCAATATTTGTTCACATACAATTAGGTCCATATATATTTGGACTCTGACCGAATTTCTTTTTATTTTAGCTGTTTACCAAAACATATTCAAGTTACACTTACCGGTATATAATGAATATGGGCTCAGCTTTAATTTGAGGGTATTCACTCCCTCTTTTTCAAGGGACCAAAAGTAATTGGACAATCGACTCAAAAGCTGTTTCATGGACCTGTGTGAGCTATTCCATTGTTATTTCTTTATCAATTAAGTTGAGTTGATTCCAAGTGTGGCATTTGCATTTGGATGCTGTTGTCAACGCACAATATGTGGTCAACGGAGCTCTCAATGAGCTCGGCACCACAAAAAGGTCTGGACGTCCATGGAAGACAACAGTGGTGGATGATCGCAGGATCCTTTACATGGTAAATCCCTTCACAACATCGAGCCAAGTGAAGAACAGTCTCCTGGAGGTAGGCATATAATTATTCAAGTCTACCATAAAGAGAAGACTTCGCGAGAGCAAATACAGAGAGTTCACCACAAGGTGCAAGCCATTCATAAGCCTCAAGAATAGAAAGACCAGATTAGACTTTGCCAAAAAACATTAAAAAAAACAGCCCAGTTCTGGAACAGGAACGGCTCATGATCCAAAGCATACCACATCATCTGTAAAACACGGTGGATGCAGTGTGATGGCATGGGCATGCATGGCTTCCAATGGCACTGGGTCACTAGTGTTTTTTGATGATGTGACAGAAGACAGAAGCAGACAGATGAATTCTGAAGTGTTTAGAGATATACTGTCTGCTCAAATTTCAGCCAAATTCAGCAATGTTTATTGGATGGCGCTTCACAGTACAGATGGACAATGACCCAAAACATACTGCATAAGCAACCCAGGAGTTTTTAAGGCAAAGAAGTGAAATATTCTGCAATCGTCGAGTCAATCACCTGATTTCAACCCGATCGCATTTCACTTTCTGAAGACAAAACTAAAGGCAGAAAGCCCCACGAACAAACAACAACTGAAGACAGCTGCAGTAAAGACCTGGCAAAGCATCACAAAGGAGGAAACCCAGCATTTGGTGATGTCCATGGGTTCCCGACTTGCCTGCAAAGGATTCTCAACAAAGTATTACAAATTAACATTTTATTTATGATTATGTTAATTTGTCCGATTACCTTTGAGCCCTGAAAATAGGGGATTGTGTATAAAAATGGTTGCTAATTCCTAAATGTTTCTCACAATATTTTTGTTCTGCACTTCAATTGCATCTCAATTGTTTAGTTTCAAATCCGTTGTGGTGGCGTACAGAGCCAAAATTATAGAAATTGTGTCACTGTCCAAATATTTCTGGACCTATCTGTAGTTACAGACATAACAATACAGAGCGCATGGGCCTAACGTCTATACCAGCAGCACACTCTCCCTGCAGAGCAGCTTATGACAAATTAAAATGGCCTGGCTTGGCCTCCCCCGCAATCCAAACCCTATGTTATGGGTCAGTGGTCTTTGGGATAGACAGGCTGGCCTGCGGATGCCTGTTGCTGTCTGATTGAACATGCTGTCTCCTCTCCCCTCAGCTATCCGTTTCTGTGATCGCTGCCAGTTGCTCAAGCCTGATAGATGTCACCACTGCTCCGTCTGTGATAAGTACGGCTCTGTCTGATCATATTCTACCGCATACACTGAAAACAGATATCCTATGTTTTAATATGTTACTGTTGTTTGACCGAGTTTATCTGATTAAAGACTTTTTTTTATTGTTGTAAGTCGCTTTGGACAAAGTCGTCTGCTAAATGCCATAAATGTAAATGTTAAGACTAACACAGTGGTATAACACAGGCAGTATACAGTATGATCACTGTGACTGAGTTCTGTCCATGTTGTCTTATCTTACCTTTCAGATGCATCCTAAAGATGGATCACCATTGCCCGTGGTACGTACCCTCTCATCGGGGGAGGCTGGTGGAGGCAGAAATCGGAGGACACGCTTGTTACACAGGGCGGGACCTCCACCGGCCTCCACTGCATCTCCGATACATTGACTATCTACTGACGGAGACCAAAGAGAGTTTGAGATGCAAATAGCTTCGTCCATTCTTTTCCAAGACAGCCAGGTTCAACTGTTGAATTATCTGAGGATATTAAAACGTTGCCAGATATTGACGCGATGTTTTGCACTCGTGTGTTGGTCTGTGGCAGGGTGAATAACTGCGTGGGCTTCTCCAACTACAAGTTCTTCATGCTCTTCCTCTCCTACTCGTTACTCTACTGCCTCTTCGTGACCTTTACGGATCTCCAGTACTTCATCAAATTCTGGACGGTAAGTATGTCCGTCACGAACGTTTGAATAATTCACATTCTGAAATCAGTCAGAGGGGGTTGATGTATGTTTCTAATGACGATGTATTGCCAGTCAGTCATATTTATGTCTCACTGTCCTTGTTTTTCAATGACAGCATAATGCAAATCAAAGCTTAGTTGATAACTGAAAATAACTGTTTCATGTTATGGTCCTGGTGTTCTGATTTGCCTGCAAGAGTGGACATGAACCACATGAGCGCTGGAACGAATATTGGGTAGGAGCCAATCAACCAATCAGTGACATCGAATTAGAGGGTGTGGAACACTGATTGATTAAGCTCCCCTTAGACTAGTTGTGTAGTAGCCTAGGACCTGCAGTATAGTACGTAGCTAACACATGCTATCATGTCATGAGCTAACGACTCCCATACAGAGGTCGTATAGAACGTTGTACTACATGACTCTGATGTTCTGTGTTCATGTGGGCCGCTGTCCCCCCCAGAACGGCCTTCCAGACACCCAGGCTAAGTTCCACATCATGTTCCTGTTCTTCGCTTCTTCCATGTTCTCCGTCAGCCTGGCCGCACTGTTTGCCTATCATTGCTGGCTCGTCTGCAGGAACAGGTCCACTCTCGGTAAGATGTGTGTGTTTGTGTTTGTGTGTCTGTGTCTGTGTCTGTGTGTGTGTGTGCCTGTGTGTGTGTGCCTGTGTGTATGTGTGTATGTGTGTATGTGTGTATGTGTGTATGTATGTGTGTATGTATGTGTGTGTGTGTGTGTGTGTGTGTGTGTGTGTCTACATACGTACATGCGGGCATGCGTGAGTGTTTGTTTTGCGGGTAGCTTACTGGTTTCTTACTATAACACACAGTTAACAGTCTTGATGCAATCGATGCCTACTCACTATCCTACTCACTAGCCACTCTCTGGACTGGAAAAGGGGACTTTATTCTGTTTTTCACATCCAATAAGAACAGAGATGTATTCCCTCATCTGTGCCGTGATTTGATAAGGCTCTTTGTCAGGACCATTACTTGACTGGGCAGTCTCTTATTCGGTGCGCACAGTGGTGCACTTTGTCTCAGATTGGAGTGAGTGGATTATCCAGGGAGTGTGTTATAATACCAAGGGACTCAGAGGGGTAAGAGGCTTAGTAACGGACACTGTTAAGGTAGCCCCGGCTGCACAGGCCCTTTGAGAAACAGAGAAGTCTCACTTGATAGCGCAGCGAGCGAGACCAGAATCTATCCTGTCTTCAAAAGACCCGTCGGCTTCTCAGGCTTTTTGGCACCGGTGTATTTTATGAAGTGGATGATGAATGGATGATTTTCTTGTGCTTTTTACTAAGGATGGTTCAATTAGGTAGAGTTACAGTACATTTTATGAGCAGGACTGTGTTTTCTGCTGTTGTGGGAAACTTGATCGGGTACACATGACATATCGGTATCTCTCCATCCCCCTTTTTTCAAGTCTTTCACCCATGATACAACCCTTAAACCCTTATTAAAATATATTTAATCAGGTCTCAAAATGTTTCTTACCAGTGTTTTTTATTAGATAACAGTTCATTTGTCTTACCTCTGCGCAACCACAAACCAATGCAATAAGGTTCCTCTCTTCTACACATTTGAGTGATGAAATGCTGTGAAACTAGACTTACCTAGAATAGACGGCCTGTGATATTTACGAGCTCTCAGCTGTAATATATTATATTCATCTTTAGTATGAATACATATTATGACAATGAAGTGAATGTTCTCCTTATCTACTGGTTTGGAGTATGGATAACAGGTATATCTTCAACGATAGTCTTCTGTGCAATGTTGAATGGGCTGTATTGTATTCTCTCTCTCAGAGGCTGTTCGTGCACCAGCGTTTCGTCATGGGACAGATAAGAACGGCTTCAGCCTGGGCTTCAGTAAGAACTTCCGCCAGGTCTTTGGTGATGAAAGGAGATACTGGCCACTTCCTGTTTTCTCCAGGTAAAACGTCCTGCTCTGCTCAGAGTTAGCCTGTTAGCCTGTTGTAAAACGTCCTGCTCTGCTCAGAGTTAGCCTGTTAGCCTGTTCAGGGTTCGACGTTAAGGTGTTTTCCCCTAAGGTGTGTTGCCCCTGCAGGGCAAGTACTTCTAAAATCTACTTGCCCCATCTACATTTTTACTTGCCCTGCCTACCGTTGCCGGCTGTGCGGCGCATAGATTTCTCTCACAAAATACTTCTAACTAAGATCCGTTGCCTGTTGATTGTGTGTAAATCGCTACAGTTCACACGTTTCTTAAAAAACTGTGTTCATTAGCTATATTACATCAATCATTATATTTAATAGTAGATGAGAATTGGTTCCAACTATTAACTTATTTGTAGCATGGACAGGTAAAAGCAATGTGGCAGAAATGTAACCTGTCAATCAGTAGTCATTTCAGATCAAGTGCTATTTCAGAGTATTCAGACAGGGCCAATTACACCCTCCGTGCCCTCTCTGTACAGGTGAGCCACATGTTTAATGCCGGGTCACAGTTCACATTAGGGGTGGGTAACTCACGATACAATAACCGTATGATATTTTGCTTTTATTTATTTTTTGGGACTTTTATTCAGAAATATTTTTGGGGGACTTTTATTCAGAAATATTTTTTTGGGACTTTTATTCAGAAATAGTTTTTGGGGGACTTTTATTCAGAAATATTTTTTTGGGGACTTTTATTCAGAAATATTTTTTGGGGGACTTTTATTCAGAAATATTTTTTTATCAGACTTTTATTCTGAAATATTGTTGGGGGGGGACTTTTATTCAGAAATATTGTTTTGGGGACTTTTATTCTGAAATAATTTTGGGGGGACTTTTATTCAGAAATAATTTTGGGGGGACTTTTATTCTGAAATATTTTGGGGGGGACTTTTATTCTGAAATATTTTTGGGGGGACTTTTATTCTGAAATATTTTTGGGGGGGTACTTTTATTCTGAAATAAAATAAATTCAGACTTTTATTCTGAAATATTTTTGGGGGGACTTTTATTCTGATTTTTTTTGGGGGGGGACTTTTATTCTGAAATATTTTTGGGGAGACTTTGTTGTAAAACGTCCTGCTCTGCTCAGAGTTAACCCGTTAGCCTGTTGTAAGACGTCCTGCTCTCTGCTCAGTTAGCCTGTTGTGAAACCTCTGGTACTTCTCACACTGGCCTTATCTGTTGCATGTTTTCATATTCACACATTGTATCTATATTTTCATTTAGCTCAATTTTGAGGTAAACAAATAGCATCACAACTTCTGGACATTGTATTTAAGTAAGCTAGTAATACTGTGGTCGGACTAAACTAACAGTTTGTCTGCAGGGAGCTTTAATGGCAGGGTTGTGTTGTTTCTTCTGTTTTTGTATGTTGACGGTTCAGCCTGGGGGATGGCTGCACCTTCCCAACCTGTCTGGTGAACCAGGACCCTGAGCAGCCCTCTACTCCTAGTGGACCCAGCCCCCCCACCAAGGGGTGAGTGTTCATCCCTCATAGAGAAAGGGAAAGAGGTAGCCATCTTTACTCAACATCAACGGCCTGCCTAGAGCTGCTTCATACACTGGTTCACTCCAACACAGAGATGGTTTGTATGCGCAGAGAAACAAATGACTGTTGTTGTTTTTAGTTTTTTTTTTATATTAGTAGCATACTGAGAAATGTTTGTTCCAAATAAAACCCATTTAATTGAAGAACGTGTTGCTTTTTATTATGGGATCATGGCTGAGGACCTTTTCACCTGTGGTTTGCAGTGTTGGAGAGACCCACCAGTTCCCCGCCAAACCGCTACGGGAGTCCCAGAGTCGACTGCTCAACAGCGCACCCTCCTGGACAGAGGGTGACGGGCCAGAAGACAAGGAGAAAAGAGGTGAGCGGTCAACTCAGTGGTTTGTCTTCACCTGGTGGCTTTGTAGGGCTCTCACAAGCCCGGCCAGGTGTTAAAATACAGAATGTGAAGCTAATTTAGGACACAGTGAGAACGAATGACATATTTCTTGCCCCCCCCCCCCCAGGCACAAGCAACCCAGGGATGGCCATAGAGAATGAAACATAGTCACAGTGAGGAAGTGGAACACGAGCTTGTCCCTGGAAATATAGGTTGGTTGAAAAAGTATATCAGTTGTAGAGGAATCATCATCATCATCAACAAAACTCTGAACTGAATGTTTCACAGATGTTTATTTAATCCCACAGGTCTTCGGTTGCTGGCCCCACGTGTTTCGAGTGCCTGTTAGAATGTACAGTCGTCGTAACACACCATGGTAATCCATCATCTCTCCTATAACACACTGCTCTAGTTAGTAGCTGCTTCAGAAGGGCTTTGTTTACTGCTGTTTTAGCTCTCTCAATCATCATTAACAACTGTATAGGGTCACACAATGTACGTACATACATAAAGAGACCCCCATAAGTGTGTAGTAACACTGTTATTACCACGGTAAAATAACATACTCCACTTACTTCACTATGTAATAACACAAACTTCTCAACTCCATTTACCATGCAATAACAACATAATACCGCGTTGTTATTACAGTGTTACTACACAGGTACTGTATGAGGGCGAATTTATGTATAAAGTGTTATTGCACCAGAACATCTTAATTCTATGGAAACATTGTGATTTCCATTTTTGAAAAATATTGAACAAAGTGAAAACTGGTAACTTGCAGACTGAATATTGAGCATGAAAAACACAAAATGGGTCTTTAATGGGACGTTTAAAGTTGCATTCCAATAATCTGATATGTTTTTTTTTTAAAGTTTATAACTGAAAAAGCACAGTGTTGTGTAATCAGAGCGTTTTTTGCACTTTGTATAACAGGGCTAAGAAGCTGCTTTTGTACATTATGTGTGTTCTATACGTATACGTTCTCTTACTAAAGGGCCCTCATAGTTTAGATGAATAGTTGTATTACTTGGAACCTCATAATCACAAAAATGTTGTCCGTTTTAGCGTAGATTTTATGATGTCATTTCTATACTTGAATGACTAACTTGCTCATGCAGTTACTGACTGAATAATAATATAAATATTCCATTTGAATGTACTGTTTGAGTTTGCCAAACTTAACCCAACCCCTAACAAACAAGTTGATGTAGGATAATGTGGAATATTGAATGTATGATTATGTGGACATCATTGAAGAGTAACAACTACAAGATGTGAGTGTGTGTGTGATATACTTGAATGAGATCTGCAGTGTTAGGCTTTTTGATACGGCACTCTTATGAACAAGAAGGAATTGTTGAAGGGACTATCAATAGATTTGGGGTCATTCGTAAAGCCCTATCACCCCGTGTTGTATAAATCTTTTTGAAACTTTTTGGAATGAACTGATGCATGCTTCCTACTCAGGATGTTATCAAAAAGAGAGTCAATTGTAGTTCCCTCTGGGTTGATTATACTAACTGCAGCATACCAACCATGATTCCTTTCTGGGAAAGATATTTTGTAAATGTGTTGTTGAATAGTGATTTTTTTTTTTAAACAAGGGCTTCATTGATAATATTCTCTGATTTGAAAGGACTCCTGTGTTGTACAGTAGCATGAGTGAGGATACTATACCCTTGTCTTCTATACTGGACAAATAAACCAGTCCTGTTTTTGATGCGTCAGTGTGCTGCTCCCCATGTCAAGTGATCCTGCAGAGCTGTTCCTGGTCCAACTGCCAGCCCAAGATTCCTGACTGTTTCTCTCCAGAGGGCTGGCATGCTGGCCTGTTCTAATAGAAATAGATCCTTCCTTCCTTCCTCCCCTCCTTGAAGAAACCACTGATCTCACATGACTTGATAGGTGCAAACAATTGCAGTGAAAAGATTTTATGGACTAATCCAAACTCCAAACTGTTAGATCAGTGATTTACTTCAAGGAAGGGAGGTAGGAAGGATGCATTTCAAATTATTCAAACAGGGCCTCTAAGCCTCAGTTTCCAAACATATGCTGCATTGCATTCTCAATTGCATTCTGCTGTGTCCTCCTGACCAATCACTTCATAACAGCGGATACTGTGAGTGTGGCTGCAGTCCTCTTTTCTCCTTCTACTCTTGATATGAAAGTGCTGCATATATATATATATATATATATATATATATATATATACATATATATATATAGCGATTGCTCTAGCTATTTCCGTACCATGTAAGGGTTATGTTTTGATTGTACTTCTGATCCTACAGTATGAAATTCCATTTGGTGATTGGGAAGGCCTCAGTATTATTAGCTTCAATTAGCTCTGTTTCTGTTTTGGCGTATGGGTAGAATGTATGCTTGTTTTGAAATGATATTTTGAGCTATAATCATATCAATCTATATTTTTGTATTATTCCATCTGTGTATGATATGGATACAGACGTGTATGAACATGTGAGGCAATGTACTGTACAATTGTGATGCCTTATCAGAAGAGAAATAAAATGATGCCATCTTCAGTCTTTTTATATGGTTATTATTGAATATTCTTGCATGTTTTTGCATTTTAACCTCATATGTCATTAGCAAAAGTTGATCATTTCAGAATATATTTCATATTACATGTTAAAGCATAGATGTACAGAATGTTCCATGTCCTCTACCATTAACATAGATCTCAAACTCACTCAAACAAACCTTTTCTATGTTAGAAAAGTTTAAAGCCTTTATTTACAAAAGCTTTAAAAACAATATTGCATAATCTTTCTTTTAAACATGGATCCTTTACATATGAATGATGTTAGGAAAAAAAGATACTGATGCTACAAAGATTATCCTTATCCTCCAAAGAACGTGACACCAATATGGAGTAATGAATTGTGTAGACATACTGTAACAGACGTCTAAAGAGGCTACTACTCAACAACACAGCATTTATTCAAACATCTTCAGTACATGCAGCTGTTCTAGGCAGCATAAATTAATTGTAAAGCAATACAATACAAAAAACAAATGACAAACGGCACAAAAATGTGCTTCATTCAAAACACCAGCACTACAAGTAAAATGAATTCCACCGAAACTAGGTTAAGATGTAGGTTAAGAGGCATTGATTCTTAAATAAGTAATTTAAGAAAAGTAATTTTGAATACTAAAACACTACAAAACCTTCAAGTCACTTTAAAAATTAAAATGGAAAATATACTCTCAATACAGAAGTTCAGCGTAACCTCATGTCACTGTTCGTAAGGCAGGTAAGCTCCTTTTAATTTAGGTCTGGTAAAATCTGTGCTCACCCAACTTCAGGGGTAAAATCGGTGCAAGACCAGAGAGCCTGTGACCTCAGGAGAGGCGGAAATCGGAGAACGGGCTCATTGTAGTGCATGGAATTAGGAAATGGTTAAAAACAAAACAAGACAAAAACGTTTGATACCATTCGTAATTCCATTCCATACAATGAGCCTGTCCTCCGCTTTCTACCTCCACCAGTGCCTGTGTCAATAAGAGCTCCCCTCTATATCAGAAGAATAAACCATAGTCCTATTATCAGGGAATAGCATATCTACATGTAAATGTCTGGCATAATAGTGTTGAATGGGTCAACTATTCAACGTCACACGAGAACAACCAGTACAATAAATTAAATCTTAAAATAACATAAAAAATGTAGCAAAATATTAAGGCTGAGCTTGGTGAAAAAGAAGAAACAAAAAAAAGTTGTTTTCATAATTGATGTTTAGTGAAAAATGTGAACTTAGAGAAAGGCAACCAAGAGGAGAATACCAGATATACCTTCAGCTTTCCATATAAAATCAATGATCTGGTTAGAGCTTTAAAGTGCAAAATTTCTACAGAACATTTTTAGAAAAACTAAAATCCCATTTTCTTTTCAAGTGCTTCATGTGAAATCTAAATGAACCAACCAGCTCCTCTAGGTTGCTTCCATAGAAAAAAAAAGTTACTGAACACACACGAACACACACGCGCACTTACACACACACGCACGTACACATGCACGCACACACACGCACGCACACGCACAGGCACGCACACGCGCGCACACACACACACACACACGCACGCACACACGCACACACATACCTTTGGTATGTGTGAGGACAGCTGTGATTCTTCCTGTTAACCATTAACTTCACCAACCATCTAAAGTGAGAAGAGCTTATGAAAAAGAACTTCGTAAATTGTGTGTATATACTATTGTCCGTCCATCATTCCAGTTGTCGTAACTTGACTTCAGTGCTGCACTGAATGAGGGGATCATCCGGAGAGGCTCACAGTGATGTCATGACTGCTGCTTGTTGGCGTCCTCCTCGTAGGCGTTTCCTGTCCCGTTCTGGACGTAGGCGGAGCCGGAGCCCAGCCCGTACAAGTGACCACAGTACTTAGCATCGTCAATATGATCCTCAAAGAACATCTGCAACAAAGGAAGCTCATCGTCAGTTACAAGGACAGAAATCCACTTTCCTCTCTTCCAGTGTGTAATCAGGGTGTTAGTGAACGTCAGGGGTCATGGAAGGTCTTGGAGCTCAGTTAAAGCTCTCTATTTGGACCTGAAACCATGAGACACCACAGAAAGATGGCCAACTCTTCTTGTAGAATACATAATGTACGTACGTGCAAGTTGCATTAGTGGAAAGTTTCTTTTTTCTTAATCACTTAACACCATCTAGTGGTTGATTGAGGAAATGCAGTCTTTTTTTCTACTTTTGTTTTTTTTCTACTTTTTTTCTACCCACCCTAAACCCCATGCACTGTAAGCTGTAATTTAACATGGTGGTGGTCTGGTGTTATGATCTATCTATCTATCTACCACCCACCCACCCAGACAGACAGACAGGCAGACAGAGACAGAGACAGACAGACAGACAGACACACACACACAGAGACACACAGACAGAGACAGACAGGCACACACACACGCACACGCACACGCACACACACACACACACACACACACACACACACACACACACACACACACACACACACACACACACACACACACACACACACACACACACACACACAGCTAGACAGCCTACCTCTCTCATCTTGAAGAATGCCATGCCCGTGAGTAAGGAGTCAGAGCCAGCCTGGTGCTGCGGACCAATCCTCTCCAGCTCCAGCTGCTCCGCCACTTCCTGGAGCCCCCCCTGTCAATCAAACCACAACCTGTCAATCATTCACGCTCTGCTCCTGACATGAATGTGACTGTTAGGCTGGCTATCTGCCGATTTCTCAGAACCAAGACTATAACACTTGTTGTAGTCAATTTGAAGTATTTCTCTCAAACATACTGAGAATTCTGGCAATAATCGCAGTGCCTTCTCCTTCAAACGTTGTGAAGATGAAACAGAACTTACCTTGAGGTTTTTGCAGCTCTTCATGAGGTACTTCACATCGTATATGATAGGAAAGAACAAGCGAAGGATCTCAAAGAAATCCACCTCCTCCTCCGGCAGGTTTGAGTTGGACAGGATTTTGATCAGATATCCAAAGTCATAGCCACTGCAACGAGAACAGTCACATGACACAAAGATACATTTGCGTACATGCGTACAAAAACCCCCCACACACTTTATCTATCTTTGCAGCAGAAAAGATGCTATGCCATCAAAAGATGCTGTACCTGTGGAAGGACAGCCACTTGACCCCCTCACACAGCACCACGCCGGAGGTCATCAGCAGCTCGGCAAAATACAACGTCTCAATACCCTCGTCCTCATGCTTCTTGAACTGGATTCCTGACGTTGTCAAGAGCTCGATGGAGTCCTGTGCATACATGTCCTCCCTGACGATAAGAGGAACAGAGAGGACATCACAATGACACCTACAGTGTACAGACCCATACATTTAGATGGCAATCATTTATGGTAGTAAAATTGCTATACAAGGGGTATCACTAACTATAATATTCAATCTAACTATAATAATCAATATCATCTTGTGTTGCATCGCTGACCATACATAGCATTCAATCTAAACTTGTGTTGTATGAATGAGCTGAAACGGTGTTGTTGCTGTGTCAGTGTGTGTGCAGTCTCACTAAAATAGTTCTCCCTTCCCCCCATCCCTGCTGGTCTGTAGGACTGGGCTAATATTGCATGATGCAGAGAAACACCTTTCATAATAATTTAGCATTATTTCAACTAGGGGTGGGCATCGACGATCGATAATTGATCGATAAGGATCTTGGTCGATCACAAAATAAAACATTTGGTCGATCACAAATTTTTTTTTTTTTTTTTTGTGATCGACCAAATGTTTTATTTTGTGATCGACCAAGATCCTTATCGATCAATTATCGATCGTCGATGCCCACCCCTAATTTCAACACTATACTATGGCATAATGGCAGATGCAAACAACAAAATATCCTCACAAAGCCACTGTTACTCCAATGTTCCAAACACTGTCTTCAGTGCAGCACCAGGACAAACAACAGACAAATTAGAAAATACAAGACAGTACCTGCGGTATGCTTGAAAGCAGAGAGAGAAAATGCATGGATGAAATAAATACTTTGTGACAATATTAACATTTACAAAAAAAAAGTTTTCCTGGGGCACTAGGAGAAAAGCAAGTCAATCCGTTGAAGAGTTCAGAGTGTGCCAAGCTGTGTCATGTGACATGGTTAAAGTGAGGGTCTTGGTCACCAGGCAGCAGGACGTTCCAAAACATGTCCCTTCTCATTTACCTGAACACTCAGTGGGAAGTAGTGCTTCTGTGAGAGAAACCTCACTCTCATTTGGAGAACTTGACCATGGCCCTGGTTATGTGCAGAGACAAAAACACTAAAGGGAGCCTGCTCTTGCCTGGGTCTCAGGTGGCATATATTATATAGGCTTGTGCTTTTGGGTTGAGGCCCAGCTGTTGTCAGTCCAGACATGTAAGCTAGTCTCCCTCATTATCGTACTGTAGCCTCAAAACAAATGAATAACAGACTACATCAAATTGCTCACTTTATACAATTAGGACTTTAATACAGAAATGTTATCTCATAAATAAAACATATTTCTCCAATAAAGTAAAAGGGAAAAATGACATCTTCAAAACTTCTAATGGTAAAAAAAATTAAAAGATTGTCTTTTTCTCCTAGTGCCCCCAAAGAAACGTTATGTGCCTTCCTCTCGTCTGTTGGTGCTGAACAAAAGGCAGGTCACATTACTCTGACACCATAGACAGTGAAGGCACTTCAGTAACTTAAGTTGAAACATAACCTAACCATGCACAGTGGCAGCTCGAGTCTTGATGCAAGACAAGAAAGAGTATTGAACACGGGTTGATATCATAGAAAGGGGAAGTGCTTACGTGAGGTTAAACTTAAAATTGAACTGCCATGTTGAAGTTCCTGGTGGGTATTCACCCTGTTCATTCATAAAGGTAAGGCCCAGCTGGATAATCTTTAGCAAGTCTACATTACATCGCAGTAACTGGTACTGGTAGTCAGCATTGCTTCTGAACTCTCCAATCGGTCTCGCAACTACACCTGGAAACTCTGTGTCCTACAACAGAACAAAAACAATATGAAGGAAAAAATGGAGGTAAAAATATCTTGCGACAGGCAGTAGCACATATCTGTCAAGCAAGATGTTGATCATCATCATAGGCCTACGGTCTTTATAACTCACCATGGCAATGTAGTTGTATTTTCGGATGACTTGTCGTATCCTTTTTAGCTCCTCGTCCAGGTTGTCAGCCCAAACCTCACATATTCGTTGGCTATGATCCACAGTAGCCGCAGGCATAGTGCCACCTCTACATGCAACTTGTGCAAGGCATCAAAAACAAAAACAAAGACTCTCCTGAGAGAAGAAGATTACCCTGGACTTACAGGCCCAGGGTTGGATGACCTGAAAGGAGTGAGAACAAACAACGTTAGAACACACAACCACCTTGTTCACTTTCTACTTGTCTTCTAGTCGTTCAATCCACCAGAGGATTCAGAGGTGTGCGTGTCTCATGGATGTGTGAAGCACATTGTAGTATGAACATATACCATAAATCTGCCTTCCTGCAATGCTACTTGACAGGTTCACTTAGAAATAGTGACAACTTACCTCCTCCTGTGGAATCTACACTGTTTACTTGTATGACGTTTAGAATGATGTTCAGACTTTGACAGCTATGGTTCTTCTGGTCAGACAGTCATTGGGTCATACATAACTCATTAGGCCAGGTTTAGCTGACCAGAAGGCCTATTGAGATGACATGTAAGCTAGCAAACTTGGTGTCCTCTCTTAACTGGGTAGCAAGCTTAGTAGCTTCAATGGTTAGATGTGGGACGTTCCAGCCCCCTGCTGAGCCTCTCAGGGATGGGAGACTTACTACAGCTTGTTTGCAGTGGGAACTAATAAATATATATATTATATATATAATGAGCATGAATCATTACCATAAAAAAAAGTATTCAATCAATGTGCAGCCAATTGACACACATTTCACTCTGGCCTGGCTAAGCACACCTTTGTATTCAAGTTAGCTAGCCTGAGACTAGCCATGGCTGGTCAGTGTAGTGTGATAGCAGCTAGCTAACCCTAGCCTGTCCTGCTACATCTCTAACTTACACTTACCGTTCGCCAAACTGGGCAAACAGGGCTGGACACAGTCAGTACACTGTTTCAAACGCACACAATTACCTTCTTTAAGAAAGGACCAGGGCCTATTTACTAACTTTTAGATGTATATTTCCAAATACCGATACAGCCACACAACTGCCTCCTCTGAACCTCCATAACAGCGTCATCACGTTCACGTAAAGAACGTCTTACGTCATGAATTTCTAAGGAGGCCCCCAGTTCCTTTTCGGCCCAAGGGGAACCGACATGGGACTGTTGTATGGCCCAAATGTGTGAATCTACATACTCAAGATTCTGGCAATAATAGCATGTGTTTGAATGAAGAGAATGGAACTGAATAGGGTGTGTGTCACTAGACACAAAAATATCCACCATGCATGAACATATTGAGTGGTTTTTTAATGTCATTATATTTTCAAATGTAAAACTTACAATGTATGTAAAGCGAAATACACAGGAGATTGTTTTTAGATCAGCACATTAAACACTAATTCCCAACAAACATTTTCTCCAATATTTATTTCATCGATTCATCATATTGCATTTCAGCTTTTGTGGTATTTGGCATTTTAGGCAACTTTTAACAAAGTTAGTGTCAATTTAATGATACAAATACAACATAAATATACATTTTTTTGTGGCAAATGCCATTCTGTGACAGTAAACTGTAGATCTATACATCTTCCTGGATACAAATAAGATAACATGCAACAGGTATTTATGCTCAGAAGAGACAATTAACAGGCCCTCTGCTTTGATAGGTAGATGTGTGGTTTGAACATGTTTGTAATCATTACAGCATTAGACTGTCTGACTGTGACCTGCTTGTAGGTGAAGTGCGTAAAACTCCTTTCTCCCCTTGTGTTGTCTTATTACCACGGCTGTCTCTCAATAGTTTCAATCACATCCTACTGCTTCCTCCTGCATCCATGACTACAGGTTACACAGGGCATGCAAGGTGGAAGCAAAATGGTGGAAAACCTAACCAGTCTTTTCATCAATCAAAAGGTAATTAAGGAAAAGAGATTACAGCATGCAGAGTGAGGCCCGTGGACCAGATGGATTGGAAATACAACACTACCTGGATTAGGGATATTCAAGTGGAAATATTGATTACAAACTTAGTGTTTATAATGGTTTGTGTTTATAATCCACATGGAATATTGCAAAAATGCATTCTGATCATGAATGAGTTAAGTCTCATGTAAACACTTTTAGTCAGTGTTATTATATTGCACAATATCTATATGACATAAAGGATCAAATATTCTCCCTTGGTAAAGCCTCTGGCAAAACAAACTAGTATGGAGCCTGTAGACCACACAATCTATAACTATGTCCAACATCAATTTAAAAGCAAAACCCTGCTCAGAAAATGTCTCAGACAGATAAATATTGTTCCAAACTCATTATTTCCTATGCTCATTAGAGTCAGTGTAACAGACTATTTTGATCATTGCACAATTGCCCACTGGAGAGCAGAAACATATACAATAGTACACTCTCTTCCCTCTGACAACATCAAAGCTACAAGTGGATCAGGCAGCAGAATAGGCAGCCTCGTCCGAGTCCGGGTCCTTGGCACTGTCTTCGCTAGGCGGGCAGCTGAGGTCCGCTACACCCGACTCCTGGTCACTGTTGGTGGAGAGCTCAGGATCGAGGCTTTTGTTCACGTCGTCCCGGGACGGGAGGATGAGCAGCGTGCTCTCTGGCTCCCTCTGCTGGCAGGGGCTGCTGCCGAAGAAGCCCCCTGTGTAGTCTTGAGGGGTGTTGGCCAAGGCCAGGCTACTGTCTGAGAAGGGGGAAGCCCACAGTGTGTTGCTCTGATCCACCGTGTTGGTGCTCACCTGGATGCTCTCCCCCTGCTCCTTCACCAGCGTTGCTATTTTCTAACGGGGGAACATGTGAACATAACGTTACCTCAAACGAAAAACAACGACCATCTTAATCAGTGTGAGGAGTTTGTAGAAGTATGATCAGTCCTTTTTACATTTTAACCATTTAGCAGACGCTTTTATCCAAAGCGACGTACAATTAGAGATTACATTTCCCTGGAGTAATTTAAGGCTAAGTGCCTTACTCCAGGGCACACTAGTGGTGGTATTCACAGGTGGGATTTGAACTCATGACCTTCTGATCACCAGTCCAACTCACTATCCATTAGCCACCAGGACCCCGATGAGTACCTACCTCCTGGTGGGAGGCGAGCTGCTCCTCCAGCTGCTGGGTCTCCTCTCTGATAGCCATCAGGTAGTCCACGGTAGACTGGCGAGGATGCATACCTCTGTCAAACCGGTTGTACAAGGCCTTCCAGAACCTAGACACAAAGACATACAGTATGACTTGGTGGCACTGTGGCTGAAGTCCTCATTTGGAGATCCGCATCCGGAACTCTATGCGTGAAAGTCAAAGTTACGCTTGCGGAACTCAAGTTAGGATTTCAGCCTGTATGAATTAGCTATCTAATCGAATGTTAAATATCCTATGGGGAATGCACTAGAGTGGCTTACTAAGCAACCTCTCATCTTGTAACATTAGATCATGTAACATTAGATCATGTGACATTAGATCATGTGACATTAGATCATGTAACATTAGATCATGTGACATTAAGACCAGTTCAGACCAAAGATCCGTGACGAGACGAGACAGTTTTAAATCGTCGCAGATGAAAACTCAACAACCACTTGCAACCGACGTCAGACCAAAGGTTAAAGATTTAAGATAATTCAGACCGCTGCAACTAGAAGCCGGACGTTCTAAAACAGTCTCGTCTCGGATCTTTGGTCTGAACTGGCCTTTTCATATTGAACAGAAAAGTCATACACCATACAAGTCCATGCACCATCTGAAAAAAGTATTCCACCTAAAACTGTCAAACACAGTTCAGAGTATTAACACAGAGGAACTGTGTCAAACATAGAAGAGAATCATTAGAGGGTTAAGCTTGTCCTTTATATGTACAAACCAGTGGAGGCTGGTGGAGGTAGAAATCGGAGGACCGGCTTATTGTAATGCATGGAATGGAATCAGGAATGGTATCGACCGCACATCTCCCCAGGCACAAACTCACTTGAAACAGTAGGGGGCAGTAACTGGCCGCAGAACCCCTTGAGTCTGGCTGTGGTCAGGTCTGTAGAGGGGATTGATGTAGTCAGCCTGGTTCTTCCACAGGTATGTCCAAAGAGTGTGTGTCTTCTCACGCAGTCTGTCAAAACAAAACACAACCGTGGTCCCATATCTCTCCACCTCTATCTCTCTATTTTCACCGTGTAAATCAAAACCAGAAACAGATGTTCCAGACATCTGTCTCACCCCAGCTCGATCCTCTCCCTCTGGTTGTTGCCTATGAAGTTGCCGTACTGGCAGGAGTAGATATGGTTGTGGATGGTGATGAGGAGCCTCTCATTGTACTCGAAGGCACAGGGGAACTGCTCCATCAGCTGCCACACACACTCTAGGAACTGGTCCATCACTGGGGACACCTCCTTAGGGTCCCCATCCAGGTGGTTGTATCTGGGGGGGGGGGGGAGAACAGCAGCTAGCATCAATCATAGACCTCCAGAGGCATGATATTATACAGTAGATCATTGTGTCTTTCAAAAAACACAGTTCCCACCTGTGAGAGAACTTGTGTCCAAAGGAGATCCAGTCTCTCTCAATCAGAACCTGAGCACAAGAAAACTACATTAATTGACCTCTGATGCACTGGGATACTGGTGTAATTTTTTATACAATTTGTAGTTGTGTAGTTTCATCACTGTCAAGACAAGAGAGAAATATTGCACTGAAAGAGTTTTGTACTAAGAGACAGCTTAAACCTCCTCACCCCTCCTGTGGGGGCTGGTTTTCTACTAAGTCTGAGTCAAGATGATTCTGTAAAGTAGGGCTTTTAATGCTCTATTGCATTCATTTTCCCCCGGGATTTTAACCAGCCAGACAGAGCAAATCCTTATGATCAAAGGAGCAATGTCCATAAGTACAGCACGGACCTACTTACATTAGCTTCCAAAATACCTTTGCCAACTACAATCACCCGGTAACTGAACAAGAGTGTCAACATCAATGTGCTTACATGTCAATAAACATTAAAAACTCTAAAATTAGCCAGAAACGAAGGCAAAAGGAATGTTCCTCATGGAATAATTAAATGCTATCTATTCACACATTTATTGAGAGTTAATTGGAAGATGATTTAAAATTATAGTTTTTTTTATCGGTGCTGTAAATGGGTGCATGATAGCATACATCGTAATACATCTAAGACTACAGCACCTGTACTGTGTACACCTGTAATGTTTAAACCTAATCTAAAACATACAGTATACCTTTGTGTACAGTTGTTGGATAATACAATGGAAAATAGACAAGTTAAGTTAAGTAAATAATGTTCAGGGAGAGTGTATGTACCATCAGTCCTTTCAGAGTCCTGTAGTAGGGGTCCAGCAGCACACAGGCCACAGAGCACACCTGGGCGGTGCGATCCCAACCATCAGAGCAGTGGACCAAGACACTGACACCGTCCTCTGCAACAGCCTTCGCGCACACAAACACATGCATGCACACACACACACAGATAAAGAAACACACACGCACACGCACGCACGCACACACACACACACACACACACACACACACACACACACACACACACAGAGATAAAGAAACACACACGCACACACGCACGCACGCACACACAAACACACACACACACACACACACAGATAAAGAAACACACACGCACACACACACACGCAAACACACGCAAACACACACACACACACACACACACACACACACACACAGCTAAGCTAATATTGAGTGCCGTATTGAGACAGACAGAGCGGATTAGCCTCCAGACCAACCTTAGCGATGAAGATGCCAGCGTCTAGGACGGCTTTGATGTGTTTCAGCCAGCCTGAGCTCTCCAGACCCTCCAGGAAGTCTGCCATGGAGGGGGAGCGCAGTTCACTCGCTGTAGGGTACAGTAACAACACAGCTGGCTCAGAGGCAGGAAGCACAGAGGACAGTATCCATGACGACGCACAACTTTACATTCTTTTTCAGCATCACATTCATTTGGTGGCAGCAACTCACTGGAGTCATTATACTTTATACATCTTATTGTTCTAATTCTTATTACTACAAAACACACAATTGCAGATTGTGAACTTAGAAATAATTTGGGATCCATTGGATTCATTTAAATGACAAAGAGGTCAAATATCATATAAGGTTTTTAGGCCATATTTAGTTTGTGAAAATCGATAAAAGTCCTGTCACACATGAATGACGTTGCCTCTGACTGCGAGTCAATATTGACAGAGAATGTTTTAAAATGTACACTTTGTCACTGGGCAGTGGGCATGGCTTGGAGTCAAAACACAGGCAACTAAATACAGATCTATTTCTGCAACACACAACAACTTAATGCATTAAATTATTTGATTTCTTGAAAACATACAGTGTATATAGACCGACATTTTCCATTTGAGAGCTTAAGACAAATATTTGGAATTCATTCAGTTGCAAAGTGACAAATGAAAACTTACTTCCAGTTGTCAAAAAAACTAAACAAAACACTCATTCATAATAATGTTATACCTTTGTGATGTGAAACTCCCTACAAAAACATCCATCTCTCCTCGTGCGATAAGGTGCTGACAGAAGTGCATAAGAGAGTAGGTTGACAGATGCGTTTATGGGTGTGTGACCTCAGAGTACTTGTCGGAGGGCATTAGTGCGCTGACCTGTGAGAGACCACGTGACAGGGGAGAGTGGCGCTGGCAACTGGAGGGAGCAGGTGAGTGGGTTCAGTCAACCTTGGTTCTGGAACATTTAGCACGGGCTAGCAGCTAACTTCTGGGAAACTTGTTCTTGGAAGAATAATGAAAATAATGTCTGAACTGACCTAGCTGAAATGAAAGAAAGCCACTGCCATGCGATCTCCGGACCAACGCTCCCTCTGACATTCAAACCCGCAGTCTCCCTCGTGTTTCCAGGGGGCAAGGAGTTATCACAGCTAAGACCAGCTATTGTTTTTAAAAACGTTGAATCACATCATTCTCACGCCCTCAGTCTCTCTTAAGGGGAATAAGGTCCCAAATCGTACGCTCCAGGAAGCAAAAATAGTCCAACAATGAAATCCAGATGGATTCAAAGTCTTCCTGGCCGCACCCCCGCACATTTCCAAGAACTCCTAGGGGCCAATCTGAGTCCTGATTGCAGGGCAGTCTGCATCACTGCATAGGAAAACCACAGGGGTGGCATCATGGGTCCCTACTCTCCTGATTACACTAGAGACACAAAAGTGGGTTAGACTTAAAAGGAGAAAGCCAAAGCTATCTAGCATTGAGTTTAATAAAGTCTAAAAGCAGTGGACAAAAAGACTGCGAGTATATTGCTTTGGCAGCTCTTGGAAATTTGTTACAGTACTGTACAGTACTTGTGCTGCCAATGAGGACTTATGAGAGCGATGGGGTTCTCTAAAGCATTGGCGGGGGACCCAAGATGACCTGGAAAAGGTAGAGGGAGGTGGCCTTATGATAACTTGATCCTGGTGGTTACCTTCAAGCATTTTCTGTAGGCTGTTCCTCATCACATGGATGTTCTCAATGCCAATGAACTGAAACTTGATGTTGGAGTAGTTGTCTTCGTTTTCGTAGCCTTTCCCTGCTGCTCGGTTCGCCATTGCGTTCAACTGGAGAGATAGACAATCAAAGACCCTCAGGAAAAGACCTGTGTGACAACATGCTCTAGAGTTCTAGATGGCGCTGGCTCTAGTTCTAGTAGATGGTGCAACACATACATTCTGTATATACACATATACATTCTGCTGAATGTATATTTTGTGTGTATCATTTTCTTGCCTTGAAAAAATCAGGTGTAGTGCTGCTGAGGCACAAATGTGTACATTTCAAGCCTGCAAACTGCGACACTTTAAATTAATGTGCAATAACACTATGTGCAATATGACAACCCTAGTCGTTTTATCTGTACAGTATAGTATAGTGGATAGTGTACATAGCCTTTATTTATGTAAACCAGCTCCTTTCCCTTCTTGTTTTTTTTGTTTTTTTTTTCTTTCCTAGCACCAGGGGAGCCACCCCTCCCAAATGTTGTTGTTTGGTACCTGTACTATAGCAATGACAATAAAGACCATTCATTCATTCATTCATTCATAAATGTATATAATTCAATCATTCTATCTCTTTTTCCCCCCCTCATATTTTGTTATTACGTATATGTCTTGTTATATGCACCCTAAATTCCCCAGGGGAAGTATCTCAGGGGAAGTATCTCGCACGATTGTACTTGTATCACCAGAGTGACAAATAGTCATCTTGTATCTTGTATCTCTTGTACATTGGCCATATGTACATTGTGTATGCACTATTTTGCCTGTTTTCAACCAGCATGATGCTCGGATGTTTGAAGGCTTTTGTTATGAGCAAACTGGCCAGCTGGCAAAATTATGCATGATAAATAAAGTCCACCTGGACATACTGTAGGGCCTACAGTAAGGACAGCATTGTTGACATCCATCCACCAGCTCCGGGGCTCACCTTGGGCCTTGTGTCCACCACATACATGAAGTCACTGCGGGGGTTGGACCTCACGATAGCCTCCAGCATCTGCTCATCCTCCAGGCAGCGTGCGCTGAACCCAGACAGAGGCTGACTGCTGCGGCAGATGGCAGCCTAGGAGAAGGAGGACAGAATATGTTGCACTGAATTACTGTACAGTAGATGTACTGTATACAGTAGCTCTTAAGTACTGTGAAATATATGTGACAGCCGCTGGTGAAACCGGGAACAAGTCAATCCAATCAAATTGTTCAGACCTTTATTCTGAAAAATTTTAATAAATGTCAGTATTGTTGAAAATCAATGACACACAGTCAACTAACACAGCTTGTTTTGTGAGCCTGCTAACAGGCAAGGCAAGTTTATTTGTATAGCACATTTCATACACCAGGGGCAATTCAAAGTGCCTACTACTTTAACAATGTAAAGTAGTGTTATAGTTAATTAGGTAGTAGTGGGGATTACTCACCGAATCCATTGCATTGCAATATTTTGGCTTGAGTAGCGAGTGTGTCATTGATTTTCAACAACGTTGACATTTATTTACATTTTTCAGAATAAAACGGTAAATGGTAAATGGACTGACTTATATAGTGTCTTATTCCAAAGCGCTTTACAATGGCCTCTCATTCACACACCAATGGCGGCAAGCTACCATGCAAGGCGCTCATTTGGAGCAATTTGGGATTCAGTGTCTTGCCCAAGGACACCTCGACATGTGGCCAGCCGGGGTTCGAACCGCTGATCTGCCAACCTTACGACCATTAGACGCCGGCTCTACCTCCTGCGCCACAGCCGGCCCTAAAAGTCAGAACATTTGATTGGCTGCCAACTTCCCGGTTTCACCAGCTGCTGTCACATATGGTCCTCTCTGGTCTCTGTGGCTCAGTTGGTAGAGCATGGCGCTAACAACGCTTAGGTGGTGGTTCTGGGTGCGATTCCCGCTGGGACCATATATACTGACAAATGTATGCACTCACTGCAATATAAGTCATGGATAACAGCTTCAGCTAAAAGGTATATATCAATATATTAAGACAGCAATGCCCAACAGTACATAGCTGTAAATACTGTAGGGCTCACTTATGTGCTTGAGGTAATAAATCAACTACACAATTTCATATTTTCATTCCAGGAGCATGGGGAGACAAGGCCAGAGACCTCTGTGTGGTTCCCATAGTGAGACCCCCCCCTCCCACAGATCATAAATCCAGAGCAGGGTCCATCTGAACACACTGAGCTCTACACACACTGACCCTGAACCCTGGGAATCTGACCCCACACATATAAAACACTCCAACTGGAATTTTAATATTCAGGGACTCGTCACACACACACACAGACACACACAGACACACACACACACACACACACACACACACACACACACACACATGCTGTTATACAGTACTTCTGCCATTCTGCACACATCAGTGCATTCAAAAGAAAATATTTATTAATCAGAGGGGAGCCCTGTGCTTCCTTGGGAAGTGAGGCCTGTGCCAAGAAAGCCCAACCCTGTCTGAACTGGATACAGCGAGAAGCCTGAGCAGAGCTTTTATCATATCCATATATCACAATAGACCAGGGAGCAGAATTGGGCTGATCCCCGTGTTCAGTGTGGTTATAAGAGGACCCATGGTCATCACACACTGGGCTAACACAGGCCACTCTGACTGGACGTCCTGCAGGGTGACAGCCATGGAAGCACAGTATGATACGACATGATGGGGGGACTGACAGATACCGTAGCTCTGATGTAGGAGCTATCAACATAGGAATATGTTTGCAGCACATCACAACATTCTGTATGTTTGGTTATGGAGAGAGAGAGAGAGAGAGAGAGAGAGAGAGAGAGAGAGAGAGAGAGAAAGAGAGACTGAGAAAGAGGGAGAGAGAGAGAGAAAGAGGGAGAGAGAGAGAGAGAGAAAGAGGGAGAGAGAGAGAGAGAGAATATGATAAAGCAGAAACAATGTGTTATTTCTGGGGTTGCTTTGGGACTGCTGTCAGACTCACATGGTTGTCTTTGCAGTAGTATGACAACGTGGGAAATCGCCCTCGGCTTCGGAACTTAGAACTCCCAACGATGACCGGAGGGGTGGCTGATTTTGGCACATACAGGTCAGCAGGATAGGTGTCACTCACCTGAGGAAAGGACCATTCAATTACCCACGAAGAGTTACCCATGCAGAGTTGGTACAGTGCCGCTTACATTCAGTGCTCATGTTTTGACTAATGCACTCCTTGTCCAATAACACAATATGATTAGTGTTAACAAGTGCATATGTGACAGCAGCTGGTGAAACCGGGAACAAGTTGGCAGCCGATTTAACGTTCAGATCTTTATTCTGAAAAATGTTAAATAAAATTCAGCGTTGTTGAAAATCAATGACACACTCGCTAGTCAACTAACACAGCTTGTTTTGTGAGCCTGCTAACAATGTAAAGTAGTGTAATAGTTAACGAGGTAGTAATGGGGATTACTCACCAAATCCATTGGATTGCAGTATTTTGGCTTGACTAGCGAGTGTGTCATTGATTTATTTCGATTTTTCAGAATAAAAGCCTGAACATCTCGATTGTTGGCGACTTGTTCCTGGCTTCACCAGCTGCTGCCACCTATGTTGAGTGAGATAAAGGCTGAGCAGACCTTGTAGTCATGGTTGACTGGGGTGAGTTTCCAGAGGTGGTTTGGAACGCCCATTCTACTGTACTCAGCCTTGAGGTCCAAGAAGTTCCACTCCTGCTCCCTCTCCTCCTTGTCACTGTTAGGGTTATAGGAGAAGCAATACAGCTCCTCATAGCCCTCTGCACGACAAAGAGAAACACACTGGAGTGACAAACTGACTCAACAGAGTCATCTCAGGGAGGACTGAGGACTCAACAGTAATCTCAGGGAGGACAAAGCACTGAGAGGGACTTTGATGCCATTCCTCATCCATTCCTCCACGCATTACAACGAGCCATGCTCTGATTTCTACCTCCACCAGCCTCAATTTACTACTAATAATATTATGTGCTCAGTCCAATGGAGGCTGATGGAGCTAGAAATGATATTATAACCCTCATGTTGCATTTTTATTTGGGGGTACAAGAGGACATATAATAAATTACAGATCCTCTTTATAATCTGGAAGCCAGTTCCACATCTTTTCTTTGTTCTTCTTCGCATGTTCACAGAAACCAGATTGATATCCTTATTGTAATCTGCAACGACAGTCAAATCATTATGGTAATCTCTGTGTGACAAGAGTTCACCTGGCTGGGAGAGGCGCAGGAGGGACACGTGAACGTCGTGGCAGTCCCTCTCCTGGGGGATGACGAAATGGAGAACCTGGAAGTTCTTGCAGTGGATGATCAGAAGGCATCCTGTGGCTGTGGTGGCCTGCTTCTCCACACTGCACACTAAGCTGTGCAGAACCTGGTAGAGAGAGTAGAGAACAGGAGGATAAACAACTCCTGCAAGTGCAACACTAGACTATAACAAGTTATTATTATATATATATATGAAATAACCCCATTAATCTTGTCACGGCACAATCGTGTAAACACTATTACATCGTAATCACAATGTACTGATTTTGCCTGACCACAATTAAGCAGGGATGAATGAATGAATGAATGAATGAATGAATGAATGAATGAAGGAAGGAATGAATGAATGGTCTTTATTGTCATTAATACAGTACAGGTACCATACAACGAAATTTAGGATGACAGTGTTATGAGAGGTTTCGTCAGATTTCAGATGTCCATTTCGCTGCCTACCTACCCAAGTTTCTGTACGGATCTCAGTCTCATTCTCCACAAATATGGTATGGGTAGCTGTCAGGTAGAGATTGCCCACTGAGGCTTTTCTGGAGGAGATTCTGTCAATCAATCTGACATTCTCCACCTGGAACAAGGGGAGGAGAAGCAAACCATAAAGGAGATGTGGATGATGAACAACACATCTTCATCATCTTCCTCCTCCTCCTCACCATCATATCATCATCTCCAACAACGCTGTAGATTATACTTTTTGAATACAATAATATTTTTTATTTTTTTAGAATCTATGTTTTGTAGATATACAGTACACTGTATGCACCAATAGACATAGACAATAGGCAAGTGTTTTCCTGATTGTGAAACCAGACTACACAACAGCATTACGTGGCTACATTTGACAGTCCCCTTTTCTTTCCTTCCTTCCTGATCATTAGAAACCATACACAGCGTCTGCGTTCAAATCTTATTCTAATGAAAATGACCGATGCATGCATGCATTTGGGACAATTTTTTTGTCATTATGAGTAAGATCTGAGACCATAGAGGCCTGGAAGACGTGGCATAGGCTATTGTATTGCATTACTCATCATCGCAGACTCCGTGGTTACCTTAGGAAGGCGGATGTGCTCCATCACGAAACACACCAGTCAAAATGACTGCAACAATGAAGATATGCGATTATCATCAGACAAAACGTAATTGGCGAATTAATAATATTCCCTGCAGCATATTGCATTTAACGCGTTCAGCCAGCCAGGTAAATTCTGCCACGGGTCTTCCCTCAGAATCACAGGCTGATGCATGGTCCTAGAGCCTGCACGTGTGACAACACGGCCCTCTGTTAAAAGTTTCATTCAATTTCAATCACACATTAGGCCAGTATTGTATTGATGTTCAGGGGAAAGGGACACGTCACATTATCCGGTAACGTGACATGTAATAACATTATAAGGTTCTATCTCCATTTTTGTCAAAATTGAGTTTTTTACATAATCTGATCAATTAGGTGTTTATTAATGCCTGTGTGGTGTTGTTTTTTTAAATGTTGACATTTTTGAGTTAGTAATTAATAAAATACAAAGGTTCCATCTCACAAAACATAATGGAATGTAAAAACGTTGACGCTCAATATCTCTGAACTGCCCTAAACGGAGATAGAACCTTATCATTCTAAGCTCACGACATGTTGAGGAAACTTGGACATGTATGAATAAATATAGCCATATTATTTTCATTGGAAGAAGTCTATAGGCTACCCGCCACCTGAAGTAATGCATTTCAGTATGTCTCTCACCGTTAAATGAGAAACCGTTACGACCAATGCTACTTTTATGATGTATTTGTAATCATTATTATTTATTTATTCTAGCCCTATATAGCACACACCTCTTCGTAAATCCCGCCTTTACATCCCCTCCTCGTATGTAAATAGTGAACCGTATAACACGTGGTGGGGGTGTGTTAGCAAATAAAAGCTGCAGACACAATTTGTCTTTTTTTTGTGTCCAGGCTGGAACCGCGAAAAGTAAGTTGCTGGCTGCGCTCTAAGTTGCTTCAGGCTTTACTGCATGGCAGGCTATATGCATGAGAGATATTAAACAAAATGCATACTTGTAGATCAATAGTTCCCATAGCCTAACAGAACCTATGGAATGTGTGTGTTACATTAAAGCAATGGCAGCACGCTGAGCTTCAATTGCAAATGTTCTATTTTTCCCATGAAATAATATCATTAGCTATTGTGTACCTTACATTTGCACTGACCTCTGTACCTTTGAGTAGCATACATTCACTGAATTATAGTTGTATCTTCTAATAATGGTTATGATTTTCAATAGGCCTATCAACTGGATTTGTGCTTTAACTCATTTAAATGTAATATTTTCATTTTATTGCCATATACTTTCAGCAAATAAGCCTTTGATGTACTAACCCTCCACTATGAGTGAGAGACACACCGTGGATTACTTAAGTAGGTCGACCGTTCTGTGTGTGGGCCTAGGCATCTGAACTATTCTCAGTCTAATGTAAGCGTACATCCAGAATAAGTGTGTCTTTTAGTTCAGTTAATTGAAATCACCCCCTCCTCCCTCCCCATAATTGGCTGTAATATTGGATATTTATGTTTTTATTCATAAGTTCCTCTGATCTCTTCCAGAATTAGAAGCTAACACACATAGTAATTTCATTATCCTTGAGTTACTTTCCAAATAGATGAAAGGCCACCTGTTTAAGGCCAGCAGAGAGTATACAATAAAACTGTCCAGTTAAACTGAGCAGAAGTGATTGACTTACTGATGCTTGGAAGCCTTGCAGCTTGGTCGTACTCTTACAATTAAACACCTTTCACCCTGTTACACTGGTTCTATGACTAGAATAGAAAACAGATACGTGTGTATGTTCTTTTATTCCCAGATGCCTGTGGCATAATCAATCAGTGGTTGTTTGTCTTAGTCAAACTATTCCAATCTAGGTGTTTGGTTTGCGTGATGGTGTTTAGAAATCAGAAAATAAATAATAATAATTTGTATAGTGCTTTTCATTGAAAAATGTATCTCAAAGTGCTTATAAGCTTGGTCAATTACATATTGATAAAGCAATACATTTTGTGGTAGATGGTTGTCTCCTGTATATATTGTATACTAAAAATATTGTAGTGAGTTTGTTTGTTGTAAAGAGTTGTTTTATAAAGTATCATTTTATGACAGTTATCAAACTTTGCGGCTGTATAGCCTTATGATGTGAGTGATTCAAAAAGTGTCCATCCATAAAGGCATTGTGACTTTTACTACATGGGTGCAATTATACTAAGCACAGTCGGTTGTAAACCTATAGTAAAAGACAGTCGTGTGAATTCATTTTATGAGGTACAGATCTGTAGTAAATTAGTTTATTTTAGTGTACCTCTTAGAATTATTATTTAAACAAATGTGGCCTACTTTTCATGTCATTCAGGTTAAGCATGGCGGGAAAAAAGGCATTCTAGAGCATCCATGTTATAGACAAAGATGTACATATTATAGAATATCTCTATATTTATATTGTTATTCACTGACATGACTTATGTACAGTGAAATAAGTACATTTTCCAATGGTCTAAATATTATTATGTGAAACATTTCTAATATGGACTGTTAATACATATTTACTGAATCAGTTTCATCATCAGTTTTTGGACAGCTTTTCTCTCAGCAAAAACACTATCATTGTATGTGGGCCAAACGAGGTCAGTGAACAGTCAACATCAACTTTTTTGGAAGTCGTGTACCTCATGGGACTTCTGGGGTCCAACTAGAGGCCACATCACTTTAATAGAACAAAACATGTTTTTTATGGAGAATAGATTTGGACGGCACTACCACTAGTGCAGCAGCAATAAGTATAAAGAATAAAGATGAAAAGAGTAGTTACTGAAGTATGTATTAGGGTTGGCAGTCATAATACATCGGGTGTGAGATTTTCTAAACATTTATTAGACAAGAAACCCAAAGTGGTGTCTAAACAATAAGTGGGTTAGGGTTAGGAGTAAAACTTTACAAGTTAACAATAAAACGATGACCTCCAAATCAACGCCACGAATGGACATTCCCATTAGGCTATAGGTGAAGACAACATAGCTTGAACCTAGCGTTGTTGATACACCACTTCTGTGGCTATACATGTTACTTAGGGTTAGCCACTCTAGCTTGAACTTCGTGTCCTTGTTCTGATATATAGTAATCCAATTAATAGAATAATAATAATTATGAATAGTATACTGTATGTTGTGTTTTGGGATTTAGCAATTTTTTAACTGTTTATATAACAGTACCACACAGCCCCAGTGCACACTTTGGTTTCATCATGGAGTGGTCTGTCTGTTTGATGAGGTGACTTAATAACACATTTTGTTTGCTCACTTGGGCTTATTGACTATAGAGTTGCTATTGCCTTCCAGGCAGACCAAGCATCCTTATTGAAACTCAGTCATAATCCAGTATATGCACACAAGCTCAGTATTGGCATAGCAGATATTCACACTTTTATGGTTAAGAAAGGTGGTTATGGTTGAGGTGTCCTCTCCTCAGTCTTATGAGCACAAACCAACATGGCCTGATGTGATTGCTGTGGTCTGTGGGCCTGTGAGTGACATAATGGCTTAATAGTCTATGAAGAATCTGCTTACTAGAAGTCTTTGCTCTCTCTGAAAGATTTGCTTAGCCTTCATGATCTGCCTTCTAAAGATACTTTCTAAATGTGGCAAAATGTTTATGTGGCTAATTGTTCGAAATGGTCTCAAGTGTTTTTTAGCAAAGAATTGCATGGGGGAAAAGAAAACGTAAACGTTAATTATAGTGAGTGCTATAGTTATGAATGAATGAATGAATGGTCTTTATTGTCATTGATATAGTACAGGTACCAAACAACAACATTTGGGAGGGGGGGCTCCCCTGGTGCTAGGAAAGAAAAAAAAAAAAAAAAACAAGAAGGGAAAGGAGCTGGTTTACATAAATAAAGGCTATGTACACTAGTATCCACTATACTATACTATACAAATAAAACACTGTGCTGTACAGTGTTATAAAACAAATAAAACACTGTGCCTATAGTTAAGTGCTTCTGCATCAAACAAACCTCTTCAGATGGGTTCTTCTGACAGAACTTTTCAAAACGCAATAATATTATTTGAGTAATATAGAGCCCAGACAGAGGTGCTGGGTATACAGGAAATCAGTCTGAGATTACCTGGGGGAGATTCTCATCAATAAGGAAGACTATGTCCAAAAACAACGCCGCAGCATCTAACTGTAATAAAGGCAGCATTAGGTGGAACTAAGACTGCATGTCCAGGTGATGTCTCCAGGCTGTTGGGGTCAGAGCCGAGACAGGTCTTAAAATACAATATAAAAGGGATTTGTCTTATTACTGTATGTAGCTTTCCTACACAATGTAGCTACTGTAGTGAAGGTCGTGTGTTGAATGGTGCTGGATGAATGCAGCTCTATGTTACTGTTTACATGCCAGTTATGATACAGTATTACATCATTGTGTCACTTTGATACAACTTCATTAACCATACTGTATGACATGCTTATTTGATAATGGTTTATTATTTTATTTTTTTCAAAGTCGGAAATCCTCTGAGATTTTGAATACTAACTCTTGATCAAAAGTTGGTTTAAGGAAGTGCCATTATGACGCACGACCCCTTTGGTGAGGTTGCCTAAGTTCATGGAACTAATCTGTCTGGATGTTCCATTTTGACAAGCAGAGCAAAAGCTGATTCAAGTCTAGACATCTAATCTGGCAATGTCATTTTCAAAAAGACTGCTTTAACATAGGGTGTGACATCGGACTTCTGTCTGTGTGATACTTAAAAGTGGGTTTTTGGAGGGTTTAATGTTTTAGCCTCAACCTGTCGTCTTTCTGTTTTGATGGCACTTCACACAACTTTGGGACTGGACGAACCGCTGTTGAAGTTCCCTTTGACTAGTCTACCATTGCTTAATTTCTCGCATCGTGTTTTAGGTTGTTTTGTTTGAAACCCTTACACCTTATAAACTCTGTTAAGCAAGAGAAGAATATTTAAGATTGCCACATCAATGTTTATGGAAATAATAATAATAATAATAATAATAATTTATTTATAATTATATTTATTTATTTGTTTACTGTGGAAAGCGTTCAATAGGCCTCATCTTTTAAATAAAATCAAACTTTAAATATTTAAAAGCCACATGTCTCTAAATTAAGGACAAACTCAATTGCTTGAAACTATTAAACAGGTAGGTTATACAGGTCAATGATTGACATTTTCGTGCTGTCTTTGGACCATATGTTAAGTGGCTTTGGTGCTATTGATGTATCTCAATGCTTCTACTCAGGGTCGTTGTCTGTCTCATCTCTAATCCTTCACTCCAACATTTCCTGGTGACAGGGCTGTTAAGTGGAGCGTGCTGCACTGCTGTCCAATGCCTACATGACAAACACCGCTCATTCTGTTGACCGTGTCCACATTGGTGGAGCAGGGTCAATCAGTTATCGACCGACCAATGTATTCAATCGGTTTCACACAATTAGTGTGTGTCAACAATATAAACAGGTTGACCTGACCCAATCTGTTCTTTTCCATCAATGCTATGGTTACATTGGCCACATTACATAACCTGTATCATCCATTTTAGATATAGATCAGTCTAATAACATACAGGGTAACACCCCATGTGACCCCAAATGACCGTGTGCTTTTGCGTCAGTGAGCTATCACCTTTGTTCTCAATGGCATATTGTACCATATCCCGAAATGCATGCTGTCATCTTGTAATGAAGACTTTATTTTGTTTGTTCAACAGCAACCTAAAATAATGCTTTTATTTCCTTGCTTGGTTAATGTACTGTCAGCGATTCAGCTCTTGTGGTCGAGAAGGCCTTTCTAAAAGTGCCTTAAACTCTTCTAAAAAAAGTATAACACTTTTCTGCTCTGTGTCTCATTTTCTTGCGTGCTCAGTTTACCTTGTAAAGGCACACACAGCTTCTCCTGGACCTGGCAGTTGTTTGGGTTCATGGACTTGGTTACTCCGAGGGAGGTCATATCACTTAGTCACGGCTCACAAGCTGTATTCAAACAAAGCTAGTTCAGCCTCATCGGCACTGGAAGCTTCCATCTTAGTCAATCTCACTGGGTTAGCTTAATATGATGAAGAAAACAAGGTTTTGTATACCTTTCTTAGTGTTCACATCATTTGAAATCCTCATCTTTCCCATGTGCTGCCAAGATGCCTACTTTCCTATCACATTTAGTTTTAAATATTGACTAATGTTTGACTTGGCTTTTCTCACAACACCATTGGCAGCACCTATGTGTGTGTTGTGTGTGTTTGTGTATTCACGTGTTTGTGTGTGTGTGTGCGCGATTTCAGTGTCACAATACAATTGGCAGTTTGTGTGTGTGTGTGTGTGTGTTTGTGTGTGTGTGTGTGTGTGTTTGTGTGTATGTGTGTGTGCCTGTCTGCATACATGGGTGTGTGTGTGTGTGTGTGTGTGTGTGTGTGTGTGTGTTATTGGCAGTGATCTTCCCATCCTCCTGTCTTCCCATCCATTAAGGGTGGCATTTGCTTTCCCATCAGCATGGAGGACAGATAATGGGCTAAAGCAGCCAAGGTTTGAGGAATGATTGGCTGAAACTGTAAGAGAAGAGGCTGCATGGCCAGACAGACACATCGTGAGCGACTGAGGTGGTTTTCTGGGCTCTGGGCTGTAATGTCTGTCTGGGGCCAGCTGTGACCTTCCCACTGAGGTCTAGAGCTGGTTTGAGCTGGTCTTGGCAAAAGTGCACTGTACTGCTGATTTAACCCAATTTAGCCATTCCTGACCATAGAAAAACAGGGCTGACTTGAACGATTATTGCTATATTTGGAGCTCTTATCGGTAAACAGCATGTTAGTCATTCTGGACAAGTTTTGGGGCTTTTGAGCTCTTATAGTACTTAAGTGGGCATGTGTGGGCTATTGATTTAATGCTTTGATGGCCAATGACCCCAGTTGCGAGGGGGAACATTGCGCAAGCGTCTTCCATTAAAAGGACTCACCTCTGGGTACTGTAGCTCCTCCACCCTTCATTGACCAATCAGCACCCATGCTTTTAGCAGCACTCCTCTAGGCTGCACTGGGCAAACAGTAGTGTCTGTTTCAATGTTTGTCAACGTCAGTTGCCTAACCATTTATCAGCGGTCAGTAAGTACCTGGGCAGCTGGGATCTGTTTGGCCTCTGTGTGCACTAGAAATCACATTTTTTAAGAAAAAAAAGGGCAAGAGACTGAGATACCTGCTCTCCCTCTCTGTTTCCCCATCGTGCTGTGTGGGCCATTGACCTGAAGATGTGGACTTGTGGTGCAATATTGCCTCCCTCTGACCACAATCAGAGACCTGAATAACTCCCCTTCTGCTCCACCTTCCCCTCCCCTGCTCCGTCTCCCACCAGGGGGGGGGGGGGGGCGTCACCCCAGTGGGACTGGATCTGTGCCTGTGTCCAGGGGCATGGCAGGGGCAGAACTAGGAGGGAGAGAGCAATGGGAGGAGTTAAAATAGCATTCTGTACGTACGGTTCTACATGTCAGCAGAGAGAATTTGAGCGGTGGAGGGTGAAAGTGGACGTGAACTGTAAACCTGGGGTCTTTCCATAGAGCCTGACCCATTTATTGTATCTGTATTGCTGCTGTGGCGTTGTTCCCTGCCAAGGACTCTTGGAACGTTATCCATGTGAGGTGCACCAAGACCTTTGGGAGGATTTGGTATTTGAGTGGCAAAACTTGCATAACTTACATTCATCCACCTACCTCAACAGGTAGGTGATTTGTTGAGAAGCTGATGCATTCTGCATTTAATCATTATATTATAATATAAAATAATATATATATATATAATTATATGAACTATATCTATATCTAGTTTACTACTACTACTACTACTACTACTACTACTACTACTACTACTACTACTACTACTACTACTACTACTACTACTACTACTACTACTACTGTACTTCCACACTCCTATGATTCTTTGATATTAAGTTTGTATTTGATTTGAGTTTTTCCATGGCTTGTTTGAGAGGGATGGTTGGGGGTCTACAGTCGGTTTAGTTCATACAGTTTATATTGTAGTTATTGTTGATATTGTTTGTATTCTTCTTGTTGTAAACCACTTTGAGACACTTGTTTCTGTAAAAAAAACACTACACAAATACTTTAGCTTGAGTGACTAATGAACTGTCATTGTAGGACTGGAAGTGGTAGTAATGTTCTGTCCTAGGGCGATTGCCATTGGCATTTACTAGCGCCACCTAATGCGTCTAAGCTATGCAAAGGGTTACGATAGAGCAGGATTATGGATCTGCATACTTGCCAGCCACGGTAGCTCAACTGTACTCTGTAGGAGCCATAACAGAGCTGGGATTGTTATGGTAATGTGCTGTCAGAAGGGGCATTGCATTAGCATTTCTCTTGGTTTCAAAAAGGCACACTTGAATGGGCAACAATAGTCAGTCGGACGGTCGTCAATGTAAATTAGAAACCAAAATGATAACAGTTTTGGTTGAAAGAGGAAGATTAAACTTCAATGGCAAGCTGGAACTATTCTTCAGAGAGTGGCTTCACTTCTTTTCTGAAATACTGCATAGAAATTATTTAGTTCTAAAAAAGGATTGAGGGTCCTCAAAGATCACAGTATTGTAAAGGCACAGGAATACATGCTAGATGCACTGCAATTAGCAAAGAATGCTAATGTAAATGCTGTATTGTGTCATATTCATGACCCCTTTTTGAATACGACCATTGGATTCTATAGGTCTGCATTGTATGCTAACCCTAGACAAAAGGTTATAATTATGTTACAATGAGCTTTTACTATAGAGCAAAAGTTGGGCAATTTTCCTGACACAGATATGTCATGTTTAATCAATGGTTTTCTTTGCCATCAATGTCTATACTTTGTGCTTTCTTCCCAGTTTATGTAATTGCGGCTTCAGGCGTTTTTCTGCATTCGTGAGGGGACTTGTTAAAAAAGGCTATTCAGATCCAGAGGCAGGCTTGTGCCAAAACAAACTGTGCTGAAAGACTACAGGTTTCACAACCTCCAGGTTTCGCCTCCTATTGAAAGTGAGAACGAGGCCCTCTCCAAATATCGATACCAATACCAACAAAAGTAACCATGGTGGAGTGAGCACAACTAGCAGCTGGAGTTTTTATCCTCATGAATCGTAACTTTGAGAGATTTCACCAAAAGGGCAGTGGTACCGTGACATACCATGGGAAAATGAGATCAGTGTTGTCTGTGTTCTGTATTAATGTGCATGTGCAATCACAGACACCTACACAGACATCCACACATAAACAAACGCATACACGCATACACGCAAACACACACACACACACACACACACACACACACACACACTCACACACACACACATACACACTCACACACACACACACACACACACACACACACACACACACACACACACGCATGCACGCACGCACACACACACACACAGACACACACACACACACACACACACACACACACACACACACACACACACACACACACACACACACACACACACACACACACACTCTTACTCAGTCCTTACTCCGTTTCTTCTCCTGCCAGCCCCTAGGTGGCAGTATGCTTGGTCAGGTGCTGTTGTTCGGGCGCTCCTTGGTGAGGAGGAAGGTGGTGGACATGAACAGTCTGGAAGATTCCAAGCTTTGCCGCTGCCTCGGCACGGTGGACCTGATCGCCCTGGGTGTGGGCGCCACTCTGGGGGCTGGCGTCTACGTGCTGGCGGGAGAGGTGGCCAAGGGCAACTCAGGCCCCAGCATCGTGGTCTCCTTCCTCATCGCCGCCCTGGCCTCCGTCATGGCCGGCCTGTGCTATGCTGAGTTCGGCGCCCGCGTGCCCAAGACCGGCTCGGCCTATCTCTACAGCTACGTCACAGTGGGGGAGCTACTTGCTTTCATCACCGGCTGGAACCTCATCCTCTCCTACGTCATAGGTGAGTGTATGACGGTCACGGCAGGTCTGAGTAAGGATGGGGCACATACTATGTCAGTTAAGCAGTTGCCAGGATGTGTGACAGGAGGACTAATGTTCTACAGTGTTTATTTACATCCTATGATCATCCCCATGATGTCCGTCGCATAATTGTCCCCCATGATGTCTGTCTTCCCCGTCCTCCTAGGCACCTCCAGTGTTGCCAGAGCGTGGAGCGGGACGTTCGACGAGCTGATAGGAGAGCACATTGAGCACTTCTGTAATACCTACTTCCCAATGAACGCCCCTGGCCTCGCCAAGTACCCCGACTTCTTCGCCGTCTGCCTCATCTTACTTCTGTCAGGTACGGCGTTGCTGCTTACAGGGGCTCCCGTTCAAAAACCTCTCTCCACATCTCAGCAAATACAAACCCCCCGGGTGTTGTGTGACTGATCAGGCTGGTATCATTTTTTCATATCAACCAGTTTTCATAAGAGCAATATTTTGGTTTTAATCTAATAAGATGGCAGAACGTTGTGTCATCACACATCTCATAATGTTCTGCAATCTCCTTATTAGATTAAGACCAAAATATTGCTCATATGCAATGAAAGCTGGTTGTTGAGTGGCTAACGAGGTGGAGAGAGAAGCCCTCTGTCTGAATGTCAGCCTTGTGCCCTCCGCTGGGCCTCCTCCACGTCTCCACCCAGGAGAACTGACGGCTCCTCTGTCGCTCCCTGACCCTGACACAGCCACAAACAGCGGTTTGACACAGCTAAAGAAAAGTTCACCACGTTCAGGGAACCCGGTGTAGATGTAAACAACCTTTCTATGATGCAATCCGAAACAGAATATTTTGTCCTGTGTTTAATCTGATACTGCCCCGAAAAGCTTTAATAAGTGCTGTTATTGGATTAGACCAATTTCATAGAGACAGCTCTGTTGCAATGTTTTCTGTTCTAAAATGTCTAACATTGGTAGTCATGGTTTTTCTAACTGGATAGTTGCTGACCTGAGAATGTCAGACATGCCTCGAAATAGGTACATGATGTGCTGAGTGATACTGAGATGTGCTGAGACGTGTCTTTGTTGTTGCTTCAGGGCTGCTATCATTTGGAGTGAAGGAGTCAGCTTGGGTGAACAAAGTCTTCACTGCTGTCAACGTGCTGGTGCTGATGTTTGTCATTGTCACTGGCTTTGTGAAGGGAGACCTAAACAACTGGAAAATATCTGAACAATCTCTTATAAATGTCACTATAGTTACACGGTAAGTCATAGAAGTATTTCACATTTCCCCCTTTCCTGTTTTTGGAGTGACAACAATAATCAGTATCTGTATGCCCTGTGCCCAGTATTTCTAAATGTATCTGATCGGATTTCCGCATTCCGATTGGATTAAATTGGGAATTGGGTTTTTTAAAACTGAAAAATGTTATTCTGATCATTCGGATAGGGATTTGGATTTGGTAAATCAATCTGACCTTTAATCACGATTGAATGTTGTTTTTTCATATTTCAAAACTCAGGTAGCTGTGAGTTGAGAGGGCAAGCCTACACAAAGCACCTTGATCTTGTGTTATCTGGATGAGAATGATCCTATCTGATAATACTTTGAAATTGAAATACCTCAAAATCAGACAAAATAGATCTGATCCAGGAAAGCAAAAAGGGGATTACAGAATCCAGATCATTCTGATCCAGATTAAAAGTTTTTAAATACTGGGCCTTGAGGATTACTCACAGGACCCAATTTGCTGGAGCAAATAGTGTTGAGCAGAATGAAAAATACCTAACAACAGCATGTCTTTTTTGTACCTTGTCTTTAACAAAGTTTCTGAGAAAACACAGATTATTCATCCAGAGTTTTAGTAAACAGTCTGAAAATGCATTTTCATATTATGGAAACGCTAGACGCAGTATTCAGAATTCACATTGGATTATTTGTCATTGCGATTTCTCATTAGAAAATCTTTCCTCCCATTTGACTCCCATTTCAGCCCATGGTGTGTAAGGCTGAAACACTACTAATAACAACTTACATGATGTAGCAAGAATCCATTTCGACTCTCATACCATGTGTGTTCCAGGAACCTGTCTTGGACTGCTAATATGACCAGTGATTATGGTGCTGGAGGGTTCATGCCCTATGGATTTAGTGGAACCCTGGCTGGAGCTGCAACCTGCTTCTATGCTTTTGTTGGATTCGACTGCATTGCAACGACAGGTATGTCTATTAAGTGCTCATTAAATCAATGTATAAAAAACAATATGTACATGGTGTCGTCTCTCTGAATTAGCATAGGTTATCATGGATAAGTGATACTCAGTAGGTCAACATGATCATAATCAAATGAACTCGTGGTGAATGGAAAGCACTGGGTGGACTTAAGTGTGTGTGTGTGTGTGTGTGTGTGTGTGTGTGTGTGTGTGTGTGTGTGTCAGGGGAGGAGGTGAGGAACCCTCAGAAGGCCATTCCCATTGGCATCGTGGTGTCCCTGGCTGTGTGTTTCCTGGCCTACTTCGGCGTGTCCGCTGCCCTCACTCTCATGATGCCCTACTACCTGCTGGATGCTAAGAGCCCCCTGCCCGTGGCCTTCGAGTACGTGGGCTGGGCCCCCGCTAAATATGTGGTGGCTGTGGGTTCCCTGTGTGCCCTGTCTACCAGGTAATGGACCTTTACTGTACATGTTTAAATCTGCCTCTTGTATGCGCAGATCACTCTATAGCTTCTCATCAGGTTAAATGTTCTAAGATACCTCAAGATGTAGTATATTTTTGTAATGCCAAGTAATAGTGCAGGGTTATGGGAAGAGAAGCAGGTTAGTTTTGTATAATGTAGATTTTCTTGGGTTTCAGTTATGCAAAGGTGGCGTCAGGCAGCTTGCTGCTACTGTGCTAACAGCTCATTTATATAAACTTGGGAATGTCATCAATCAGGGAGGCAACGGTCCTGTCCTGCTCAGAGTAGTGATTGATTGATTCCCATTGCTGAATGTCCAGGGTGCCATGTGACTCAGGGGAGGCTGGAGGATGTAGAAACTGGAGGACGGGCACCATCCTACGATTTCTACCTCCAACAGCCTCCCCTTGTGACAGGCATCTTGTTTTGAGAGTTGCCTGTCTTTATGGTCTATATTTTGTGAGTTGATAGGCCAATTTGACACAGCACTTTTTCAAAACAAATAATATAATATATTATTTAGCTGATGCTTTATTTTTCCTGTTCCTTTTCTTTTCTCCTGGCTCACTATCCAGCTCGTTGATGTCCAATTATCAGTAGCGTCTACTGTCACTCTCACATCAAACGCATCAAACACTCACACAACCTGGGTCTGGCCCAGGCTTTTAACATTATTATATACATATCCTATGCCATAACTGCAATATCCTGCAGACAACACCTCAGGCATGTTGGAGGCAAGCTCGTAAAAATGGAAATAATCTTTAACATTTTATTTGAAAAGAAAGACTCAAGGAATGGGGCCATGAGAAAAGAATGTCACTTTCAAACTGTAATTATGCTCTTTTGCTTTGGTGAAGTGACTGTTGTATACTGTGTGTGTGTGTGTGTGTGTTTTAGTGTGGTGTTGGGGCTCTTGACTAACGTGTTGGTCCTCTGCATGTCTCTGCTGTTTCGTGCAGTCTGCTGGGCTCCATTTTCCCTATGCCACGTGTAATCTATGCTATGGCAGAGGACGGGGTGCTTTTCAAAGTCTTAGCCCGAATCAATCCTAGGACGAAGACCCCGCTTATTGCTACAATGACCTCGGGTGTAGTAGCAGGTGAGAGCTGGGGAATGACCAATCAGATCACTGTGAAAGTAAAAGATGCAGACTGAAATTCCCTCTCCCAAAAGAATGAATTCTATTCAATAAAAAAGATAGAAGAAAATATTCCCAAAGACTACATTTTAATTTGCTTTGTTTCGACCAATTAATCTGAAGCGGGAGGGGGGTCGGGGGTGTGTTTCTATTCTGCTTGGTTTGCTTTCACATTTTGTGCCGGTGTCCAATGTGTTGTTTTATTTCCCAGAGTGCCTGTATTTGAATCCTGACCCCTTTTTCTCCCTAGCCTGTTGGGCTCCATGTTCCCTCTGCCCCGCATTCTCTATGCCATGGCACGAGATGGCTTACTGTTCAAATTTCTTTCCAAAGTGAGTAAGCGCCACTCGCCTGTGGCTGCCACCCTTGCTGCGGGCACCACCGCCGGTAAGACCCTGAGGAGAGGGCCTGGTGTGGCATCTCTGGTTACGTGTCAACGTTTGGTGGTGGACGCTGGGTGTGCATGTGTGTCCCTGCTCTGACTGGTGATGACTGCATGCTGATGATGTGGTGATGGTGGTGGTGGTGGAATAAGGATATACAGTATACGCGCCTCACTGCATTGAAGTTTGGGAGATCTTTACTAGGCATAGTAAGGGTTGTCAACAAAGGCGGGGTGCATAGCATCAGTCCTTGCGGCGCCACACACCTAATTACCCAGCTCTAAACACGTCTCTAATAGTGAGCAAGAACTGAATAGAAAGCAAAGTAACGTACATTTTTAGGTAAGGACCAAACTACACTGTGGCCCTGGATGACCAGAGTTGTGCACCCCGGTAGTAAAGATACAGATCCATTAAGGAAATGAAAGCTCCTCCATGTTCAACATGGTCCAGGCCTGGCTGTGTGGCTGTGCTCTGCTCACTGTGAATAGCAGCGGAGGCTGGTGGAGACAGAAATCGGAGGACGGGGCTCATAAAGCATGGAATAAGGAATGGTGTTCTTCCTCGTTCCAATTCCTCATTCCATTTCCATGCATTACAATGAGCCTGCCCTCCGATGTCTACCTTCCACCGGCCTCCAGTGGAGTAGGGCTAAGGTCTAAGGCCTGCAGGGTGGGTCTCCCAGTGAGGTTGCTGGCTGCAGAGCCCAGAGACTTTGATGCCAGCAGGTGTAGAGCGGGGAGGCAGGGGGGGGAGCAGGGCTCTCAGCACGGGCACTGAGACAACAGCTGGTGCCCGTGGGCAGAGGGCACAGGGCCTGGTCAAGGGACGGGAGGGGGGTCAAGCTTTGTAGTGGGGAGAGGACAGACAGACATACCGCTGGTGGACGTTTGAACCATGCTGAGGTGACCAGTCCCTCACTGGAGCCAGGTGCTGACATACAAGAGAGAGGGAGCTGAGCTGAGCCAACTCCACAGTGTATCTGACACAGATCTGGAGATGATTAAAGTTTTCCTTTGAACACTCTGAAGGTTTTTGGTGGAAGGCACCTTTTTCATATTGTACAAACATAATCTGTGATTATAATCCTACTGTAAGTATATACTAAATGGTGCTTTCACCCAAACACGTTTTTATTGAATAGACTTACAACCTGCTTTATTAATGCTGTGTAATTCGTTTTCTAATATGCTGTATAGTTCTTGGTGTATAATTCTTTGTAATGACGTGTGGTTGGTTGTGTTGTATTTTCAGTTCATGTTTTCTACTGCTCTGCTATGGTACCATTATTTGTCGTCCTAATGAATGAGTTTCACAGAGAGTTTTCTGGGGTGTTTTTGCTGATGTTTGTGTGTTGCGTCCCCATCCTTCAGCGATCATGGCCTTCCTGTTCGACCTGAAAGCCCTAGTAGACATGATGTCCATTGGAACCCTCCTGGCCTACTCTCTAGTGGCAGCCTGTGTTCTTATCCTCAGGTAAGAGCTAATAGGATCTACAGCTTTTATGCTGATGTTATGTATGTAATAAGTCATGTGATTACTTTAATACTTATTGGTTTTTAGGGCATTTCTGCTTTATTGGGATAGAGAGAGTAGAAAGGTAGAGAGGGATAGAGAGGGTGAGAGAAAAGGGGGGGGACATGCAGGATATGTCGATGGCCGGAATCGAACCAGGGACCTTGCGATGACATGGCATGCGCCTTAGTGTGTTACGCAACTTACGCGTTATAATTAGACTATATCATTAGGCCTACCCAGTCATGTTATATAATATGCTGCTTGTGTTATTAAATCAGGCCTATGATGTAATCGATTTGAATGCCTCCATTGTGTGAAGCTGAAATGGCTCCTTGAGTTCACACAGGGATATTGATTCAACTTTTCTTTGCTTACAAGATTCAAGAGACAACTGGCCATATTTTGTTTCACTGTGGTACCCCTGCAACTCAAAACAGGATTGTATGTTTCTTGGTCGTCATAGCAATTATCTCATGGAAGTATTACTTGGAGGAGAAATAGGACATGTAACATCTTCTTTAGGACATGTAAACATACAAATTATAACTGGATGTTACGGTCAGATGAGTCTTGTATTCAAGGCTGTGTAAACACCAGCATGATCTCAGGAAGCCATTTGAGTTTCACATCATTGTGACTTGCCTTGAGCCATGTTGATTTAAGGGGCCCACAGAACTGGAAAGGGTGGTGCAGAAAACATACCCACCTGGATGATTATGCAATGTACAATCCCATGCTTCTGCAGACCACAAAACCAGTTTCTTCCTGTTTTTGTGTTTTGCTTTGCCTGGTATGAACCCACAGTAGTGTATTTCTATTCCACAAGTAACTTTCTGTCTGTCTGTTTTTGCCTTATTACCGAAGATACTTTTGGGTCGTAGTTTGTTTCTCAACCGAAACACGGGGCCAGTTGTTTGACACAAACATGTTGTGTGTTTGCTATTAGCAGTTAGGAATATGTCAGGACTTTTTAAACTGTTCAAAATATCCCCAATAATGCGAAATAGTGTACATTTACCTGTTGATTCATGTTATCATTACACTTACTGCTAAAAACTGTCAGTGTTTTCTTCTTAGAAACAATAGGTTATATGCAGTTAGCATCTCGTGACGTTAGAATTATAAGGTTCTATCTCCATTTTTGTCAAAATTGAGTTTTTTTCATAATCTGATCCATTAGGTGTTTATTAATGCCTGTGTGGTGTTATTTTTAAAATGTTTACATTTTTGGATTAGTAATTCATAAAATACAAAGGTTCCATCTCACAAAACATAATGGAATGTAAAAACTTTGACGCTCAATATCTCTGAACTACCCTAAACGGAGATAGAACCTTATAATTCTAAGCTCACAATCTGTTGACAAGCATAAACGGTTGTGCTTTAAGCAGCAAGCAACCCCCTCTCTCAATAACCACTAATGGTGTGTGCGTGCGTGCGTTGGTTGTCAGGGATGCAGAGAGTACGTTTTTAAAATACATTTTAGACTGGGGTGACTCGAGATTTTGCATACTTTTAATGTCTTGGTCTCTATACTTGTTGATGTGGTTCCAGGTACCAGCCGGACGCGTCCTATATGAAGGCAGGGTGCAACGGGGAGAAGCAGGCCCTGTCATCATCAGACGAGTCTGAGCTGACGGAGTCCGAGTCCCACCTCAACATGCTGAAACAAGGAGGGTCAACTCTGCAGTGTGTTCTCCACCCCCCACTGGTGCCCACCGAGCAGTCCTCCTCCGTCGTCAACATGACTGTCAGCCTCTTAGGTGATGCCTCTATGCTCTAGGCCTACACTCAACACAGAATGGCCGTCAGATTATTTTACTGTAAATTGTATTACCCTATGGCATATGTATCACTAGTGATTGTGGCTGACTGGCTGGTGTGTGTGTGTGTGTGTGTGTGTGTGTGTGTGTGTGTGTGTGTGTGTTCGTTCGTTCGTCCTCTGTCCACAGTGGTGGCGGTGTGTGTGATCAGCACTGTCACCACACACCAAATCTACGCCCTCCTGGCCTTGGAATCCTCGGCCCTGGCAGCCCTGTCTGTGTCCCTCCTCGTCTTCATTGGCTGTGTGGTCCTGATCTGCAGGCAGCCCCAGACCAGCAGGAAGGTCTCCTTCATGGTAAAGCACTGGCCAGAATCAGCCTTGATCACTCATCATCATCATCATCATCATCATCATCTGCACAACAATTGAATTGTCAAAGTCTCCGATTTCTTTCTTTCTAGGGATTGTTTGTAATTTGGCAATCTTTGTGCTCTCTGTCCTGACAGGTCCCATGCATACCGTTTCTGCCCATCCTGAGCATATTTGTGAATGTATACCTCATGGTCCAACTGAGTGGAGACACCTGGGTCCGTTTCTCTTTATGGATGGCTGTAGGTGGGTACCCTTTCACCTCTATACAGTCGGTACAAAGCTACACATGGAGAAAAAAAACACTCCCCAAAACATAGGTGGCATGTTGGGCAGTCTTACCCTAACCCTTACATACTCTCTGTGCCAGGTTTCGTGATCTACTTTGGCTACGGGATGTGGCACAGCGTTGAACGCCAGCGTCTGATCCAGGCCGCCCTCAGCAGAAGTACCCAGGAGAAGGCCAAGCCCAAGGGGGAGAAGGTGAAGGAGAAGGAGGGTTCGGTGGACCAGGAGCGTTTCATCCTCCCAGAGAAGACCAGCCGGTGTTAAAGACAGGCCCTCGCAGCCGGCCAGGAACCCGCAGACTCTAGAAGGACACCTGGGAGACACACTGCCCCAGGACAGATACTGTACACACAAGCACACAGCAGCTATTCCTAGATATGTACTTATATATATATACAGCTCTACCACCTGTGCCTCAAGTCACCCAGACATTCACTATCCCGACGGAGCTTCAGTATTCTGTATCAATGGTCATGTGACCTGGAGCTGTGAGGTGGGTTCAGGATCGACGATGTCTCCCAAGGATGTGACCACATACAAACGGCAGGTGGTTGTCGTGTGGTCTAAAAGGGGGTGGAGGCAGTAGAGAGAACAGACAGGTAACACACTGGAGATTATTGGTGTGCATTTCCCATTACATAATAATGGCACTTATGGGCGTATTGAGGAAAGGCTTCGTATTTCGGTTTGGGCCTGACCTTCTACTTTATTGGCCCTTTCTGCACACAATCACAACAATCACAGAGGGTTTGCTGTTGAGAATCATCATATTTTCTAGGTATAGTATGTCACTGAATTGAGAGATTTTGATATTGTGCTAGCATTATTACATTTTTAGACTGTCGGAGAAGCACTGACAATTCTCTCTGACAGTAACATTCTAGCTGCCATTCAACACATATGAAAAATATCAGCACCGTCTATATCCATCCTATATGACGATTAATCACTTAATCATCAGCTTCTAAATATGTAGGAACCGCATTCTGAATAAGCATACTGCATATACATTTACATTTTTGGTATTTAGCAGACGTACATACAAACATACATACATACATACATGCTCAGATGTAAATACACACACACACACACACACACACACACACACACACACACACACACACACATGTACAGTATACTCATTCACATTCAGTACACATTTGTTCTTTTCATATGCACACATACAGTACATGTAATGTGTAAATAGCCAATATTACAATTACAGTTTTGGTTTAACCAATTGGTATTTTTTTTTAAACTATAATCTGTTATTTCTTATATTTTACATGACTTTTGTATGTGTGTATGTTTTTCCCGTAATGATACTAATAATTCATTTCTAACCTGTGTGTGCTATACTGTATGTTTCTGTAGTCATAATGCGCTCTCAACAGTTGTTGTTTCGTAGTGGTCGGAGGGACATGGACACATGTTTTCAGGGATATACTGGATGTGTTGCCATCACAAACATTACAGTACAATCATGTATCATGTGAATTTTGTATGGAACCTAAATGGAGAATTAATTGGGGAATTGCTTGTTCAGTGTTTGATATCACATTCCATACAAATATTTTTTTTGCAATGCTGTATTTTTTCTAGCAAGTGTTACATATCTTCTTTAGTTCTTGGGATGTTTTTTTGTATTCTTTTATTCTATAATTATAGCCTACTACTTTTTCTTTGTTGTTGTTGTCATTTTGTGATACAGTACACTGTAGTGCAGTGCTCTATTGGCCACCTAAAGTAGCTTTACTGTTTCTGAATAGTTATGCAGCATTGCACACAAGATGCATGAAATGAACTGCAAGGAAAACTCCCTGTTCCACTTGATGTGATCTAAACAGATTCATTCAAGGAAAACGATCTTTTCATTGTAAATGTTCCATCTTTAATTAGTATTCTCTTCATGTCTGGGCATGAACCATGAATCAAATGTGCCTTTCCTCTTTTGGCCTCACTGTCCTAGTTTCACTGTCCTCGTTTCATGTGCCAAAGGTTTGACGATGTCTACTTTGTAACTCTATCTTTGTTTTTAATAAGCGGTTTCTGGGGTCTTAGTGGGATGAGCGAGGAAGAGGGTTATTGCTTACATACTTGTGCTGTTGCTCCAGGGGCCGTCGGTGTGTAAACTGTCTCTCCTATGAATGGTTTGTCTTACTCACGTCCGTCACGCTGTTCATCCTCGGGGTGAACTCTCAGAACTCTCAGACCAGTGGAACGCTCTCAGTTCCACCCCCCCCCTCTGGTATTGATACAACCTGAACATCTGACTTCTGATGATTTTGATGAACGTTTTTTCCATATTTTTTAGAAAGATAGGAAGTTGATGTTGTCATATCCGAATGATATACTCTGCAACAACCACATTTCACATTTGAATGATTCAGACTGATCTGAAGGAAGCGGAGTTGGACAAATTGGACTTGGAACAGAGCAGAGGACATGAACTGTTTTCCCGGGGGACCGAGATGAAGGGTTGCAGATGGACAGTAGACAACGTTGTCTTTTAGATAGAAACCTCAACATAATGACCCTCTGTCCATGTAGCTACTCATTAGGCCTATGGAATGACATAGATTCAATTGTTTCTACTAACTACACTGATGTCAATAAATGTATTTTTCCATAAGACCAGTTTCTTCATGTGGAAGAAGTGTGTATTCTGTGTATGTCTTCTCAAGGGAATAGAGCAAACCTTCAGACATTGGACACAGTGTCCCAACATGGTGCTGATCATTTGCGTTCACATCAAGGTATATCTATCATATGCACAGGATACATACAGGTGTAAATGGTACAATGAAAATGAAATGCTGTCAGGTCTGCAGAGTCACTCCCTATCTTCTGCCGTAGACTGAAGACCTCCATCTCTTCGGGCTACACCTTAACTGTCCCTCCTGAGCCCTCCCCGCCCCCTCTACCCCCTGGACAGTTTCTTTACTGTACATAATAAAACATTTTTACATAATAAAACAAACAAGTTTTCTTGCGATGACTGATGTATAGATGATTCACTTACTTAGACAAATGTATTTGTTTTTAAGTCCCATTGGATAAAGGCACCTACAAATGCCAAAATATGAATGAATGGTCTTTATTGTCATTAATATAGTACAGGTACCATACAACGAAATTTAGGAGGGGGGGCTCCCCTGGTGCTAGGAAAAAAATACTAAAAACAAGAAGGGAAAAGAGCTGGTTTACATAAATAAAGGCTATATCCACTATCCACTATACTATACTACTATACTATACAAATAAAACACTGTGCTGTACTCTATGCTATGCTATAAATATCCTAACATTTCCTATCTCTGAACCTTCTGTACACGAGGGTTGTCATATTGCACATAGTATTATTGCACATTCATTTAAAGTGTCGCAGTTTGCAGGTTTGAAATGTTCACAGTTGTATTTCAGTATTGCACTTGATTACAATCTAGTAGCTGCCATCAAATTGCCTAGATTGTCCAGGGCCTAGAACCTAGGTCTTTGCTGTGTTCAGGGCCTGGATGGCCCTAGGGTAGAAGCTGAGCTTCAGTCTATTTGTCCTTGCGGACATGGTCCTGAACCGCCTGCCTGAGGGCAGCCGAACAAAGTGTTCGTTCCCAGTGTATGTAAATATAAATGAAATGCTTTGTGACAAATGGAACATGAGCAGCCATGTCCCTTTGATAATTCAGGTGGAATTTGAGTTTGAAAATCAAGATTTGTGTCTCAATAAATAAATACGGTTGTCGGTCCTATACATTCTTCTTTGTGAGCTGTATGGGCCCCCTCAGTCCACCAGAGAGCGTCAGAGCCTGTGTCCTCGCCCTGCTGGAGAGAGGGGAGTGAGCTGGAGGACTGGGCAGATTTCCCCATTCCCTTTATTTCTTTTTTTTTCTCTGAAGAGGAGGATGGAGCTGGTAATCTAAACAGGTCTTCTGGAGCCTGCAGAGTTCCAGCGTAGCGCCCGGGTCTGACCTGCTCTCCTGCTGTGATCCTCTCCCAGCTCCCCTGGCCTCTCTGGCCCTAAACAAGCCCTCTGGACCTCCCTGCCTCTCGCTCCGTCCTGTCTGCACACACACCATGAAGCTTTGGGTCTTTCTATCTCTGGTGGTACTCTGGGTGGAGATCCAAAATGGTGAGTAACGTTCGGCTCCTCCACCATGCCTGCCTGCCTCCATACTATATGTAGTTGTCCTCTGAAGACCAGTAGGATACATTGATTCCACTAGAACTGCTCTATTGCAATCTGAGAGCAGCTCTGGGATTAGATTTTCTCATGGTTTTGTGAGAGCTGAGCTGATGTTGGCGTTTCTAACCACTGTGATGGGTGTATGAGGGGGAGGTGTAGTCACACGGCCAAGTGAATATCTATGACGCAATGGAGAAGACAGCAGTGATTTAGAAATCAAGGCTTTGGGTTGAAGAATGATAAAGCAATTATAAGGCAATGACTTTTCTTAATGTGTTTTTCATCCCTTGGGAGGAAAAAAATCTTATAAAAGAGTTGTTTTTAGTTGTATTTGATGTGTGCATGCATGCTTTCTGACTGGCATGGTAGCATCAGAGCATGCAACAGGTGTTATTAATAAATCTGCTATTTTAAGTGGGATGAACGAGACTGTCTAAATGACTAATATGAAAATAGGAGATATGAGTCAAACCATGTGTTGAAATTTACCACCACCTCTCCAAATACTGAACTATTACCTATCTGGTGTCTGGAACACAACACAATATCCCTCACATCATTTACAGTGGACTATCTATCACACTAAACGAATAAGACTGCAGACAAATGGACTGGAGTTGTTAAGCTCTGGGTATTTTGTGCCAGTAATGAAAAACCCCCCACTCCTTCCTGTTCCCCTGTTGATACAGCTGTGTGGGAGATATAGAGTAGTTCTCCAGATGGGCATACGGTGCCGTTCACCCCAACTCTGACTCTGCCTGTCTGCCTGCCTCTCTGGACGTGTGTGACACTTTACTGAGACTAAGACTCTGACACTGACTGTGGACATCTGGGGGGAGAGAGGTGACTGTTCTCACTGTGCCTCCCTCTTCCTCTCCCCCTTCCCCTCCCTCTCCCCCTTCCCTCTCCCTCTCCCCCTTCCCCTCCCTCTCCCCCTTCCCTCTTCCTCTCCCCCTTCCCCTCCCTCTCCCCCTTCCCTCTCCCTCTCCCCCTTCCCCTCCCTCTCCCCCTTCCCTCTTCCTCTCCCCCTTCCCCTCCCTCTCCCCCTACCCCCTCCCCCTTTCCCAGGTACCTGCCAGCAGGCCAAACGTAGGAAGGAGGCCGGAGAGAACCGAATCAGGCCCGGAGGCAAGCGGACCAAGGTGCGCTACCCCAAAACAAAGGAGAAGGACGCAGGAGGGAGGAGCCAGTCCCTCCTGACGCAGGTCCTGGATAAGGGGCGTTTCCTGCGGCTGGGGGAGAGCTCGAGCCTCACTCCGGGGAAGACCTTGGAGCTGCGGTGTAAAGGCGGTAAGATAAGCTGGGCCTACCCCTCCTACCTGGACATCTTTAATGACTCCCGTCTCAGGTACCTGACTAAAACATTTCCTTACAAATTACAAATCACTACGACCACCTGATTTATAATAACCGTTATAATAACTCTCTCTCTCTCTCTCTCTCTCTCTCTCTCTCTCTCTCTCTCTCTCTCTCTCTCTCTCTCTCTCTCTGTCTCTCAAGAAGTGGGTCTATAGCTGTGCATTCTGTGATAGAGGCGGAATTCTTGTTTGTAGATGTACGATATATAGGGGTGTTAAAACTCCAAACTCTCTTCTCTCTCTCTCTCTTTCTCTCTCTCCACCAGCATTAAGCACAGTGACAAGTACAGTCAGTTGATCCTGACATCGCCCTCTGCTGCTGACACAGGGATGTACAACTGCTGGGCTCTTCTGTGTGACGGTTCGGATTGTGAGAAAGACCTTGAACGCAACTCCGCCACCTACATCTATTTCACAGGTAACTTGGGGTCGGCGTGGCGCTATCCTGCAACGCTACAGGCAGTTTAGAGTTGTTACAGGCTGTTTATTTATCTGACTGCTAAATCAAACACATATTTTCCTGTATGGTCTTAAGGCATAGCCTTAATGACATAGCCTTCAGAACAATGCCCTAATGTTGCACCTTACTGCCATTCGCTCACATCTCTCATCTTCATCCATGATCTTACCTGCTCTCCCACCAGACAAAGACGACCTGTTTGTCCCATCTCCCATCCACTTTGAGATCGTCTACCTGCGCCCAGACAGACCAGCCATCGTGCCCTGCAGGGTGACCAGTCCCCTGGCCAAGGTGTCTCTGCACAGGGAGGTCCCTGCAGAGGAGATCCCTGTGGATGGGACTCTAGTCTCCTATGACCCCACCAAGGGCTTCAGCCTGCTGAATCCCAGTCCAGAGCACCAGGGGGTCTTCTACTGCAAGGCTGTGACCAAGGCCACTCCGCAGATCTCCTCCAAGTATCAGCTTCTCTACGTGGAGGGTAGAGTCCCAACAACCTTACACTACATTTACACCATTTAGCAGATGCTTTTATATCTAAAGCGACTTACAGCTAGAGATTATAGGGAGAGTCTCCCTGGAGTAACTTAGGGCTAAGTGTCTTACTCAAGGTCACACTAGTGGTGGTGTTCCCAGGTGGGATTTGAACTCTTGACCTTCTGATCACCAGTCCAACTCACTATCCACTTGACCAGGCGACCACTACCACACTAACTGTATCACAATACTGATTTATAACCTTGCACTCACAATATCACCGCAACAATGTCATGTCAATAGACGTAAGGTCTACCCTAGGACCAGAGGGGATTTTTCAATAATGATTTTGATTGACTTTGGCTTGAAACAATTTCAGAGACAATTTCTCAGCAATGTCTCTACCTCCTTCTGAGGCCACTCTACACAGTCATCAATCAACACTGCCGGCTACTGATGGCTGCCGTGCGTCATCAGCTTTCCAGGAATGGAGTGTATTTCACCGAGTTATCAAAACGCCTTCGCTACAGTGGTGCTCTTTGTTTAAGTGGATCTCTGCCCACTGCAGTGGAAATAGTAGGGCTTCATCAGCACTACAGCTGCTTTCCGTGAGCCAGATCAGTGGTGAATTTATGAAATGGAAAAAACAGTGTGGTTCAGGTGAAATCAATCTCTCACGGCAGGTTGGACAGACAGACGGAGAGAATAGGATTACGTTGTGGGTGGAGGAGGGTTGGTCATGGAGGTATGTTAGATAGATGTAGTATAGTGGTATATTTCCAATCCTCCAGAAAATGTAGAATGTTCTTCTTGTCTCCTAACAGTGACAATTACAGCCTACACCAGGTTTCTGATACACTACCTACCTGCCATCATACGGTATGTGTGTGTCTTTGCACAGTTTGGTTGTTGAGGCGACTGACCCTTCCTTGTGTCTGTGTACAGTGCCCAGTGGGCCGCCCTTCGTGACCATCGAGGCGTCGTCTACCTACGCGTGGGGAGGTGACAACATCAACATCACCTGTACTGTCCTGGGGGAGCCAGAGGTGGACGTGACATTCACCTGGATTTACCCCGGACAGGTGAGAAGTAGAACGCTGTCTCCATCAGGGGGAGGCTGGTGGAAGTAGACATTGTAATGCATGGAATGGAATGAAGAATGATTTGTACCTCCACCAGCCTCCACTGATCTCCATGCACCTCAGTGACGCTCGCATTTTCTAATAGCAAGCATCTTTCACAACAGACTCAACAAGTCTGGAACGACACAAGTGTCATTCATCATCATCATCATTACGTGTCATATCATTCTGACCCAGTCCTCTCTCTGGTGCTGCTCTGTCCAGGACAACAGGCCTGTTGGGATCCATGGAGCCTCGAGGCTGATCAACAGGGGGATGGGACACACCACCCGCATCTCCCAGAGCGTCATGACCGTAGACGACATGGAGACCATCGACTTTGGGAAGTACATCTGCAGAGCCAAGACCAAGCTTGGGGAGACCATTGTGGCAACCACGGTCAACTCTCACTAGCCACAGTATAATGGGTTGGGCAGAGGAAGACAGACAGCTTTTATAACTTGTAAGGGCCGTGTACCACAACTGTGGCAGGTGTAACATTTTGTCATTAGGTTTGAGGTAAATGTTAATTGTATATTTGCCTCTTTATAAGGATTGGCAGACCAATAGCGCTATAGAATGGTTTGTTCTGGTCAACTGGAACGTTCCATTGATGTGTAGTGAAATCATGCTATATTGTCACTGACATATTGTAGCGTCACATTTGATAGTGTTCTGTTTTTCTGTTAAAATCTGAATGTAAATATCTAAAATAATTCTGAATGTATGGAACTAAATGTAGATGTAGCCCACATTCACCACGTGTGTCAGATGACTCATTAAAGATTGGTGCCTTTATGCTTTCTCCCTAATGAAACACAGCTGACCACCAGCACACATTTTGCAATAACACTACCGTGGGGATTTCAAATTAATTAACATCCAGTGTGAGTATGAATACTGTACTAATCATATAGAGGTACCTGCAATACAGATGCATCTCCATGGTGAGGCAAAATATACTGTGGTAATTACATTTCAAGTCATTAAACATACATGGTTTCTTTTCAGATGGAATACAATGAATAACAGTTTCTAAAAGTAGGGCAGTCAGTCAGTGGCCATGTGAGAGATGCTTCTGCACGGTTTCTCCAGCATAGAGGAGAATATGGTTTACAGCTGAGGAGTGTGCCTGCCCTGCCTTATAATGGACTCCGTATGTGGAATGTGAAATGCAGGCCCAGTTCTTTATTTTGGTCCAGAGTGACACACTTACTGCATTTTTCCACCTCTCACTCAACAGCGACGTACTGAGCTGTTACCGCTGGTGGGCGTCATGGCTAATCCACCATGAATACTCTCCAGAAAATAGAAGCAATCTCAGGAAAATAGGATTTGGGAAGCATTGAGAGAACAAATAGAAAATTACGACTGCTTTAGTATTACTTTATTAACTGCATATTTCAAAACGGGCTCAACACACACTTTCAAGACACAATGTAATCTCTGCTAGTTCAGCTGTAGTGACACCTTTGTTGCAAGACTATCCCCAACCCCTCCACTTTAAAGCTGCTGTAGGATTCTGCAAGGGTTGCTCCACAGGACATCAAACATGCACAAACAGTCGTTTGGATTGGTCCCATGGTCAAACAAACCAACATGAAAAAAATTAAAAGAAGAAAAGAAGTTAAACACACCTTGGAGTCCTCAGGCCACAGATTGTAGTACTGAATAGTTCAAAAGGAGTAAACTGATAACGGGTAAGTTTGGCAGAGGGATGAGCTGAGCACTATAGGTCAGAGGAGTCCATTACAATAGAACCAAAACAATACAGGAACTTATAGCTCTGATGCTACTGTTGTAGATGCATTACTGAAAGCAAAGGTCTTACTGTACAGTGACCTGAAAACTCTTTTGAATGAGGCATGCTGAACCATGGCATGTCAGCTACATGTACGATGAAGGATTACAACGCCAGTCAAAAGTCTCAAGTATCACTGATACAGCCGTGTAGCAGGGTTTATAATCTATAGTGTTACTGTATATGTCGATTTGTCCTCGGTTTAGATCGCAGGATTAAAAAACAGGTGTCATTAAAGCCAAGGAGAGAAAGGTAAAGCTTCAGGCTCTAAAACACACACATTTGAGTCTAGACCAAATGTAATGTACAGGGGTGCCCAGGAGGCTGCCATTCACTTACACAACACTTGAAAAGGGATTTTTTTGGGATTCACAGCCATGCTGATTCTCAGAAGGGACGTTTGAGCATCACATCTCCCAGTGAGTCAACACACAACACTGCCTTTGGTCTCCAGAGCCGTGCCACAGACCTCTTCACCATGGCACTAGTGTGTGTGTGTGTAGCTTCAGAGGTGGGCAAAAAAAGCTTTCGTCAACCAAATACAGAGTAACAAAAATATGTATCATTATATACAAGTCCTGAGATTTCCTTTTTTTTTCTTCCACCTATAGCATCAGACAAGAAAGGCAAAGAACAAGGGCGACCTCGCTCGGTAAGTGCTTCTGTGCAACATTGTCTCTTCTCGAAATCTGTAGAGTCATTCCTCTGTACAAGCAGGTGTCAAGAGAGTACATCCATTTTGGAATTATAGTCATTTCCGGGGCTTCTTGTGGCTAACCGTTACAGCTAATATAGCTCTTTAGTATGGAGGGACGGCTCTGTCCAATCAGAGACTGGAGAGAGAGAGAGAGAGAGGCTGCTTCCTGGAAGCGGAGGGCCGTTGTTATCTTGGCGAGATGGGAGGGCTGGAGAAGAGGGCGGAACTGCGAGGTGATTGGAGGCTGAGGGAGTGGGAGGGGGAGGTGGGCGACATCTTGCGAGGGCTGGCCAGGTCTCCGTTGTGGAGTTTCCAGATGAGCTCCTCTTTCTCCATAGACAGACGCTTGTTCACCTTGGACTCCTTATGGAGGGTCTCCTGCAGCACGGCCTGCTCTGTCGACAGCTGTCTGAAAGGGACGACGACACAACAGACGGGTCAGAGGTGACACAGATCACATACTGTATATACCATCTAGAAGACAAGACATAACATACTGTATATACCATCTAGAAGCCAAGACATAATCTAGTCTTTTAAAAAAATAAATTCAAAGGTTATTTTCTTTCTGATGTTTTTAATTGTATTGGATAGAGACAGTGAAGACAGACAGGAAAGTAAGGAGACAAGGGCATGTCAGCAAGGCATGGGCCAGATTAGAACCCATGCTGATATAGGCATATGTGTGCACTGTAGAACATGGTGCTAGACCACCCCAGGCCAGGATAAACCAGTGTTAGATTGACTTCAGGCACAGAGGATGGATAGAATCAAGAATTCGTTATTTTTACCTGGACAGGGCTGCATGTCGGTCCATGCGGGCTTTCAGGTCCTCATTCTCTTGCTGGACTTTTATAAGGCATTCGTCCAGCTTCACACTTTTATCCACCTACAAAAGGGATCGCAATGGCATTTAGAAAACAAACTTCATTAAAATGTGCAATACCAAAATTGATGCCCGTGTTCAGAGTGGAGGTGCACTTCCTGGTCAGTTGAATACGGAGAGGGTAAATGCTAAGTGGGATCACCAGACTCGGACGTCACACGATTGGAGTTGAGATTTGAAACGGGTTAAGGTTAGGTAAAGGTTAAGGTAAAGGTTGGGGTTTAGAAGGACTGTCCCAAGGATCCCACCTGAGCATCTACAATCCTCAGAGAGCCTCACCAGTTTGTCCATCTGCATCAGCTTCCTCTCCTGCTGGTGGAGCTGTTTGTTCTTGATGTCCAGCACCACCTTCAGACTCTCCAGCTCCTGCTCTAGATAAAGCGTGTGGGAGTCCTTCTGGAGACAGGGGGGGGGGGGGGGGGAGACAAACTCAGTAAGACTCAGTAAACTATAAAACATGGGCAGGAAAAAAGATTAAGCGGCATCCGATTCCCGATACTTCACACAAGCGCGTATTTCTTCAGCCTGCTTGAGCGTATATCACTTCCAGCTGCTCATAAACTGTCTGTAAACAGCGTCATAAATCCACAACCAGTCAATAGAGGGCGCCATACCAAAGTGACAAAAGCGACATGGGAAGAAACACGGCAGTGTCAATAACACTTCCGACGGTTATGCATGTGTTACTAACACGCATACACAAACATGTAACACACAAATAACGCCCTGTTCTGCATAGCAAGGCAGTGTTCGACTAATTCTAGGTTTTAAAAACCCTTACACCGTTATGACCACCGGTACATGAAGCATACAGTCCCATCCAGGCAGTGTTGACATTGGAGTTGATCCTGCTGTTATTGTCTGTCTCTCTACAGCAGACCCAGAGTGGCAACGTGACGTGAGGTCGTTATCTAAATCCCCATGTGTGCATGTTTAGAATTTTGAGGGCTCGCGGGCACCCACTTCACGCTGATTACGAGTGACAGAGTGACTTTAACACGGCGCTTCTGGAAAAATCCATTCTACACCCCGGAGAGAGGGCAGTGCGGTTGCTTAGAAGCAACAACACTGTTATCGCGGGAGGTTATTGGACCGGGTCTATAAGATAAGAACAGCAGGGGGAGGCTGGTGGAGGTAGAAATCAGAGGACGGGCTAATTGCAATGCATGGCAAGCCTGCAAACTGTGACACTTTAAATACATGTGAAACAATACTATTGTGCAATATGACAACCCTAGTCGTCCATCTGTACAGTATAGTACAGTGGATAGTGTACATAGCCTTTATTTATGTAAACCAGCTCCTTCCCTTCTTGTGATTTTTTTAAAAAGTGTTTTTTTTTTTTTTCCTTTCCTAACACCAGGGGAGCCACCCCTCCTAAATGTCGTTGTTTGGTACCTGTACTGTAGCAATGACAATAAAGTCCATTCATTCATTCATTCATGGAATGGAATGAGGAAAGGTATCAAACATGCGTTTGATACCATTCCTCATTCCATCTCCACATACTCCCCCTGGTGTACAGTATATGACAGTGATAAAAGAGGGTTTAAGAGGAGGTGTTGCTTGTTGGCAGTAGTGTACTGTTCACCGTACCAGGTTTTTCTCAGCTAACTCCCTCCTCCGATCCTCCTCTGCTTTCAGCCGGTCGTTGAGGGTGGTGTTCTCAGACGAGAGCTCCTGTATCTGCGCCTGAGGACAGAAAATACCATCAGACCACAGCTAACGACTCCTCCGCAGAAACAAGACATGATGAAAAGAATGAACTGTGGGTTAGGGAAAAAGGTCAGGTGAGGACACTTACAGATAACGTGGCTTCTGCCTCCTTCAGTGTTTTGTCCAACATTTGCATCTCCTGTTCGTGAGCTTTCCTGAGCTCTGGAGGAAAGATCACAGATTTACTGCATGAGATTCAATAACATATTATGATGGATAAAGAAAAAGAAAAAAACACGGGGGGAAAAAACCCTCAAGAGAAAAAGTATGATTTTTCCAAAGTCAAAGTGAGATCAACTGACCTTCCAGAGAATCTTGATGCTGCTGTTTGACAGCCTGGAGTAGTTCAGAGTGGCTGGCCTCCAGCTCCAGTTTCAAAGCCTCATGGTTGGCTCTCAGCTCCACCATCTGAAGAAGAGAAGGAACCAGACTTTATGTAGGGTTGATGAATCATGATCAATGACTAAATAAAAAGCTGATGAACACCTCAAAAGAGACAACTTAAATAACACCAAAGCAGGCCTTAAATCAACAGAAATACAATACCACAAGCACCACTGAAAAGAGAGCTTGGTGAATTGGTTCTCTAGAAGACTTTCCCCCCCATGTACAGAGACTATTCTCAGTGAGTCAGTGCTTCTCAAAAAAGCAAGATTCAGCATTCAACATTATGTTTTGAGGGCTTCCATTGGCATCTGTCCATGAAATGAATCTCGCTGAATAGTTTGCTCAGTGAACAACGACTGCACCCTGGTTGTAGGCTAAATGCGGTATGAAAGGGCTTAAAACACCTCCAGAGAGGTTCCATTACTCAGACGTAGGACCAGGCACAGATCTGTATGGATTGGATAGGTCGAAGCAATAAGGTGAAAAACCGTCTAGCCTTTTACATGGCCAGGTCAATCTACCTATCCAGTCCTTTCAGATCTACATAGCTGCAACGTTTGCAGGAAAAGTGCTATACAAATAAAATGTATTATTATTATTATTATTATAGAGCTATATGAAGCATAGACTAGGGGGGGGGGGTTAACTGAAACGGGGCAGATGATGTGTGTCTTGGGCCTCACCTGCTGTTCCATGAGGGCGTGGCAGCGGTCTGCCTCCTCCTGGTAGGTGAGGTGGACCTTGTCCCATTCGGCCTGGTAGAAGGCCCGGAGTCGCTCCTCCAGCTGGGCCAGGTCACTCTGGTGTTTGTCCTGGACCTTCAGCAGCATGCCCTCCAACGCGACGCGCACCTCATCCTTCTCCTGCTCCAGACGCTCGCACGAGTGGGCCGAGCTCACTGCAGAAGAAGACTCGGGTTTGTTTTTCACTGTTCACGGCGTGGTCACGTACAGGATATTTCTTTTCATGTCATCATAAAAAGGAACGCATTGGAGAAATAAAGAGCTAAAAACACTGCATCTGTATGGACCAATATTTCAGCGAAACACTGAGGCTAATGTCATGACCTACAGTGTTAAAATGCCTTGAGCATAAAACCAAAGTGATGACTGAGGGGTCCTGTCTTTGGCAGAGTAGAGCACATGGCCCAATGGACGGCAATCAACAACATTATTTCCCAATTGGCTGAAATCAGTTCTGTGTCCTCAGGATTTCTTCATGTTGACTCGCATCAGTCCTTGCGACAGATGGCAGTTTACCATGTTATACTCGTAACGTGTAAAAACACTGCTACGGACTCTGACCAGCTTATGGTAAAACCAAAGAAAAACACCCCGGCTGTTCCTTTGTCTAATGTTCATATCCATCATTAAACGTCAACACTCTCGTAAAAACCACAGACGGGCATCTCTGGTGGGTCCTTTCGTGCCACATGCCTGGTTCCAGGGGTCAATGCCAATAGATGCCCAGCAGCTGGCCTTTGCCAGCCCGTGAGACTTTCTGCTGGCTGGCCGACCGTGGCTACGACAGAAGAGTGGCAGCTGTGTGTGCAACAGGGTAGTCTGTGCTGTCGGCGTTTGTAGCAGGTGATTTCCACTCAAAGCTCCCGAACACACTAGTCTACTCATACGAAGAGAATAGCTCTCCGTTTACAACTGGTCGTGGATGGAGAGCGAAAACTCAGAAACAGCTGTTTGTGTGTGATGCATGTGTGATGCATGTGTGATGCATGCATCATAGAATATGAATAGCATAGCCTTATACTGTATGTAACAAAAGGCAGCTTGGATGAATATGAGACAACAGGTTCCCTATAGAAGTGTAACCTGTAGCTTCAATCATCCCTGGATCTTTGACGTACATGCAGTGCATTGTCTACCATTAAAAAAAAAGATGGTAATCTGAACCACATCGTGATGGTTGACCGATGGTTGATCCAAAGCAGTGATGTGGGCAGGGAGAGCTCGTCCCTCACTTGACACTGAACTATTGCAGAGTGAGTTTCAGGACATCAAGGGGGGCTTTATCATAGGTCCCTGTCTGTCACATGACTCCATGCTGCATTACTGGTAGATTTTGGATGACATCTGTTTCTCTGGCAGAAAGTGTGCGCGTAGAACATAATATCCTCCCCATTATATGAGACTGCTACAAACAGGGAGGGAGCTATAAAACACTGTCAACTATTCAGGCCACGTCTAAAAGCAGATAGCAACAGGGGACCGCAGTGACCGAGACTGCAGCGTCTCTGCAGACCAGCTAGAGCAGATCAGCCTCGGGAGCCAGACTACCATCTTCAATAATAGTGCTGATGGATTACATAAACCAGTGTGTAATTCTATTACCCAGCACTGCAGGGCTCAAAGCGTGCCCCATTCATAAGGGACGTAATGAGAGCAAAAGAAAAACAAGTGGAAAAGCAGCAGGGTAAACAACACATAAACAACACACTGCTGCTTCTTCTCTAGTCAGTCTGGACATGAGAGGAAACCAGGCCACAGCATTCTCCTAATGCCTTCTCTGATTCACTGAGAGAGGGATAGCGCTTCACCACTGAGGAGTACTCACATACTCACCTAGCCTGGGGTGGAAACAGACAACGCCAGACCCAGAGACTAGAGACCCATGTGGAGACTGACTATCCATCAGGTCGTGGCATGCACCGCCTTACAGATGGGGCCTACGCCATTCCTCAGGCATCTGTAAGGGGGTGTGTGGGTGTGGGTGTGTGTGTGTGTGGGGGGGGGTGGGGGGGGGGGTCCTTACAAGCCTTGCCAGGCTACATTCATCACACCTGAAATATTATGGATCAGGAATCCGGGGGGAGGGGGGGTTAACGTTATCAGTGTTGTGGCTCTTAGTCAAGGGGGTAAAGGGGTATGAGCTGTCCTAACGCCAGACACCGCAGGTGGCAGAAAAACACTGACATATGCTTGTAATTTATATCGATAGCCACTGACAGAGATTGGACTGACATTATTGGGGGTGCAAGCTCACACTGGCTATATGGAAGAACCCTCCCCGCACCCCATTCTGGTACCATGCACCAGTAGCACGAGGTGGGGCCCTAATCTGAGGTCTGTGGACCTCTCACTTGAGTCAGGAATGTGCTGAGAGGCTGATAGACCAGGGCTCAGTGGTAAAGAGCAGTCATGTGCAGGTCCCAAGGCTGAGGGCTGCATACAGACCAGAGGGGCGGAGCCACACCGCCACAGCCCCCCCGGGAACAGTGGTGTAGGTTTCATATCCCTGGTAAACCATGAGGGGTGTGTCCAAGGCCGTCCAAGTGTGTGTGTGTGTGTGTGTGTGTGTGTGTGTGTATCGTCCTCTCCACAGCCCTCCCAAGGCCTCAGGTGGTTAAGCATTCCATCACAGGAGATTCCATTCCATCACCTCTCTTCCTGGCTGGTAAAAAACATCTATTGGGGGGGGGTCAGGGGTCAATTGATCCACCCCAGATGGGAGTGTATCGCCTCAGATGCACACTAACTCAGAGAAGAGCCATTAAACCAGACACACTCCCCTGCTCCGCTGCGTCTGGGCGGCCTATCCTCAGTGGAGGGCGGAAGGCATTACCCAGGGGGGGGCAGGGAGGGAATCTAATTACAGGGTTAGAGGCAGCAGGCAGAAGGCACACACCAGTAATGTGATGGGCCGGGACACTGTGACACTGCCGGGAACAGCAGTCATCGTTCATATGTCATTGGATGTTGACTATTATTATTATGCTGATTATTACGCCTCATTCAGAAGCACAGCAAGACTCTTTTTTCAAAAGACCCCAAAAAAAAAGAAAAAGAAAAAAGGTGGCGTCTATGTTTTCCCGCTCTCGCAGCTCAAGCTGGAAGCACTACACTGCGTGTTCTGGGAGGCCACCATCATCTCAGGCGTTCAGATAGACTAACTGGTTCTGAGTTTACTTGTTAAGAGCTCTGTGGAAACTTTAGGGTTACACAAACAAGGCGGTCTAGCGTTAAGAACAGGACATATCTTGGTAGTGTTAGCCTTAGTGATAGCTTAAGTAAACGTTGCGAGGTGATCTTACCCAGCTCTCCCCGAAGGGTCATCAGCTCCTGTGACAGCTCCCTGCGTTGCTTCATGGCTTCGTCACGCTGGGGAACAAATAGACAAATACTGAACTACTGCAGCATTAAGAATCTGATTCATATGGGCATGTACACATACTATTGCTACTTTCAGCATTTAATAAGAATCAACACACACACACACACACACACACACACACACACACACACACACACTTCAGCATAAAAAGTACTATGAATCACAATGCAGCAGACATGAGTCACCAAAATACAGTTCACCATGGACTAACCTCATATCGACATTCATTTCAATATAACTCTCATTTCGTGGTGATAAAGTAACTTCACACATTTCAGATTAAGCAAAAAAAGCTCTTGGAATGACTGCAATGGATAGCCTGTCACATCATGATATCACTTGCCATGTGACAGCTGCATAACGGTGCCAGTCAACTTCACATCCCCGCGGTATTCAATTTCATAAGAGGATATTATTGAGCCAGAATTTCAAACACGACTGTCTGAATGACTAATGAAACGATATGCTTCACTAGTGTATATGGAAACAATATCCAAATACGCATTTTTTTTGTGATCCCGCAGTGAGACGAGAGAAGGGAAACCCCCCCCCCCCATGCAACTGAGGAGAGATCTAGAGAGAGAGAGAAGGATCTAACCTTTATTATCTTTACATCTCTACCTCTCTCCACACAACCCCCCTTCACCCCCCCTTGTTCTTTTTGCAGTGGAGAAGAGAGGCCAGCCCTGCAGCTGCAGTGCTCCTGTCTGCCTCCCAAACTGACGCAGAGACGGTCTAAAAAACACTATTAACCCGTCCAACCTGTCTCATACCTCTACGACACTCCAGAAACATCAGAGCATGCATACACACACACACACACACACACACACACACCACTGAGGACCATGCTCTAGAGCGGTACGTAGCCCTCCCAATCTCCTTAGAGCAGAACGTTACCAAAACAGATTCAAACAATTAAATCATCATCATTAGGTTAACGGACAGCCAAGAGATCAGTCACAGAATAGACAAGTCAGACCAAAGCCGCCTCTATAAACCCCCCCCTCCTTCTGGCCCCCCTGTCCTGTCCTCTGGTCCCCATCCCATCCCCACACTGCATAGCAGAACAAAAGAGTAGTCCTTTACCCTGTCTCCAGCGCAGGGAGCGCTAAGGCACACTTTGCTCCCCGAGCAGCCCATGGTCCAGCCTCAGGCTTGGGGCTCTGGGAGTCTCCCCCCCCTGGCTACAGAGGACCCACTGCTAGGGCCGGGACACGCACAGCAGCCCAGGTGGTCACCACCTCCACACACGCACCACCTCTCCAGGACTGCTCGCACTCTACATCTGAGGCACCACTGACAACAGCCGCTCCATTGGCCCTGCTCTGAGAGTGCTGGGAGGTGTTCTACCGTATTCTCCCTAAGAGAGGGGCACGTTGCAGTGCTCAGAGGGACGGCCCCCTCTCGGCTGTGCTGAGGTCACTTTAAGACAAGTGCTAGGATAGGACGGAGGCAGTGGGAACAGGCAGAGCCAACAGAGGAGGAGACGGAGAAAGACCAGAGACATTAGACTGATGGAGAGGCACTTACTCAGTTACACACTCCTGGGTGGGGGGGGGGGGGGGGCTGTGGAGTGGGGGGGAGAGGGCTGTGCAGTGACCTTCCCAGGGGACGACAGGGAGAAGGGTTCATTACCACCCTCCCCCCTCATTACTTTAAATCATATACATCTAGTCTATACTGGTGCACTGTGCTTCTATTACATAGATTCAGAGCCAGCCACACAAACGCTATTACTCTGTTCAACATGATGAACTACCATGACAAATGGTACAGTTTCACTGTAAAGAGGATACAGTGTGTGTGTGTGTGTGTGTGTGTGTGTGCGGGCGCGCATCAGGCTGCTGAATACCGCCTATTGCAGACTCAGGCAGCGAGAGAGAGTGCGATGACGTTATCTAGATGAACATGGATTTGACTGTCTGCCTAATTATCTCATGCTGCATCAGTAGAATGCAGGCTAGTGCCTGGCCTCGTGACAAATTAATGACAGTTTTGAATTCACGGCATCGTCATAACCGAGAGAATGGTTTCGCAGAAATGAAAACCCTTGATGCAGTTCAGTAGTGCTATGCGAGCTAATCCCCTTTCAACTGTAAGGACATGCTACCCACATACACACACACAGAGCTGTTAGAGCCCGATCCATAACATGATGATACAATGTCAGGTAGAAGAGAACCCTCTTAGGGAGGTGGCGATCAATAGCCAGGAATCAATCCAGATCAGGTTTCAACCCTCTGGAAATGTTACACGAGATAACACAATAATATAAAAAGGAGAGGAGAGGAGCAGGAGAAACAATAAAAAGGGGGGATGGAGAATGAATTGTGTCTACCTGTACGTTGAAATGAAATGAGCATAAAAAGTATTAACTGAAATCGCTTCACTCGGTCTCTTCATAGATGCATTATGGTAATACACTATGTTTAGTGTTGATGTGAATCAGCTAAAGCAGGTGATAAGAAACTGCATGCGTGCGTGCGTGCACACACACGTTGGCAGGCTCATAACCATACAGTATTAAGCCAACAGCTGGGACATTCTCACACAGACATAGCAGAGACCCAGCCTCCTATTCTTGGTCTGGTGAGTGTGTACCAGATTCCTCTACCCCAACAACACAATGTGCCATTGGCCTCCTAATGAAAACATCACACTATACAGTGTCTTTGGAAAGTATTCAGACACCTTCACTTGTTCCACATTTTGTTGTGTCATACTCAATTTAACATGGATTAAATTCAAAGAATTTGCCATCAATCCACACACAATACCCCAGAATGAGGAAGTGGGTGACAAAGTCAGTCTTAATGCAAGGATAATAGTTCATGTCATTTTTAAATGAATATCTTTGTTTTTATAGGGTCTCTGATTTGCATAGGAATCAATTACATACTGTAGGTCAGGATGTCAATACCAACTCAGCAAATTTCATAATTTTAATACATTTCCAGAAATGTCAACAACGCTGATCGCCTTGTCATTCTGGGGTATTATGTGTGGAGTGATGGCAAATTCTTTTAACTTAATCCATGTTAAATTGAGTCTGACAACAACATGTGGAAAAAGTCAAGGTATCTGAACTGTATATCACAGGACTGAATATTTGTCATCACATTTAATGACGTGGCATATGATGAGGACCAAATACAGTAACTGTCAACAGTTCTCTAATAAGGCATTTCCATTGGAGTGAGAGGAGCCAGGGCAGGAGTAGAGGGGAGGCAGGGCAGTAGGAGAGGATGGGAGGCAGGGCAGTAGGAGAGACAGGGCAGTAGTAGAGGGGAGGAGGGGAGGCAGGGCAGGGCAGTAGTAGAGGGGGGAGAGGAGGCAGGGCAGTAGTAGAGGAGGGGAGGCAGGGCAGTAGTAGAGGGGGGAGGCAGGGCAGTAGTAGAGGGGGGAGGCAGGGCAGTAGTAGAGGGGGGGAGGCAGGGCAGTAGTAGAGGGGGGGAGGAGGCAGGGCAGTAGTAGAGGGGGGAGGCAGGGCAGTAGTAGAGGAGGGGAGGCAGGGCAGTAGTAGAGGGGGGGAGGCAGGGCAGTAGTAGAGGGGGGAGGCAGGGCAGTAGTAGAGGAGGGGAGGCAGGGCAGTAGTAGAGGAGGGGAGGCAGGGCAGTAGTAGAGGGGGGAGGCAGGGCAGTAGTAGAGGAGGGGAGGCAGGGCAGTAGTAGAGGGGGGAGGCAGGGCAGTAGTAGAGGGGGGAGGCAGGGCAGTAGTAGAGGGGGGGAGGCAGGGCAGTAGTAGAGGAGGGGAGGCAGGGCAGTAGTAGAGGGGGGAGGCAGGGCAGTAGTAGAGGGGGGAGGCAGGGCAGTAGTGGAGCGGGGGAGGCAGGACAGTAGTAGAGGGGGGAGGCAGGGCAGTAGTGGAGCGGGGGAGGCAGGGCAGTAGGAGAGGGGGGAGGCAGGGCAGTAGTAGAGGGGGGGAGGCAGGGCAGTAGTAGAGGAGGGGAGGCAGGGCAGTAGTAGAGGGAGGAGGCAGGGCAGTAGTAGAGGAGGGGAGGCAGGGCAGTAGTAGAGGAGAGGAGGCAGGGCAGTAGTAGAGGGGGGAGGCAGGGCAGTAGTAGAGGGGGGAGGGGAGGCAGGGCAGTAGTAGAGGGGGGGAGGCAGGGCAGTAGTAGAGGAGGGGAGGCAGGGCAGTAGTAGAGGGGGGAGGCAGGGCAGTAGTAGAGGAGGGGAGGCAGGGCAGTAGTAGAGGGGGGGAGGCAGGACAGTAGTAGAGGAGGGGGGGAGGCAGGGCAGTAGTAGAGGGGGGAGGCAGGGCAGTAGTAGAGGGGGGAGGCAGGGCAGTAGTAGAGGGAGGAGGCAGGGCAGTAGTAGAGGGGGGAGGCAGGGCAGTAGTAGAGGGGGGGAGGCAGGGCAGTAGTAGAGGGGGGGAGGCAGGGCAGTAGTAGAGGGGGGAGGCAGGGCAGTAGTAGAGGAGGGGAGGCAGGGCAGTAGTAGAGGGGAGGGGAGGCAGGGCAGTAGTAGAGGAGGGGAGGCAGGGCAGTAGTAGAGGAGGGGAGGCAGGGCAGTAGTAGAGGGGGGGAGGCAGGGCAGTAGGAGAGGGGGGAGGCAGGGCAGTAGTAGAGGGGGGGAGGGGAGGCAGGGCAGTAGTAGAGGGGGGAGGCAGGGCAGTAGTAGAGGAGAGGAGGCAGGGCAGTAGTAGAGGGGGGAGGCAGGGCAGTAGTAGAGGGGGGAGGCAGGGCAGTAGTAGAGGGGGGGAGGCAGGGCAGTAGTAGAGGAGAGGAGGCAGGGCAGTAGTAGAGGGGGGAGGCAGGGCAGTAGTAGAGGAGGGGAGGCAGGGCAGTAGTAGAGGAGAGGAGGCAGGGCAGTAGTAGAGGGGGGGAGGCAGGGCAGTAGTAGAGGAGAGGAGGCAGGGCAGTAGTAGAGGGGGGAGGCAGGGCAGTAGTAGAGGGGGGAGGCAGGGCAGTAGTAGAGGAGGGGAGGCAGGGCAGTAGTAGAGGGGGGGAGGCAGGGCAGTAGTAGAGGGGGGAGGCAGGGCAGTAGTAGAGGGGGGAGGCAGGGCAGGGCAGTAGTAGAGGGGGGGAGGCAGGGCAGTAGTAGAGGGGGGAGGCAGGGCAGGGCAGTAGTAGAGGGGGGGAGGCAGGGCAGTAGTAGAGGGGGGAGGCAGGGCAGTAGTAGAGGGGGGGAGGGGAGGCAGGGCAGTAGTAGAGGGGGGAGGCAGGGCAGTAGTAGAGGAGGGGAGGCAGGGCAGTAGTAGAGGGGGGGAGGCAGGGCAGTAGTAGAGGGGGGAGGCAGGGCAGTAGTAGAGGAGAGGAGGCAGGGCAGTAGTAGAGGAGGGGAGGCAGGGCAGTAGTAGAGGGGGGGAGGCAGGGCAGTAGGAGAGGAGGGGAGGCAGGGCAGTAGTAGAGGGGGGAGGCAGGGCAGTAGTAGAGGGGGGAGGCAGGGCAGTAGTAGAGGAGAGGAGGCAGGGCAGTAGGAGAGGAGGGGAGGCAGGGCAGTAGTAGAGGGGGGGAGGCTGGGCAGTAGTAGAGGGGGGAGGCAGGGCAGTAGTAGAGGAGGGGAGGCAGGGCAGTAGTAGAGGAGAGGAGGCAGGGCAGTAGTAGAGGGGGGAGGCAGGGCAGTAGTAGAGGGGAGGAGGCAGGGCAGTAGTAGAGGAGAGGAGGCAGGGCAGTAGTAGAGGGGGGAGGCAGGGCAGTAGGAGAGGGGGGAGGCAGGGCAGTAGTAGAGGGGAGGAGGCAGGGCAGTAGTAGAGGGGGGAGGCAGGGCAGTAGTAGAGGGGGGGAGGCAGGGCAGTAGTAGAGGGGGGGAGGCAGGGCAGTAGTAGAGGAGGGGAGGCAGGGCAGTAGTAGAGGGGGGAGGCAGGGCAGTAGTAGAGGGGGGAGGCAGGGCAGTAGTAGAGGGGGGAGGCAGGGCAGTAGTAGAGGGGGGGAGGGGAGGCAGGGCAGTAGTAGAGGGGGGGAGGCAGGGCAGTAGTAGAGGGGGGGAGGCAGGGCAGTAGTAGAGGGGGGAGGCAGGGCAGTAGTAGAGGGGGGAGGCAGGGCAGTAGTAGAGGGAGGAGGCAGGGCAGTAGTAGAGGGGGGAGGCAGGGCAGTAGTAGAGGGGAGGAGGCAGGGCAGTAGTAGAGGGGGGGAGGGGAGGCAGGGCAGTAGTAGAGGGGAGGAGGGGAGGCAGGGCAGGGCAGTAGTAGAGGGGGGAGGCAGGGCAGTAGTAGAGGGGGGGAGGCAGGGCAGTAGTAGAGGGGGGGAGGCAGGGCAGTAGTAGAGGAGGAGAGGCAGGGCAGTAGTAGAGGAGAGGAGGCAGGGCAGTAGTAGAGGGGGGGAGGCAGGGCAGTAGTAGAGGGGGGGAGGCAGGGCAGTAGTAGAGGGGGGAGGCAGGGCAGTAGTGGAGGGGAGGGGAGGCAGGGCAGTAGTAGAGGGGGGAGGCAGGGCAGTAGTAGAGGAGAGGAGGCAGGGCAGTAGGAGAGGGGGGGAGGCAGGGCAGTAGTAGAGGAGGGGAGGCAGGGCAGTAGTAGAGGGGGGGAGGCAGGGCAGTAGTAGAGGGGGGGAGGCAGGGCAGTAGTAGAGGGGGGGAGGCAGGGCAGTAGTAGAGGGGGGAGGCAGGGCAGTAGTAGAGGGAGGAGGCAGGGCAGTAGTAGAGGAGAGGAGGCAGGGCAGTAGTAGAGGGGGGAGGCAGGGCAGTAGTAGAGGGGGGGAGGCAGGGCAGTAGTAGAGGGGGGAGGCAGGGCAGTAGTAGAGGGGGGAGGCAGGGCAGTAGTAGAGGGAGGAGGCAGGGCAGTAGTAGAGGGGAGGAGGCAGGGCAGTAGTAGAGGGGAGGAGGCAGGGCAGTAGTAGAGGGGGGAGGCAGGGCAGTAGTAGAGGAGAGGAGGCAGGGCAGTAGTAGAGGGGGGAGGCAGGGCAGTAGTAGAGGAGAGGAGGCAGGGCAGTAGTAGAGGGGGGAGGCAGGGCAGTAGTAGAGGGGGGGAGGCAGGGCAGTAGTAGAGGGGGGAGGCAGGGCAGTAGTAGAGGGGGGGAGGCAGGGCAGTAGTAGAGGGGGGGAGGCAGGGCAGTAGTAGAGGGGGGGAGGCAGGGCAGTAGTAGAGGAGGGGAGGGGAGGCAGGGCAGTAGTAGAGGGGGGAGGCAGGGCAGTAGTAGAGGAGGGGAGGCAGGGCAGTAGTAGAGGAGGGGAGGGGAGGCAGGGCAGTAGTAGAGGGGAGGAGGCAGGGCAGTAGTAGAGGAGGGGAGGCAGGGCAGTAGTAGAGGAGGGGAGGGGAGGCAGGGCAGTAGTAGAGGAGAGGAGGCAGGGCAGTAGTAGAGGGGAGGAGGCAGGGCAGTAGTAGAGGAGGGGAGGCAGGGCAGTAGTAGAGGAGAGGAGGCAGGGCAGTAGTAGAGGGGGGGAGGCAGGGCAGTAGTAGAGGAGGGGAGGCAGGGCAGTAGTAGAGGGGGGAGGCAGGGCAGTAGTAGAGGGGGGAGGCAGGGCAGTAGTAGAGGGGGGAGGCAGGGCAGTAGTAGAGGGGGGGAGGCAGGGCAGTAGTAGAGGGGGGGAGGCAGGGCAGTAGTAGAGGGGGGAGGCAGGGCAGTAGTAGAGGGGGGAGGCAGGGCAGTAGTAGAGGGGGGAGGCAGGGCAGTAGTAGAGGGGGGAGGCAGGGCAGTAGTAGAGGAGGGGAGGCAGGGCAGTAGTAGAGGGGGAGAGGAGGCAGGGCAGTAGTAGAGGGGGGAGGCAGGGCAGTAGTAGAGGGGGGGAGGCAGGGCAGTAGTAGAGGGGGGAGGGGAGGCAGGGCAGTAGTAGAGGGGGGAGGCAGGGCAGTAGTAGAGGGGGGAGGCAGGACAGTAGTAGAGGAGAGGAGGCAGGGCAGTAGTAGAGGGGGGAGGGGAGGCAGGGCAGTAGTAGAGGGGGGAGGGGAGGCAGGGCAGTAGTAGAGGGGGAGGCAGGGCAGTAGTAGAGGAGGGGAGGCAGGGCAGTAGTAGAGGGGAGGAGGCAGGGCAGTAGTAGAGGGGGGAGGCAGGACAGTAGGAGAGGAGAGGAGGCAGGGCAGTAGGAGGTCCAGAGGGCCAGAGTGTGGGGGACCTCTAGGGCCTGAGAGAGCTGCAGTACTATTAACAGAGACAGGGACTTCTGTTCTTGTGTTACCCTGTCTGTTAAGAACATCACTTTCACAACACTTCCACCCAAACGGAAGGATGCGAGTCCCACTCACTAGAGATCACACACTGCGTGTGTGTGTGTGTGTGTGTGTGTCACTTTGACACAAGGCACCACCTTACAACTAGCAAGACTTCCAATAAGCACTTAACATCCATGTTTCGTGCGTGTGTGTGTGTGTGTGTGTTGTGACAGACCATACAGGGGATAAAGACTACCCATCTATCCATCTGTCAACTCTCTCTGAATCCCCCAGTTGGCAATTGGTTTCTAATGTCTGAGCAAAGCGGAATGTGAAATCAAGTTTCAACATGCACCGAGGGCTCCAGAGATGGCCCCTGAGAAAGCTAATGGGGTAAAAACATGTTAGCTAAAAATCATTTCACAAGCGTGGTGCAAGGTCACACCGACAGTTTCCCATTTCTCCATCCAGAAATGCTGAAACTCTTCCTCTCTGGATTCAATGTCACCATAGCAACAGAACACAGTCCAGTCTCCCCCCCCCCCCCCGACCCCGTAAAAAAAGGATTCCATCTGTCAAAACACCTACGGTGCTGGCTAAGACTGGCTAGACACATGCTCATTGGACCATTGCCTGGCTGTGGGTTACATTTAACCATGAGCTGAGTCCTATTGCTCAATTGTTTTCCTGCCATTAAAGGGAGACATGGCTCGAAAACAGACGGCCCACCCATTTACTGGCTGGTTTCACCACGCAGCCGAGCGGGGAGCAGAGCACTCCTCATCATACACTATGCATGAGTGCACTGGAGATGGTGCACGATGTTCTATAGAAAGCTGAACACGCAAGAGGGCGCGCGGCAATCACACACACACACGCTCACGCGCACGCGCACAGTGTCTGGTGTGTGTCAGGAGCTGAGTGTAGGGTCAGACTGGCAGTGATGTCAGATAAGTTCCAGAAACCGTGGGGGTGATAGCACAACCAGGGGCCTCTGGGGGAGGGGGGGAGCGGGGGGCAGCAGACATGACGTCCACTACTGAGCCAGCGCCTCTGTATCAGCCCTGGTCTGACACAACACAGAATCAACCCTACAGTACACTTCCCGCCTTACTGATAGGGCAGTGCTCCATTCGAAAATTACAGAGAGCATATCAAAAACAAACCTAAATCCCAGAAGTAAACAATGCTACAAATTACATTACATAGAAATGATGATTGTAATCTCTGTTCCAGGACCAAGACCGTTCTGCTCTCGGTGCAGTTTCTCTTGGGCAGTGAACACCACACAGCCCTCAGGCTCTCGTTACTGATGTGGGAAGGGAGGGTGGTTACTTCAGGAAGTCTCTTTGAACCTCGACCAGGCAGGCAGTTTACTGTCACCATCGCTGAGAAACATGGCTCCCGCCCAGTGGTTTAGAGCTCAAGAGATAATGAAGGGGGGGGGGGGGGGAGAAACATTCATTTTGTAGGTGAAGAGTTACAGCCATCTCCTCTAGGACCAGTAAATCACAAGCTCTACTGAACACTCCAAGGTCACTGCCACCATCCAGTACTGGAGAGGATGTATTCACCATCCATGTCCGTCCGTCATGGAAACGTTTAGGTGAAAGGTCATATGATGTGCCCAGTGTTTCCCAAAGGATTTGTGTGACTGGTGTGTGGTCCACATATAAAAAAAAAAAAAAAGAAGCTAAAAATACCTTTGGTTTGTTATGCGACTATGGCGGGACGAATTTGACTATCCTGGCCCTCCACATTCTCGTCTATGTATGGGAAACGCTGTGTGCCACTACAGTACTGGCAAGTTCTCTCCCAACTGAGGGAGAATATCATTCTATGCTATACCCAAATTACTGTCTTAATACCTGATCTACAACATATAAACATGTATCTTTTCTGGGAAAGTCTACAGTATGAAGGAGACATCTACAGTGAGCTGGCTCTCACCTGGCTTACGTGACAGAAATATCTCAAGGCTTCATATGTACTGCGGTGGGGTCAGATAGTGGCCGCTTACATTCTGTGTTTACGGAGAACATAAGTGGGGGGTCTAATTAGCGCATACCAATGACATTACTCATGCAGCATGCTAATTTCATCTCTGTCATGCTGTCATTCCTCTGGAGTACATTCTGTAAAATATCATATAATGATACATAACACATGTAGAGCCTACTAAAAACATGTTTGGAACTGTGTGTAAATAAGCCAATAGCCAAAGTGTCTCATATCCCAATAACTGGTAGTGTCTACTCTGACGATATCATTTTGTTGTGGCAAACTCACCAACCATAACGAATGTGTTTGGGGTGAGGAGGGGTGTGGTGTGTGTGTGAGCCAGGTAGAGGGGAGCCAATCGTATCTTTCATCCATGGAAATACACCCAAACAAACACTGAGCTGAGTACACGCGCACACACACACACACACACACACACACACACACACACACACGATTAAGAACCACAATGTAATCTAATGTCCAAAATGTAATCTGTATAGGAGTGGAACAATCAACACTTACATCCGAAATCTAAAGTTCATAAGTGTTTAGATAAGGCATCCATCCATTCAGAAACATTAAGATCAGGTGCATATGTCTTACCTCTGCCAGGGCTTGCTGCAAGACCACTGTGACGGCCTCGAACCTGCGGTGACTGGTGGCCAGGAGTCCCCTGAGCCCCTGGAGGTTGTGGTTTGTCCTCTCGCACAGCGCCCGGTAGTTCTCCTGTCTGCCCCCTGCCCTGCCCTCTGCAGGAACCGGCTCCAGAGGCCCGCTGCTCTGGGGCGGCGCAGGCTGCGGCTGCTGCTGCTGCTGTGGCGGTGCCGGTGGCTGGGTCCGGGGGCTCGTCTTCTTGTCCACTGCAAGAGAACACCCATTCAATGTTGTTGTTGTTGTTGTTGTCACAACATTCAGCATCATCATTCCCCCCTCCATGGTCCCTGTGGCTGGATAGAGCACTGCCACGACCAGTACCACCACCGCGTACAGTCCAGCCAGAGAGACCGATACTCCGGCCGAGCTCCAGTCTGCAGCCCTGGGTGGGTTTCCTATGCAGATGGAGAGCAGTACTGTCCAGAGAGCCCACTTAGAAGCAGACGATTCACAGACCCATTAGTGACCACAGAGAGAGAGTGAGTGAGAGGGAGAGAGAGAGAGAGAGAGGCTTCAATCACCAGCCACCACCAATCGCAAAAATGGATCCCCTGTAAAAAATGAGATTACATCTCCATCTCCTGATTCAATCTTCTCCTGTGCAGAGCAGACACTGGTCGCTGGAGCCTGCTTATTTTAGCGGGGCTATGCGACAGTGGTTTTGTTTTACATCAGCTTTATAAATACAACACCCTCCGGCATAATGTCCGCATGGATCCCCACTAATAAACAGAAGGCTACGCTAGCTAGTTAGCACTGCCACAGCCACTGAGAAAAGGAGAGGAGAGGACGCCGGAGCTTCAGGCTCGTTACAGAGGAAAGCTGTGCAGGAGGGGGAACGAGTTAATGTGTAGCTGGGTGTTTATGAGGATTTATCATTGATGTGTTGCATGTGGTGAAGAGCTGCCTGGTTCTGCTAGGGGGGAGTGGGTCTTATGTAATGGGACAGTGAGGACAGGCTCAGACAGAGCAGGAATGCCCATGTTAACCAGGGGGAGATAGCACCGACGACCTCGGGGGACGATAGCACCCACGAACTCACTGGGATTTGGACAGATTTAAAGGATTTATGGTGTCAACTGGCAAACCTAATTAAAATGAAAGAGAAACAAAAACAAGTGGGGGAGGGTAAATATTACGAGTGAGAGACACAAGATGCTGTACACAGCTCTATGGAACACAGAAGCAATGTGATGTTTGCCATCAACTTACTACATACACCCCTTCGAAGAGCTCACGCTGGATGTCTGAAGCCTGGAAGTCATGTGCCTCCCACACATGCACACATACGTACCACATAGCTTAAAGCACAGGGTAAAAATACACCAGTTAAATTTAGAGCAGTGAAGACGGCAGCATCCGACCACATCACAACAGTGAGAGGAGGTCCTCCTGACCACCTGCCACCACCCTCAGGTTTGGGGAGGACCTCCTGCCAACACCAGTAATGTCTTAACCTCCCCCCTCTCTCATCTGGTCAACATAACAAAACATCCCAAATGGATGACATACTGGATAATCAGGGGGGTATTCCATCAACGTTGCTCAAGGAAAATCCACACTTATTTTGATACATTTCACGAGACTTTAATTTTGAGATTTATTAAAAAATAAGCCGGTATTTTCCTTTAGCAACGGTGATGGGGTAACCACCAGATGTGCTGTAGGTAAAGCACTTTGAATTGGCCCGGCTGTAAGAAATGTGCTATACAAATAAACTTGCCGTGCCTACTGTAAACACTATAGGGGTGGTCCAGCGGTCCGGCACTGCAGTCTACAGTGCACTGACATGCCCTCTCTCCCTTCTTCTCCTTACTTTCCTGTCTGTCCTCACCATCTCTGTCCAATAATGAAACATATGAGTGGGACTGCCCCACTCAGACAAAATAACTAAATAAAAAAAACCACAAGAGAGACTATCAATTACATGGATATGTATATGATATTCCAAACAAGTGAGGAGAAATAAATTCATAGTTTTAAAAATACTGGTTCCAAGTTAACAGCTGGCTTGTTCTGTTGGGAGTCCACAGGCCTGGTCCCTGGTCAGAGCAGCAACATGCTGCAGTGAGGACAACAACATTCCTGACCAACAGAGAGGACAGTGTAGTTACCAGACTAATGAGGGAACTGAGCCAGGGACCACACCACAGAGTCCAAAGGCAGGGCCTTAGACTAGACAAGCAACAATACTGGCTACAGTATTCCCCCTGGCGTAAAATAATCTTGGTCATGGTAGACATTTCAAGACCAACTCATGGACCGAAACCGTGAGGTTTTCTTTATTAAAAGAGAAGCACTTGACATTATATTCACACACTACTGTGAATATCTGGATACAGTTCACCTCAGGAGTCATTACAACTCAAAACTAACACTCACTAAGGGAGAATAGACACAGGATGAACAGAAACGTAATCTATTAACAAGTAGGAACAATAACAAATGCAACTCTAGAACCTATCAGGGGATTCCAAGATAGGGAGAGTATTAAGACCACCAATGTGTTATAAGAAATCTTTATATATTATTTCAGTATATTATATGGTTTGAATAGTAAAAAAAGCAACATGGCCCAGCTGAATAATCCTGCATCTGGACTGATGCATGACCTCATATAGAATATTAGATTTGCAATATCCTGATTAAATCAGAGGAAAGACATGAATCATCAATCTGGGATTGGACCCATCAGAGGAAAAATACAAATGAAGTTTCCCATCGCAGTGCACGCACTGTTCTGAGATCACTTTGTTCAACTGAAATAGAACAAGCAACCATTAAAATTATTTTAACGATACAATAACAATGTCTAAGGGGCCACCAAAGGGGCAATTGGTTAGGATATTTAGATGAGGCATATAGATTATGTATGATATATAATCTATCATATAGTATATTTTAAATTCCACAATATATCTAACAGATATAGTAACAGATAGAAAATAGTAAATCATAAGAATACCTAACAGTTCAAGGCTTTTAGCTGGACCAGGACCATGCTCATGTTTAGGAGAGTTTTGATTTGCATGCAAGGCTCTCTATGTAGTATGATGCCTCCTGGTGGTGATTTCAGAGATCAGTGGTCTCTCCACTCAGAGTGGAGAGCAATACTGCAGCCAGAAGCAGCTCTGACAGACATGCAGTACAGCGTAGTCCTGCCAAACCACCATATGGTACGGCCAGTAGAACCCCTGCAGTGTGGCTACTCTTTGCCAATGATTCGACATGTTAGTTTCCTTTGGAAGAAACCTAAACAAACATCAGTCATCAATGTTGGTCAAGGAAAAAAAAAAGAAAAGAAAAAAAAAAGGACATTATGCAACAGAAAGTTTGTTAGAGTGTATGTCAATTATTCATGCTCATCTCTTCTACAGTACCTAAATAATTCAAACACGTCCCGAGAGGCAACCATACTTTCTCTGAGCAGGCGGCATTTCTGTCTTCAGCTACCTGCTGTCTGCCATGGCAACAGAGGACCAACGGCTATTTTGATATCAAGTGCCTGAATATAGTTACAGTGATGACGTAACTTGCTCTTGGTACGGTCATTAAACACACTCCCTGTCCTGACTCTGTAGTACCACGGCTATTCCCGCTCTACTCTCACCTGACAGGAGTGGACACTGAGGCCAGGGGAGGCTGGTGGAGGGAGACACTGGGCCTGGCTCATTGTAATGCGTGGAATGGTATAAGGAATGGTGTCGAACACGTGTGACTCCATCTCTCATTGCGTTCCATGCAGTCCAATGACCCAGGCCTCCAATGTCTCTCCCCACCAGACCCCCCCTGGCTGCGACTGACGTAGTGGCACTACTGAGAGGGTTGTAGCTGGAGCCACCAAGGGATGGCACACTAGAGCACAATGCATGAAGGGAGATCTATCACACAATACCACAGTTGTTATGGCTTCTGGGTGATGTGATGCCATAACACTAACAGAGGTGCTGAATTAAGCTAACTTTCTTTTAGATTAGATTCAACTTTGTCAAGTACAGAGACAATGAAATGCAATCAGTGCAAATAGTGGCATACGTGCAAAAGACATGATATTACAGTAAGTATAAATAAATCTAATAAAGTGAATATACATGAGATGAATATCAATATGATATGTACAGTTGAACAAGGGCAATAGGTCTTGAGGTATGTTACATATGCAAGATGTATAAGTAGAGTCCAATAACACATGTAAAATGTACAGGCCAACTCAGGAATTGGAATCAATATCAAATTCAATAATAATTAATTCTAAATGAATACTAAGCCACTGCTTGGAAGAGGGCAGATGACCATCCATTCCAGAGGAGGTTTTTGCTTGACCAAGTTCTGACCCAACAGTACCCAGATTAAACATGATCAGTATTACCGTGATGACATTCCCAGAGTTGATTACTATGTGCATGTCCTTTAACATGATCCGGTGTGTGGAGTGTTCTACAGTATACCACATCATTGCACATCCCCCACATGACCACGCTTTCAACTCAGATTTATGATCCGTCTTTATCATTTTCCCCTCCTGATCTGGGTCATGGCATCTTTTAATCTGGGCCATCTCTCATTTATTTCACCACAGATATTCAAGTTTGGATCCCATTTGGAGGTACACAACATGGCTAATTAAATGTCTAATCTGTCCTCCATTGAACTGGAAAGATTGACCCAGATCACCGTTTCCTCTACTCTAGGTACAGAACTGAAGTAGAACCTCCAACGGTTTCACAGTGTCACATTTCATGTGTATTTGGGAATCATAATATTTATTGCAAACATAAACCCTGCCCACCTTCTCAGGTAACACCTGACCTTCTGTTCTCTTATTCTGTGTGAGATATCTTGTATGTGATACAGTGAATATGACAAACATGTGTCACCTCATATGATGTTTGAGGGGAAAACGATTAGTGCCAGCCCTGGGCTCTGGTATGCTCCTTATTTGGCTATATTTTCCCAAAACAGGGAAATGGAACGCATTTTTTATTTTAAAAAACTACAAAAAAAAAACATCTCTGATGAGAAATTGCTTTGGGATTTTTTCCCCCGTCACAACAATGTTCCCAGTGACTAACTCCCAAAATAACCCACCTCTGAGGCCAGAACTGGAGCAGTAGGTCTCCCTGCATGCAAGATGATGAGTGCACTCATGTAGACACACAAACAGAGAGCTAAGCATACTGTAGTGTAGGTCACACGAAACAGAACATTTCATTTTCAATAGATATCCTAATTCTTTTTGAACTTCCTTTAAATTTGTATAAATACACATCAAAATAAATACAAAAATGTCAAACACATTCACCCCTCTGCAAATGGATATGGATAGCTACGTAAAATGAACCTCTCCTGGCCAACCGACTGGTAAACAGCCGGGCTAAAAATAGATCCACAAACAGCTAAGAGCAGCACAGCTCGGTGTCACGAGCATCAACAAACAGTGAGACTTGCCCTAGCCCATGTCCTTGTAAAGTGTGGTAAAAGGCAGCGGTGGTGGTAGCCGTAGCCCGTTAGCGGTGCGGCGCGGTAACAGACCTGTGTGGAACACCGTGGTGGTGTTCTTGCATCCTGACAGCAGCTGCAGGTTCCGGAGCAAACCGTTGGCCGTCAGACGCACGTGGATGCTGGTCAGGGAGAGTCTCGGAGACCACAACATTTCGCAGACACCGAGGAAGGATGCCCTAGCTAACAGGCAACCACTGTTTTTTAAAAAATCTAAAAATTTCAATCAAAACTAAAATCCAAAAATGTAGAAGATGAGGCTGGCTATGAGCCACGTGCCAGAGAGCTTGTCAGAGATTCGTGCCTCAGGTGACAGAAGCACTGAGGCAGAAAGAGAGGGAAAAAAACCCAACAGCAGCCACTGTTACTACGGTACGAGGCAGAAAAAAGGATGAAGACCACCCCCCTGCACAAACACACACACACACACACACGCACACAGACCCTTCAGTTGTCTACGGCAGTGCTTTCCCCCACTGAATGAGGCTCAACAGCCCATGCCCAGCTGGGAGAGTTGGCAGTAGGGGGGGTGGGCTGGTAATGTTTTCAGTAGCAGCACGGCAGCCCTGACAGATGTGACAGAGGCAGAGAGAGCCTTAATCCTTAGGCTGGAGGCAGCCTCCCAGCCGTATACCTCAGCAGTCAACACTAACCCAGCAGCACAGCAGATCTCCAAGGCTCACAACGATGGTTGGTGTTATGGCAGAGCTAGGATGCTGCCGGGAGAGGAGAGGAGGGAAGAGGGAGGTGGGGGGAGGGGTGGGAGGAGCAAACCACCAAGGCAGGAGCGAATGGCTGCGGTTTTTGACCTCGCACCCTCACTCTCATAGGCCACACGTCGCAGAGGGGAAGCAGAACGGCGACAGGTGATGGATAGCCGGTAGCGAGGTCGAGAATGATGAGCTGCCAAAATGTCAGAGGTCTTCAGCTCGGAATCTTTTAGAGAAATAACTGCTGCATATGCGTAACGCTACCCGCTCATTGCAAGAACAAGTGACACGGCAGTGTGTCAACACAACACAAATTATTGTAATTCATTGTAAACAAATTACATTCCCCCTAGTTTTAAATCAAAACACAATCATACTGTATAATTCCAGATGGGCACTATGCTAGGGGGCAGAAACGGTGCTCTCTTTTCTCAGCCCACAAGAGTGTTACACAGTACACGCAGTAGAGTGTTCTATTACTCCCACCATAGCAACGCCTTCACAAGACTGCACAATGATCCAGACATACCGTACTATGACCAGGAGGAGGCTTCAACTGCTTTCTGAGTATAAAAAGCTTCTACATAGATTCTGTAGTTTAACCCTTGTTTGTTTTTAAGAACATCTAATGTAGCCAAAAGGCCTCAAGCGAAACCGCCACAGATGCTACGGAAATGCACTCAACGGTTGCATTTTGCACGCCAGGGCAGTGTTCTAAAACAAAAGGCCATCCGGTTGAGAGTCCTAATTATGTCCTAAGTGTAATTATGTTTCCAGGAAGCACATGTGGAATGAAGCTGACCACAGCACAAACTGTAGATTGGCCACAGATCTCCAAGCAAGGCTCCCGGACCTTGAGGTCTGCGACACAAATGAAAACGGAGCGTTTACGGTCAGGGTTTCAGAACGGAAGCCTTTACCACATTCCAGAGGTCTAACTGAACAGCTGTGAATCCTAGCATTTTGGGGGCCAACGCTATAAAACATGATAAACGATGTCCACACCTGTGATAAACCGATTATTCACATGGAGGATTCTGTGTTAAGCATCCACTCGTTCACAAAAGACAATAGTGTCAATAGGTAGTATATCATATTATAATTCTCTTACCAAGTTGACCAGCCGTTGGACGAGCCAGTCTGGATGAAGCGGTCCTTTTCAGTGGACTGGCTCCAGATCTCTGGGCCATTTGATTGGTCACAGCTGTAGTCTTGCATCCTGTTGCCAAAACTGCGGAAAACAGATTGTTCAGATGAGACTCTGGTTTAGAGTTGGTCTGACCCATCACCACAGTCCACTGCTGAGGTCAGAGAGAGACCGGGAGATGGAGAGTACTGGTATATTATATACTACAAGCTGGTTTGGCCTGCTGTGACAAGGCTGATCTTACAGCAGCAACATCCTGGTAATCAATTCAAATCGGTTTATTCATCCTACACCCAGGATACAGCAGGAAACGGTACAATGAAATGCTTATGGTATCATGAGTCTTAGTACACGGGCTACTGTATGGTGGGAGCACAACAAATTCAAAAGGTCTTTGGTCACTGAAGAGAACACAGATTGTCTGGAACATTGATGAAAGTACCATTAAATTCAATAAACATCAAGAGGTATGGAAATGAGAAGTCAGTCTGACTGACTGAGTCCAGGTTTGGTAAAGGCACATAGTAATGCAATCACTGGGGAAACCCTGTTGACACATCCAAGTAAAAGATACTGTATACTCAGCACATTGTTGTTTTCTTAAAACCAATTTCATAATCAGAGAGAGGGGATTTGATAACAGATCTTGTGAATCTACACAGACTCAATCCCATTCATGCAGCATATGATATTTAAAGAGGAACGCTAAAGAAAGACAATTCTAATCTGATTACAATTTGGCTGCGAGTCGCTGTGAGAGGATTTCACAAGACACAAACACAAAAACAAGGTTAAATGATTAGAGGGTAGAGAGGGTGTGTTTGTTTATGAGAGAGACTGCTCCTCTCCTCACCTGGTCCTGTGTTCCTCCCTGGGTGTGTGAAGACTGAGGGGAGTCTGGCTCTCAACAACGTGGTTCTGGATGAGCCCGGTGCTCCCCTCGGCACTTGGGCTGGTACATCAGAAACTGTAAAGCAGACATACAAATATATTGTATAATATATATATATATTTACCACAGCATCATGCTTAAAAATATATATATATATTCACAGTCTTCACGTCATAAAGTCATTTAGCAGCAAAAAAGCTACTTTATCAGAGCAACTGATGCAATGGGTGCTGAAAAGAAAGGTCCTGCTCTGAAATCGGAGTTATTTTAGTTATTAACTATTTTAGTTAGTTATTTCCAAATGAGCCCATTCGTCATGATGATTCTGAAGCTCTGAGAGAAAACAGACGCAACCAGGCTTCAGTTCAGATTTAGAGCTGTCCCCACTTACTTTTCCATAGATGTGCTCTAGCCTTCCTGTTAAGCGCAGCTAACAAAGGGAAGATACAGCGATAGGAGCCAATGAGCAGACATGTCAACAGAGTGAGGTCACAGTGGGAGCCTGCACCGCCTTGCGGGATCAAGGAGGAATTGGTGAAAACGTGAGACGAAAATTCAGTCCAAGTACAGCTACGTAGTCCCCCGAATACAGACATTGTAGAAATCGGAAAAGAAAAATAACAAAAGGAGAATATACCCCATAAATCAGTCTAAAAATACAACAAATATGACCCCTAAATCAGCATGAGAACAGATCCATGGTTTGTGCGCGCTCTCTCTCCTCTAGGCATCGCTGAGTGAACTAGAGTGGAACAGACCAATCACCATAACAACCTGGTGTGGGGGACCCCGGTCTGGAAAAAAGGAATTCTCAGCCAATCAGTGGTCAGTAAGCTGTTGAAGATGCTGAGAGTAGAAGGAGTCATTGTCTAATTGGCCTCCCTCCCTCCCACTATAATACAGTCCACCATTCAAACAAATTCCAAGACATGCTTGTTAACATAATCAACCCTCACATTATGATCCTACACAGCTGAAATGCGATGAACAAGATGGGAATGTTGCCACTGTGCAGGCAATTCATTTAAAAAGAGTATAATTCATTTATGTCAGAATAGACCTCCACCAGCCTCCCCTGCAAGAAATGTTGGAGAAATTGAGGTTTAGAGCTAGCAGTGGGGCTGGATTCTGGATGCAGGGCAGTTAGGTAGGCCTACTGTAGTGTAGGCACTGTGCATGTGTGGTAACCCTGGTCCTACTCTACCTTGTATTACTCGCTCAGTGTTTCGCAGGATAAAATTCTAAAGATCTAACCGAATAGATTTCTCTAGATGAGAAATCCCTGTCTCTTGGCAGAGGTGGAGTCTGTTAAATCCCAGGAGATTTAGCGGAGGGCTTTATATTTGACCACAGCCCAGTAACCTCCCTATGTGGGTCACCACACAGAGGACAGGCCACGGCTCATCCCCCACTCCGGTAGCAAGATGTCCTTAGAAAACCACAGAGAGCAGAGCTGACCGAGGAGAGCAGTTTTGAGGACAAACTCCACTGACCACAACCAAGAAAAACAAAACAAAACAATCAGAATATAATGTAGGGCTGTGCACAACTCATTTCATGGTCGAATAATCAGTGGGTGGTATGAACGAATAATCGATTTAGGCAGCCATGGATCAGGCAAGAAATCACTTAGTATCTTAAATGCCAAAAAACATACTTTAACTTGTATTCTTTTCTTTTCTTAGGCTAACATAACAATAATGCAGACTGGAAAAAAGGCATGCCGCTAATACTGCCGCACGCATTTGAGCGGTGCAGGCATTTTGATTTCCAATTAGTTTTGGCTAAAGCATTGCGAACGGGCTGAGCATTCAGCATGCATCTTTTAGAGATGCAAGGTGCTGCTACTCCGTGTACTCTGGCTCTATGTATGCCATTCATTCTCGAAACCCCCTCCCCTCTACTGTACTAATAGGCAGTATATCTTTAGCCACCATGTTTGCAATTAGGACAGTAGTTATTTCGCTGCGGCTTCAGTCACACTGGCGAGCTTGAATAAATGTTGCCATGCTTGATTGGGTTGGTCCCTCACCTTTGTGTACTTTGACAGTTGGAGGCAACTTTTTGAAATGCAAAAGCATTGTTGACGTGGAGCCATGGTAAGATCATTTTGTTCCAAATATCCCACACTGGACACGATTGTCTTCTATTTTCTTAAAGTGTGCCCAGTCAGAGCTTTTGCGGGACTTCAACATTGTTAGCTTATTCCAACAGATGCACTCTGTAAACTAACTAACTTACACAATGTGCAGTTGAATGACGTCAGACTCTTGCCTCATTCCATACTCAATAGCGTTACTGAACTATATAATATTCATATTTATTCTCATGTATGGTGTAAATCTGTGCATTACTAATAAAAACAACTAATAGTACTACAGTACCAACATTAGTCCTGTCCGTTAATTCGCGTTTATTTGAATGGGATAAAAATGTTAGGAGTCCAAATGTCAAAAATCAGCTCTGACCATGGGGAACAAATAATCGCTTATTCTGACCCGTCTCGCAAGACTTAAAAAGACTGAAAAAAATGTACTTGGATTTTCCTTTAGCAACGCTAATGGAACACTCCCCAGGCCTTCTTGTACCAAAATTGTCAATAGAAACCAATTTAATCCAATAGAAGATCATCTCACCTTGTGTGTTTACTGTGCTGAAGCTGTGTTCACTGGCCTTGGAGAGGGTGCTCTTGGGGATACCCAGTGATTTGTAGGGCAGTCTGGAGTTCAGAGCAGACGGGGGGCCTATAGCTGGGGGGCGACCAGTGGTCTGGGGGGGTCGGGATCCAGCCAACAGGGGCTTGATGCTGCTGGTACTTGAAAAGGCTCCAACAGACGCTCCCTCTAATAACAAACAAAAACAATCAAGACGACAGACAGACAGTGCCCCTGAACGCCCCCCCCCCCCCCCCATAACAACAACAACAAACAACAACAACGACAGACAGTGGTCGGACTGAGTGCCCTCAGTGCCCTCAAGCTGAGTGAGCTGACTGACTGGTGCTTTGTTCATGCTAGGTCAGCCCTAGTAGAAACACAATAATTGCCCTGAGCAGGTCGGTTAGCTAGCAGACAGACTTGGCCTCACTCCATCGCCAGACCTGCTACACCCAATGGCCCCTCAGAGGGGTCGTTACATAAGGAGCACGGTCACGGCGGGTTATGTGAACGACGACTGGTGGCAAACAGCAGCACGGAGCTGAGAGCCAAATTCAAAAGCCGACACAGAAGTACAGAACAACAACATGTACTGTGACGGCTTAATGTAAATGGCAACACAGATAAAACTCACCTATCTTGTGGGCTGCGGCAAACGTACCAGGACGCACCGCGCTCATTATTAAACACGCTTTCTTTGCCAGAGCCTGAGAATACTGCTGCAGTCATACTGGGCTCCTCTTAGGGAGCCTGTTTTTACAGACATTATGTTCTGTGAGTTTTACAGCAGCAGTGAGCTTTTAAAAAGACCTCCCTTTCCTTCCCCTGCTTTTTCCATTAGCACAGCTGGCTTCCCATCAGAGGAGGAGACCCCCCCGCCTCCTTCACTGGAACTGTCCCCCCCCTTCATGTTTCTGAGAGGAGAGGTAGAGCGGAGGAGGGGGGGTGGATGCCTCTCCTGGAAAGTTAGAGGGGTGACATCTGTATCCACCTTCCTGTGAAGTCACGACACAGGCTTCAAGCTCATCAGGAACAGGAAAAGGCTGTGTGAGGAACCTGCCCTCACATGGTGAGTTTGTGTACTGCAATCACCCTAAACACATCACTGCCTCCATATTCAGAAGAGCCGGTTGAATGCAGATTCAAAACAAGACTCTTAACTGGCTACACATTGAGCCAGAGTCATTAGCATACTAGAGAATAACATAACAGTTTACATCCAAAAGTAAAAGGTAATGAAGGGAAAGTTTCAGGAATTATACGCATCCCTTTCTGTGGTAGAACAGCAGTCTCTAACCGTATGGAATCAAGTATAGTCCATAGAGTCTTCCAAGTGAAAATCCTGTGCGGCAGCGCAGCACCAAGGTTGTGTAGGTGTACAGTATCGGTTACATAAGCCACCCAGCGCCACCTAAATCCAAAACAGTCTCTCGAGCTTCAGCTGGAGGGTCCACAGACCCCTGTTGGCAGTTCTCTGGCGTGCTTACAGACCTGAATAAACGATCGCAGGATCCCTCACTGTTTATACGACACAGAGGAAATGCCCGTTCACAGAGCTAAATCATTAGCTCTGTGTCTATTCAGAGGCAGGCGGTCTGGATTACAAAAGGTATTCACCCTGCAGCGCAGCCAAGGTTTAGCCTATCTATTGAATAGGATTTGTCACTTTCACTCTGTGAGACGGATCAAAACACTGCATAAGCCGCGGCGACATCCAAATGCGGCTAAAGCTTGGAGGCTACTCTTAACGGCACTCAAGGTCTTCTAGCCATTGCATTCTAAAAAAAACATTCCAAACACAAGAACTTTGTAAAGCGGGGATCTCCTGATAAGACGCAAAAGCCCCCCCCCCTGCACAGAAGAGAATGAGGTGGAGTGCCATGGTGGACGTCCTACACTCCCAAGAAGATTGAGGTTACCTGTAGTCATTCTAAACAGGCCCCAAGTAGTATGAAGTATGTCCTTACCTGGAGTGCTGTTCTGTTTGGCCCGTGGGGAGGCCATGGCTCCGGACGGGCTGCTGCTGCTGCTGCTGTTGCCATCTTTCCCTGAGGAAAGGAGCCTCCGTCTGGGTGCTGTAGGGGGTGGTGGTGGTCTGGCCGCTGGAGCCTGGGAGGGTGCTGGGGTTCCTCTGGTTCTACTGAGAGCGGGCCGCAATCCGACTCTGCCCTTACTCCCCTCACTTGCGGCCCCTGCCACAGACGCCTTGGAGGACGCCGTCTGCAACAAGAGCTGTCCGTCAAACCTTCAACCCCATGACAGAGGCCCAGCGAGCATGCTCCAGGACCATTACAGCTTGGGCCATAACCAGAGAGGACCAGCTCACTGGGAAGGCACGCACCTATTGTATTACATACCCCAGCGGACCCCCAGCCCAGTCCCAGCCAACTCTCCCTCTTCCCCCCTTCCTCTAAAAACTAAAAACACTCTCCACGCACATGGAGTGTGTTTGCTAGCGACTACAGCAGCAGCGCACTCGGCTTGCCTCCTCTCTGAGGGATAATTAAACAGAGATTTTAAGTACTGTATATTTTTCTTTGCTTTTATACAAGCCTGCTTTTTGAGATGGAAACACTTGAATGAGAGAGAGAGCCTTGGAACAACTACTGAAAACCCCCCAAATAAAGTTCTGAGTAACTTTATAAATATTGTTTCTTTCTTGGGGGTAGATCACCATTGAAATGAGTACACAGAATTAAAGAGAATTGCTTGCATAATTTCTAGCCCCTTTTTATATATATATATATATATATATATATATATATATATAAATAAATAAAGAAAATCCCAAGCCCATGTTTCATTAATACTATAACATTGCAGTAAATTAAGGAGTTAATCGCAGGCTTCTGTAGTACTACAATACTATCATCTATACTTTGTGCTGTATGTTAAATAATAAAAAAGAAAAAAAAAGAACGATAGCCTGCTCACAGCTAAAAGTGCGCTCTGACTTTAAGGCAAATACCAAATACCAGAGTCCAAGTTCAGGGCACAAGCAGCAATTTGAAGTAAATCCATGTTCAGTCTACTGTACTGTACTGTACTGTACTCACCACCAGGCTGATTTTCTTGATCTCTCTGCTGGTTCTCTCTGGTGTCCCTCTCCTGGCCTCAGGCTGCCTGCTGGTTCTCTCTGGTGTCCCCCTCCTGGCCTCAGGCTGTCTGCTGGTTCTCTCTGGTGTCCCCCTCCTGGCCTCAGGCTGTCTGGGCTGTCTGTGCTGGGGCGGGCGGGCCTGGGTTCCTGGTCTGGACGAGCCCAGCTGGACGTCGGCCTTGCCAGTGGGGACACTAACTGAGGTGCTGGGGCAGACTCCGGGGGACACCCTGGGTGGTTTAGATGAAGAGGAACTCTCAGAACTGCAAGAGGAACGTGGCTTTAGGACAGGAGCCTTCTGATTGCATGCCGAGTCTGGGCTCTTGTTCCTGTTCAGCACTTCCTCCTTCCTGAGGCTACTGACTGGGGATGGTTTAGGGTCTGCGTGGTCCTCTGAGGGGGAAGGGAAGCAGAAGGTCTGGTTGCCGGTGGGGCGCTGCGCTGAAGTCACTCCTCCAGCGCTAGAAGCCACCTGCTCCGCTTCTGAGCTGGCCTGACCACCCTGTCTGCAGGGGGCTGATGGGGTGTGTTCAAATGCAGCAGGGACGCTGTCACATAGGGAGGCTCTACGGCTACGCTCATCCTCCTCCGCTGCAGCAGGGGACTCAGCGGTGGGCGAGTCTTGGTCATCTGACTGCATAAATGTCATGCCCAAATAAAGAGATCCTGCATTAACAGCCATTGACTGGCTATCATCAACTGTAGCTGCTTTGCTAGGAGTGCCACCTAGTACACTAGTTGTAAGGGCAGTTTTCATAGGAGTGTTCTTGTTCACTTGAGACAGTAAGCTGGGGGTGGTGACATGAGATGGCTTTCTTGGTGCAGTCTTTGCAAGAGCAGAGCTGGCATTTGCCAGTGGATGGACTGGTCGTGACATAATCTTGGGTCTTACGCTACTGAAATCTGGCCTGGGAAATGTTTTGATCTCTGCTTTGCTGATCCTGCTTGTTGAAGGGGGTAGCCTGGCAACCAGGCGTCGCTTTGGGGTGACTGCACCTCTCTGGTCTTTAACTGGATGGGAAGCAGGGCTCCCTGGGGTAGCAGTGAAGGGGGACTCGTCTAATGATGGCAAGCCGAAGACCTTGTTCCCAGCTAACTGCTGCACAGGGGTGGAGGTCTGGACGCTGCAGCTGGCATCTAGCTCCTCTGACTCTGAGGCAGAGAGAAGGAAGGTCAACTCCCCTCCTGGAGTTGTGAAATAGGGCCTCAGCTCTGCATTGGAGCCGGTCATACTATCGGGGGCGGGGGAAACACCTCCAGACGCAGAGGGGGCTGGATCACACAGGAAGGTCTGCATGAGCCCCCCCTCCCCCGGAGGACCCACAGAGTCCTGAGAGCGAGGCTCTACCATGTGGCCATCCTCTGAGGGGATCTGGATCTGGTCGTCTGAGAGGATAAAAGTCATACCACTGCACTGAGTGCCAGACAGCAGGCCCAGATCGGGCAGGGACTCCTGAGAGATGAAGGGCGGGTCATCCCCCTGCAGACAGAAGCTGTTGGTCCTCATCACCATCTCCCCCAAGCTGATGGAGCACCAGCCGTTCTCACTGGAGCCACAGCGGGACGCCTCGTCTGACCACGACAGGCTGTCCCTCTCCTCTGCAGGGTCGGGAGACGCCACCACGCTCCTGCCATCGCCCGTCTCTGTGCTCCTCCTGCCACTAGGGGCACCATGGCTTCTCTGCAGGCTGGCTATCACCAGAGTGATGTTCTCGTTCCTGTTGTCCAGGCTGGTGTTGGAGATCTGAACAGGTTCCACGTCAACCTCACCACCCACAGTGTCCTCAGGTGCGCGGATCGTGAAGGTGCTGTGTACTTTGGCAAGTGTCTCTGTGTCTGTGGGGTTGTCTAGAGGGGAGCCCTGGCTCAGGCAGACCTCCATCATGTCTACGTCAGGAGGGCTGGTGGTGCTGCCGTCACTCAGGCTGCTCAGGCTCCTCAGGGAGTCTGGGGTGGAAGAACCAGGACAGGGCACGGAGTTACCGTTACGATCCCCGGACGAGAGGACCAGCAGCAGGCCACCTTGCGAGGACGGACCACTCTTGGTGCTCCCGTTCTTCTGCTCAACTGACATGTTAACACTGTTTTTAGCACCTCAGCGTTTATCAGTCTGAGTTATCGAATAACCTCAAAGTTAATAGGCCTAGTCATTTACTTTTGTAGATTTCAGAAGACTTGGGAGGCACTTTCGAATATGGCACGTAGATGCTGTTGAATTACTTTTTGTTGTAGATCCAAGAGAAATCTCTCAATGGCTGAGAATCATCATGAGGCACATGAACATCTGGAAAGAAAAAACAAAGAGACAAAGATTATCTTGAGATCCTTCTGGAATCAAGTAAATATCTGTAAAAATCACATAAAAGCTGTTCCCATGATTGGCTGTTGGGAGTGACATTTTAGGGGATGAAAGGTTTGAAAACATTCAAAACTAATATCCCTAGGGTAAAAATGCCCAATGTTGCATAGTCAATACAGAGTGTTGCATTATAGGTATTAGGTAATACTATAGGTCTACTGTATGTATACTCTACTGTTGAATTGTTGATGACTTCAGGAACAGTTCCATAAAAAATTTACGAGTCAGCAAAGATCAGGTAACAATGTGATCTATGCTGTAATGTTACTATAGCATAGTTAAGTCACCTTATCATCTTAAGTCATCTTATCCAACTTAAACATCTTGGGAACATCAAATCACTTCTATATTATAGTCACTCTGTGAATGATGAGAAAGTGCTTGAGGGTCATCAGTGCAGCCCAGGTCCATTGGCTGTCCGTGGGTAGGCTGACCCCTGTGAGACTAGCCCAGTGGAGGATTCCATCCTCCAATTTCTACCTCCACCAGCCTTCCCTACCTGAGTCAATATGGGGGACGTAAGAGCAATCACACCCCTAATGTGGAGCCATGTTGCTACTGGCAAAGGAACCCAGAACAGATGAGTAGGACCAAACTCCAGTCCAAACAGCCGCGTTGTGTACTGTTGTGTTTGTTTAAACTCACTGATGCTGACCGGACTGCTAAGCCTTCCAGCCCTACCTAAACAAAAGCTTCAGTGTAGCTCTGCTAGAGTGTAAGATATCAATTCACAGACATGCTGAAAATGTGCCAGACTCTCTAGCAGTAGAAATATGATATAGGCACAGTGAGTGCATTTCAGGAAAATAGATTTATACAGTCCTGACCAAAGCCTATTGGCAGGGACCATAATCTAGGCAACTATGTTTAAAACATGGTACATTTTAATTAAAAAAACAGAAATAAAAAGGGCTGCGTTGTGAGTCGCGTCTGCTCCGGTTGCAATCACAGTGACCCTCCTTGAGGAGACGCAGCTCTACATACATCTTGATTGCAGGAAGAAAAGTTGTGCACGGTCTGCTGCACCCTGGCACGTCCAATAACAGAGGGAGGGGATTGATGGAGGATGGCGGTGAGAGAACAGCAAGGCCAAGTCACTTTCCCAGGGTGAGTACCGATGCCAGAGAGACCAGAAACCTTTAAAGCTTAACCTAGAATTCATTCAAATTCAGCAGCACCTGTAAACACAGTTTTGGATGGTGATCTTTGGTCATGAAACAGGGCCATAGAGTCATTATAGTCTCTTTTTTTTCCCCTTCTTAACTGCAGTTCCCTAACCTTAGGCTTGTGTGTCTTCAGCTGCTGTGTAGGATATCTTTCTATTACGACCCCAAAACACTAAGGGCCGGTTTCGCAGACAAGGCTTAAGCCTTGACTAAAAAGATTTGACATTGAAAGTGTGATTTGGTCCATTAAGCCTCGTCGAAATGAAACCGGCCCTAAATGTCTTGAATACAGGCTGAGACTCAAATTGAGTCTATTTATATCACCGCCTGTTTATGAATAGCATCAGGAAGACAGGGATCTAATTTTTCACCAAGAAATGGTGCACTGTGAGTGACGGTACCTAACATCTCCCCTGTAGAACAGACACCTGCAGGAGGTGTCAGAGAACTCTAGTCTGGAGCTAGCTGGAGGGCTGGGATGCTCCATTTTACGTTGTAACTAAATCATTAGGCAATGCCTACAATTACAACAAGTGGTTTGTGTCACGACATGGAGAAGTCATGACCTACATGCTAATCATAGTAATCACACAGCCACCCAATGGGGAGGTCTTTCTGTTAGCATGGTGGATAATGTGGGGTCCACGTTCCTCTGAGAAGCCCATAATCAGTAAGATGTTCAGCATCAGCAATAAATAGCACTCAATGTTTTGATTTCTCCATGAAACAAACCACAATTCTAACAAATCACAGGCTGCATCTGAGAAGCCAGTGGCACGACATCACAGCAATTGCTAAGACTGGAGGGGAATAACAATGTTCATGTAATTTCATACATTTTCATTTTATGGAAGCATAGCACATTTCTCCTCACTGAGAGAGGAGAGAGGCTTGTCTCCTGGTTGACATTGAGACAGATCAAAGCGTGACACATCATTCTCTGAAGGCTCTTACAACATTGAGAGATATTCATACAGGCACGAAGGTGAACTCCTTCAGAAACCCTGGAGAATTGAATCATAAAAAACTGTCCACGTCAACCACCATCAGGTTCAGCATTCCTCTGAAATACACACGCAAAGGTGATACATGCACTGCTCCTTTATAGTGCCAAGTTACTGTACCGCAATTATTCAGACAATGAGTCATACAGATATTATTCTTGCAGTAACAATAGGTTCAAAGTCCTGAAGCAGGATTCTATGTTTGCTAAAAAGGCTGAGCAACAACACCCCCCCCCCCCCCCCCCTTCGTCTCATGGCTGAATAAAAGGTTTCCCTGGAAACAGACAGAATGCTTAGTCATTTCCAGACTTCGAGCCAAGATCAGCCATTTAAAGATCAAGAATCACTGATCCAGCACCGCCCTTACGAGAAGGCATATAAAACCCATACTGTACATTGGACCTGGGCAAGTGCACTAATTTCCCAAGACTAGCTCTCTCCAGTATTCATCAATGCACTCATTCACTCAAATAGTTTAATAGTGGGAAACTTTGATTGCATGATCTGATCTGTGAAACCACAATAGCAGACCAACCTGATATAAACCATGTCTGAACTGTGTGTTTATAGAAAATACAGCCACGAGCTCTGGGCATATGGCACAAAGCCAGGATTAGGACAGAAACACGCAACGTGAGCAAAACTACAATGACACACACTACAGGCAAACATCAACCATTTCTAGCTGTCCATAGTAACTGACAAACTGATATTAACATTTGCTAATTGCTGCACGTCATAGTCATTCATTCAACAACCTTACCGGTTAGAGGTGTGAATCCATATCAAGCCACAGATCACTCAGATTTCCTTGGCTCATCTGCCTTAGTTCACCTCCGCAAGACAATCCTATTTAGTGCTTCCCACAGCACTAAAACCTACCAACAAACCAACCTACCCTTGTGTGGGCTTGTGCAGGCAGTGAGGGTGATGAGTGCTGCAGACAGACACTACAACATCCGCCCCCCCCCCGCCCCCCCGCTCCTCCCTTACAGTCCCCACGCTCAAACCCAGCCGTGCATCAGTAACACACCAGCCTAACCCAGGGTCCTCTCTGTGCAGGCAGAATGTTCAGTTGTTGTCGTCCCCCCCCCTGCAGGAATGTGGCTCAGTCCAGCAGTGCAGTAGCAGCAGCGCAGCAGGCAGCCTCTCACAGTCAGGGCCCTGGACACAGGGTGTGTGACATGCCTGTGCTCACCACTACAGGCATCTCAAGGTCTGTTTCAGGAGTGTGCTCAATGTGCTGCTCCTCTATTAACTTTACATGAAGGAGAGCGAGGTAGAGGGAGGGAGGGAGGGAGGGAGAGGGAGGGAGGGAGCAACTGGTTACCTTATCCCTACCGAGCCTACTGCAGGGAGGGGAGTGGCCAAGTACCGCCAGGCCGAATCGGCATTCACTGTTGCTAAGCAGCCAAAGTCTCTCTTTTCTGAGAGAATGGATCAGACAGCTTGGAGAGGGAAATGAAATGTGAAAAGGGGAACGAGATAAGTTGGGGCCAACGAGGTAGCAGGACAACGCTGGTCAAACAGTTTGAGGCAAATAGAACCATTCTTAGGTTCAGGCGAATACTGTAGGATATTCTACTGAGAGCAAAACAACCACACATTTTGCGACCACACGAAAATCATTCAATTTGCAAGCAAGTTAAGGTGTGAAACTTGATCTTTGTCATATCCCTAAAACATTGGTGATGTCACAGGTACATGACCTGATCTTGTTGCCAAACAGAGCTGACCTTACAACATAGAGTAGGCCTGGGCAGCATGAACCCTACTTAGTCTCATAACAGGGCTATTTCTGCTTAATCCATATAAGGACCTTCCACTGGCCTGTGCTGGGAACCATAATCTTGGCTAGCAGCAGGACACAACCTCTGGCTCTGGGAAGGCTCCCAAAACATTGCCTAAAAGGAATACAACACAGGATTCACCTGGGGTTACATAAAGCCAGAGGTGGGAAGTAAGAAATGACTACTCCCATTACTGCAATTTAGTACGTTCTTTTTTACTTTGAGTAGTGGTGCCAACACAGTGCGCCCAATCATATTCAATAGCGAGCCCCACACCTAAACAGGCCAATCAAATCAAACTGTGCCCAAAATCAGATTTAAATCATACAATTTAATTTCTATGATGACGAAATACAATAATTAAGGTAAAGGTTTCATTTGAAAAAGTTAGGAAAATAACTAATTAGCACTTTTTTAATAAGTGACTTTTCTTACTTTTACTTGAGTACATTTCACTGAAAACTATTTGTTACTTGGGAAGGATATTTCTGTACTTTTTCCATCTTTTTCCAATGACAGGCAATTTTGACTGTTGGGTCCCGGTCTTCACTGCTGCGACTGGTGAGCCTGTAGAATGGTGGAAGGGCCTTTACCTACATACTACAGTATGCCTCAGTGTTGCACTAAGTGAACCCAATCCAGGCTAATGTTTCCAGCACAGCACCATCTCCCAGTATGTGGGCAGTGATTGGTGCTGCAATAGCAGCAGCTCTGCCCACATCCTGAAGAGCCTCACAGTGATGTACATAGCAGATAATTGTTGCCATCTGACATTTCAGGGAATTAAACCCTATCCATATCACATCTCTGGAAATGCTCCAAAAATATGAAAACTGCAACATCTGATACTGCTCATAAATGATGTCAGGGAGACAGCTAATTCAAAATTCCTATAAAATTGATGTAAATTATCCTCAATTTCTTCACTTCAGCCTTCTCGTTCTCATGGTGACCCTGCAGATGAGTTGTAGGCGGACTGAAATAAGACAGAACACATGAGCTTTGTCTTCCAGAACATAACAGCCAAACTGACTTGCTCTCCAATGTCAGCTAACCAATGAATGTATTCCTTCATGCATTGTCCTAGTTCCAGATCTCTAGAACTGTCAGAGTGAGTGACACTCCAATGTGAAGGCAAGGGGAAAGATTAACTTAAATTAGGGTAAGTAAGAGATGCTTAACTTGTTATATTGTTAAAGAGTAATATAGCTATTGCTTTGTAATTACATAGTAATGCAATTTCAGCTGCTTTTGTAAATGGACAGTTCCTACACCACATCTAAACATTACTGGTACTTAACTTCATTACTTTAATTACAAAGCAATCACTACAGTACATAACATGTTAATACAATGGTGTCACTACTAGTAATAACAGCCTTACGACACAGGTATAAGGGCACAGATTTTTTTTGTGTGATCAGGAGCAACAGCGGGATAGGATGAATTGTACAGACTTGGATTTGACTTTTTATATAGTACTGATTAATTCTGACCAGGACAGGTTGAATGAGTGCCACCCATCTTGAGTAAATAAGTGTAGGCAGTGCAGGTCAACACCTGCTAAAGATACTCCTCTGAGCATGTCAAACAACACCAGCCACTGTCATCTGTTCAGCTAGTAGAACCAAAATAGACTCCATCTTTGCACATCTCATTTTCCAAATACACACAATGGTATTTTGGGACTTTACGTTTGATTTAGGAGCGTGTAAATACAGCACATCTCTAGATATAGCTATATACATACCTTGTGTCTCCAGCACACAGCGCTTGGAGAACATCCTCACAGACACAGTAGACATGGGAGATGGAGAGATGAAATAATGCTGCTCTACTTCCCTCTAAGCCCTCGAGGCATCCTGCACAAAGCCTGTTTTGCTATGCCCTGGCCAGCATCACCCAGAGCAGAGAGCCCATGAGCAGAGACGCCCAGAGCCTGTCTTGGGGTACAAGGGGACAACAGGGCACCAGGTCAAGCCTGGAGATTTCACAGAACATGCCAGAGCGACAAGGTCGTTCTCTGGAGAGAACAGAGGGAGACAAAAACACACAGGCAGCCCTTGTTAGTGCCAACGGACATTGAATAGAGTGGCTTACTGTGCTGAGAGTCTGAGAGGAACTATAAACAAATCGGAGCGTAGAGTGTAAGTGGAGAAGCCTTTGCAGGCTGTCTGCGTGCACTGCTCTGAGCAAAACGGAGGCAATACCAAAGTGTCAACAACTGCTGTAGGAGAGATGTCTCCATCACAACCACAGTAATTTAATTGAATTTGCATACCTAATACCATAACTGAACTTCAGCCCAGGTTTCTCAAGCAGCGCTGCCTATGAGCGAGCCACAACAGTAACACAGCCAAGCTGATTACAGCCAGAGAGAGACAGAGACAGAGGCAGAGAGAGAGAGAGAGAGACAGAGACAGAGACAGAGAGAGAGACAGAGACAGAGACAGAGAGAGACAGAGACAGAGACAGAGAGAGAGAGAGAGAGAGAGAGAGAGAGAGAGAGAGAGAGAGAGAGACAGAGACAGAGAGAGACAGAGAGAGAGAGAGAGACAGAGACAGAGAGAGAGAGAGAGAGAGACAGAGACAGAGACAGAGAGAGCGAGAGAGACAGAGAGAAGACGGAGAAATAGCCAGAATGGACCCTGGCTGGGTGTATTTCCAGTAACTCATTCCTCTCCGGATCGTCTTACTCATGGGGTCATATCTCCCCTATAGGCATGCTCCATTTCTTGAACCCCACCACCAATGCCTGCCCCCTTACACCTGATGTTCACATATAATTGTGTTCCTATTTATAATAGTTCCTGCAATTTCCTGTAAATGTCTTTATCAATTAGTAATCCACAGTATGAGTGTATGTTGTTTTTTAAATAATAAAATGCTGAGTACTATGACATTATAATGATATTATTATTCATATTTCCAAGACATCTCAAGACATCTTAATATTTCCAAGACGTCTTGACAAATGTGTCTTAAGACGTCTCGAGACAAGGTGGTATGTATTATTACCAGCTTTTGGGAACTCCATGATTATAAATAGCTCAGACAGAGGCATAAACATGTAGTGAACTAACAGTAGACCAAATAGGAATCCTTGACTGGTATGGTAACCAAACGAAACCTCAACTCACCACTTGACAACTTCTTCCACGCGACCAAGAAGGACAGAAACGCAACTCCTTACTCGAAATAAAAATGTGTTGTGTTAACCACAACAACCTGTCACTTTACTAAACAGTTATGGTTCTACTTCAATCTTGACAACCTCAGTTCCTGGGTTCTTAAGAACAAAGAATCTCACCTTGCTCAACTGATTAATTTGACACGAACACACGTGCGTGAAGGGTTATATTAATTTACCTGAACCAATCACGTGACGGTGACGTCATTTCTCAAATGAGACAGAATCGCGGCGCGGCGCGCGAGCTCAGGTGCTTGACCGTGATTCCGAACCTTATAGTTGCGGTACACTTCAGTGGTCTAGTTCACAACTTTGTAATCTCTATTGCCCCCAGGGTCGATTTCTATCGACCAGTTTTATCCTCGCAGATTGGTGTCACGCGTGGCCGGTTGAATCAATCCAGATAAGGAGTATTTGGCTCCAAATCAACAGACCATGGCCCTGTCCAGAAACAACCCCTAGCCTTTACTCCCTAGAGACACTTATGTTATATCTGAAAGGAATAAACAATATGACATGACATATCTGGAATCTATTAAAGTCTAGTGTAACCTGTTGAGAGAGATTGACAGTAGGACATCTAGTGGAAAGAAAGCAGAAATGCACGAATTCAGCCAATAATCAAGTCAAACTCTTCCATTGAGTTCCTTTTCAAGTTAACGTTATCAGTAAACATGTTGTCCTGTTTGTTTGGACTTTGACCTTCAGAAAACAACAGATGAGTTGTGTGCGTGTGTGTGTGTGTGTGTGTGTGTGTGTGTGTGTGTGTGTGTGTGTGTGTGTGTGTGCGTGCGCGCGCGCGCAGGCACATTTACGCTTCTTCACCTCACTAGGAAGCTGAATGCACGCGACCTCTCAGTCCTGATTCACACAAAGAGAACTCAGTCAGGACTGGGGATGGGACAGAATAATCGACTATTCGAATAATCGTTCCCATGGGTCAAAGTCGACCTTAAGAAAACAACAGATGAGTTGTGTGTGTGTGTGTGTCATTTTGTATTGGCAAACTGTGTCATTGAGCATTAGGCACTCCACTCTTTTCCCTTTTTTATTTTACCCTTGGACCTCTTGTTTTTAGTCTTTTTTCCAAGCACCAGGGGAGCCCCCCCCCCCCCTCCTACATTTCGTTGTATGGTACCTGTACTGTATTAATGACAATAAAGACCATTCATTCATTCATACAGTGAGTGGCATCAAAGGCGTTAGCTCACGCTAGCTATCTAGGCTAACCGTTAGCAAACTTGCCCGCTCCTGGAACCCTGATGGCTTCTCAAGCTGCTACTTACACACAACGACCACTAGTTGGCGCCGCTTGTAAATTAGCCTGCCTCCTACACAGAAAAACTGCAAAATAGCTTCATACTAGCTTATCCTGATGTGATGTTGAACATGTAAGGATACTGGGTGGTAGAACGCACATATCTAGGACAAGTCATGAAAGGAGGGTCGTGACATTTGATCGAGTGCAAAGATATACTTTTTTTCGTTACTCACTTTACTCACGGCTGTTCTAGTGTTAAACGTGTGATGCAGTCATGTAGAGATGTTTAAAAAAACATAGATAAACAGATAAACATAGATCAACGATTAACAAATGAAAAGACCCGTCGCTTAGCAGCAGCAGCGTCGGTGAGAGACCAGAGGCAGGACCAGTGGTGACGTCACCGGTGGGATTCAAATTGGCGGGCGCAACCATGTTCTCTTTATTCAGGGGGGGAAAGTGAATTCTAAACTGGCGAGTAAAGACGTTTTCACCAACTACGGAGAAATATAATGAACTTTCAACACCACATTTCTTTTTTTAGATTAATTGCCTACAAATAGGGGGGCAACTATCCGGGCAAGGCCTTTTTCAGGGCCCCCCCGGCTCATCCTTGGATCGGCCCAAGCATCTCACTGCTACCTGCACAACGTTCTTTGCGCCACCTGACTACTACTTGAACTTCCTGTACTGTGTCATACCTGAACTATGTTATTGCATACTGTATGATATTACAATGTAATTACATTATACAGAGCTGCCAAGTCTCACGCAATCGCCGTGAGACTCACACATTTCAACCAGTTCTCACGCTCTCACGTGAGAACTGCAGGAAACTAGCACAAATAATTGTGTGGGAGAGAGGGGCCGCCGCTGCCAAAACGCCCACAGTTTTGGGTCGCTCCACCGCCAAAAAATCTCACTCCAAATTTTTGGTGAAACTTGGCAGCCCTGCACTCCATACTGTGGATAGTGTCTGAGAAAAATCCTTTCTTCCATTGTAGAAACCAAGGCAGCAGAATAGGTACTATGCGATTTTATTATTTCAAATCTGTTGTACAATAATTAAATAATTACATGATTATAAACCATATGATGGCAGGAAGCAAATATACAATGTCAAAACTGCATTGTTGACAAAAAAGACACATGGACATGTTGAGCAGCCAATCAGAGAAGAGAGATCGCCCTATCAGGGTCAAGGAGAGGATGGGGGAAATATCAGACTGGAATCAGGCTTGATTTGATCTTGGGGAACTACAGTAATACTTTTTAAATATATATTTTTGATGGAGAATTAAACATCCTAAATAAATTCTCAACATCATATACTTTTGGGCAATCAATCTTTCTTTTTTTCTTTTTACAACATAACAACAGAGAACAGTTAAACATGTGAAACTGTGCCTTAAGTTGACAATATGACAAAACATAAAGGACATGACAAAAATCTGCCTTTATCCGAGTAAAGGAGGGATGTATCACACCATCTGTTGTTGTGCTTTCATTAGAAATTAAATGCATATCTAGTAGAGTGAGGTACAGGCAGAGGCATGCTGTTGGAGGGAAACTTGGATCCCTTGCTCCATCCTGGTACAGTTGAAGCATCATTTGTCAGTGGTTTGGGCTGCAGGACAAGATACTGGACTGTCTGGGGAGTTGGATCTGAAATACCCCTCTAAACACAATTATCTACAGATAGCATGTCCACCAGTCTCTCACTGGACTGATACACTACACATTCTCTCTCTATGGCAAAGCAAGACAATCACAAAGGAAGACTATAAAGATGATCATACTGGCTCGTTTGGACATCATTCTTTTTACATAGATGGATGTATAAGATCAGTACCAGGTGAGTGTATCAGACCAGTACCAGGCGTGTGTATTGGACCAGATGGCTGCTGTCTGATAGCTAGAGGAGTTAGGGACTCCCCAGCCAGAGGGCAAGTCATATCATTAGACTCTTCTTCTGAAGGAAGGGAAGAAAGCAGGGTGGCAGGACGAGGGAGGAAGGAGGAGGAGGAGCATGAGTGTTCCAGGGGTGTCCCATCAGGAGAGGAGAGGTTAAAGTGGTTTGTTTCCCTTTGGGCCCACTGTCAGATTTGGGCTACTGGTAGTTTTACAGAAGCTCCTCCCTCTCTTCCTCTCATCCCTCCCTCCCTCTCTTCCCGACTCTCACTTCTTCACACAGTTGGGCCAGCTGAGCCCCCCGCAGGCAGCAGAGACGATGATCCAGAGGACCACCTGTGGAAACCAGAGACACACGGTTTAGCAGTGTTGTCATAGTAACACCCAAAATCCACACTTCACACAACGACACTTCACTTGTACACACCCCATACAGAGCTCACACTATAACATAATAGTAAATAAACCACAATACAATAAAACATGAGGATCTAGCATCAAATATCCAGCATTTAGTTGAATTTGGATACACACACACACACACACACACACACACACACACAGAGACACACACACACACACACACACACACACACAGACACACAGACTACAGCATCACTGGAGAAGCACTCACCAGGGACACCAGAACCACAATGACAGTCAGCTTGAGGTTCTTCATACACATGGCCCGCGCCAGGTTACGACTGGTGGTCTTAAAGGTGACCGACTGGAAGAGAGTAAAGAAGAGGAGAGGAGAGGAGGAAAAGGGTTTAAGAGAGGGGACGTCAGCGGTGCTCCTCAGCAGTAGATGAATCAGAACGAGCATCAGATTGAAGATTGACTCACCGAGTCGACCAGGTTCTCCGTCTTATCAATCAGCAACTCCAGCTTCTCTCCCCTCTGAGCCACCAGGTCTGTAAACGACAACAATAAACCAATAAACACACACTCAGGCCCTGTCCACACCCACACACTCAGGCCCTGTCCACACCTATACACACTCAGGCCCTGTCCACACCTATACACTCAGGCCCTGTCCACACCAATAAACACACACTCAGGCCCTGTCCACACCTATACACACTCAGGCCCTGTCCACACCTATACACTCAGGCCCTGTCCACACCAATAAACACACACTCAGGCCCTGTCCACACCAATAAACACACACTCAGGCCCTGTCCACACCTATACACACTCAGGCCCTGTCCAATAAACACACACTCAGGCCCTGTCCAATAAACACACACTCAGGCCCTGTCCAATAAACACACACTCAGGCCCTGTCCAATAAACACACACTCAGGCCCTGTCCAATAAACACACACTCAGGCCCTGTCCAATAAACACACACTCAGGCCCTGTCCAATAAACACACACTCAGGCCCTGTCCACACCTATACGTTCTTTTGATAAACGTGGATTTTTATATTCGTTTTGGGGGGTTCGTCCAGACGCAAAGGAGTTTTTGCCCTCTGAAAACGAAGATGTTTAAAAAAACGCCTGCCAGAGTGAAGATGTTTAAAAACGCTGTATATTCGCCGTATACTTTTGACGTGTGGACGAGATAGACGGAGCTTTTTGTATTCGTCACGTCATCGTGCGCGTAGATTTCTATGATCATGCGCACTGCAGCTGTTTGCTGTTCCCTCCAACGTCATATCCTAGCACCAGTAACTACTATGTTTACAACAGGCAACGGTGTTCGAGGCTACACAAGCGAGGAAAATGGATGTGAACAAAGTGCTTCTAGTTCTTTCACTGTTAACTGGACTTTTAACCTGTTCACAGATAAATGCACAGTTAATGATCGAGAACATTGAGAGACAGAGGCGTCTGATTGGCCAGCGGGGCTATGGGGATAATATTATATCGCCGACTACTGGTGTGGAATGCTCAATGACAGCGTTTATATTGCGTTCATGCGTATGCATGTGGACACAGACATTGTTTATAAACATGCTGGTGTGGACGGTAATATTTTTATATACGAAAAACGTTTATCAAAAAAACGTATAGGTGTGGACAGGGCCTCAGACACACCATGGGATCAATGTGTATTACCCAACAGTGGACATGTGACACAGAGAGGAGACGCTGAGGACTCACCAATGTTGCGGACCATAATGCCCTTCAGATCATCCACCTGCATCTGAGTTTCAGTCACACGGTCAGTCCCCCGTGGGTCTGAATGGTGCTTCTACAGAGAGAGAGAGAGAGAGGGAGAGAGAGAGAGAGAGGGACAGAGAGAAATTGAGAGGGAAAATAAAGAGAGATACCAGTGGACATTGAGACACGTCTTGACCAAAAAGCTAGAGGGATTAGTGAGGTATCTGGAGTTTTTTAGCTGTTTAAAATGTCATTATTTTCAGGCAAACCAAAACCGTTCCCCTCCGTAAAAGAGACTCTCTGCACATTTCAAAGCTGATTCTCTTCTATGATACTTTGTTGTCACGACATGCAAACATACAAAATATCTGATTGTGTGTGGCGACCATGCATTAAAATGTCACAAAAACACATACAGGTCATAACAAGCTCCCCTCCATAGCACAATGCAGGTGTGTGTGTGTACTGTACATAAGTATGTTTAAGTACACAATAGGCTTAAGTGTGACATCAAAGTGGTGTGGTCATGTGCTGTACTTCCCCCTGAGGCAGAGTAGTCATGCTGCCATCACAAGCCCCTGCTAGACTCCCTGACCTCTCTATAGCTTACTCCCTACTTACACCACATACCTCTACATCACAAACACTCTGCTCCCACCTCAAAGCCCCTGTGCCACACACCTCTAGACAGTGCCAGTCTTTGATCGACTCACCATCTGAGCCATCAGAGTGGAGGAGAACTCGCTGTTCATGGCGTAGGGCAGCGCGGTCTGGGCTCGCGACCCGTACGTCGTCTGGAAACGCTTCTTCACTTCGCTTAGGAAGCTGAAAGCACGCGACCTCTCAAAGTCCTGAATCACACAAACACAGAGTACACACACTCTTTGAGAACTCAGGACACAGCCACACACAGGGTTTGTTATACACATACTGATTCATAACACAAACACACAGGTGTTATATTGGTACCCTACAGGCAGTGTAGAAACATGCCTTGATGATCCCATCACATACTCACATCATCAGTGATGCCCAAGTATATGATTCGGTCATGGCAGATGTAGTGGAAGAGATAGCTGAAATCGAAAGGAGATTTACTTTGTCAGCAAATCAAGGAAACACATGTCAAAGAATAATCAGTCTAGGGATTAGGTGGGGGAATTCCCTGCTCCAGTCTTTTAGGGTCACAGTGTGCTGCGGGTTTGCTTTTTAAAGACTACCTTAGACCTGAGAGGACACATAGAGGTGTGTGTGTGTGTGTGTGTGTTTACCTGCCGTGGCTGTAGGTGAGCTTGTTGTTCTCTGAGGGTATCTTCGCCAGGATCTGTTCCGTCACTTCCAGGAAATTCCCGCCACACCAGGCATGCTTGGCCAGGATGGTGGTGCCACGGGCTACCACCGCAAACAGGATGGCCATGGCAGCAGGGAGGGTCAGGGCAGGGGTGAGGAGGGGGGGGGGTCAGGTCAGTGGCTCACTGAAAGATGAGAGGGTCGGAGGAGGAGAGAGTGGTGGGATGGCAGAATGAGCGATTGAGCGATTGAGGGATGAGAAAGCAGGAGAGATGGATTGAGAGAGGATGCCGGGGAATTCATCACTCTATTTGTTCCGATTTAGTTATGGTATGCTAGTACTTTAGCATAAACAATTAACACGATGTCACCAACTAAAATATATAGAGATAATAATCTGAAACACAACTGTGAACATTTCAAACCTGCAAACTGCGACACTTTAAATGAATGTGCAATAATACTATGTGCAATATGACAACCCTTGTGTACAGAAGGTTCAGAGATAGGAAATGTTAGAATAGGTATAGCATAGCTTAGAGTACAGCACCGTGTTTTATTTGTATAGTATAGTAGTATAGTATAGTGGTGGATAGTGTATATAGCCTTTATTTATGTAAACCATCTCTTTTCCCTTCTTGTTTTTAGTATTTTTTTCCTAGCACCAGGGGAGCCCCCCCTCACACATTTCGTTGTATGGTACCTGTACTATATTAATGACAATAAAGACCATTCATTCATTCATTCATAATCAAAGCTTTTGACAAAGGTGTAAACAGCCTATCTTAGCTTGCTAACAGCAATTTCCACCATCACGACTTGAACAACTAGTCGCTGAAAACCTGGCCGGGGGGTGACAACGTCTTATTACAGTGATCGACTATCTCTCGGTGTTGTTATGATCGATAAAAACGAGTTTGCTGGGTTAGATGTCCCACCGATTGCGTGAGACTTGGCAGCTCTGCACCGTAGCTGCTGACAAACGACACAACGGGCTAGAACATCAACAATGACATAGCGCACCTACGGAACCAACGAGAGTAGCGCTCTGTCTGTCTGGGCATGTCTCTTTTCCTGGCATTAATACAATCACATCTTTGACAAGATAACGAATAAGGCGTATAGGTTACCTCCAATGCTGTGTAGTCCTCAAACGTGTGTGTTTTAAACATTGAAAATAGCAATTTTAGGTAATCCTCTTCACTGACTTCTTCTGCTTTCGAAACCACATAGTAGCCCCTACCGAGCAATTTTACATGAAGCCTCTGGGAAATGTAGTGTCTTTGGTCAGGGGTTACTACTTACGATGGATGTAGCATCTAGCTATAATGGACTACACTTCCGGGTGTACAGGTACTTCCTGCCAGTGTCTGTCGTATACGTCACGTGTTTTTAATCTCACATGTCACATTTCAGCGACGTCTGGAGTTGAGAGTTCTCTTCAAGCATGGCTGGGGTAGAGGTTGAAAAGAAACCGGTGTTAGAGATGGTGAGTGTTGCTCCTGAACAATACGATCACTACCCTCTCTAGGATATTGTATTACGTATTTGTTTTTTTAGGATATTCTTATAATCTGCTATAACGGCAGTCCCCTGCTCTACGCTCACGTGGGCAGAGAGGTTCCACACTGTGCATGATCATGTTATCAGCGCTGGTAACAGACAGTAACACTAATAATGCATAAATGTAGCAATAATGATGTGAACTTAATCTATTTCATGTTCCAACGTCTGCTTAGTAATGTATTACTGTCGGGCGTAGCGTTTGACTAATTCCTGTGTTGAAACCTGTAATAATATAGATTTCTCTCCACTGGGGGGCAGTGTTGGGTTGTTTGGATCGCAGTGACTGTGGCTGCAGCTCCTGATCTGAAAGATGCAGGTCCTGATCTGAAAGATGCTGTGAGGAGACTTGTGTTGTGTTTCTGCTGAGTCATGATGTTGAGGTTCTGTCTGGGCTGTGTTTCAGGTGCAGGCTGACGGGGCTGATGAGGGCTGTGTGACGTTCGTGTTCCATGACGAGGACCACACTCTGGGCAACTCCCTCAGATACATGGTCCTGAAGGGGTCAGTATCCCAACCCTTACCTTTAAATGATACATTCTTCAAATGAAAGAAATGGGTGTAGACGTGAAGTTCACGTCCGCCCCTATTTCTTCCATTGTATTGCACGAGGGCATTGTTGGTGCCTGGTAAGTTTCTCAAAACCTTTAACCCCCCAAAAGTTATCCTTTAACCCAAACCCACATCTTGCAGTCTAACCCAATATCTCTCATGTGTGTAATGATGATTCACTCCCTCTTTGTAGCCTGCTTTGCCTCAAACCAACTAGAGATCAGCAGTTTAACATAATTGAAAACAGAATTGAGAAATGATTTTTATTGTTAATGATTCTTTCTTCATTTCATGTCAGTTTTGGTCAATGTCAAAACTGGTCGATTGGATGTACATTTGCTACTAACTGCATTACTAAGAATGATTAAATCAACACAGACAAACGTGTGTGTGTGTGTGTGTGTGTGTGTGTGTGTGTGTGTGCGCGCGCGTGTGTGTGTGCGTGTGTGTGTGTGTGTGTGTGTGTGTGTGTGTCTCTCTCTGTCTCTGCAGTGAGGACGTGGATTTTTGTGGGTATAGCATCACCCACCCCTCTGAGAGCAAGATCAACTTTCGCATTCAAACACGAGGTAAGACACACCTACTCATTCTCTCTCTCTTCAGAGTGTGTCTTTCAGAGAGAGAGAGAGAGAGAGAGAGTAAACTGAGTAAACATGTTTAAGGGTGGATGGAGAGAGCAAACAGGCTGATTGGAGTCTGGTGCTTTCAGTTTCTGTTCACACAGCTGAGGGAGGAATGTCAGTGTAGGGCTGCTGTCAATGTTACATATGCACGCACACGCTCTCTCTGTTTATCTATACATCTCTCTCTCTCTGGGTCACTCAGGTTCACTCACTCACTGACACACTCAAATGAATGATTGGCTGTTTACCAAACAGATTTGTCTGCATTACATACATAATGACCTGTCAACTGTGTAGAAGTTAAACAGATGCTAATTCTCACATCAAAGAACTACGGGGGAATTGTGAAAACAACATGTGTCTTGTGTGTGTGTGTGCTGAGGTATAGAGTAGCCAGAGGACATTCCTACCCTGCTACGCCTGACACAGCCTTGGGATAACAAAAGGACGACATACCATGCTGTGTACACACACACACACACACACACACACACACACAGACACACACCGACACGCACCAACACACACACAGTTTAAGGGGTTTTTCTGGATTTCACACTGTTTGCCACTGGTAATAATTTAACACAATGTTATCCTCTGGTTAACAGCTGGTATTGTATTTGTAATAGTTAATCCCTTATTGCAGTTTTTCCTAGTCGTTTAAACACATTTCCTGAAAGTATAGCTCAATATCTCAAAATCTAAACACAAACAGCTGTTTATATATGTTTTGGCTTCAGGAGGCCATGTTGCATATTCAAATGTATAACATTGTGTAGAAATTGTTTCCTTTTTTTGCATGTTTGAGTTTTGTCCCAAAGTAGGTTGCAATTTTATGGTTCCAACAGTATAAAAACTGTTGCCATATTGTAATATAATACTGTGAATATATCATATATAAATAATGCATTGACACAATGAGATCAGAATATGATACAATGCACATGTCTATTCAATGAGCTCCAATTGGGCTAAACTCACAACCCAGCTCCCCAGAGTCATTCTGTAAACTTATAGTTGATACTGCGACATTGTTAGTTCATTGAGTTAGTTCATACACAGATGTTACCAATTTTGGCAAAACTCACAGTAATTGCACTGATATGAAAAACACTACAGTAAGAAAATGTGACTGTCTTTCTGGGGATCTAATGATGAAATCAGTGCCCAAATACAAAAAGGTAACAAAGCTATTTGAACGTTCAGCTGACTGAACTGACTGCAAAATTTTTTAATAATAATCAAATGCAGTGAAACAAATCCGCATCACGCCAGAGGACCTCATCACCTTCGCCTGCGATGTTCTCCCCGGCCAAGCAGCATATGTCCTATGCACCAACCACACCAAATCAATTTCCTGTTTGTGCAAATATACTTGGCAATAAAAAGAATTCTGATTGTGATTCTGATTGTGATTCTCCCTTGTATGTTCCAGGAGGGGTGCCAGCGGTGGAGCCGCTGAGGAGGGGTCTGAATGAGCTCACTGAAGTCTGTCAACACGTTCTCAACACCTTTCAAGTATGCAACACACATGCTCCACATTACATGCTACACATTACACAGTACGATGAGAGGGGATGTCTGCTGTAAAACTGAAACAAAGAAGTAACATGATAAACAAAGGTAGAAGAGAAAAAGAGGAGAGGAGGGAGGGAGGGAGGGAGGGAGGGGGTAGAGGGTCAGACTTGCTCTCTTGTTTCTTGTCATCTAAGCATCCCTTCTGTGTGCTATTCAGTGGGGGGAATGTGGGTTAACTCTGCTGTGTTTTCATACTGAAGGTACGGGTGAACGACTTTAAGGACAGACAGGAGCCCATGGAGTAAGGAGCAGAGTTCAACCCAGCAGGAGTGCACGTCTGATCAAGGGGTCTCTCAGCACACACACACACACACACACACACACACACACACACACACACACACACACACACACACACACATTTCTGATGGTTAATCCAGATGTTTTTGGACACACACCTTTTACGTTTTCCTCTAATGGCTGTCATGCTTACCATTATATTGTTAATAGGCACTTGTACAGTTTTCTTGATGTTTTATCTTTTGTCGTCCATTAATTAAAGTGTTTTCTAAGATACATTGTTTGATTCACGTTGCTCTTTATCATTTGTTGTGTCCAAACTAATCCATCTTCCCAGTAATGCAGAGACGAAACAATTATCAGTTAAACTTATTGGTTTTACGTCGTCATGAAAATAATATGCTGGAGTTCAGTTTGGTGTCGATCCATTTGGCAGCAACATTATTTTGTGAAAGTTTATAAAAAAAGAATTCCTGGGCCTGTGGAGCAGGGTGTGACGATGGATAAGGGCTCTAGAATGTATAAATTACCTGAGGAATGTGAAGATAAGAACCTCATATGGAGCTGAGAGCAAGAGGTGAAGAGTCTAACTCAGAAACGTGTGCTTACCACCTGTGATCTCAGACCACAGAGTCCAGAGGGGTATTCCATCAACGTCGCTAAAGGAAAATCCTGGCTTATTTTTGATAAGTCACAAGACTGGATTGTCCTTTAGCGACGTTGATGGAATACCCCCCAGAGCATTCAAGTGATTTGAGGTTGGAAACTCCAAACAACATGAACGCCTGCAGATGATGGATAACTTTGGACAGTTATAACAACTTTAACTTTCAATGTTGCAAGTTTGCAACTCTCCAAAATGGGTCTCATGCACGATTTCAACAGTTCAGAAAAAAAAAAAAGATTCGTGAAAGTTCTGCCAAGGTTGTGGTTGCTTTCTTGTTGACATGTCGTTAAACATGTCGTTAAACTCACAGCTTGAGAATGACACCCTATGGCACCCTATGGAGCTTGTGCAGTATTTTTCGGAGTTTATGACGTGTCAGCTAGTTAGAGCTCTGGGGCCAGAGACATTATCCTGACTGTACATTTACTCCGGGTGTGATTTTATTCCAAGACATGGCATGCGCCTCCACTTGGTGGTGTTTGCTCCTGGAGACAGGTGTTCTAATCTAGCAGTTAGCGAGCGTGATATTCTCTCCCCCGATCGGTACATCGCCACGGCCTCTGTGAAAATGTTTTGCAATACAATAGAGCTGGTTGCTATTCTGATCACGTCGCCCGACACACACACATACACACACACCTGTGTTTGATAGGCCATACGATCTGGCTCGTTTGGCAGCATAGAGAACCTGGTAAACATACTAAGAACATGACAGGATTAAGCATAACAGAAGCATCAGGTACACAATATAGAATAGACATTTGTCTCTGTTGCTAGTAATAGACATTCGTTTGATTTTAGCTCGATACAGTGGGTCACATGCCTCAACGGCTCGCCTGCCCCAATGCTGCCTCTCCTCAGTCTGCCCTGTGGATGCTCCTCAGGTTGCTAAGTTGGTCACCATTGCCAAGACCTCCACCTGCTCCCTGGACCCCATGCCCACAGCATTGGTTAAGGACTGCCTACCTACCCTCTGCTCCTTCATGGCGGACATCATCAATTCCTCACTGGAATCCGGCATAGTTCCCACCAGCTTCAAAACCGCCTCAGTCACCCTTATCCTCAAAAAGCCTGGTCTGGATCCTGACGACCAAAACAACTATTGGCCGGTCTCGAACCTTACTTTCCTCAGCGAAATCTTGGAAAAAGGAGCCGCTGCCCAACTCCACCGGCACATGTCCGACCATGAGCTGTCTGAAGCCCTCCAGTCTGGCTTCAGAACTCACCATAGCACGGTGACCGCCCTCATCAAGATCACTAACGATCTCCTCATCACTGCTGACTCTGGCCGCATCAGTAGACTCATCTTCCTGGACCTCTCGGCAGCCCTGACACAGTCTCCCACACCATCGTCCTCAACCGCCTAGCTGAAAACCTGGGCCTCACCGGTACAGCTCTCTCCTGGTTCCAGTCCTACCTCTCCAACAGGAAATCATTTGTCACCATCAACGGCTCTGACTCGACGAAAACCCTCGTCCACACCTTCGTCCCATATCCCGCCTGGACTGTTGCAATGGAGTCCTGTTCGGGGGTACCCAGCAAAGCCCTGGACAGGCTCCAGTATGTGCAGTATTCAGTTGCCAGGGCAGCACATCACCCCTACCCTCATTCACCTCCACTGGCTTCCGGTCAAGTCCCGCATCATGTACAAAATCCTCCTCCTCACCTACAAATCACCTCCACGCCCGCGCCCCCCAGTACCTAACTGACCTTCTCTCTGCCAACATACCCCATCCCAGAACCTGCAGTCCTCAGACATGGGTCTGCTTTCCATCCCCCACCACACCAACCTATGAACCTTTGGGGACAGAGCCATCAGTGTGGCAGCACCCCCCCCTTTGGAACTCTCTCCCCACAGTGATCCGCAATGCCCCTACCCTGGAAACCTTCCAATCAGCCCTCAAAACCCACCTATTCATCCTTTGGCCCCTAGTTTAGTTTTGTCGCTGTCTCTGTGTTTTCTGTTTTGTCTGTCTGACTGTTTTTCTGTAAAATGTGTTGGGTTCTGTGAAAGGCTCTATATAAAACCAAGATAGTATTATGATTATTATGATTATGATGATTATTATTATACCTGTTAACCTTGTATGAAAGGCTTCTCAGCTGAACACCTGCAAATATATTTACATCAAAATGGGCTAAAGAATGAGCGAATGAATCCCAAATGTGATAAAATAATATTTATTGCTGCACATAAAAA
>NC_137688.1:13107854-13152854 GCF_963989245.1 Nansenia antarctica
ACAGCAGCCTAAGTCCTAAATGATGTTATTTCGCTGAGATAAACGGATGAACAGATAAACAGGTCTTAACATAGCCCTCTTCAACAACAACCCGAGGTTAGCAGACATCAGTGGTAATGAAGGACTTGAAGGTTCATTCAAATGCAATTTGGTTGTGGTTGCGTTTATCCCTAACCTTGCTAAATATGTTTATACCATCGACACTAAAAATAGAGAATAAAGGTAGGATCCTCCCTATCCGATGGAACAGTTCACAACCAGTGCAATGGTAGTACCCCGGGCAGTCTGAGTCACTAGGGTAGTAATGAGTCATACTCGTGTGTAGTGTACAGTAAGACAGACTAGGATGTAGCAATGAGTACACAGAAAGTCTGTGGTACATAGTATAGGAGAGTAGAGTATACATTGGAATGCATGACATGGAATGAGTAATGGTATCATTACACATATTCCTCACTCCATTCCATACCAATACAATGAGCCCATCCTTTGATTTCTGCCTCCACCAGCCCTCCCCTGACAGCGACAAGAGTGCATTTACCTTGAACACATTGACGGGGATAGCTATGAGGATGTAGAGCAGGTCCCCCAGGGCCAGACTGCCTATGAGGACGTTAGGTCCGTTCCTCATACACTTGTTCTTGTAGATGATCCGGAGCAGTGTACAGTTCCCAATCATCCCCACCACGAAGATGACACAGGAGATCACAGTGTTGACGTACTTGAACGCACGCTTGATCTCCGTGGGCTTGCTGCACATGGGAGGATAGGGGCTCCTGGGGCGGGCAGGCGCGGGAGGGAGGGGGAGGGAGGCGGTGGAGTTGGTGGAGCTGGGGGTCTCTCCGTCCACAGGAGCCTGGGAGTCACGGCTGAACCGAGACGCCCCCACCCCGGCGATGACCAGGAGACACAGCAGCCCTACAGCCCTCATTCTCTCGCTCTCTCTTACACACACACACACACACACACACACACACACACAGACACACACACACACACACACACACACACACGTGCAAACACAGCAGACTCAAAGACACACAGTCATGGACACACACTCACACACACACACACACACACACACACACTCTCTCTCTCACACACACACACACACACACACACACACACTCACACACACACACACACACACACACAGACAGACACACACACACACACTCACACACACACACACACACACACACACACACAGACAGACACGTGCACACACACACACACACACAGACGCACTCACAGACACACTTTCAGGGCTTTCAGTCTGTGAACATCCTCCTCTCAGCGTCCTGCAGAGAAAACATAAGTGAAAGAGACATCAGACATGTGTGACTTAGTGTGTGTGTGTGTGTGTGTGGGGGGGGGGGGGCCCGGGGGCGCAGGCAGTAAAAAGTGCGGTTTGAGGTTGTAAGCGAGTCCACACCCCTCAAAATGGTTTTCTGCAAGCTCCCCTCTTCCTTCACCCAAGCTATTGTTTACAAACCGAGGTGCACCCACTGCACGAAAACATGTGTTTGACACCATTCGCTCATTCCATTCCATGCATTACGATGAGCCCGTCCTCCGATTTCTACCTCCACCGGCCTCTATTGTTATAGAGTGAATGAACCTGTCTGTGTGCATGTCAGTCTCTCTTTCTACTGGTCATGAGAACTAATAGGAATGGAAGATTGGTGTATACGGCTAAGTTAGCTATAACACTTCCACTAAGCTCCATTATTTTCTGTATGAATACTGTGTACGCTGATGAATAATTCAACATGTTCAGTTCAAGGGTGGCTTTTGTTCCCAGGGCGACAATATCTCTATAGTAGGGGCTCCCTCTGTGTCAGTGAAGGGGGAGCTTTGCGGGAAGGGGTGAGAGTGTAGGTCAGGTGAGGGGTGGGGGTGTGTGTATGTGTGTGTGCGTGTGTGTGTGTTAGACAGATAGAGACAGAGATACTTTGTTTCCCAGAGTTCCCTCTTGGCTTTGAAGCATAATAGTCTCATAGTCATGTGCTCAATAATGCCGTAGGGGCATTTTTAGGATGAATGGTCTGATTGACCACACGACTGACACACACACACACACACACACACACACACACACACACACACACGCAACCACACACACACACACACACACACACACACACACACACACACACACAAACACAACCACACACAAACACAACCACACACCCACACACACATACACATACACACAACCACACACACATACACACACACACACACACACACACACACACACACACAAACAAACCCACACACACACTTTCTCTTATCCTCACTCTATTTGTCAACACAACCACAGTGTTGATGGTTTGGACACTGGAGACATAGACAATAACTGTACTTATACAGTATAATCAAGAAGCCTCTCATTTTCCCTCCTTTTTCCGAATTCCTCTTCCCACACCCATTATGGTCATTTAAAACAATGAACAGAATATCTACGCAGCCACAAACTATTGAGAATAAACATAAACATAAACATAAACACAGACACAATGATTGAGATTCAGCAGCCACACAATCATAAACACAGTCACATGGTCACACACACACACACACACACACACACACACACACACACACACACACACACACACACAGGGTTCAAGGGGATTTTCTGGATTTTACACTGTTATTACCACTGGTAATAATTTAACGCAATTCGTATCCTCTGGTTAATGGCTGAACAAGGAATCCGTTTTTAACAAATTGGACCATCGCTTTTTCATGACCTTACCATCTATCATCTAAATTATGCCTTTGTTTTTTATGGTCTGATCTTATGCCAAATGAAAGCTGTCTCTGAACAGGATCCAAGACTATTCGAGGAGAACCTGCTTTGAAGTGGGTTTTTAATTGGTCTGATCTACTTAATCTGGAGGAATGAGGTTAGAAAGGGTTCGTTTCTTCCTTATTTTTTCCATTACTAATTAAGAAACAGTACAATCCACAGATATGTCAGTTGACCACTCTGAACTTGTTTCTCGAACCAAGATTAACTGATCTGTAAAGAAAACGGACAAAAACTGCATAAACAACCTTATTTCCAACTGTATTGGACAATGTCATCAATAAAGACTTATTTCAGACTGTATCAATTATCAATTAGAATAAAGTGACCTAATTATAGTTAGTTTTATCCACAACCAGTGACTGCATAAATAAATGTCGTGTGATTCTTGATTTTGTTATAAAACATAGTCAGTGCGTGAGAGAGGTGTGTATGATACGATAATATCCAGTCCTCCTGAAACTCGGATCAAATTAAATCAAACCAAATTAAATCAAATCAAAATCTCCATTCAGATGCATTGCCTTCATTGTCACGCCGTTGTAGAATCTTACCTTGGTCGTGGAGATACAGTCTTGTTTGGAATAAGTGTTTCCAATCAATATCCCAACAAATCTGTCCACCGTGGCTTCCGTCCGCCAAATGACCACTTTTAGAGTTTCTCGTTTACGTTCAATAAACTCTCTAAGGCTGCTTTGACTCCCTGTCCCGTCGGCTACATCGTTTAGGTCTGGGGTCTATCCAACTGACGCGGCGCTCTGACGCGCGGTGGGACAGTGCGTCTGTTTATAGCTGCGAGCTCATTGAAACTGCTGCAGCAACCAATCATATCACAGGTCGGTCAGCTCTCCTCTTTAGTTATAGAACATATTTACGAATTCTAACCTGGGTTGTTTGTTATTGCATGGGCACAGGGTGACATTAAATAAGCAACAACAGCTATGCAACTATACAGAATGACCTGCAATGTAGCCCTAATTTTATGTGGGTTATACAGCCTGACACAAAGGCACTGTTGCCAAGGGAATGCTACTGTACACAAAAGCCACAATGGCCTGATCAAAGAGTTCCAGCCATCCATCACACAAATGAAATGTGTGTGATGGATGGCTATCCTTTGTCTGGGCAGCAGCCTTTCTCTGAGCGACAATAAGGACCACCAGCTTCATTAGACAAAAGGGGGTGTGTAGCAAATTCCATTGAATTTCACTCCAAACTCTGCCTCTCATCTCTACTGGTGTTGCGGTGGCAGACATGAGTCAAAGCGTACCCTAGGGGTACTGCTTCTGACTGGGACTGTTAAAGTGTGGGAGCTCATCTATCTTACACACACATGCACGTACGCACACACACACACACACACACACACACACACACACACACACACACACACACACACACACACACAAAGGCAAAAGGGGCAATAATTAAATTATGTAGGCTGTAAATTAGAGTAGTTCATTGCAGTACATTGTCAGTAATTTATATTAGATTTACTGTACTGTAAAACTGTATGTACTGTATACTGTTGGTCTTGATAGACCAGAACCTTTTTTCTGATGGAAGGTTTTGGACGAGGTGGTGACCGGGTTGGGAAGCATCAGCAATGATCTTTCCTGTTCTCTTACTGGTCCTGGACGGGAACAGGCTGGGCTCCTCTTGAAGTCCACTACCATCTCTACAGTTTTTAGAACGTTGAGCTCCAGGTTGTTCTGGCTGCATCAGGAAGCCAGGCTGTCAACTTCCTTTCTCATCCCCGTTGGAGATTAATCCAATGAGGGTTGTGTCCTCCTCAAACCTCAGGACTTTGACAGAAGGGTGGCTAGAGGTGCAACTGTTAGTGTAGGGGAGAAGAGTAGAGGAGAGAGCACACAGCTTTGTGGGGCTCCAGTGCTGATGGTCTTGGGCCCCGAGACATGCAGGCTTACCCAGACGCACGTGTTGCTTCCTGTCTGTCAGGAAGTCAGTAATTCACAGACATATTCAATCTCTCCCTCTCCACAGGTCCATATTCAATCTCTCCCCTCCTGCTTCAAGTCATCCATCATCGTCCCTACGCCGAAAAAACCCAATACCTAAATTGCCCTGCTGCTCTCACTCCCACCATGAGCAAATACTTTGAGAAGCATCACCAACGCCTCAGGAGGCTGAAGATGTTTGGCATGGGGTCCAAGATCCTGCGGGCCTTCTACAGAGGCACAGCCAAGAGCATTCTGCTCATCACTGCCTGCCACGGCAACTGCACTGCCCTCAACCGCAGAGCGCTACAGAGCTAACCAACAACTTCCTTCAGACGATCAGGCCTGCTGTAGACAATTGACTATCATCCAAGCACACCCCATCTACAGTATATGGGCTACCTAAACTTTAAGCTCACAGTCACTTTACTCAATACTACCTCTCACACCCACTGCTACCGAGTGCAATACTCATGACATTCTACTACTATCTATTTTATTCAATATTGGCACTTTTTCTTTTATCTTGACATATGCCTAGTGTCTTGTTGCCTTATTGTCTTGTGTTGCAATGTCAGGAACCAAAGCCTAAGAATGTTACCCTCTTACACTTGTGTAATGTGACGTAACAATAAAACTTGAAGCTTGAAACTTGATCCACCTACAGGTTGTGGACTCAGGTACGCTCAACTGGGACAGCTTGTCCTGGGGAAGAGCTGGGATGATGGTATTGAATGCGGAGCAGAAGTCCACAAACAGGAACCTAGCATAGGTGCCGGGGGAGTCTAGGTGCTGGAAGGTGAGTCCCATATTGACTGCGCCGCCTACAGACCGGTTGGATCTGTAGGTGAACTGCAGTGGGTCGAGGAAGGGGTTGATGATGGCCTTGAGGTGGGTCAGCACGTGGTGCCCAAAGGTCTTCATGATCACAGAGGTCAGGATGACTGTTCTGTAGGCCTGTGATCCTCGGCTTTTTGAGAACAGGGATGATGGTGGATGTTTTGGGAACAGGGATGATGGTGGATGTTTTGAAGCAGGCAGATACCTTGCATTCAACCAGTGAAGTGTTGAATATGTCCGTGAGCACGGGAGATCTGGACAGTGCTTCAATGTAGAGGGGGAGCTGCCTCGCGGGGGTTCAGTTTCTGTGAATTTACCTTAAATGCACGCAATATCATCATTGTAATTATGTTAGTGTGTCTATGTGTGTGTCATTTGTGTGTGTCATGGGTGTGTGTGAGTGTGTGTGTGTGTGTGTGTCATGGGGGTGTGTGTGAGTGTGTGTGTGTGTGTGTGTGTGTGTGTGTGTGTGCGTGTGTGTGTGTGTGTAGGTGGACGTGAGAGTGTGGACGTGCGGATGCTCCTGTGCTCTCGCTGGCCTTGGTGACTGTAACCCTTCCTGGTCCCTCTGTAAACACTCTTCATCCTCTCTCACAGGAAGGTCTTCTATTCAGAGTCATGTTAAGGCCATTGGACTGCATTAAGATACATATATATCGGCCCAGATTCATCAAAGACAGAGAGAGAGAGAGAGAGAGAGAGAGAGAGAGAGAGAGAGAGAGAGAGAGAGAGAGATGGCAGGGATTGTTGATCTTATTCTGTGTGAAATCGATCTCAGAATACTTTTTATTATAGAATATCTATAAATCATATTCCTCAGACCATTCTTCCTGCTTAGGAGAGAGATGCCAGAGTCAGGAAGAGACGGAGAGAGGGACGTCGGGGGTCCCAGGGCCAGGCCCCAAGGCCAATCTGTCTCCACGGTTGTCAAAGCTTGCTGTGTTCAGGCAGAGAAAGGGTATGTGTGTCTACCCCCCCCCCCTCTCCCTCTCTCCTTCCCCGCCTCAGGATAAAACATCCGAGAGAGCTGTCTGCAGTCCAGGGCTATTGGTTCAGTAAGTTTCACAACAATCTTCAATATAAGGAAATAATACAGGTATTGAGAAAGAGAGCAAAGAGAGGCGACGCAGAGTGAGTTAAAGCCTGTCCCACGCACGCACGCACGCACACGCACACACACACACACACACACACACACACACACACACACACACACACACACGTAAACCGTTTCAACCCTGCTGCAGCTGTCTGGAGTTTATCCATGTTTCTGATGTCTCTCAGGACCAGGTTTCCCAGAGTAAGGAGACAAAGTGTGTGTTTGATTGTGCATGTGTGTGTGTGTGTGTGTGTGTGTGTGTGTGTGTGTATGCGTGCCTCCAGCGTGTTAGTCTGAATTGAGAAGATAAATCCAAAATGCAGGTTTGGCAGTGGAGGAACGAACGAATATGTTTTTTGACTTATCCCGGGTAATATTTTCTTCTTTTCTGGCCTGGAGTTGGAGCTGTGTTTGGGGTAAGGGTCACGGTTAGGATTTGAGTTCAGCTTCAAGAAGAGAAGACTGATACCTAATACAACTCTGGCCTCCATCAATCCCCCCCCCCTCCTCCCCTGTATGCCATTGTTTTTGTCGCTGATCCCAGCAGCTCTTGCAAGGTGTAATACAGGAGCAGAACAACACAGTTTCACAGGAGAGAGCAGAATAGCAGGGTGAGCCAGAGGTTAAGTAGGAAGTAGGATGATCGCTTCAAAGACCTGACCCACGACACACTGTACTACGGACCCTGTTGACAAAGCTACAGTCCTGACTGGAGGCTGGATGCTTAGGCTATACTGCGGGGGAGGCTGGCGGAGGTAGAAATCGGAGGAAAGGCTCACGTGTTTGATACCGTGCCTCATTTATTTAATGTATTTATTGTAAGTCGCTTTGGATCAAGGTGTCTGCTAAATGCCCAAAAATACAAATGTAATGTCATTCCAGTCCAGGCATTACAATGATTCTATCATCTGATTTCTGCCTCCGCCAACCTCCCATGTTTACTGTTAGCTCAAGTACTTTACTGTTACCGTACACCGTATGTGTGTGTATGTGTTCAAAAGCTGTTACCTCCCAGTAGGCAGAGAAACATGTGGTAGCTATCTGTCCGCTGGCATTCTCCGGTATCACTATGGTAAATCATCGTCTCCAAGGTCATTTATTGGTAAAAGAGGATGGGGTAATCCTGTGGTTATTATGGAAGATTGCATTCAGACTGGAAAACGGAATACACTCTGAATACCTCACCCTCAACCTCCCCCCCCCCACACACACACACCCACCACCCTTCCATAAATCTATACGTTATGAAAGTCTGCACATTAAAACTGCAGAATATATATCCGCTGTAACTGGAGGCTTTTTTTTCTCTTCACATTTTTGGAGACAGACGTCACTGTTATGGTTGCTAGCGGAAAGTGAACCTGAACTGTTGCTATATAAGTATGTTCTGATTTGATGTTCCGAATCATAACATTGAGGCCTGCCTCCGGTTGTTTACATTCTCCAGTTTGTAACATATGGACTTTCATAGCGTATTGATTGTATGTGTGATATCAGGCAGAGTAACCCTGCGCAATATGCTGAATGAGGGACTTTGTGTTTGTGTTATAGCCTTTTCTCTCACAGAGCTTCCTCTGACCCCTGCCTGCCTGATAACCCCCCACCAACCCCCTCCCCACCCACCATCCCGACCACTCACCCCACCCACCCATCCCTGGAGACCTCCACTCAACCCTTGGGGCTCTACCCTGGGAACCGGACACTGGCCCTGCGGTGACATCAACAGGAGGGCAACCTGCCGTACACATCCTGGCTGTCAGTAAAAGAACACTTGGAAGGAGCACAGGGAGGGCAACAGTTATTTTTTCCCCGTTTAGCAACAATATGAAAGGATAGCGAAAGGAGAGAGTCGGGAGTCAGGATAGGTGGGGACTTCCTTCTCTCCTCTGCCCCTCTGCCGGATAACTGGTCTGGATGTGCACAAGGACGCGACAAGTGACCTGGCACTGACAGAAAGAAATTGGGCAGAGTGAAAGAGAGAGTGAGAGAGAGAGTGTGAGTGGGAGGGGGGGGGGGGGGGGCGGAGGAAAAGGGTTGAAGAGAGGAAGAGAGGTGAGAATGAGAAAAAGCTGTCCTGGACAAGGCTAACAAGATAATCGCAGACCCCCAACATCCGCTCTCCACAGAATACGAAGTTCTCCCCCTAGGTAGAAGGCTTCGCATGCCAAGATGTAATTATAAGCTCTTAAAACTATCATTTGTCCCATTCTCCATTAAACTAATCAATTCGCTCAAGCAGAAACGATGATTAGGACATGATCACCAGCACCTGCACTTTATCTTAGACACCACTTGAAGGGCCATGTGCAATATTCGAAAACACCACTTGAAGGGTTATGTGCAATATATATTTATACCAAATGATGCCATGTCCAGGTGGAAACTGCTGCCAATGTCACTCAATGTTTGTTGCTGTCCTGTTGTTTACTTTGTCTACTGTATGTTGTATGTATCGTCTCTGTTGCACTTGAAGCATGAAAGTACCATGCCCAAGACAAATTTCCCCTCGGGGACAATAAAGTATAATCAATCAATCATCAATCAATGAGAGCCACCCTGGGCAAGACCAGGCCATGTCTATATCTGTAGGCTGTGTCTGCCATGTGATCCTGCTGTACATACTCTCTCTCTCTCTCTCTCTCTCTCTCTCTCTCTCTCTCTCTCTCTCTCTCTCTCTCTCTCTCTCTCAGTGTTTTGTGCGTTGGTGAACCCTACCTACAATAGAGGTCAGAGCGACTGGCGTCATTGAGAGCAAACCCCCCCAAAACCTAACCCTTGACCTAACCTTATGAATCAAATGTCAGTGTCTCAAAGAGTTTGAGTTTCCTGTTCCCAGATGACCGTGTGGTCAACATTGAAACCTCCTTTATAATCTCCTCTCCTCTCCTCTCCTCCCCTCCCCTCCTCTCCTCTCCTCCCCTCCCCTCCTCTCCTCTCCTCTCCTCTCCTCCCCTCCCCTCCTCTCCTCTCCCCTCCTCTCCTCTCCTCTCTTCTCTTCTCTTCTCTTCTCTTCTCTTCTATTCTCTTCTCCTCTCCTCTCCTCTCCTCTCTTCTCTTCTCTTCTCTTCTCTTTTCCTCTCCTCTCCTGTCCTGTCCTCTTCCCTACCTTTCTCTCCCCTCCTCTCTCCTCCCCTGCTCTCTGTTCCAGATCAAGATTTGAATTCATACAGAATACTGTACATTATGTTCACCACAGGAACGAAAGAAAAATGTTCTACTTTTCCAAATTCTTTTGAAATTCGAGAACTCAAGAGAAATACAGAAAGAGACATTTAGAGTGGGACTTTCAGAGAGTGAGTGGAAGAGACAGAGAGAAGGAGAGAGAGAGAGTGTGAGACACAAAGACAGAAAGAGAGTTGGAGATGTCACCTTCCATTAGTCAGCTGTCAGTCATTCGGAGGAATGGCCTGGCTAACTGGTCATGTTGCCAACAGGTAATTTCTGCCCATTTCTGTGGTTTTTATGAAATACTTCCTGCTGAACGACAGCTGATCTGAGTCAACGATTAGGAACAAAGTCTCTAGTCATGGGAGAAACGTATATAAAATATCTATCAAAATAAACTATATACGACTACAGAACCCCCCCGACTAATGGAATGTAAAACCTTCCAAAAAAGCAGCTTGAGAGTGTTGGACTAGTGTAGAGCTAGAAGAGTGTTGGACTAGTGTAGAGCTAGAAGAGTGTTGGACTAGTGCATAGATAGAAGAGTGTTGGACTAGTGCATAGATAGAAGAGTGTTGGACTAGTGCATAGATAGAAGAGTGTTGGACTAGTGCATAGATAGAAGAGTGTTGGACTAGTGTATAGATAGAAGAGTGTTGGACTAGTGTATAGATAGAAGAGTGTTGGACTAGTGTATAGATAGAAGAGTGTTGGACTAGTGTATAGATAGAAGAGTGTTGGACTAGTGTAGAGCTAGAAGAGTGTTGGACTAGTGTAGAGCTAGAAGAGTGTTGGACTAGTGTAGAGCTAGAAGAGGACTAGTGTATAGCTGCTCAGCCTGCTTCCTGTCTGCTGTCTGGAGAGTGTTGGAATAGGCATCTGTCAAGTCGCCATTTAGTGTTTACAAAAACTGCCTTTTTTATTTATTGTCTGCCTGCCTGTCTGTCTGTCTGTCTGTCTGTCTGTCTGTCTGTCTGTCTGTCTTCAGTTTGTGGTGTCTGTCTCAGTTTCAGTATTGTATGTTTACACAGGGGTTTGGGTTTGTATGTTTGCATTTATCTGTGTTTGTGTGTGTGTGTGTGTGTGTATATGTATGTATGTATGTATGTGTATGTATGTGTGTGTGTGTGTGTGTATGTATGTGTATGTATGTAGTGTATGTATGTATGTATGTGTGTGTGTGTGTGTGTGTGTGTGTGTGTGTGTGTGTGTGTGCGTGCGTGTGTGTGTGTGTGTGTGTAATATCATGGTCATTTCACTAAGGGACTTACCAGCCGTCTCCTAATGGGCCCCTCATGTATCCTATTACTGACTGGCAGACTGGGTAATTGGGGACACAAAGCAGATGATTGTCTAGTGGTCAGTGAGGTAGCCAGATTACACAGATTAGAGAAGCATGGCTTACTAGACACACACATCTTACACAACAACCTGAGAGGCGCCCCGGTGGTGGAACGAGCTTCCCACTGCTGTCAGGACGACAGAGTCACTCCCTATCGTCCACCATAGACTAAAGACCCATCTCTTCAGGCTATCTTGACTGTCCCTCCTAAAGACCTCTTCACCTCCACTATCCCCCTGTACAGTTCCTCTACTGTAAATAATAATTACATTAAAAAGTATTTTTTTTCTTGTGATGACTGATGTATAGATGATTCACTTACGTTAGACAAAATAATGTACTTTTTGTATGTCGCTTTGGATTTGCATGTAAATGTAGAGGAGAGGAGAGGAGAGGAGAGGAGAGGAGAGGATGTGCGGTACACACACTCCTGCCAAGCACTCTGTCTCCAAACTCAAGCTGTGACTGATTTAACTCCTATTTCACAAGACATGACAGTTATTTTCATGTGCAACATCAGAGTGTGTAGTGCAGAGATAGTGTGGAGAAACAACAGGAGATCCTTATTTGCACACCACACAGGTCAGACCTGGAAATCGGTAGACATCTGCTTCCTATTGGTGTGTGTGTGTGTATGTGTGTGTGTAGGGTGTGTGTGTGTGTGGTGTGTGTGTGTGTGTGTGTGTGTGTGTGTATGTGTGTGTGTGTGTGTGTGTGTGCGCATGCCCCTTGTGGCCCCTCAGACACGGTCAGCCCGGGAGACTTGGAATTTTTCCAGCTGAGGCGCTGAACCCTGGGTTTACTGTCTCAGAGTAGACAGACTCACAAACTGACAGACATATATACACACAGAGAGAGAGAGAGAGAGAGAGAGAGAGAGAGAGAGAGAGAGAGAGAGAAAGAGAGAGAGTGAGTAGGTGATTTGGATTTTATAACATATAGGAGATGGGGACGTACGTGGGGAGTGGGTGGGAGATACAGCTGGACTGCAAAAGTGGGCTTGCATGACGTGTGTGTATGATTAGGGCAGGATCAAGTATCCATACGCACGGCATGGGAACAACATGCTTTCTTGGTACTGTGACAAATACACTCACTCACACGCATACATTCACACACACACACACACACACACACACACACACACACACACACACACACGCACGCACACACACACACACACACACACACACACACACACACACACACACACACACACACAGGTCAGACACACACAATGGAAATATTTTATGTTTTTACTTAACCTTTCATTTTTTAGCGTCCATTTTTGTTGTAAGTCCTAAAAATGTGCAGACATTCTGTCTCTGGCCAGTAAGAATGACTACCAGTAAATCCAATCATGTCAGCCTTTTAAATAGTCTGGATCCTGGCCAGAACGACGATGAGATTTTCGTAGCCATAGATTTGAAAAGGACGGAACGGTTAACGCCCCTCAGGCCACGGATTTTCATGGCATATTATGGATTATGATGCTTATTGCCAATGGCGATACAGTACCACTTGTAGAGAGAACACTTGTTCTCATAGTTCTACGTAAGCATCAACGGTTGTTCTCATGACAACAACACTCAGTATCCATCGATACTAACCAAATGTGGCTGCTCGCTACACTTACCGGCAGAGTGGAGGTCCATTCTATTAAATCTAACTCTATGCTTGTGTCTTTGTGGAGAAGGGATGAGTGGATCTGTTGTGGGCTCATGAGTGGATCTGAGCACTAATCTTTATGAAGACATTCTATTGATGGGGTATATCAGGGGTCAGAGGGACAACATCATGACTTGGAATGCGCCTCACATCTTGAAGAGGGTCTGCCAATACTGCGCATGGGGGTAACAAACAACTTATTGTGTGTGTGTGTGTGTGTGTGTGTGTGTGTGGGGGGGGGGGGTTGTGAGTAGCCCTGATGAGAACACTGTGACCAGGTGTCATGTGATGGGAAAAGGAATACAATGGCCACTTGAAGCAGAAACCAAACAACATGAACCTCAGACAAACCTCAGACCTAGGTTCTGGGCCCTGGACAGTCTGGACGGATTGATGGCAGCTGCTGGACTGAAAAATCAGGTGTAGTGCTGAGGCACAAATGTGTACATTTCAAGCCTGCAAACTGCGACACTTTAAATGAATGTGCAATAACACTATGTGCAATATGACAACCCTCGGGTACATAAGGTTGCAGAGAAATAGGAAATGTTAGAATAGGTATAGCATAGCATAGAGTACAGCACAGTGTTTTATTTGTATAGTATAGTATAGTGGATAGTGTACATAGCCTTTATTTATGTAAACCAGCTCTTTTCCCTTCTTGTCTTTTTAGTTTTTTTCTTTCTTTCCTAGCACCAGGGGAGCCCCCCCTCCCAAATTTCGTTGTTTGGTACCTGTACTATAGCAATGACAATAAAGACCATTCATTCATTCATTCATTCAAACATGCACACGCACACGCGCACACACACACACACACACACACACACTATCTTCATAGAGAGTCAAAGAGCTGATCTGTGACTCGCTATCACCCAAACTGGACCCCCACCAATTTGCCGGAATCGGAAAAAAACACTACCTGTGCAAAAACTCCCTGTACACCCACGACTGCGTGGCCACACACGGCTCCACCTCATTGATTAAATTCCCTGATGATACTGATCACAAACAACGACGAGACGGCCTACAGGAGAGAGGTCGACCGCCTGGCTCAGTACAGCCAGGAGAACAATCTCTCTCTCAATACTGACAAGACCAAGGAGCTGGTGGTGGACTTCAGGAGGAAAGGTCGGGAACAGGACCCCGTCACCATCAACGGGTCAGCTGTAGAGAGGGTTAGCAGTTTTAAGTAAGTCAACCGCAGAGCGCTACAGAGGGTGGTGCGGACAGCTGAACGCATCACCGGATGTAAGCTTCCCTCCATCCAGGATATATATGACAAACGGTATGTCAGCAAAGCCCGGAGGATCATCATAGATCCCAGCCTCGCCCAGCCACAGCCTGTTCGAACCGTTGCCGTCCAACAGGCGAGGCCTCAGAGACAACTCAGAGGCTAACCCCCAGGTGATCAGGCTCATGAACAAGCCTACTGTAGACAATGTACTACCTTCCCCAAGCACACCCCATGTATACGGACTACGGAAACCTCACAGCCACTTTACTACTGAACTATCTATTATCACTAGTTGCACTACTAGTGTATTCTGTCTTACCTGTACTATTGTCACCTTTATCTTGTATTATGCCTATTATTTTTTGTCACTTATGTCCTGTACTACTGTTACTTTTTTATCTTGAATTATGCCTATTGCCTTGTGTCTTGTGCTGCAATGCAATGTCAGGAACCGAAGCCTAGGGATTTTACACTGGTGTAATGTGACGTAACAATAAACTTGAAACCAGTATCTGTCCCTCTGTCTGTCTGTCTGTCTGTCCCTCTGTCTGTCTGCCCCTCTATCCCCCCCAGTATCAGTCCCTCTGTCTGTCTGTCCCTCCATCTCCCTCAGTCTCTGTCCCTCTGTCTGTCTGTCCCTCCATCTCCCTCAGTCTCTGTCCCTCTGTCTGTCTGTCTGTCTGTCCCTCTATCCCCCCCAGTATCAGTCCCTCTGTCTGTCTGTCCCTCCATCTCCCCCAGTCTCTGTCTCTCAGTCTTAGTCTGTCTCTCGCTGCGCCTCTATCTTTGTCAGTAGTGGTCAAACATGCTAATATGCATGACAACACATGGATACAGATGAGGATATCTCATCTGCAATTTCCCCATGAGGAGGCAGGGAGGAGGCCGGAGAGAAAGAGGCAATGAACACTGTCTGTGCGAACGTTTGTGCGTGCATTCATCAGATTCAGAAAACATTTGGCTTTGCAGCTGTATATAATAATACATAGCACCTGGGGAGGCTGGTCAAGGTAAAAACTGGAGTAAAGGTTCATTGTAATACATGGAATGGAATGGTGAATGGCATCTGAAACCATCCTATACGGATCCCCATCTAAACTCAGAAAGGCTGTAAATTTCAAAATAAAAGTGGGTAACATTAATATCACAAGAAAAGAGGATATTACATACCTGGGCTCCATCTTAGAGGCAAATCTTTCCGGAGATAAAATGGCAGCAAAAGTAATCAAAAAAGTGAACCATAGAACTAGATTCTTGTACAGGATATCCTCACTTGTCAGTAAAAACACACTGAGGACCCTATCAGGAGCTCTCATTCAATGTCACTTCGACTATGCCGTAACATCATGGTACTATAGAACCACAAAGGCCCAAAAAACAAGACTCCAGACAGCCCAAAATAAACTGGTTAGGCTTTTGCTAGGCCTCAACCCTAGGACACATCTAACCGCTGCTCATTTTTTTAGCCTTGATTGGCTACGAGTAGTTGACAGAGTGCAGCAGCTTGCACTGGGCCTGGTCTTCAAGATACGCTACACCACAAAGACACCCAAGTACCTGTCAACATACTTCCAAAAGTGAACAACGTCCACACATACAATACCAGAGGAAGCTCCACGAACCACGTTGCACCACAAACAAGGGGTTAAACTCGTTTGCAAACTATGCAGTAAAAATGTGGAACGCCCTTCCTATAATCTTAAAGGAGTGCAAAACACTGCCCACCTTCAAAACCACTCTCAAAAAACATTTACAGGAGGCTGCAATCCGTAACTGGACCCTCTAAATCAAAAATCAGATTAAAAGACCCGAACTACCCACTGTACATACTTTGTGTTTTGTCCCCCGCCCCCACCTGTGGTGTATGTCCCCACCTGTCCTACCCGCTGTACATACTTAATGTTTTGTTATATTGTTCTTCCCATGATGGATGTATGTTTATCTTGTAGATAGTACTAGTTATTTGTCTGTATTATCTTGTAGATAGTACTAGTTTTTTTTTGTCTGTCTTACATGTAACGATGAATTGAGAATCAAGGACCCCAATTGAAATAAGCCAGTGGCTTTCTTGGGTTTTTATCCTGTTAGTTGACCTTGTATGTAATATGTACTTTCATGTACCTACTCCTGCAAATCTTCTAATAAAGTTTTCAATCAATCAATCAAAAAACATGCTTACCATTCCTTATTCCGTTCCATGCATTACAATGAGCCCATCCTCCGATTTCTACCTCCACCAGCCTCCCCTGCATTGCACATAATGCAACATAAAAATGACAGAAAACACCATGGCCGATCTATTAGGCGACTAGCTAGCAGCTAAGAAGGAACATTGCTATGAACTATCTATGTTTAGCACATCACAACATGCTGATAGAACATCAACAAGCTAAAAACAACATCTACACATCAACAAGCTAAAAAAACATCTACTTATCAACAAGCTAAAAACACATCTACACATAAATAGATGATCACACAGTCCTTGCTTTTGAACACGTCCTAAAACTTACATTTGATTACAAGCCATGTATCACTAACTCAGTAGCCTGAAGCAGGACGAGACGCGATACAGTGAATGCAATTCACACATTCTAAGTATTTAGTGATCCTAAAACTGATCTGTAAAACTGGCCTCTTTGTTAATTTTTTGTTCAAAAATGTTCATTGTTTATCGTTCAATTACATCACCTTTATCTACAGATATTGTTTGAAAGAAGATCAAATATATCCGTATTTCTTAAAAAAGAACTAAATGTTTCATGGGGTGTCCTAAGTCTTTCACATGACTTTAGCATCGCACTATGCCAACGGTTCGTTTAGTCTTCCTTTGCCCAGAGACCAACATCAAACCCACCTCCCTATCTCCCTTTCTTTAATGGAGAGGCAGCGTGATCTCTTCCTGGGTGATGCTGCTCGATGGCCGACTGGGTAAGACTACCAGAGGAATCAGTGCTGCTATGAAGCTGCAGCTCTCTCTGCTTCAGGCCTGATGGAGAGGTGGCAGCCAGAACACTGTCCAGGGACAGGCAGAATCAAGCCACACTAGAACCATGCTCATCTCAACAACAGTCTGTATTAATCGATTGCCAAAAGATAGATGGATATGAACTAAAGCCCACTTATGTGTCTGCGTGTGTGCCCCCCTCATCCTTATGGTCATGCATAGAGCCAACGGAAGCATTTAGAGAAGAGAGAACCAAGAGAACCACACCTGCGGAAAGAACCGATAAGAGCCGACAGGACCGGGAGGAGGAGGAGACCTGTGAGTCACTGTATATTAGGAACACTGTCAGACTGGCAAAGAAGTGGCCTCAGACCCCTCACGCGTCCTCGACGAAGAGTACCAGAAGATACCCTTCAGGAGATGCTTCAGTTTGCAGAAATGCAAACACAGATATGCAAGCTCCTTCATCGCAAACTCAACCAAGCGGCTTGATCAGCTGATGTGCTAACCCCCCCCCCCCCCGACCATGTGGCTGTGGAGAAGCTCTGCCAAACCTCAGCTTTACTTGCCCCATTAACAGGTTAGATCTGTGTGTAGTCATCTCACTGATCTGGATAAATGATGACGACCTTCCAAGCTCTCCAGTCGGTGCTTACTGCTTAGATAACATGTTTACTGTGAATGAGGAGCACAGTCTGAGTGAAAAAAAGCCCACTAATGGATGTTGCTGTAGCACTGTAATAGATAGCTACGGTGCAACGGCCAAAGATTGTCCTGGCCATGACAGCAGCGATAAATCCCTGCTTCATTAAACCCCTTCATCATTAAACCCCTGCTTCATTAAACCCCTGCTTCACTAAATCCCTGCATCACTAAATCCCTGCTTCACTACATTCCTGCTTCACTAAATTCCTGCTTCATTAAAACCCCTTAATCTTGCATCATTAAACTCCTGCGACCTAGCCCTAAGGCACCCTGAGGTTTAAGCAATAAAGCAATCAATTGATCTTTCCTTCTGAAATGTTGACGCACTGCTTACGCAACTGTGTAATTTGCAATGAGTTACAGTCATATCTGAAGGAGGGTCAAGGGGGGTTAGGGAATTCAGAAAATCTGAGTGAAAAAGGCCCACTAATGGATGTTGCTGTAGCACTGTAATAGATAGCTACGATGCGACAGCCAAAGATTGTCCTGGCCATGACAGCAGCGATAAATGCCTGCTTCATTAAACCCCTGCTTCATTAAACCCTTGCTTCATTAAACCCCTGCTTCACTAAATCCCTGCTTTATTAAACCCCTGCTTCATTAAACCCCTTCATCATTAAACCCCTGCTTCATTAAACCCCTGCCTGCTTCATTAAACCCCTGCCTGCTTCATTAAACCCCTGCCTGCTTCATTAAACCCCTGCTTCACTATACCCCTGCTTCATTAAACCCCTTCATCATTAAACCCCTTCATCATTCAACCCCTGCTTCACTAAACCCCTGCTTCACTAAACCCCTTCATCATTCAACCCCTGCTTCATTAAACCCCTTCATCATTAAAACCCTGCTTCATTAAACCCCCGCTTTATTAAACCCCTTCATCATTAAACCCCTGCTTCATTAAACCCCTGCTTCACTAAACCCCTTCATCATTAAACCCCTGCTTCATTAAACCCCTGCTTCATTAAACCCCTTCATCATTAAACCCCTGCTTCACTAAACCCCTGCTTCACTAAACCCCTGCTTCATTAAACCCCTTCATCATTAAACCCCTGCTTCACTAAACCCCTGCTTCACTAAACCCCTGCTTCATTAAAACCCTTCATCATTAAACCCCTGCTTCACTAAACCCCTGCTTCATTAAACCCCTTCATCATTCAACCCCTGCTTCATTAAACCCCTTCATCATTAAACCCCTGCTTCATTAAACCCCTTCATCATTCAACCCCTGCTTCATTAAACCCCTGCTTTATTAAACCCCTTCATCATTAAACCCCTGCTTCATTAAACCCCTGCTTCACTAAACCCCTGCTTCATTAAACCCCTTCATCATTAAACCCCTGCTTCATTAAACCCCCGCTTTATTAAACCCCTTCATCATTAAACCCCTGCTTCACTAAACCCCTGCTTCATTCAACCCCTGCTTCACTAAACCCCTGCTTCATTAAACCCCTGCTTCATTAAACCCCTGCTTCATTAATCTTGCATCATTAAACTCCTGCCACCTAGTCCTAAGGCACCCCGAGGTTGAAGCAATCGACTGATCTTTCCTTCTGAAATGGTGACGCGCTGCTTACTCAAGTGTAACTTGCAACGAGTTAGAGTCATATCTGAAGGAGGGTCAAGGGGGGTTGGGGAATTCTGAAAATCTACTGGGCCAGCTCCTTCCTCATGAATCTCCATAAGTACGCATTACTGCAAGTACTGTATATCATTAATTGCTCTGTTTACTGTCACGTTGAGAGGTGTAGCACCCCCTGCTGGACAAGAAGAGAAGGTTATCTCTAGGTTAACAATAATCACATGATCATGTTTTCCCATTTTTGCCTCTAGTCTCATAACGGAGTGGATGATGAGACCTGGCTCCACACGAGATCACAGGAGACGTCTGAAACCACGAGTAGTTAACTAACTACTACTACAAAGACAGGATCTACAAGATCTATCCTAATAAATAAACTACAATTGGTGCAGGCTCACATGGGGACCATGGTAAATCATGACACATCTACAGTGCATGTGTATGCCTAGTATATTTATATAATATTTTGTACTATTGTTACAATAATGTGGAAAATTGTAATAATTGAAAGATCCTTGATGTCTAGGAGTTGCTGTGTAGTAAGTACAATAGCTGATGTAGCCGTACTATCAGGGATAGGGTTAGAGAGAGGAGAGGAGACATTAATACTAATGGTTTAGTACTCTACAGTAGGAGGAGCGGAACTGATGTAGACATTTAGGGTGAGAGCAGGGTGAGAGGTGAGTTAGACTTAGGTTCAGAGGGATAGGGTTACAGAGAGAGGAGTGGAGCTATGGAGGGCTTGTGGTCGTGATCGTCCCACAGGAGAGGAACGACTGAGTTCTCTCAATTCTGTCACCCAGCTGCCCTCTGAGGAGGAAGGGCAGTCAGGCTGTGCATGAGCGTAGCCACTCTGAGGAGTGCCACAACAACAGGAGTCCTTGTCTTTTATGTCAACATGAACTGATTTGACAGAGCGTGTAAACAAATTATTGTCAGGATGGCTGGAGAAATTAACAACAGGAGATCTGAGGAAGGGTTTCGGGAAGAGAAAAAGAGCTTTTGTTGTGTGTGGCCAGTGGAATCCGAGCCCCCGGGCAACAACGAAATAAAATAAAAGTCCTACTGTATCCCTCAGACCCCCCCGCCTTCCCCCCTTTTAAATTAATTACTGCTTCCATACCATTACTAACGTCTTCATTAATGTATTTCTAGAATGAATAGTGGGATAGTCTGGTCTCCCAAAATCGCCTAGCCTGATTTATCATCTTTTAAATAGATCTCATCTTTTAGATTAGATTAGATTAGATTCAACTTCTTCTGATTAAACATCTCTCAACATCTCTCATCTCTCAACATAGATTCACCATCAGATTTATTTGTGCCTGTGTCTCTATGTCACATTTATATTTAGTTTATGCATCTGGTCATCGAGTCAATGCACTACGAAATGACAGTGGTGAATGACAGTGGGGTCAATGAGAGTCGGGTCAGTGATAGAGGGGTCAGTGATAGAGGGGTCGTTGATAGAGGGGTCAGTGATAGAGGGGGTGTAAAGAAAAGCATCTGTGTCAAACAATGCTGAGACAAACACACTAGCACTAGCACGTGTTTGATACTATTCCTCAACCTATTCCATGCATTACAGTGAGCCTGTCCTCCATTTTAACCTCCACCAGCCTCCCCTGTTCCTTAGGGCTAGTTCACAGCCTGGGAGAGCAATGCTCAGTGTTGTTATTGTAAGTGGCTTCGTTGTGTTTGTATCTGGTCATCTAGCCAATGCATCATGGTTTGGAGTTTCCAAACAAACAATCCCGTGCGCTTTAGTTTTGCGGGAGAGGGGCGTCTGGGAGAGAGGGTCAACGAGAGAGAGGGTCCGGGAGAGACATTGTAACTCAAAACCATTTGAGACACGCTTGTTTGGATTAAGCTTTGAGTCATAGGCCTGTTACAAAACCTAGTAAAGCTAGTAATGTGTTTTCTTTCTGAGAAAGTCTTGATATGATTTGGAAAGAGGCGCGGTGATAACATTTTGACTGGAGGGATAAATGGACTGAGGGTCCTTTCTCTCTGGGGTCCGTGTGCGTCACAGTGCCCTACTCAAAGGGACAAAAATACACTCGCTGACAAAAATACCCTCTGTGGAGTACGCAGGCTCTGGAGTGGACGCCCGTTCACTGGTCACGAGTTTCCCTTTAGGCTCGACGAAAGAAAGAGGATCTGGGAGAGAGGAGTCTAGGAGAGAGAGAGGGGTCTGGGAGAGAGAGAGGGTCTGGGAGAGAGAGAGGGTCTAGGAGAGAGAGAGGGGTCTGGGAGAGAGAGAGGGTCTAGGAGAGAGAGAGGGTCTGGGAGAGAGAGGGGTCTGGGAGAGAGAGAGGGTCTGGGAGAGAGAGAGGGTCTAGGAGAGAGAGAGGGTCTAGGAGAGAGAGGTCTGGGAGAGAGAGAGGGTCTAGGAGAGAGAGAGAGGGTCTAGGAGAGAGAGAGGGTCTGGGAGAGAGAGAGGGTCTGGGAGAGAGAGAGGGTCTGGGAGAGAGAGAGGGTCTGGGAGAGAGAGAGGGTCTAGGAGAGAGAGAGGGTCTGGGAGAGAGAGAGGGTCTAGGAGAGAGAGAGAGGGTCTAGGAGAGAGAGAGGGTCTAGGAGAGAGAGAGGGTCTGGGAGAGAGAGAGGTTCTAGGAGAGAGAGAGGGTCTGGGAGAGAGGGGTCTGGGAGAGAGAGAGGGTCTGGGAGAGAGAGAGGGTCTGGGAGAGAGAGGGTCTAGGAGAGAGAGGGGTCTGGGAGAGAGAGAGGGTCTAGGAGAGAGAGAGGGTCTGGGAGAGAGGGGTCTGGGAGAGAGAGAGGGTCTGGGAGAGAGAGAGGGTCTGGGAGAGAGAGAGGGTCTGGGAGAGAGGGGTCTAGGAGAGAGAGAGGGTCTAGGAGAGAGAGGGGTCTAGGAGAGAGAGAGGGTCTGAGAGAGAGAGAGGGTCTGGGAGAGAGAGAGGGTCTGGGAGAGAGAGAGGGTCTAGGAGAGAGAGAGGGTCTGAGAGAGAGAGAGGGTCTGGGAGAGAGAGAGGGTCTGGGAGAGAGAGGGTCTAGGAGAGAGAGGGTCTAGGACCGAGGGGTCTGGGAGAGAGAGAGGGTCTAGGAGAGAGAGGGTCTGGGAGAGAGAGAGGGGTCTAGGAGAGAGAGAGGGGTCTGGGAGAGAGAGAGGGTCTGGGAGAGAGAGAGGGGTCTGGGAGAGAGAGAGGGTCTAGGAGAGAGAGAGGGTCTAGGAGAGAGAGAGGTCTGGGAGAGAGAGAGGGTCTGGGAGAGAGAGAGGGTCTGGGAGAGAGAGAGGTTCTAGGAGAGAGAGAGGGTCTGGGAGAGAGAGAGGGTCTGGGAGAGAGGGGTCTAGGAGAGAGAGAGGGTCTAGGAGAGAGAGAGAGAGGGTCTAGGAGAGAGAGAGGGTCTAGGAGAGAGAGAGGGTCTGAGAGAGAGAGGGTCTAGGAGAGAGAGAGGGTCTAGGAGAGAGAGAGGGTCTGGGAGAGAGAGAGGTCTGGGAGAGAGAGAGGGTCTGGGAGAGAGAGAGGGAGAGAGAGGGTCTAGGAGAGAGAGGGTCTGGGAGAGAGAGGGTCTGGGAGAGAGAGAGGGTCTAGGAGAGAGAGAGGGTCTAGGAGAGAGAGAGGGTCTGGGAGAGAGAGAGGGTCTGGGAGAGAGAGAGGGTCTGGGAGAGAGAGAGGGTCTAGGAGAGAGAGAGGGTCTGGGAGAGAGAGAGGTTCTAGGAGAGAGAGAGGGTCTGGGAGAGAGAGGGTCTAGGAGAGAGAGAGGGTCTAGGAGAGAGAGAGGGTCTGAGAGAGAGAGAGGGTCTAGGAGAGAGAGAGGGTCTAGGAGAGAGAGAGGGTCTAGGAGAGAGAGAGGGTCTGGGAGAGAGAGAGGGTCTGGGAGAGAGAGAGGGTCTAGGAGAGAGAGAGGGTCTAGGAGAGAGAGAGGGTCTGGGAGAGAGAGAGGGTCTGGGAGAGAGAGAGGGTCTGGGAGAGAGAGAGGGTCTAGGAGAGAGAGAGGGTCTAGGAGAGAGAGAGGGTCTGGGAGAGAGAGAGAATCTGGGAGAGAGAGAGGGTCTAGGAGAGAGAGAGGGTCTGGGAGAGAGAGAGGGTCTAGGAGAGAGAGAGGGTCTAGGAGAGAGAGGTCTAGGAGAGAGAGAGGGTCTAGGAGAGAGAGAGGGTCTGAGAGAGAGAGAGGGTCTGGGAGAGAGAGAGGGTCTAGGAGAGAGAGGTCTAGGAGAGAGAGGGTCTGGGAGAGAGAGAGGGTCTGGGAGAGAGAGAGGGTCTAGGAGAGAGAGAGGGTCTAGGAGAGAGAGAGGGTCTGAGAGAGAGAGAGGGTCTAGGAGAGAGAGAGGGTCTAGGAGAGAGAGAGGGTCTGGGAGAGAGAGGGTCTAGGAGAGAGAGAGGGTCTGGGAGAGAGAGAGGGTCTGGGAGAGAGAGAGGGTCTGGGAGAGAGAGAGGGTCTAGGAGAGAGAGAGGGGTCTAGGAGAGAGAGAGGGTCTAGGAGAAAGAGGTCTGGGAGAGAGAGAGGGTCTGGGAGAGAGAGAGGGTCTAGGAGAGAGAGGGTCTAGGAGAGAGAGAGGGTCTGGGAGAGAGGGTCTGGGAGAGAGGGTCTGGGAGAGAGGGGGTGGAGAGAAAAAGGATGGACAAACATAGAAGCACCTTATATAGGGGCTAGTTTAGAGACTAGAAGAGCAATGATCAGTGTTGTTGTTCTTAGTGGCCTTGCTGTGTTAGGGTTAGGGTCATTGTGAGTGTTAAGGTCAGTGTTGCCATGGTGATTGAGTGGTCTGCCTTTCTGATGTGCCACCAGATGCCTCAGCTGGGGCTCTAGCCACGCTGGCGGCTCCGCCCCTCATTGGTGTCTGCACTGGCCTAATAAAGAGAATAACCGTTGACCTTTAACCTGACCTTTGACCCATGACCATTTACTTTTTCTTTTTTTTAGCAGACGCTTTTTTTCCAAAGTACATTTGTCAAAAGTAAGTGAATCATCTACACTTCAGTCATCATAAGCAAAAATCAATGCTTGGACTAGATGCCAAGTATATGTTAATGAGTATAAAAGTAAGCATATATTCATGAGTAGAGAATGTTTGCCTCTCTGTGGTGCCTTCAGATGCCTAAGATGAGGTGACTCTAGGGCCCATTACCTCCGCCTACAAGCCTCCAGAACAAACACTTCCACCTCCGACCCTCATAACCTTACCCATGAACCCGAATCCAACCCCTCTTTTACATTTAAATGTTTGGCATTTAGCAGACACCTTATTCCAAAGCGACTTACAATTAATACATTTGACTAAGCAAGTGAATCATCAATCCACCAGTCGTAGCGGTTCTCTTGTTCTCTTGTTGAGAACACTATAATAATAAACCATGATGCAAGCACACACACACACGCACAATCGAGTGGGCAGCCGATCTGTGATTTTCCTGCTCTATCCAGAATTCCTGAAGGTAGTGTCATCTATCTTTTCTTCTCTAGATAAATCTCAATGCTTCAGATTGTTAGCAGCTCTGCCCCAACCCTTTGGCTTGGTATCAGGATCAATCTGCCCACAAATATGTCTTGCCCACAAATGTTCCCAGATAACATTGAGGAATCGAGACACATGGACAGAAACCAAGGCCAGTCCGTTGTACTGTTCTGGTCGACCGCTTTGGCTACACGCCTGACAACGCTCTGAGAGTGCCGGAGCGCACCCATTGGTTGGTACTCTAGTCAGTATTATTCAACACACATCTATGTTTGTCAACAACTGCTGCAAAACGTTTGGCCGCCAGCAAAATGATGGTAATGTTGTCATTGGTGTCCGCCATGTTTACAGTCAGTTTGTAAAGACTTGTAACTGAACGTTCGTAAATTAACTGATTTGAGCTTTCTATGACCTTGAAACCAGAGCGCTCTAATTTTAATTAATTAATTTTGCCATTTAGCAGACGCTTTTAATCCAAAGCGATTTACAATTACGAATTACAGGGACATTCCCCCTGGAGTAACTGAGGGCTAAGTGCCTTACTCAAGGGCACACTAGTAGTGGTGTGGTTTCAGGCGGGATTTGAACTCACAACCTTCTGATCACAAGTCCAACTCACTATCCACTAGACCACCACTACCCCCTGAAATCAGATTTTCACAGTGAATTTACGAAACTAACATCTCTTGCATTGTGAAAACCAAACTCAGTGCCACAGAGAGATACAACAGCTTTTTGTGTTAAAAGACCATGCAGTCTTCATGCGGTTTAGGAAACAGTTAAAGTAATGTACCCCCTTCAGGCAGCTTCCCACATGGTCTTTTCATGTCTTCAACACACTGATTCTGTAAGCAGCCCTCTGGCACTAGTACATGTAAGACCAATTTGACACCATGAATAATTTCAAAGTAGAATATAAGGCCATTTTGTGTAACTGTAACTGTACACTATACCTTTTTTTAACACCAATTTTCTAAATCTGAGCTGTAGTGACAGAACAAACAGTAGATTCTGGGGGGCTACACTGCTCCAGTCCAGCAACGACTTCCTGACAGATACAGTTAATTCAGCCACAAACTATCAAGTCAAGTCTCTTGTTGGTTATTTGAAATAAGACACAGCCACAAAACCGAGGGCCCAAAACAAAGATGAAAGCTAGAAAGCAGACCTCCTGAAATGTTCAGGAAATGTGAGTGTATGTACTTGGTTGACACCTGGTGGATAGAAAAAGAACTGATCAAGAATGGTCAGGGCTCATTCAAACATGTGTATGAGACCTGTTCAAGTCATCTGTCCAAGTCACTTGGACAAATATTGGGTAACAGTAAGCGTCACATATGCTGGCCACAAGGTGGAGCTAAACAACCATGAAAACAGAGGCTTGCAGTCTTAACACTCTTCACTGGTTCCCACCTTGCCATCATACATCCAAGTAGTTGTTAACTTTTGTGTAGGTAAAAAGGGCTATACAAATCAATAGGATTGATCATTCATATTTTTATTCACACATAGGCCACTGTACATTGATGAATATTTCTGGTAAGAACACATAGACACACATTGAAAAATGACTGTACATTGCCAAATATGGCTCTTCATATTAAATGCTATACAATACATATACACATAAACATGCAAGCATACATCGAGTCTGTCAAGAATAAGCTATGCTTTGTTTGTCTCTTCTCTCGTAGTATCGTGGAATTTATTTATATATTTATTTATGTATATTCATATATCATTAGGGTTGTCCCCAGGGGGAAATTCATTTTCACACCACTGTACAGTATACATATATACATACAACACTGTATAACACAGACAACAACAGACAGTACTACACATGACAGATACACAAGTACACACACTCAGCGCGGTATATTATTTAAGGCAACAATGGCTGCGGGGATCAGTCTTTTGCCAAAGCGAGCCCATTGTTTGTGCACCAGTCCGATACGTTCTAGGCTTGTATAGACTTGAATCTCATTATTTATCGCCCTTTCTGTCAAGCTCATGACCCTTTCTCCCTCCCTCCCTCCTTCTCTCCCACACCTTCTCTCTGTCAAACCATCACCCTCCCGCTCTTTCACTTTCTCTTCCTAGGAAGCATATCAACCTCTCCCTCCCTCCCCCTCTCTCCCCCTCTCTCTCCCTCTCTCTCCCTCTCTCTCCCTCTCAGGCCTCTCTCTCTTTCAGCTAAGGCAAGTTAACCACAGATTTAGGGCCAACCCCCCCCCTATCATCATCCCTTAAGAGGGTGAAGACATCACTGACCCTGTATCCCTGCTGTGTGGGGTCGTGGTGGGTCTATAAGCTCTCAGGCCTGTAGCTGGTGGTCCTCCCCTTTAGCCGCCTCCACAGAGCTGGGCGGGGCCGGACCCCGGCGGGAACCTCGAACAGACGACCGGCGAAAGGTGGAGAGACGACTGCGGAAGCCCTCCCCGGAGAAGAAGTAGAGCATGGGGTCGAAGCAGCAGTTGGACGCCGCCAGGCACAGCGTGACCACCACGGCCTTCTGCATCGTCACCAGCTCGGAGCAGGACGTGTCCCCGAGAGCCATGAAGCTGAGGTGGACGCTGCGCTGCACGTGGTACGGCATGAAGCTGACGAGGAAGGCCAGCGTGACGATGACGATCATACGGATGGCCTTGGCGGCCATGTCGCGCTTGCGCCGGGGGTCGAGGGAGCGGGACAGCAGGGTGCGGATGATGCCGGCGTAGCACACTAGGATGATCAGGAAGGGGAGGATGAAGCCCACCACCAGGGAGAAGTAGTTGAGCATGATCAGCTTGGTCAGGGCGCCCTTGTTCCTCTGTCCGTGAGGGGGCTCGAAGCACTTGGTCTTGTTGGTGGCGGGGTCCACGTGCTGGCCCGTCATCAGGAAAGGCGAGGAGACGGTGCAGATGAACACCCAGATGCACACGCACACCAGGCGCGCGCGCCGCTCCGACACCAGACGCAGGTTCTGGACGGGGAACACGATGGCGATGAAGCGCGTGACGGACATGGCGGTCATGAAGAAGATGCTGCAGTAGAGGTTGACGTAGAGGGCGTAGGAGCTGACACGGCACAGGAAGTCGCCTTGACTCCACTGGCCCTTGTTGACGTAGTAGATGACCCTGAGGGGCAAGGTGCTCACACACAGCAGGTCAGACACGGCCAGGTTAAGCATGTAGATGTGGAAGGCGGAGCTCTGGCGGTAGGTGCGGACCAGCACCAGCAGGGCGAAGCCGTTCCCCACCAAGCCGAAGACGGTGATCAGGGAGTACACCGTGGAGTACACCTGGTTACGGAACTCGTCGATGGACGGACACTGGCTACCGTTGATCAACGCCGTGGCATTGACAAGTGCCATCGCTGGCCCCACAGCACACTCTGGAGAGAGAGAGGGGGAGAGAGAGAGAGAGAGAGAGGGGGGGGGGAGAGAGAGAGAGTGGGAGAGAGAGAGAGAGGGGGAGAGAGAGAAAGAGAGAGATGGAGAGAGAGAGAGTGGGAGAGAGAGAGAGAGAGAGAGGGGGGAGAGAGAGAGAGTGGGAGAGAGAGAGAGTGGGAGAGAGAGAGAGAGGGGGAGAGAGAGAGAGAGAGATTGTTCTCTAGGTAGCTTTCATATCTGCATGTTGTTACACCCTTCTTCAGAAGGGAATATTTACAGTATCATTCACCAACATCCTGCTCATGTGTACACTATGAGGAAGCTTCTCACAGCTAAATAAAGGTTGTACAAAAGCACTTAGCAAAGTGATAAGGTGTTGTGGTATTATGCAAATCATCAGAGCAGCGAAGTGAGAGAGCATATCTGCAAGTAGCCTGTGAGTTCTTCTCTAACCTGTTGCTGCTGATCTCTTAGATAAAGCATCTGTTCTGTTCTCGGGTTTAAAACCATAAATCAGATATCACACCATGCATACCTTTCTGCAAAACCTTTTTTTTCTGCAGAAAGAAAAGTGTCTTCCTTCTTGTCTGCACTATGACTGCCAATGGCCACTGACCCGAGCATAGATTACTTTTTCCTGCTATGACTGGTAGATAGATTTAACCCTTACATAGTCAAATGTACTTGTACGCTGTATGTATGTTGTAAGTCGCTTTGGATGAAGACTATTCCTATGATTGAGTTATTTAAAGATCCTGAGTGAAGTGTCAGTCTGTTATTTTTACAGTAATTTAAACAAAATCTGCTTCTTGGTTTTGATTATTGTGACTTACCTTTTCATAACCAAAACACCAAGGACTTAGTATAGGTATACTCCATGCTTTATGTTTGTGTTGCCTACAGGTCCTCACCTTTAAGGCACTCCATGGCCTGGCTCCTACCTAGCTGACCTACTCCACCCCTACACCCCTGCACGTGGTCTCCGATCCTCCGACACTGACCCCCTCGTCACACCCCGCACTAGGCGACGCACACTTGGCGACCGAGACCTTTCTGTTGCTGCACCCAAGCTGTGGAACACCCTTCCACCAGCCATCCGATTCTCTGGTACTTTGAATATATTCAAGATGAGATTCAGGACCCGCCTTCCTACAGCATGGCACCGGTCCTGAGTAACACTGTTCCTAGTTGTCTGAGCTCTTCCACCATCATCTTTTTTTAGTTTTTTATCTTTAGTCTGAGAAAGACGCTTTCAAATTAAGTTTATTATTATTATTATTATTATTATTATTATTATTATTATTACACTTTGTAAACTAAACACACAGGAATGAGGCTCTTAATGATACAATTCATACATTGTGCACTGCAGATACAGTATGTCTGAAATCAAGTTATATTTGCATGTAACATAAATTGTTTTGGACTATTCTTTAATGGTATGCAGAAATTACAATTAAAAAAAATCCACAAAACGAAATAGCCTATGAAGTTTCCTCGTTTGCAGCTTATAGGCAGCCTCAGTTGCACAAAACAAACATCAAATAATCACATCCAGAAATTGATGCGTTGTTAATGTAAGCTATATCCTTCAACTCTCAGAATTTCTTACCGTAAACGTCAGATCGTAATATGTTAGAGGGGCGCTTACAAGATAACACCGTACTCCGATTCAGTAGGAAGGACTGCACGCAGTTTCGCAGATGCGCGGAATCCACTCAGCCTATCGCGCCTCCCGCTTCCCGTCAGCTGCAGCCAACATAGACGACCTGCCTCTCTCTCTCAAAAATAAACCGTGAGACTGTACGTAATCACTTATAAAGGATCACATCGCAGCGCTCTTTTCTTAAAAGCTTTGGTGGTGGGTGAGATTTCCACGAAAGAAATGACATGTAATGTAACAGGCTGTAGTAGATATCAGTCCCGGTCACATTCTCAGGAGGACCATTGTTGAACATCACTTACCTATGCCACAAGTCAGGCCATAATAAGTTCATAAGTGTTATATTAAAGCCACAATCCTGAAGGGTGGAGTTGGAGAAATGTTTACCACTTTCAATTTCATACGCAATCTGTGACATCAACATGGGAGTTGTTGTAAACATATTGCAATTGAGTCCACACACTGTTTTAGCAAAACACAACAATCTTTACTATTAGGGTTAAAATTCATAGCCAGCAGGGACACAGAGGGGTAGGCAGGGGGATAGCCGGACAGCGGGCCAATTGGGCTAAGGAAATCGCACCCCACACTGACGCCCCACACAGTGACACACTTCCATCCCCCACTCGGGCACTGCACATACAGACACTGCAATCTTAAAAGGACACTGCAATCTTAAATGGCACTACAATCATAAAACTCTGTCAATTGACCCACACCAAGTCTATGAGCCCGCTCGGCCGTGTCCTGTTAACCTTGCTAGCCCTCCCCTCAACACCTCCCACTCAGACCTAATAACATACTACACAACAATACATAACCACAAGACAAGACTGACAACAGACAAACAAACAAGGCATGTAGTGATAGGATTAAAACTTCCCTCTGGAACAGGGGTGACCCCCCCACCACCCTCACAGCAGCCCAGGTGACACCACACCACCACCCTCACAGCAGCCCAGGCCACACCACACCACCACCCTCACAGCAGCCCAGGCCACACCACACCACCACCCTCACAGCAGCCCAGGCCACACCACACCACACCACCACCACCCTCACAGCAGGCCAGGCCACACCACACCACCACGCTCACAGCAGCCCAGGTGACACCACACCACCACCCTCACAGCAGCCCAGGCCACACCACACCACCACCCTCACAGCAGCCCAGGTGACACCACACCACCACCCTCACAGCAGCCCAGGCCACACCACACCACCACCCTCACAGCAGCCCAGGTGACACCACACCACCACCCTCACAGCAGCCCAGGCCACACCACACCACCACGCTCACAGCAGCCCAGGCCACACCACACCACCACCCTCACAGCAGGCCAGGCCACACCACACCACCACGCTCACAGCAGCCCAGGCCACACCACACCACCACAGCAGCCCAGGTGACACCACACCACCACCCTCACAGCAGCCCAGGTGACACCACACCACCACCCTCACAGCAGCCCAGGCCACACCACACCACCACCCTCACAGCAGCCCAGGCCACACCACACCACCACGCTCACAGCAGCCCAGGCCACACCACACCACCACCCTCACAGCAGGCCAGGCCACACCACACCACCACCCTCACAGCAGCCCTGGGAAGTAGCCGTGTGAAGTACCCAACATTGACAGTACCGTACGGTTAAAGCATTCAACCATCCCATCAGATTGTGCACAATAAGGAGAAGTACAGGTTTTATGGATATCTAAAACACAACTCTCGAAAGAGATTAGACTCAAAATTCCTCCCCTGATCTGAGTGGATGATACGGTGTGTAGTATAGGCTATTGATTCTAGGCTTTCGATTTGCTTTTGGAGTTTGCTATTGGAGTATGTCAACATGAGGACCAGAGGTGTCAATGAAAGTCAACATGAAAAATAAATGTAGGCTTGCCAAAATCAACAGTTTGGAACATCATAAAAAGAAACAAAAGCACTGGTGAGCTCAGCAATTGCAAACAGGCTGGTAGGCAAAAGGAAGACTTGCACAGTAAAGATAATTAAGAAAACCCCCAAAACAACTGTCCCACAGATCAGGAACACTCCAGGAGGTAATAATAATAATAATAATAATAACAATAATAACAATAATAATAATAATAATAATAATAATACATTCGACTTATATAGCACTTTCTAGACACTCAAAGACGCTTTACAAACTGATCCCACCCTCTCGTGCAGCAGAGTTACTGGAGGTATTGGAATTTGTTTAGGATGTTATTAGGCAAACCGGAGAGGATGCTGCTGCAGTAGTCGAGTCGGGATGTTATGAAGGCGTGGATAAGTGTTTCAGCAGCGGAAAAGGACAGGGAGGGTCGATGCGGATGCATTTCCAAAACAATTAAAAGTCTTGAGTGGCCATGTCAATCTTCAGATTTAAATCCAATTGTAGATGCATTTATTTTCCCGATAGCCCAAAATACCTTAAAACAAACATCAACTGAAGATGGCTGGCCTGGCAGAGCATCACCAGAGAAGGCGTCTGGTGTGATCAATGGGACGCAGACTTCAGGCAGTTATTGCATGGAAAGGATTGCCAAATACTCTTTCACGATTCAGAAATTTTAAGCTTTTAATTTTATTGAATTTATATTATTACCCATTTTTTCCTCTTCACTTTTTAATTGTTATTATACGTATCTCATGTTTTATGTGAAGCACTATGGCTCTACGTTAGATTTGTATGAATACGTGCTATACAAAAAAGTTAGCCTTTGCAAAATGTTTTATGCATAGTTCAGATTCAGATTCAATTTAATGCACAATGAAATGCATTTGACATCTAACCAGATGCAATAGCCAGATGCCAGTGCAATAGTGCATAGTGCAAAAGTCATAAAAGTGTGGATAGTGGGGCGCCATAGCTAAACTAGCGTTCATTTCGTGATACAAGCGCCAAATTTGGTACATTTATAGCTTAATATAATGTTTAATGAATCTGGATATTGGGCCATTGCAGATTGGCATTCGGATGACCATAGCAGCCATTTGGTTACTGGCATAGAACACTTTGGTCACCCCCAGGCTGCTGTTTCCATGTTTTCAGTGCCACAAATATAATTTAGAGACCAGTTTAAGTTAAAAAAAAATATTTTCTTACAATGTAGGACAATAATAAATTAAAGAAATGCAACAAAATGATGAGATTTGTAGTGATTTATAGTGGATTAAACTGTTTAATCCATAACATTCTATAACAATCTATAACATCTATAACACGCATCTATAACATTGTTAGATGTCATACTATGACGTCTAACAATGTTCAGGGAATGAACTGAAGCTGTTAACTATTAACTACTTAAATTATTTGAAAAGACTGCAATTGCCTTATAGTATTGGAACCATTCTATGAACACATCTTGATCATGTTAATTGTTATAATTAATGAGAGATTTTAGGGTCAGCTCTCACATTCTCCCTCACAGAAGCAGAGGCCTGTGCACTGAAGACAAGCTCGTGGCAGGATTTTGATGCGTGTGGCAATTGTGATGCTTGTGGCATCAAAAATCAAGAAAAAAGGGTTGTGCAAAAGTGACTGTAAGTCCCTATTGTGCAAAAGTGACTGTAAGTTTCAAGTATTTCAGGGTTGTGCAAAAGAGCAGGTTGCAGCGGGGAAGCACACAGAATGCCAAGCAGCCTTGCACATTGTAATCAGCCTTGATTACATTGTAATCAGTTCAGAATTTCATGTGAAGTCGTGGTAGTGATTCAGGTAGCCAGTTATTCATAGTGTCAGTGTTAGTGCGGTGGGGAGGGTAACGGGGGGTGGGGGACAGTTCTTTACCTGAAGTAGCTTTGTGCTGAGCACACCCTGCCTATCAGTGAGGACAACTTCCTTGTCTTCCTCACAGAACACCTGAAGGAAGACCTTGGACAAGAAACTGAATAGTTCTGTCTTGTTGCTGTTGCAGAAAGTTCTGCCAGTTTCCTGGTATGGAAGCCTTCCCAACCACATGTCTCCTTAGACCCTTTCCACGCTTGGATTTTGCTGTGCCTTTCAGGGAGTCATCGTTGTACGTATCCCAAACGAGATCCACGCGAGATGCCATTCTATCAGCTAGAACCAGTTTGGCCAGTTTGCCCGTGCAAATTGTAGCCTCAGTTTCCTGACAGGAGTGGCACCCAGTGTGGTCTTCTGTAGCCCATCTGCTTCAAGATTTGACATGTTGTGTGTTCAGAGATGCTCTTCTGCATACCTTGGTCATAACGAGTGGTAATTAAAAATAAAAGTGGTAAATAAAACCACTTGTTACAACCAAGGTAAGCAGAAGAGCATCTCTGAACAAACAACATGTCAAATCTTGAAGCAGATGGGCTACAGCAGCAGAAGACCACACTGGGTGCCACTCCTGTCAGGAAACTGAGGCTACAATTTGCACGGGCCCACCGAAATTAGACAATAGAAGATTGGAAAAAAGTTGCCTAGTCTGACAAGTCCCTCCTGCTGTGACATTCAGATGGTAGGGTCAGAATTTGGCGTAAACAACATGAAAGCATGGATCCATCCTGCCTTGTCTCAATGGTTCAGGCTGGTGGTGGTGGTGATGTAATGATGTGGGGGATATTTTCTTGGCACTCTTTGGGCCCCTACAGCATCGTTTAAACGCCACAGCCTACCTGAGTATTGTTGCTGACCATGTGAATCCAGGTCCATCTTATGACCACAGTGTATCCATCTTTTAATGGCTATTTCCTGCAGGATGTCACAAACTGGATCCATACCAGTTCGCCTACAGAGCCCACAGGTCCACAGAGGACGCTATCGCGACGACTCTCCACTCCACTCTATTCCACCTGGAGAGGGGAAACAGCTACGCGAGACTGCTCTTTGTGGACTTCAGCTCTGCCTTCAACACCATCCTTCCAGACAGGCTAGTGACCAAACTACTAGACCTGGGACTATCACACTCTATATGTGCATGGATCAAGGACTTCCTGTCTGACCGCCCCCAGAGGGTGCGGGTGGGCTCCCACACCTCCACAGCCCTCAGACTCAGCACTGGGTCCCCCCAGGGCTGCGTGCTAAGCCCCATCCTCTACAACCTCTACACCTACGACTTCACCCCCGTCCACCCCAGCAACTCCATCGTAAAGTTTGCAGACGACACCACCGTGGTGGGCTGCATCTCGGGGGGGACGAGGCGGCGTACAGGGATGAGGTAGAGCAGCCGAGCAAGCTGTGCAAGGTTAACAACCTGCTGCTGAACCAGTCAAAGACCCAGGAAATCATCGTGGACTTCAGGAGGAAAAAATCTGAGGTCCAGCCCCTGCTCGTCGATGGAGGGAGCGTGGAGAGAGTCTCAACCCTCCGATTCCTGGGGGTGCACATACAGGATGGCCTGTCCTGGAAGATCAACACAGCAGCCATCATCAAGAAGGCACAACAGCGGCTCTACTTCCTGAGAGTCCTCAGGAAAGACCACATCGGACAGGAGATGCTGGTGACCTTCTACCGCTGCGCAGTGGAGAGCATCCTCACCTACTGCATCTGCATCTGGTTCTCCAGCTGCACAGCCGCAGAGAGGAATGCGCTACAGAGAGTCGTGAGATCGGCCCAGAAGATCACCGGCGCCCCCCTCCCCTCTCTGGAAGAGCTGTACAACACACGCTGCCTCAGGAAGGCCTCCAAGATCTCCAGAGACCCATCCCACCCTGGGTACGAACACTTTGCTCGGCTGCCCTCGAACAGGCGGTTCAGGACCATGTTCGCAAGGACAAACAGACTGAAGCTCAGCTTCTACCCCAGGGCCATTTAGGCCCTGAACACAGCAAAGACCTAGGTTCTAGGCCCTGGACAATCTAGACAAATTGATGGCAGCTACTAGATTGAAATCAAGTGTAATACTGAAACACAACTGTGTACATTTCAAACCTGCAAACTGCGACACTTTAAATGAATGTGCAATAACACTATGTGCAATATGACAACTCTAGGGTACATAAGGTTCAGAGAATAGGAAATGTTAGAATAGGTATAGCATAGCATAGAGTACAGCACAGTGTTTTATTTGTATATATTGTATAGTATAGTATAGTGGATAGTGTACATAGCCTTTATTTATGTAAACCAGCTCCTTTCCCTTCTTGTTTTTTTTGTTTTTTTTCTTTCCTAGCACCAGGGGAGCCCCCCCTCCCAAATTTCGTTGTTTGGTACCTGTACTATAGCAATGACAATAAAGACCATTCATTCATTCACATAGCCTTTATGTATGTAAACCAGCTCTTTTCCCTTCTTGTTTTTAGTTTTTTTTTTCCTAGCACCAGGGGAGCCCTCCCTCCCAAATGTTGTTGTTTGGTACCTGTACTATATCAATGACAATAAAGACCATTCATTAATTCATTCATTCATTCATTCAAATATCATATCATTTCACGTTTCTTGAACATGACAATGAGTTCACTGTACTCCTGTACTCAAATGGGCTCCACAGTCACCAGATCTCAATCCAATAGAGCACCTTTGGAATGTGGTGGAACGGGGAAATTCGCATCATGGATGGGCAGCCGACAAATCTGCAGCAACTGCGTGATGCTATAATGGCAATATGGACCAAACTCTCTGAGGCAGTTCTGAAGGCAAAAATATATAAATATACTGTATATTCCCATATTGTAGCTACCCAATATGTACACAAAGACCATCAAATAATTACTAACTTCATAGTTTATAACTAACTAACTTCATAATTGTTTGATTTAAAATCCAAACTTTTGGAAATGGTACTGAAGAGCCAAAAGAAGAAAAAATGCTTCACTATCCCACTACTTAAGCAGGGCACTGTGGATTTATGATGTATACCCGACAAATGTTGAAGAATATTAGTTATTGATGCCACATGAGCTTCACCCACAACAGCTTCACAAATTGTGGATTGTGGCTTTAAGAATAGGGTATGTAAGTATGTATTTGGGTACTCTACAGTGGCATCAGCTCATAAAACCTATCTCTTCTGCACACAATGTGTCTCTGTATCTGTTCCTCTGTACCCGCCTGACCTGTTCCCCTTTCTGTGTGCTCTGACAGCAGAGACATCTTGTTATACATCCTTGTTGACAACGAGCCAGGCAGGCAAAGTGGACAAAGTTGTTCGTGGACTCATGTATGTGACAGGGATTCTCTGTGTTCCCCAATGATTAATCCTAACCTGGCCTTTATTTTTCGTGTGTAAAGTGTTCCACCTTATTATAGTTATTCCGATAATGGACTTTTTTAACTGACTTGCTATGAAGACGTGCTCTGACCACACCCACACTCCTTCCACATACCAGTGGCTGCTGTCCTGCAATAGAGATGTTCCAGATGGTCCAAATGCAAATGGTCCTGGAACTGGATGGGTCTTCAAATGTACCCAACCTTTTGCCAAACACACCTCTCTCATTGTCGCTACACTGAACAGAGGATAGTTCCCTGTCCGTAGGACCTACAGTATATACAGTATACTGTCATATAATGTTCTCTGATGTTTGTGTCTGTCTTGAACATGTTTTAAATGGCGCAACAGAAACATTCATATGAACCCAAGCAACTTTTTACATATCTTATCATCTCGTGATCTGAGATTTGGAATGTCCATAAGCCCAACAATTTCAGTGCTTGTTTTGACCTGGTGTTGCGTTGTACCCATCATCTATTTCACTAAGCATCAGACCTGACACAGTGCATCCCTCTCCCCTGCCCCCCACAGAGCTGTGCAGTACGAGGGCAGTGCACAGAGTTATGGAAGGGCAGGTGCTGTTTCCCCCCAAAAAGGGCACAACACCATCCAGGAGGGCACTGTGTGAGAGGCAGGTCAAAAGGGCAGGTGCTGTCACTCCCTCAGTATGTGGGGAGAGTGGGAGGCAGGACGCCAACCCAGGCGAACACTCTTAATTGACGATTCAGTCGTCTTGTTTAATGCAGAACATTTCCTCTTGCTTTGCTTAATGAGCTTCTTAAAGTTGACTAATGGAGTGTGGATACTGCAGGGGAAATGGAGACGGTTGAGGGCAACAGCATTGAGCCAACAGGATACTTCTGCTATAATTCAGTTATGCATCCAGCTCTGGCATCACACTGAGGAACTCAGGAAATAATCATAGATCCAACGTTAATGAACGTTTTTACAAAAATCATTATTGTACTTCATTTGCACAGTTGTGCTTTAAGTGGTTTGATCCATGTACCATAGGGAGCCTCTGATAGGCTGTTGATAAACGTCTGTCTCTTAACATTTGATTTAGCTCTGGGCTAAAAGTTTCACAACAGTTAACAGTAGTGGGGATAATGGGGGTAGGCTGCTGTGTCTATCTATCACCTACGCAAGACAGTATCTGGTTGACTTCCTTTTAGGCACGTTTTTCTTAGCTTTGATCTAAAGTGAGATATGGTAGGTGTGTGGTGAGTCTGCTATCTGCTGCGAACAGATGTTCTGTTCTGTTATTTTGTGCCATCCTAATCATAATTTCTTTCACCGAATTGTTTACAGACTTCCCGCAATATTGCATTAACCATGCCAAAACAAAATGCTGCATATTTGACTTTAGTCCAGCAACTCACAAAAAAGTCCTAGTAAGGTGTGAGGAGGAGTTGTTTGCTAATATCTAATGGTAATGTGATAAATCATCCTAATGGTGTTTGATCATTAACAATGTAATGATCACAGTGCTCCCAAAACAATGCTACTCACAACTTGAATGAATGAATGGACTTTATTGTCATTGCTACAGTACATGTACCAAACAACGACATTTAGGAGGGGTGGCTCCCCTGGTGTTAGGAAAGAAAAAAAAAAAAACTTTTAGAAAAAGAAAAAATCACAAGAAGGTAAGGAGCTGGTTTACATAAATAAAGGCTATGTACACAATCCACTGTACTATACTGCACAGATAGTCAACTAGGGTTGTCATATTGCACAATAGTATTTTTTCACGTTATTTAAAGTGTCACAAACTTGATGAGAACCTCACAACAGGACACTGACCTATTGTAGTAATCTTAAATCTAAATATAGAATCAAAGAAAGGCAGCCTGCTTCGTTTCAAAATGCATAGGAAAAGGTATTTAATATACTTACTGCAAAAGGAGAAAGTTTACAAGCATGTCAGACAAGTCTAACAGTGAAAGTTTCTCTCAAAAGTCCAGATCACTCATCACATCTCTGTATATATACACTCAGGTACACTCAGGTAACAAGTCCGCCCTCAGGTGAGGTATAGGCCAATCATTAACAAGGGGTGTGGATTTGTACATGGAGGAAGATGATGGGGGATGAAGGTTAAGGGGGAATCAACCCCCACTTTCTCCTAGAGACACAAAGGTGGAAAGGGAACACATAGGCTACAAACTGGTTTAGTCTGGTCCTAGAGTACTGGGCCTGGGGAAGCACAAAAGTCCAAAACTGCTCTAGATGGCTTAGCCTTAGTCCATCTAGGTGCAGGTCAGGAGAAAAGAGAGCAATCAGGTCTTTGTAATCATTTAAATGTGTCTGTTGTCTAGCCAATGTCAAGCTTCAAGTAGAGAAACTGGTTTCATTGTGTGCTTACAAAAGGAAATTAGTTTCTATAGTTTGCTCTAGACAGTCAATTTACTGTTGTGAGTTTTAAATCTAAAATGTAGAAAAATGTCTTATTGCATATAATAATTTTCACTTACAGACCTCTGATTTTTTGTATTTGTCTTGCTAGTATTTAAATTAGGAGCTGTTGTCAACTGATATTAGAAGATAGAAAGAGAGCTGCACACTCTTGCTCCGTTTAGTCAGCAAGCTGCCTTCTTCAGGGTTTCAATCTAAACTGAGATTAGATCAAAGAAACACTCTCTCAGACCATCCATCACAAACACAACCAATGACCTTATTTAGTTAGACACTGGCACTATGAGCAACCATGTTGAAGTGCGTAACCATCGGAGATGTAGGTTGAGATAGAGAGCATTGTTCTAGCGCTGTAGATCTGTGGTGTGATGGAGAGATCACACATGCTGTCTGCTTTCATTCTGTCAGTCTGACTCTACAGTGTGAATCATGTTTTTCAGGGGAATAATACCAGGCCACAAGGAGACCACTGCACCGATATGATTCACTGTAAGATACAAGACTAACCTATAGCATGGATGTACTGCATGATCCACAGCTATAGCAAAGATATGTAGATGTAAGATACACAGCTATAGCAAAGATATGTAGATGTAAGATACACAGCTATAGCAAAGATATGTAGATGTAAGATACACAGGAATGTACTGCATGCAGGTTATGCAGATGTACGATACAAAATGTGTTCATATAGCACATTTCATACACAAAGGTAACACAATGCAATTCACAGAAAAGAAGTAAATAAAGGCAGAAAAGACAATCAAATGAAAAAGAAAAAAGAAAAAAAAGCTCAAAAGGATAAAGCTAAATTTCACTCTAGCCAGCATGAATTAATGATTGTAATTCAGTCAAAAGCTTTAATCCAGCCATGCTGAATGAATGATGAATGAAAACCAATGTGCCTGTAACGTTGTGGTGTGTGATGCGAACCTGGGGCGATATTCCATCAATGTCACTAAAGGACAATCCAGGCTTATTTTGATAAATCCCGCAAGATTTATAAAACAATCCAGCCTGGCTATAAAATAAGCCTGGATTTTCCTTTAGTGACATTGATGGAATACCCCCCAGGTGCGGTGCAGGAAAACAAACAGAGAGAAGACGGCAGGCAGCGGTTGCCAAAACAAAGGTTACTACTTTACTAAGACGGAAAAAAAAACTATAAAGAAAACCCACCAGGGTTTAACCTGTGCCAAAACAATAAACACACCACACAGGGAGAACACTGCTCAAAAACCAGTGTGAACTGAAAACTATCGACAAAACTCATTACCTGTGCAAGGCATTTAAACAGCTGAAGCACACACTTACTTTGGAAAACACAGAGATTAACTAGCAGGGAGTGCTGGGAAGTATGGACATAAATACACAGGTGAACCACACATGAACAGGTGCAACAATTCAGTCCTTGATGAGGGGAGGAGGAACAGGGAGTGCAGTGTCCCAGGGCCGCCAGAGGGAGGCACCAAGGAATCGCCAAGGAAAGGGCCACCCCGACCATAACAACAATGTGCCAATTGTTGGGAACAGGACAAACTATTACTAACTCATAATAGTCTGTTGACAAGTGTTTCAGTGTTCTAAAGGCTCTAAACCTGTGGCTGTCACTGCTCTAGTTTTACTTTTCATGTTCCTCTTTCAAGCTAAATCTGAGGGGTTTACTGGGTACATAACTTAAACGCATGTCTGACATGTAGTGGAGTGCATAACCATCAGTGGAGGCTCCTCCATTGAGGTGGAGGAGGCCTGGCCTCCCCAATAATTTGAGAGAAGAGAGAGAGATTTAAAAAAGCAATAATTATATTTTTTATCAGACACACAACATACAATTCAGAACAATACTTCATCCATTTCTAATATTTATCCTGCAGAACAGCACTCATACACGCGTGTGGCGGAAAAAGGTACTACACGGAGGCCAGGCCTCCTGTCGGAAAGTGGTTTCTCATAGAAGTCAATGTAATGCAATTTTTTTCATGGCAATATGTGATTGGCCAAATCACTGAAAATGGGTGGGAACAGGAGGCCTGGCCTCCGTGTAGTACCTTTTTCCGCCACACGCGTATGAGTGCTGTTCTGCAGGATAAATATTAGAAATGGATGAAGTATTGTTCTGAATTGTATGTTGTGTGTCTGATTGACATAGTGTTTGAGTGCTTTTGACATGTCATTGATTGTATGTAGTATGTTGTGGTGAATGTTGTGAGCCTGAGCAGAAGGGACAATAGCTGCTGCAGGCGGACCAGAGATTCATGCCAATTGTTTTGTTTATTTGATGACCCATTGTGCAGGCAATAAAAGCTGCTTCATCCACCATCCTGAGAGTGTCCCAATCCCTTCAGTACCGCCAAACACAAATTAATAATGTTTAACAAAGACAGATAAGAAGAACAGGGAACATTCCATCGCGAGTGAAGCGAGCAAGCGGAAAAAAAATTGGCCTCCCCAATTCTGGAAGTCACCAGCCTCCACTGATAACCATAGAGTGGTCTATAAACAAATACTAACATCTTCAAATACATTTTAATTAACAGGTAATCATTGATCAAGTTGCCTGGCTTTGAAAGCTTTCTTTGGTAGACCAGACAGGAGAGTGTTACTGTAATCAAGCCTGCTAGTAATAAAAGCATGCATTGCATGCACAGTCTCTCAGTGTCAGCCTGGGAGAGAAAATGATGCACCTTAGCAATGTTCCTTAAGTGATAAAAATATGTTTTAGTCACATTCTTGATATGAGTTTCGAAGATAAGATCTGAGTAGATGATGACATCTAGTTTGCTTGCCTGGTGCTTGGTGTTCGAGGTGTGGTCACCAAAGGCAATAAAATACTCCTGGCCAGTTAGATCCTTGGTCTTAAAAACACTTTTATTATTTTGAGGCTGAGAAAACATACATGTAATGGTGTAACTCATGTTAAAATAGTTATTAAAATGTGGCTATAATTCATTTTGCATCCCCCCTTAAAAGCTATTTACATAATTTACCTAATTTACCTAATACTTTTTTCCTGTTTCATTCCACTTTATTCCACATAACTTTATTTGCATATGGACTCTGGATTGTTTGAGTTAATACCAACGTCTGGTGCAAATTTCACTTGAATCGGCTCATTGGAAATACATTTACTGGACAAAATGTTGATGTGCTCAATACTTATTTCCCCCACTGTATATGATGTAAATAGGTAGACAAGGAACTGTATCATAAGATTATGTCCAAAGATATCGGCAGTGATCAGCATGTGATTGCAATTTGTTCCTGTTCGCGGATGACTCGGCTCTGCTGGTCTCTGACAGGGACATATTGCAGGTGGAAAAAGCGCTAAGCACTGAACTGAGTAGAATCTGCATCTGGCTAGCTGACAATAAACTATCAATACACCTAGGTAAAACTGAAACCATCCTATACGGATCCCCATCTAAACTCAGAAAGGCTGAAAATTTTAAAATAAAAGTGGGTAACATTAATATCACAAGAAAAGAGGATATTACATACCTGGGCTCCATCTTAGAGGCAAATCTTTCCGGAGATAAAATGGCAGCAAAAGTAATCAAAAAAGTGAACCATAGAACTAGATTCTTGTACAGGATATCCTCACTTGTCAGTAAAAACACACTGAGGACCCTATCAGGAGCTCTCATTCAATGTCACTTCGACTATGCCGTAACATCATGGTACTATAGAACCACAAAGGCCCATAAAACAAGACTCCAGACAGCCCAAAATAAACTGGTTAGGCTTCTGCTAGGCCTCAACCCTAGGACACATCTAACCGCTGCTCATTTTTTGAGCCTTGATTGGCTACGAGTAGTTGACAGAGTGCAGCAGCTTGCACTGGGCCTGGTCTTCAAGATACGCTACACCACAAAGACACCCAAGTACCTGTCAACATACTTCCAAAATGTGAACAACGTCCACACATACAACACCAGAGGAAGCTCCACGAACCACGTTCAACCGCGTTGCACCACAAACAAGGGGTTAAACTCGTTTGCAAACTATGCAGTAAAAATGTGGAACGCCCTTCCTATAATCTTAAAGGAGTGCAAAACACTGCCCACCTTCAAAACCACTCTCAAAAAACATTTACAGGAGGCTGCAATCTGTAACTGGACCCTCTAAATCAAAAATCAGATTAAAAGACCCGAACTACCCACTGTACATACTTTGTGTTTTGTCCCCCGCCCCCACCTGTGGTGTATGTCCCCACCTGTCCTACCCGCTGTACATACCTTATGTTTCGTTGTATTGTTCTTCCCATGATGGATGTGTGTTTATCCTGTAGATAGTAATAGTTATTTGTCTGTATTATCTTGTAGATAGTACTAGCTTTTTTGTCTGTCTTACATGTAACGATGAATTGAGAATCAAGGACCCCAATTGAAATAAGCCAGTGGCTTTCTTGGGTTTTTATCCTGTTAGTTGACCTTGTATGTAATATGTACTTTCATGTACCTACTTCTGCAAATCTTCTAATAAAGTTTTCAATCAATCAATCAAGTGAAATGTGACCCAAATCTTTTTTTTTTTGCCGACATGCGACTCAGGTCTGATTTATGCATGACCGTGTGAACAGCCAAGTCACATGAAATCTGACTTTTTTAAATCCGACCTCGATCGCGTTCAGAGGTGGTATTATATCGGATACATATCTGATATTTAGCAACGCGCCCGCGTCTGAACTGTCAAGTCGCGTTTAATGCGACTTTTACATCACTCTAGCAGGGTTGCCAGATGGGATTGACAATTTACAGCCTAACCAGTCTATAACCGCTAAATCCAGTAGACAATTCGGCGGTAACCCGCCCCATCTGGCAACCCTGCACTCTAGACGCACTTGCTCTTATCTTTGCCGGCTTTCGCTGCACAAAAACATGAAAATGAAACCGGTTGTAACGTTATCATGTTATCATATATATGTTATCATGTTATCATATATATTATATATCATAAATCTAGATATACTTGCAGTATACAGAGTAGACCTGTATCCTACAAAGAGACTTAGATTTAGATTTAGTAACCCCTATACTTTCTTTTACTTCTCTTTTTGTTTCTTTTTATTTTACTTGATCTTTTCTGTGTGTGTGTGTGTGTGTGTGTGTGTGTGTGTGTGTGTGTGTGTATGTGTGTTGTTACAACCCCAGCTCAAAGGAACGAAGCAACATAAAGGACACAACACAACCAAGGTTTAAATGTAAAAGTAACTTGGTCTTTATTAACTCAACATAAGGAACTAAAGGGGAAATGGTGGTTGGGGAAGACACCATGATGTCACCGGTGATGTCACAGAGACGTCACAGAGTGGTAATCGGATCCATCATCGGAGGAGCTGCTGTGGTCGTTGCCATAGCGACCGCGCCTCGCCGGGCCGGACACGAAGTCCTCTACGGCCGCCAGCGTGGTCTCCATGGAGATGAGCCTGCTGAGGATCTCTGCCTGCACCTCCAGACCCTGGCGGACCACGGAGGGCATGGGGGAGCGGCGACGCTGGTGGAGGGGGGGGGGGGTCAGAGGTCAATTGGACGTGTGGGGGTTTTCGTTCTGAATGTCATCACTGAATTGTTACTGCTGGGTCTTACCTCTCTCTCTC
>NC_137688.1:13157854-13160354 GCF_963989245.1 Nansenia antarctica
CACCCTGCTGCTGCTGCACTGGGGCCTGGGCCTGGGCCTGGGCCTGGGCACGGAGGTGGGTCTGGGGCAGGCTCTGTGGAGGCCGGAGGCTCTGTGTGTGCTGTGTCAGGGACTGCTGGACGCTCACCACCTGGCCTCTCTGCTGCTGCTGGGGCTATTGGGGCTGGAGGCAATGCTGGTTTCCCGCTGGCCTCTGCAGACTCGCAGGCTGAGGACTGCCCACTCTGCCCGCCTCGCCAGCACTTTCGTCTGGGCCCTGGTGCTACTCAAGCTCCTGGTGCTGCAGGCCTCCCAGCTTCACCATTCCCTGGGGCCTCACAGCGCTGACCTCACTCCCCCAGACCCTCAGACTGTTTCAGTGGGCATGGCTGCAGCTCTGCAGGCCTGTGCTTCCGTAGCTCCAGTCCTGCGTACTGTCTCTGTCTGCCTGACAGAGGCACTGTGGCTGGCTAACACATGGCTCCACTACGCTGTCCTGTACTGTAAACCACAGAAGAGTAAAAGTTTCTTCCACTAGGACCACAGACTGAATACTCTCTGATGTATGTATTTGTGTGTTATATATGTTATATATGTATATGTAAAGTATTTTTTTGTACAGTATGTTAAGTTTATGTTACTTATTTCCTATTTATTACAATCAATCAAGTGTATTTAATGTCATTAAATAGTGCATCAAATAAGAACATTGGCTCTTAAGTGTTGATTTGAGACAGGTAGGAGGAGGGCAGGCAGAGAATAAAGCAGAAATATCACAGGAAAATCACTGGAAAATCACTGGAAAATCACTGGAAGATCACAGGAAAATCACTGGAAAATCACTGGAAAATCACTGGAAAATCACTGGAAAATCACAGGAAAAACAGAAAGCCAGAGCCCAGATGAAAGTCAGCGTCTGAGGATGATATCATTTCATTTCCAGCATCCGTTTGCCCATCCCCACTTTCCAAGAGGAGCCAACAAGTCTCTTAAGTAGAACTGATCAAGAACTACATGCATCAACAACCACAACAAGGGTTGGTCATCAGAGTCAGTCATCACTGGCTTTCTAATGGGAGGAGATTAGAGCAACCAGGTCCTCTCCCCTCCATCCTTCTCCCTCCATCCTTCTCCCTCCATCCTCTCCCCTCCATCCTTCTCCCTCCATCCTTCTCCCTCCATCCTTCTCCCTCCATCCTTCTCCCTCCATCCTCTCCCCTCCATCCTTCTCCCTCCATCCTCTCCCCTCCATCCTCTCCCTCCATCCTCCTCCCAACATCCAATTACTCAGGCAGGCACACATCCGTCATTAGAAACAGATCTGATTCACTGAGGTACACACTTGCACAGATCTGCACACACACGCACGCCACGCAGGCACCCACCACACTGTCCTGTCATAGCCTGTGTTGCTAGTGTTTATGGTTTAGCTATTAGTCATGTTCACGGTCACCATGAACTGACTGGGGACTAGCATCAGATTAACATCACTGCTCCATCTTTACCGTCAGCCCGTCATCAGTTCGACAGTCAAAGTGTGTCAGGGAGAGTAGTGGTGGATGTCCAGACAGAGCATAAATTGTTTTGGTTTGTGAAGATTTTAAAATAACCCCTGACAGACTGAACCACATACATCAAATCTTACAAGATCCCCCTGGATTTGATCTGTCACTGAACACAACTGTGAAATGAAACATGAAAACAACAACATTTGTTGGGGAAAGTTCCGAAAACAAACACATTCCTGACATCCGGTTGGGGTTTCCTGATGCTAATCAGGACAAACATACATAATTGTTACAGTGTGTGATGTGGAGCGTGAATCACATGTCTTCCTGTTGGCAGTGCAGGGAAATGTTGAGGCGATGTGGGCAGAGTGAGCAAGAAACCTCAAAAACATTAAAATGGAAAAGTTCCTAAACAAACGTAGGTTCCTGACATCCAGTATGTATGAGCTTTCTGGTGAGTAATTGTTTCAGTGTGTAATGTGTGGCTGGTGTGACTCATGGCTCTCCTTGTTGCAGTGCAGAAAATGTCCAGCAGATGGCAGTATGCCCTTGTATAGAACTGCTGCTGCCTGCTTCTGCTTTCGCTGTGAGAGACTGTCTGCACTGTGTAGCTTGTATGGTGGTTATATCATATCGCATGATACCACATACACACACACACACACACACACACACACACACACACGCGCGCGCGCATACAGCCCAGACTCAATGAGAGATGGAGGGTTAGAGGGGTATGAAAGAGTGTGGAGAGGATAGGAGAAAAGACTCTTCCCCTTCCTGCCTGCTGCTAGATTACCAAGCCAATTAGTATGGCTGCCACAAAGAGGAGACTGACTGTGTGCACTGTATGTGGTGTGTGGTGTGTGTGTGTGTGTGTGTGTGTGTGTGTGTGTGTGTGTGTGTGTGTGTGTGTGTGTGTGTGTGTTGAGGGGATTGTTAGGGTTTTAAGAGTTCCTGGAACCAATCAATTACGGCAGGATGGGGGTGACAGGGAGAAGAGGGGGGTTACA
>NC_137688.1:13162854-13177854 GCF_963989245.1 Nansenia antarctica
TGTGTGTGTGTGTGTGTGTGTGTGTGTGTGTGTGAGTGTGTGTGTGTGTGTGTGTGTGTGTGTGTGTCTGTGTGTGTGTGTGTGTGTGTGTGTGCGTATGACTTCTACTTACTGCCCAATCCAACTCATACGTGTGCCTCGGTTCATCCAATCACTAACAATCATAACAGCCTTTGTTAGTTATCCTGACCATCTCTGCCCCAGTCCCTCCTATTGGCTGCCCAGACTGTTTGTCAAAAGCAGTCGGCCTATAGGCAAACTCACAGGATATGAACCCATTTCATAGGCCATTCTCCTCTAGTTTGGATTTTATAATAGTTCCCACTCAGATGCTGTCCAAAATGTTCAAACCATTTCAAGTAACAAGACTACCGTATAAACAAGAGAAACGCCCCAGAATGGCTTAATTATGTAATGTCATTATGCAAAAAAAAATCATAATTTGTTTTCAAAGTCAACCAGGGTTTGTCGGAGTGTGATGTGAGGGCATTGAGACAAGACATCACCTGACCAAGATCCTTTCTATTTCCTAAATAATAGTATGTGGTGGAGTAGTTCAGTGTGCTGGCTCTATCTCTTTAGACGTTGAGAGGAGAGACAAGGGTGAAGGTTAGAGGGACAGAGAGCAGGACATTAGGGTAGTTTAACACGGTTGGCGGAGCTGGAGGAGTGTGTGCGTGTGTGTGTGTGTGTGTGTGTGTGGTGAGCAGGATGTCCTGTCCTCCCTGCTGCTATTGTCTGCTTAGCTGAGAGACTATTCCAAGGACCACTTCCCCTCTGACAATGCAGTCACACACACACACACACACACACACACACACACTGCCCGCCACGCCCGCCCCAAACCTCAAACACAATGGGAACCTCTCCAGGACTGCCCAGACACCCTGCTATATATAGACCTAAAGTACGACCTGGAGATTGTACGGTTGTAACAATAGTGTGGCACGACTTTGATCAACAAGCTTAACATTATACAGTGGTATCAGATAACCGCATCGCTGGGTCTATCTGACCCTTACTCTGCACCGTGTCAATACAGCCGGAGGAGGAGGAGAGGACATGTATGCCAGATGTTGTTCGTTGTCTGGTATAGTAATAGGGAATAGTAGGGGGGGGAAGTTGGGATAAAGGTTGATTGTAATCACTTATATCCACATTCACAGTCACACCGTTATCGTAGGATAGATCATACGACCAGATCATACGACCAGATCATACGACCACCAGACCCCCCCATGGCTTTACGTGTCCTAGTCTGTGTGTGATGGGATGGGGGGTGTACTGTATAATCACAGATCCAAATCAGAAAGGCTCAAACCTGGTCCCACAGCAGTCAGCTCCCCAATATAACTAGTGATGACACCGACCCGTGCCCCCTTTCTCCCTTCCTCCTCCTCCTCCTCCTCCTCCTCGTCTCCGACAAATCCCCCCATTCACGCTCCCCTCGTTCCACCCCAACCTCCCTCCAGCGACCGAGGTGCTATTGTCTCGTTTCCTGTGGCCATGCAAGCCGTCCTCCAGCCTTATACACACACACACACACACACACACACACACACACACACACACACACACACACACACACACACACACATACACGAACCAAAGCAATGCCGAGTTTACACATTCAAACAAGCACGGAGAACTACGCGGTGGATGATCGGACGGGCTTTCCCATTTTACGCGGCCAACTTAAGTTTGTCAACATTCGAGATCGAGGATCATTTGTTTTGACAATAACATAAACATCGAGAGGCATTTTTATTCGGACGTTCCAGTTTTTGTTGTTGTTTTTTTCCCTTTCATTTAAGACTTGACTCTGGGACACTCAAACACATAACAGGACGTGCAAATAACCGGCTGACGTTTGTTTGAGGAGAAACTGAGCTGGACCTCTCGGACCCGTTCCCTGGTCATCTTCATCTTCACATCAGAGCTGGACCTCGGACCCGTTCCCTGGTCATCTCCACATCAGAGTCTGTTAGACTGACGGACATCGGCGACAAACGAGGTGAGCTGTCATCATCACCGCTCAGCTGCCAGCCTCACCTCCAGATCTGTTGACTCTCTTCCACAGTGATGCGATGTTTGGGATATCATTCATTTGTTGGTAAACGTTGGTTTGACATGAGATGGTTGCTTCTATTTTCGTGTCTATTTGTGACACGTTTTTACGTTTATGAGTGAATGAATGAATGGTCTTTATTGTCATTAATATAGTACAGGTAGAGGTACCATACAACGAAATTTGGGAGGGGGGGCTCCCCTGGTGCTAGGAAAAAAATACTAAAAACAAGAAGGGAAAAGAGCTGGAGTTCAAGCCATAGCAATATTTTATGGACTTTTCAAATACCCCCTTGGTTATGATGAATGACTATACTGATAATATGATGAACAAGTTCTGCACCGCTACAGATAGATAGGCCTTTATCCAAACCACTAAATGTACCCTTACATGTAAATTGCCACTAATATTACATGCAAATGAATTTGCTCAATTGTTTATCTTTGGTTGATGATCCACAGACGGTATGCTTAAAACAGTATACCGTATACCTTGTACACTTCAGCTTTTCTGAGAGTTTCTGAAGTTCTCCATACGTTCATGTCTCTACGTTGAGACAAAGGAACAGCTGGATTTGAGTTGAAACTGAACCTGACATCTTTAAACCAGCAGCTCTCAGGCATGTTTCTCATGACGCCTCACTGCTGCTTACCAGGAGGAAACTCTGTAGGCATGCAGCTGTTCCTCCTGCTGTATGACACACACACACACACACACACACACACACACACACACACACACACACTGTTTGACCCCTGATCGATTTGAGCAGGTGAAATTCTAAGGCATTTCAGTATTTCATTTAATACGTCTGTACAGTGTACAACGCAAGGAAGCCTGCTGTATGCACCACTGTTTGTCTTCATAGGAAGACCTTAATAGGTGGTGTGTTCAGCTTCCCTAATTCTCTATATTAGTCAGCTCCGGCCTTCCTCACTAACATCAGCTGAATATGAGGCAGGCAGTGTCATGACCTCGGACTAAGAGACCTACAGTGTGTGTGTGTGTGTGTGTGTCTGTGTGTGTGTGTGTGTGTCTGTGTCTGTGTCTGTGTGTGTGTCTGTGTGTGTGTGTCTGTGTGTGTGTGTATCCGGGTGTGTAGAGCAGAAGGGTACAGTGAGGGTATTGTGAGAGGGAGTGAATGCTTTGAGAGAGGCGTGTGAAAACGCAATAAAGATGTCACACTGCAGCTGGCACTGGTCTTGTCTGATGTCTTACAGCCCGGCCTCTGTGTGTGTGGGGCCCCAGGCGCCCAGGGCAGGAGCAGCGGAGACCGGGCCCACTGCATCAGACTAGGATGCTAGTCTAGTCTCGGTTTTACAGGCTCGTGTTGATCCAGTTAGACTGATCTAATTCAAAGCCTTAAAAGTTGGATAACCCACTCTCAGTTGGAACTTGGAACTCGGTAACTCATGTCTTAGTAACCGCTGAATAGTGAGAGTAAGAGCTGATTCAACCATTGATATTGTCCACGTCAAATAACAGTCGCTTTGATTGTAAGTCGCTTTGGAATAGGGCGTCTGCTAAATGCCAAAAATGTAAACATTTTTAAATGTAACAGTCATGTAAGAAACTTTTTAACATTATAAAAAGACAAAATCATACCCACAAATAGTATATGCAAGTGCTTTGTTTGTCCATTTGCATCATTCTCAAATTTCAAATGTCAGATTTTTAAGGGAACGGATGGATGATCATTAGCAACAAGTCAGCCTCTTACCTAATCTACATGGGAATGTGTATACTATACAACACTCTGCTTGTGCAGAGCTCTGGCACTGCTCAGGCAGTCACCTCGCCCACTTATATGCCCTCGCATGCCACTCTGCCGTGAGAACTGCACCCACTCACCATGAGACAGAACACACTGACCTTGCCATACAGAGAGAGAGAGAGAGAGAGAGAGAGAGAGAGGGGAAGGGGGATGGGTTTAAGTCTGTTTGTGTGTGTGTGTGTGTGTGTATGTGTGTGTATGTGTGTGTGTGTGTGTGTGTGTGTGTGTGTGTGTGTGTGTGTGTATGTGTGTGTGTCTAAATCCAGGTGTTTTGAATATTTGTAAGCAGTTTCATAAAAATATGTTTAAAGGAGGGACAGGGGAGGGTATTTTTATCCAAGGTCAAGTGCTCAACTAATATTATGCTTAATATGGAGAGGAAATAGTATTAGGCTAACTATTCCCTGTGTTTATCTGTGGAGGAGGGAGCTGGGTATGTGGAAGATATTTAGCCACTTAAATTAGAAGAAGTATCAATGGTTTCTGTTGTCTTCCATGAGTGGCTAAACATCTTCCACATATTGAGTTTTAGTTCCTAGACCTTGGACTATGACTAACTTCCTTTTCTTGTTTCTCTCCGCAGGACAGCAGCCCATTCATACACTGTGGAGAGACCAGCACTTCAGAGATACATCCTCTGTGTTGCTGAGTGTGTGGGTGTATGACTGTGTTTAATTGTGTGGTGTGTGTGTGTGAGTGTGTGTGTGTGTGGGTGAGTGTGTCTCCGTGATGGCCAGGAGGGTGCTCACCTGGTGGACCCCTCACTGACAACCCCCTCCCACCCCTACCCCTAACACACAGACACACACACACACACACACACACAGACACACACACACAAACGCCTGCACACACACACACACACACACACACACACACACACACACACACACACACACACACACATCGGATCAGAGGAGAACCCCCTTTGCTGCCTCACCATGGCCAGCCTGGTGCTGAACGAGACGGGGATGGAGGACTGCGGGATCGACGACTCCTTCAAGTACGACCTGTACTCGGTGGTCTACAGCGTGGTCTTCGTCCTGGGCCTGGTCACCAACTGCGCCGCCCTCTTCGTGTTCTGCTTCCGCATGAAGCTCCGCAACGAGACCACCTTGTTCATGACCAACCTGGCCATGTCGGACCTGGTGTTCGTCTTCACGTTGCCCTTCAAGGTCTTCTACAACGTCAACCGCCATTGGCCGTTCGGAGACGGGCTGTGCAAGGTGTCGGGGACGGCCTTCATCACCAACATCTACGGCAGCATGCTCTTCCTCACCTGCATCAGTGTCGACCGCTTCCTGGCCATCGTCTATCCCTTCCGCTCGCGCTCCGTGCGTACGCGGCGGAATGCGGCGTTGGTGTGCGCCGTGGTGTGGCTGACCATCGTGGGAGGAGGGATATCCGTCACGTTCTTTTCCACAATAAACAGGGCGAACCGAGCGACTGCCTGCTTCGAGGGGTTCTCCAAGAGCACCTGGAAGACCTACCTGTCTAAGATCACCATCTTCATCGAGGTGAGCGAGGGAGGGAGTGGGGGTTCTGTATTTGATGATGATTTAAAGACACATACACTCACCGGCCACTTCGTTAGGCACACCTTGCTAGTACCGGGTTGGAGCCCCTCTTTTGCCTTCAGAACTGCCATAATTATTCGTGGCCTAGATTCAACAAGGTGCTGGAAACATTCCTCAGTGATTTTTGGTCCATAATGACATTATAGCATCACGCAGTTGCTGAAGATTTGTGCCAAGAAAATATCCCCTACACCATTACACCACCACCACCCTTTTTGCCCAGAGAACTGGATATTTTCTCTTTTACTGACCATTCTCTGTAAATACTAGATAGTTTTGCGGGAAAATCCCAGTAGATCAGCACTTTCTGAAATACTCAAAACTGGTCTGCCACCAACAACCATGCCACGTTCAAAGTCACTTAAATCACCTTTCTTTCCCATTCTGATGCTTGGTTTGAACTTCAGCAGATCGTCTTGACCATGTGTACATGCCTAAATGCATTGAGTTGCTGCCACGCGATTGGCTGATTACATATTTGCCTTAACAAGCAGTTGAAAAGGTGTACCTAATGAAGTGACCGGTGAGTGTATACAGCCATATCTATGTATATCTCTCCGGAAGGCTACTACTCACATTGATTATCAATACAGAGTAACTGGTCATTCACTCGCAGTGTACAAGACCAAGTAGAACAATGCTTAGTAGTACTTTATTTATTGTTTTGATCGAAGCCCACTCCTCTCCGAGACCAGCAAACTACTTCATTTAGTGAACTTTGTTCCTCCACACAAAGTATCAAAAAATCAAACATTGATCAAGAAAATCAAACATTGATTTTACAATAGCTACTCTCACGCGGCTTTGCAGCTGGGTTACTGGGAGGAATCACGTACGACTGTTGGGAAAGAGCTTTTGGGAAACTCACCTCAGAACAGTCATGGTTGTTTATACAGAGTTATTTAGATGTTAGCCTTCAGCCTTTAGCCTTGATATCAATACTGGATCCCAATAATAACACCATGTCAGAAGATGACTTAACACACACACATTTGTTTGTTATGATCAACCCGTTGTTAACTTGCTCTATGTTTCTTGTGTGTGTGTGTGTGTGTGTGTGTGTGTGTTCCTCTCCAGATCGTGGGCTTCCTGCTCCCCCTGCTGGTCAACCTGGTGTGTTCCTCTATGGTCCTGCGGACGCTCCGTCGCCCGGCGACCGTGGGCCACGGCTGCGAGAGCAAGAGACGCGTCCTCCGGATGATCCTGGTCCACTTGGCCATCTTCATCGTCTGCTTCGTCCCATACAACTCCATCCTCTTCCTCTACGCGCTGGTGCGGACCCAGGCTCTGTCCAACTGCAGTATCGAGCGCTTCGCTCGCACCCTGTACCCCATCACCCTGTGTCTGGCCACCCTCAACTGCTGTCTGGACCCCGTGGTCTACTACTTCACCTCCGAGAGCTTCCAGAAGAGCCTGACCACGGGGGGCAAGGGCGGGGCCAGGCCCGAGAGCATCCCCCGCAGCGACACCACCGAGACCCCCGACACGCACACGCTCACCAGAGACACGCAGCGTGACACACACACGCCGGCCAGCAACGGCAAAGAGACAGGGCTCTCAGAGACCCAGTTCTGACCCTACAGGAGAGAGAGAAATGACAGACAGGCAGACAGGCAGACAGACAGGCGGACAGACAGACAGACGGGCGGACGGACGAACAGGCGGGCGGACAGACGGACGGACAGACAAACAGACAGGCAGACAGACAGACAGACAGACAGGCGGACAGAGAGGACAGGTGGAGATGTGAGTTTCAGGGGCTCAGAGGTCTTGAACTTGAACTTGAACCTGCCTTCAGTAATACAACGGTCAGCAGTTTGGCGGTGGAAGTGGAAAACACATAACTGAACAGATTAGCAAAGTCCTGAGGTAATTCCTGAGGTACAGCCTGGGCTTTAGGGATTAACCCCCGCAGGAGAGCAGAGGAATGTGCGTGTGTGTGTGCGTGGACTCCCATGTGAGTCGGACGGAGGAGGACAGAACCCTGAGGAACGCCGTGTTTATTCCAGAAGAGTCCAGGAAGACTCGGACACGCCTGTGTGTGACTGATGGACCAGAGCCATCCATGCTGACTCTCAGTGAGACTTTGAGATGAACCCACTCAGGCTTAATACACATGCACACACACATACAGACACACACAACCACCCCCCCCACCCCCCCCACACACACACACACACACACACACACACACACACACACACACACACACACAAACACACACACACACACACACACACACACAAATGCACTGGATTGCAAAAATCAGATCAGTATTTTTTGTGATGAGATTTTCTCATTGTACTCTGTCTCTGTTGAGTTATATTGCGTGCCATTGTGTATTGTTGTAACACTGCTAAAGCTGTGTTGTTCCTATTGTGTGGATCAGGCTATATATTGTTGTATTGTTCCTAAGAAGAAGTAGTCCCGACACTGTTTAGTGTGATGGAGATTTCCACTGTCATTGTAACACAGCAGCACTTTGACCTGCTGAGTTGAGTCTACGTGTATACGTGTCTCACTGCAGCTGACTGAAGCCATTAAAACCCTGTTCAGAACCATTGGTTTGGGCTGCGTTCATCAGTCTGCAACTCTCTTTTGGTACAGCCCCCCCCCCACACCCACACTCTGAGCAGAGTGCAGGCCTGGGCTGGGAGACTGCAGATTAGGGGAGAGAGGGGGTGTGATGGTTAAGTTGTTTATGTTCACTTATCTGTGGGCTTTTCATGAGAGTTCCTTATCTGGGCTTGTCCTGAGAGGTCAGAGGTAAGCTCTTATCCAATCAGAAACCCGGTTCCTGTGAGCCGCTGTTTGGAGCCAAGGCCAAATGCTTATTATGACCGGAGCAATGGCCCATTGTCTGCTTCTGAATGAGCTCTCTCTGCCTTAATCTGGCCTAGGACTGCAGAGCTGCTCTAAGTCTCTTACACACACACACACACACACACACACACACACACACACACACACACGCACGCACGCACGCGCACACACACACACACACACACACACACACACACACACACACACACACACACACACAGAGACACAGCCTGCTCTGGCACATACTTCAGGGAGGCATGGAGCGCAGTCTGGGAAATTATGCAACATTTTGTTTTTCCATGTTGATGGACACTCTCTTACAGTGTTATTGAGTGTTACCCACACCAATATGATCTGATATATCACACCAATATGATCTGATATATGGATTTCAACCAGGGACGTGTGTGTGTGTGTGTGTGTGTGTGTGTGTGTGTGTGTGTGTGTGTGTGTGTGTGTGTGTGCAGGACTGGACTCTGACGGGACTGTTGTTGATCTAGTAATCCTATATCTAGATCCCTCCCTGAGTGAGTGGCACGTGCATCTGCCTGCAGAGACATCTACAATAGGCCGACAGGGGGATGTGAGATGGAGGGGGGGGGGGGGGGGGGGGGGGGGATAGAGAGGGGGGGGGGGGCAGTGGAGGTGGGGGGGGGGGCAGTGGAGGAGTTTCATGGGGAAATCTGAGTAGAGACAGCTGGTGAGGATAGACATGGGCAGGAAGAGAAAGGGATAGAGAGAAGGATGAGGGAGATGGGAGAAGGATGGGGGGAGGTGACACTTTGAGGTCAGACAGGAAGGGAGGGGGACAGAGGATTAGGATGGGGGACCTAGTAGCCTTGGTAGTGACTGTACCCCTCTGTGTGTGGGCTCAGTGTAGATACATGTTAACCCTGGCCGTCATATACTTAACTCAAACTCCTCACAATGGTTCTTAAACTGTGCATGTGAGGTTATTGCATAAGATGTAATAACTAGGCTTTTATGTTAGTTTTTTTGTATGTATTCATTGTTTATTACAGGTGATCTGATGAAGATACACACATGTTACAATGAAGACCTGTCCTGATCCTAAAGTCTTAAGAAGTGTAACTATAAGAGCCTGTCTATATGGTGGGAGGGTTGAGGAAATGTGTCACCATCACTGCTTCCTCTGTAAGACCCTGTAAGGCCCCCTGTGTTACATCAATGGGTCCTATTCTTTACCCTTGCAATGCAGTATGGTTAAAATTCTAAATGATTATTTTCACAGCGACTCATTACAATTTTTTTTTCACTCACAAAAAATCACAAACTCTCTTAAGAGTTGATGGGCATTTACCTGCCTCTCAGCACACCAAATATGATTCTGTTTACATGATTGTGTCATAATGAAATAGGGTTATTGAATTTCAATTCTGTCAATTCAAGAAGGGATTTGAGTTAATAATTTACAAAATTATGAACATACACTACCGTTCAAAAGTTTGGGGTCACTTAGACATTTCCTTATTTTTGAAAGAAAAGCACTGTTTTTTTCAATGAAGATAACATTAAATTAATCAGAAATACACTCTATACATTGTTAATGTGGAAAATGACTATTCTAGCTGCAAACATCTGGTTTTTAATGGAATATCTACATAGGTGTATAGAGGCCCATTTCCAGCAACCGTCACTCCTGTGTTCTAATGGTACATTGTGTTTGCTAATCGCGTTAAAAAGCTAATGGATGATTAGAAAATCCTTGAAAACCCTTGTGCAATTATGTTAGCACAGCTGAAAATGTTTTTGCTGGTTAGAGAAGCTATACAAATGGCCTTCCTTTGAGCTAGTTGAGTATCTGGAGCATCACATTTGTGGGTTCGATTATACTCTCAAAATGGCCAGAAAAAGAGAACTTTCATATGAAACTCGACAGTCTATTCTTGTTCTTAGAAATGAAGGCTATTCCATGTGAGAAATTGCCAAGAAACTGAAAATGTCCTACAAGGGTGTGTACTACTCCCTTCAAAGAACAGCACAAACAGGCACTAACCAGAGTAGAAAGAGAAGTGGGAGGCCCCGGTGCACAACTGAGCAAGAAGACATGTACATTAGAGTCTCTAGTTTGAGAAATAGACGCCTCACAGGTCCTGAACTGGCAGCTTCATTAAATGGTACCCGCAAAACGCCAGTGTCAACGTCTACAGTGAAGAGGCGACTCCGGGATGCTGGCCTTCTAGGCAGAGTGGCAAAGAAAAAGCCATATCTGAGACTGGCCAATAAAAGGAAAAGATTAATAAGGGCAAAAGAACACAGACATTGGACAGAGGAATTGAAGGAGAAGTGTTATGGACAGACAAATAGAAGTTTGAGGTGTTTGGATCACACAGAAGAACATTTGTGAGACGCAAAACAAGTGAAAAGATGCTGGAAGAGTGCCTGACGCCATCTGTCAAGCATGGTGGAGGTAATGTGATGGTCTGGGGCTGCTTTGGTGCTGGTAACGTGGGAGATTTGTACAAGGTAAAAGGGATTTTGAATAAGGAAGGCTATCACTCAATTTTGCAACGCCATGCCATACCCTGTGGACAGCGCTTGATTGGAGCCAATTTATTCCTACAACAGGACAATGACCCAAAGCACACCTCCAAATTATGCAAGAACTATTTAGGGAAGAAGCCGGCAGCTAGTATTCTGTCTGTAATGGAGTGGCCAGCGGAGTCACCATCTCAACCCCATTGAGCTGTTGTGGGAGCAGCTTGACCGTATGGTACGCAAGAAGTGCATCAAGCCAATCCAACTTGTGGGAGGTGCTTCAGGAAGCGTGGGGTGAAATTTCTTCAGATTACCTCAACAAATTAACAGCTAGAATGCCAAAGGTCTGCAATGCTGTAATTTGCTGCAAAGGGAGCATTCTTTGACGAAAGCAAAGTTTGAAGGACAAAATTATTATTTCAAATAAAAATCATTATTTCTAACCATGTCAATGTCTTGACTATATTTTCTATTCATTTTGCAACTCATTTGATAAATAGAAGTGTGAGTTTTCATGGAAAACATGAAATTGTCTGGGTGACCCCAAACTTTTGAACGGTAGTGTAATTCATAAATCCAATGAATGTTTTTACTAAAACGTAAACATTTTGAAAACACTTTAATTTCTGCATCAGAGGCCTGCTACAACAACATCTGAAAGGTGGAAAAAAATATGTTTTCTATACCTGGGTCTCATACCCGAACAGAGAGCAGCACTGCCCTGCCCTCTGGTGGTGAGAGGGTGGAACTGCAACATGGAGAGGAGAGGTGTGTGTGTGTGTTTTGATTGATTGATTGAAAACTTTATTAGAAGATTTGCAGAAGTAGGTACATGAAAGTACATATTACATACAAGGTCAACTAACAGGATAAAACCCAAGAAAGCCACTGGCTTATTTCAATTGGGGTCCTTGATTCTCAATTCATCGTTACATGTAAGACAGACAAAAAAACTAGTACTATCTACAAGATAATACAGACAAATAACTAGTACTATCTACAAGATTAACATACATCCAACATGGGAAGAACAATACAACAAAACATAAGGTATGTACAGCGGGTAGGACAGGTGGGGACATACACCACAGGTGGGGGCGGGGGACAAAACACAAAGTATGTACAGTGGGTAGTTCGGGCAGGGGGACAGACATATAATATGTACAATGGGTAGTTCGGGCGGGGGGACAAAACAACAAGTATGTACAGTGTGTGGTCATGGTGGGGGGGGGGGGTACAAAAACACCAGTAGATTTAGGCGGGGGGGAGGGGGGGCGACAAAATAACATTGCGTTTGCTCAGAGTGTAGACCAGGTAGGGGGGTGGGACAAAACAACTAGTATGTGCAGAGGGTATTTCGGGTGGGGGGGGGGGGGGGACGGACATAACAACAAAACCACAAGAATATATAGAGGGTAGTCCTGGTGGGGGTGTAGTCTTTTAATTTGATTTTTGATTTAGAGGGTCCAGTTACGGATTGCAGCCTCCTGTAAATGTTTTTTGAGAGTGGTTTTGAAGGTGGGCAGTGTTTTGCACTCCTTTAAGATTATAGGAAGGGCGTTCCACATTTTTACAGCATAGTTTGCAAACGAGTTTAACCCCTTGTTTGTGGTGCAACGCGGTTGAACGTGGTTCGTGGAGCTTCCTCTGGTATTGTATGTGTGGACGTTGTTCACTTTTTGGAAGTATGTTGACAGGTACTTGGGTGTCTTTGTGGTGTAGTAGCGTATCTTGAAGACCAGGCCCAGTGCAAGCTGCTGCACTCTGTCAACACACTGCACTCTGTCAGTGTGTGTGTGTGTGTGTGTGTTCATCTTCTCCCCTTGCCATGCCTGGAGAATGGGACAGAAGGGGAGCAGAGCAGACCTCTCAAACAGCCCCTGTTTCCTACCCCAAGACACCGTCGATGAAAGGATTTGAGAGGTATTAGAAAAATCAGCTCCATCTTGCCCTCTGGAATGTTCTGTATGGGTGACAGCAGCTGGTGCAACCGGGAACAAGTCGGCAACCAATCAAGTGTTCGGACTTTTATTCTGAAAAACATTGTTGAAAATCAATGGCACACTCGCTAGTCGAGCCAAAACATTGCAATGCAATGGATTCAGTGAGTAATCCCCTATTGCCTATTGTAATACATGGAATGAGGAATGGTATCAAACACAACATTCTATAACCTTTGCACTACTGATGTTTAAAAATACTACCTTTCCACACACTGTATATTGCACATTGCACATGTCTCTTGATATAGCTTATTTATACTTATTTACTGTATATTAGATACTGTACATAAGATACCACACTATTTAGTTTTTCCCCCCCCTGGGGTGCTTGTCTCTTGTATTACTTGTCTACTTTGAGTGCACTTAGCTACTCCTACTTCTGTTTGTCAATTAACCCTCTTCCCCTCTACTGACTAACATCACAATGTGCTTTCTCCCTACTCCTGTCTACATCCCCCCTCGCAACCCTTCCAATCTCATCTACCCACCTTCTTCTACTGACCATGAATTCAGTTCCGGACCGCGGGCGGTTTCTGGAACTGTCAGTCAGCGGTACGGAAAGCAGAAGCTATCTCAGCTTATGCGTCATTTATGGCCCTCAATTTTCTGGCTCTCACTGAGACCTGGATCTCACCTCAAAACACAGCTACACCAGCAGCCCTCTCTGACGCCTACTCCTTTTCTCATTCCCCTAGAGTAGACCCTCTGGTCGAGGGGGAGGCACAGGACTCCTCATCTCGCCCAAGTGGTCACATACTGTCCTTCTCCTGCCACACCTGTCAATATCCTCCTTCGAATTCCATGCTGTTTTTGTCTCCTCCCCTGTCAAACTTCACATTGTCGTCATCTATCGCCCCCCCCAAGCCAGCTCGGTGACTTCCTGGGCGAGATGGTTGGCCTTCTCAGCTCCTTCCCTGATGATGGCACTCCGCTCGTACTACTGGGTGACTTCAACTTCCAATCAGAGAAGCTTCTCTCATCTGGAGCACATGACCTTCTCCTCTCCTTCGGCCTTACCCTGTCCCCCTCTCCTCCGACTCATAAGGCGGGCAGTCAGCTCGACCTTGTCTTCACCAGATCCTCCCACACTTCCAACCTGACTGTTACCCCTCTTCCAGTTTCTGATCATCACTTTGTATCCTTCTCCCTTACCCTCAAAACCACCTCTTCCCTGTCTGTCTCTAACCACTTTAGACCCTCCCGTCGCAACCTACGTACCCTGTCCCCCACCACCCTCTCTTCTTCTGTCTTATCCTCCCTACCCTCTGTTGAATCCTTCTCCCTTCTATCCACTGATGCAGCAACCTCCACCCTCCTGTCCACTCTCACCTCATCCTTCGACACCCTCTGTCCACTAACTTTGAAGCCAGCACAATCCTCTCCTCGTGCTCCCTGGCTCTCTGAAACGTACATGCTTGTAGAATAGAGCTCCGGACAGCTGAGAGAGGAGATGGAGAAAAACTGGCCTTTAACCTCTATCACTCTCTCCTCTCCAACTATGCCTCCTCTGCATCAGCTGCTAAAGCATCCTACTATCATTCCAAAATACATTCTTCTGCCTCTAATCCTAGAAAACTCTTTTCCACCTTCATAGTTACCTATCGCTATCATTATTGTTTTATTTATATCATGTTCTTATGTCACTATTTGCACTTTTGGTTGGATGCTAAACTGCATTTCGTTGTATAGTTCTTGTACTCTGCGATGACAATAAAGTTGAATCTAATCTAATCTAATCTAACACACATGTTTGATACCATTCCTTATTCCATTCCATAGATTACAATGAGCCCGTTCTCTGATTTCTACCTCCACCAGCCTCCACACCCCTGTATGTAGATGAAGGGAAGTGGTGCAGAGGCTGGGTGGGTGTGATCACACTATCTCTATGGGTCGCACAGTATGCAGCAGCAGCTGAGAACTTCATCGCTTACTCGCATTAAACCGCAGAGATAAACTGGGAGAAAAACAATTCTTCTTACAGGAAGTCACATGGTACAGCCTGTCTGCCTGCCTGACCACCTGCTTGCCTCTGCCTCTGCCTAGTGCTCGCTCTCTCTCTCTCTCTCTCTCTCTCTCTCTCTCTCTCTCTCTCTCTCTCTCTCTCTCTCTCTCTCTCTCTGTCTCTCTCTCATCACTCCACTCCCTCCTCTTGTTGTCTCCTTTGGTTCACTGATAGATAAGACCAATAATTGCTGAAAGCAAATACCTACAGCTTTGTTTCATCTGTCCTATGACTTCAGATGTGTGCAGATG
>NC_137688.1:13182854-13185354 GCF_963989245.1 Nansenia antarctica
GCCCCCTGGCCCGCCAGGCCGGACTCTCTTCCAGCACGGCCACCCGCCAGACGGACAGGCAGGCGGACAGACAGGCGGACAGGCAGACGGACAGACAGGCGGATAGGCAGAACAACGGGGAGAAGCGTCGCGCCCTGCGCATGGTGCTGAGCTGCTCGGGCCTCTTCCTGTTCTGCTTCGCCCCGTACCACGTCAGCTTCCTGCTGTACCTGATGGTGTCCCAGGACCTGGTGTCCCACTGCCCCACGCAGCTGGGGGTGCGCCGGTTCCACCCGGTGTCCCTGTGTCTGGCCAGCCTCAGCTGCTGCCTCAACCCCCTCCTCTACTACTTCCTCACAGCAGAGTTCAGACAGCACCTCACCAGGCGCTCCTCCTCCTTCACCTCCCAGAGCTCGTCCTCTCAGCTCAGGGGCAGACTCATGAGCCTGGAGAGCACCTCCTCCTTCACCGCCTGTGAGAGATCAGCGGCGGTCAGGTCAGAGGTGGTCACGGGCCCTGAGAGGAGCGAAACACCTTCCATAACAGGATGAAATCTCCTTCTACTCCTCCTCCTCCTCCTCCCTCTCCATCACAATGACCCTCACCCCTTGAACCCCTTAACTCTTCACGGGGCATTCGTATCGTCGAAAGCATTGAGCTTTGTTGACGATGAGATATTGACGGGAGCGAGAGGAAGATGGACGTCTGTTGCTCAGGAGGTAGAGCCGGCGTCTAATGATCGCAAGGTCCGTGGTTCGGCGGTCTGATCCCATTTGTCGAGGTGGCCATGTGTCGAGGTGTCCTAGGGCAAGACACTGAACCCCAAAACTGGCGCCTTGCATGGTAGCTTGCCGCCATTTGGTGTGTGAATGTGTGTGTGAATGGGTGAATGAGAGGCCGTTGTAAAGCGCGTTGGAATAAGGCTCTATATAAGTGCAGTCCATTTACCATTTTACCAAGATGGTAATCCAGTTGTTGGGGGACGACAACAACAGTAGGCTTTCCCATGAGTAAAGAATGCCTGTCATGAGACAGATGTCTGTGTATAAACTGACCCTGGTGCTGTTCGACCTTAACTCTCAGAGGACGCTGCGCTGGAACAAGCAGCTCAGAAGAGGCTTTTAGTCCTGAGTCTGCCACAGCAGCATTACTATACTTAAGAGTTTTCTATGACTGTATGTTGTAATTCGCTTTGGATAAAAGCGTCAGCTAAATGGCATATATCCATGTTAGTAGAAGCTAGCGGAGGGAGGATTCCATGCGTTATGATGAGGCCCGTCCTCCGATTTCTCCCTCCACCAGCCTCCACTGCCGTGTGTGTGCCTCTGTGTGTAAGGAACTGGAACTGCTGTGACTGTGTCTTATGAAGAACAATATAATTAATTATAAGAACAAAAGGAAAACAAGTCTGGACAGCAATCCAACTGATACGCTTTCAATCATCATTTATTACACGTGCAATGAATGATGATGTAAAGCTTAACCGTTGGAGTGCTGTGTATTCTTTATTTACTGTGTAGCTGTGTAACGAGGGTCATCTCCACTCAGTCCGTTAGTATCCACTGTGTCTGTCCAGTAGGTCCCATATAAGTCAGTCCATTTGATGTCCCATTGTATACAATGCAGTATCAAGCTTACAGTGACTGAGACTCGTGGAGGTAGAAATGTTATCAAACACGAATGATATACTGAGTGCTTCTGGGTCACAAACAAACTGAGTTGAAGGCAGACCACACAATCGAACACAGTCTGAAATCTGAAAGCTGAGAGCATTTTGCATGTTGTTCATGGTGGTAAAGTTATGCAAACAGTCCAGTATTTTCTTTTTCGTACAAATAAGCTATTGATGGGAACCGCTACTGTATGAATCATGTATCCGTGTTGTAAATAAAGCAGAAGTGTGCTTGGCTTGTTACCGTCTCTGACCACTGTCTCTTCCTGTCCTTGTCGTCTGGCTCACTCTCAGGAGGAGCTCCCATAGCAGGAGCAGGACCACGGTGGAGGTAGAAATCAGAGGACGGGCTCATTGTAATGCATGGAAAGGAATGACGAAGGGTAATAATATTAATAATAATTCATTTTATTTATAAGGCCGACTTAAAGACGCTGACAGTATTGGTACACAGAACACAGAAACAACAAGCAACAGATAGCATGAGTACATAGAACACAGTATTAACGAGTAGCAGGCAACAGGTACAGGAAACAATTAACACAGCATGGGAATGCATTCCGTGCCATGCATTACAATGAGCCCTTCCTCCAATGTCTACCTCCGCCAGCCTCCCCTGGGGCCGACGCTCTGTTGCCTATACTGTAGACCAGCTTTTTGATACAAAGTGCCATTTTTTAAATGTTCATGTTAATCAGTGTGCCAACCACAATATCAACATTAATTACGACTTGACATCAAATGAAATCAAACAGACCAACAGATCTGCAATTTTATTCCAACCACAACATAAACACAAGTTTCTGCGAGAAAGAGCTATGTATGCAAAGCCATGTATGCTAAATAAAC
>NC_137688.1:13190354-13197854 GCF_963989245.1 Nansenia antarctica
TTGCAACATCCTTTTGAGAAGCTTTGTATCACAACAAGGACTTTGAGTTTAGGGGAAACTACCGCCTGAATGTCTTCTGAGTAAGGCCCTGCTATGATGTTGTAAGTGGGTGTCAGCTCCCCAGAGAGACCTATTATGATAGGTCCATCCCCCCAGAGAGACCTATTGTGATAGGTCCACCCCCCAGAGAGACCCATTGTGATAGGTCCACCCCCCAGAGAGACCTGGTGTGTTTGATAATATTCCACAGACCATTCTATGCATTACAATGAGCTCTGTCCTCCGATTTTTATCTCCACCAGCCTCCCCTAGTAGAGACAGGGTGAGAGGCTAAATGAGTGAATGGGTGGGAGGTAGAGAGAGGGGGACAGTGAGAGTGGCAACTTAATCGAGTGGGAGACCGGGATCGGGTTAGTTCCTGAAGATAGACGTGGAATCCCACAGACACCCTAACCGTCCCCAACCACTCGGTCAACGATCTCTGGAAGCAGTCAGAGGAGGACTGGAGAGACCCCCCTCCCCCAGACATGAGAAGCAGAGGAGAGGGGAGAGGAGCAGAGAGGAGCAGAGTGGAGTCTAGCTGAGTGGTTCCAGAACTCTGGGGAATAATATTCCCCCCCCCCATATATTATATGATGTCTTCATAAGGAGGTCCACTGGGAGGAGATCCAAGGGTTAAACAGTCAGAAGCAATGTGGGAGGAGATCCAAGGGTTAAAGAGTCAGAAGCAATGTTGAAACTCATTGGTCCTCCTAGTCCTCCTTCTCTCCTCCTCCTCCTCCTCCTCCTCCTCCTCCTCCTCCTCCTCCTCCTCCTCCTCCTCCTCCTCCATGAGTGTGGCAGATATCATCATCAGGAAAGGAGGGATTAGTGACCTCAGCTGTCTCCTGCACACAGCTGGGAGGTCATTCAGCAGCAGCAGCAGCAGCAGCGTGACATGGGACTCCTGGTTCGGAGGTTCTGTACCGTGACCTCTGACCTCATAATGGACGCTGCTGACTCCGACAGGAAATACTGGAGAGGCCCCCCCTCACTAGAAACTAGAGTACATTCCTAGATACCAACTTAGCTCTTTATTAATAATGCTCCTAAATCATTTTGTGTTCTATCTAATGTCACGAAACACAACCAGTACCTTTTCCGGTATTTGCTCCTTGCTGTTTCCCAGTGACTGAGAGGAAAAGGAGACTGCTGATGAGGTGGTTGGATGAAAACAATACAAATCACAGTTCACACTTACTGCAAAGCTCTCCAGGTTAGACAGGATGTTGTACAGTTACTTTAACTGTACAACATGAAAAAGAGGAGAAAGTAATCAATGCTATTTCTCCCTGCCGAGAATGACACCCGTGCCTGGTTCTAGCTAACACAGCTTCACCCTATTCTCTTCACCGTGTTCTAACCACACAGTAACATCTGCAACAATACAGGGTCGCTAAGACAAAACTGCCAACACATATACAGTGTTGTAGGCATAGATACACCTCTGTGGTTAGAATTCCCCGGCGCGTTTGGGTTTTTTGCACATTTGAATGTCGGTGCTGCAGCTCTAACCACTCTGTGTGTGTTGTGTGAATGTTTGAGAGAGAGAGAGAGAGATAGAGAAAGAGAGAGAGAGAGAGAGAGAGAGAGAGAGAGAGAGAGAGAGAAAGAGAGAGAGCGAGAGAGAGAGAGCTGTGTTCTCATGCTAACCAGGAAGTCACCTGCATGTTCACCTCAGAAATAAAACAAAACGTGCGAGTCGATGACGAAACAGGTCACTTGACACACAGACACGCAGCTATATCTACATGAATACAAAAAACACCTCCAAACAAGACTAGCCTGTTCTTGTGTCGACATGTTCAGTGCTCATAACCTCTTTTCCTTATTTTCTTTCCTATGTTCTTTTCTGCTACCTCTCCAGGAGTGCTGACACTGGGACTGGGACTGAACTGGGACTGAACTGGGACTGAACTGTGCCTGTAGGACTCCTTCTCCAAAGACCATGGAGACCCTCTCTGCTGCGTGACAGTGGTACATAGGGATGAGCTGAGATGGATTGAACATTTGACAGCTATGAGGGACAGTCTGGACGGACTCACAGACCTCCACTCAGCGGCCTAAACTCCCAGGGACTCCTTTCTCTATCCGAGAGAAGAGAGCCTCCTCATTGGTCAGCGAAGTGATTGACAGACATCCCTGACCCGTGACTGACCCCAGGAGGGGGCGGGACTCTGGGTTCTGGGGTGGGCATGGTTAAGATGATCGCATCCAATCAGACGGGTGGCTGCGAGACGAGCGCCGACCTGCGTAGCTACCAGCACCACGTGTACGCGGTGGTCTACAGCGTGATCCTGGCGCCGGGGTTGCTGGGTAATGTGCTGGCGTTGTGGGTGTTTCAGGCCTACATCAGAGAAACCAAGAGAGCCATCGTTTTCATGATCAACCTGGCTATGGCTGACCTACTGCAGGTGACCTACCTTTTAATAGACAAATCAGAATCAATTATTATTTCTATCGAACGTCTTTGAGCTCTAATACTACTCCAGAGGATGTGTTATAAGCTGTTTACTTTCTTTCAGGCTGGTGGTGGAGGGAGAAATCAGAGGACGGGCTTATTGTAATTGCTTGGAATGGAATGAGGAGTGGTATCAAACACGCATTCACCCTCATTCCATTCCATGCAATTCCAATGAGCCTGCCCTCTCTTTACATTAGGGATGCAACCTCAACAAATACTTTCATATTTAAATGACTAAATAATTAAATGATGATTATAGAATGATTAAAGCAATTTGAGCTGCATTTGCAGGAAAAGTTCTATACAAATAAAAGTTATTATTATTATTATTCCGAGTGGAGGTATGACTATCTGTGTCTCTTACCCCCCCCCCCCCCAGGTGTTGTCTCTGCCTCTGCGGATCTACTACTACCTGAACCAAACCTGGCCGTTCGGCCACCCTGTCTGCATGCTCTGCTTCTACCTGAAGTACGTCAACATGTACGCCTCCATCTTCTTCCTGGTGTGCGTGAGCGTGCGCCGCTGCGAGCTCATCATGCGCCCGCTGCGCTACAACTCGTCTCGACGGAGGGGAGACGTGTGCGTGTGTCTCGCCGGCTGGCTGCTCGTCTGCCTCGGCTGTCTACCCTTCCCCCTGCTCCGCTACGCCAACACTGAGGCCAACCTTGACTCGTATCGCTCTACCCCTACCCTCCAACTACCCCCCGGCCCCAGCCCCAGCCCCAGCCCCGGCCCTGTGTGTTTCTCAGAACTTCCCATGATGCCCATCAGCGCTTCGACAGGCTGGGCCCTCATGATAGGAGCCGAGCTGGTGGGGTTCGTCATCCCCCTGGTCCTGGTGCTGGCCTGCGCGTGTCTGACGGCGGGGAGCCTGAGGGAGCGGGGGGGAGGAGGGGTGCAGGACAAGGGGGAGAAGAGGAGGGCGTTGAGGATGGTGCTGTGCTGCGCGGGCGTGTTCCTGGTGTGCTTCGCCCCCTACCACATCACCCTGCCCCTGGACTTCCTGGCCAAGGCCAACGCTCTGGGCAGCTGTGCCCTCAGGGACCTGGTGCTGCGCTGCCACCCCGTCACCCTCTGCCTGGCCAGCCTCAACTCCGGGCTGGACCCGCTTATCTACTACTTCACCACGGACGAGTTCAGGAGGCGTCTGAGCAGACCCGAGATCCCCGAGAGCTTCTCTCTCTCCAGGCGCCTGTCTTGCTCTGCCGGGGACAGCAAAAACTTCGGACCCGAAGACTAAAACATGACCCTGACTCCATTATTAACATTCTGGAAGAGGGTTTAAATGTGAGTAGTGTTAGGTAGGGACACTGCGGATGATGATGAGGCTCCCCCAGACCATAGAATACCCCTGAGAAAGAGGGATGAAATAAGGAGAAAGGGATGGGGAAGAGATAGCTTTGCTGTGAACTGAATACAGTCCTCACATTCCAGTGAATTCCAATGTTAATCGCAAACTGTGAAAAGGCAGGGGACAGAGAACGCCTTGAGGGACCATGTTCAACTGTCGCTACTTGGCAGCACTTTGCTCAAATGTCCAGGGTTTCATAAAAACATATTTTTTCAGTACTTCCGCGTGTTTCTCTTCTCAATTAATTGCAGAACTGACAATTGTCTTTGTGAAATGTTTTTGATAAGATCTCTGACAGCTGGCAGCGAAGCTTAGTTGGAAGACAGAAGAATGTGGCTGTCAGTGTGAACACCAAAGTGTGTGTGTGTGTGTGTGTGGAAAGCCCCAGACAGCTCTTTTCGGTGTCTTGGAGGCTCCCTTTCACAGCGCCTTTGAGTAAGCAGCGTCTAAAACTGTCAAACCAGGCCTGCTTCCTGTTGCCGCCATCTTAGCAGACTAGAGTGAGAGTATCACATGCACGTCAGATTCAGTGTCGTTTTCTTCTTGAGTTTTTTTGTTGTAAAAGTCACAACCCACCATACACACATAGTAGGTAAAGAGATGCATCTTTATTTGACAACAAACAAGTATAAAGTTAATTTCATTCCAACAGTTTCACACACAAGTCATTTTCAAATCTTTCTAAGACATTCCAGCATCTTCCTGTGCTTGTGATTTGTCACACACACACACACACACACACACGCACGCACACACGCACACACACGCGCACACACACACACACACACACACACACACACACACACACACCTGTCTGATTGTCCTTCCATACAGCCACACATACATCCATCATTAACCCTTTTACTTCATGTATTTCCACAGATGAGGTTTCTAAACAAAAGCAAACACTGGGCCTGTTACAGTAGGGGGTGCTAGACCCATCAACACAACAACATCATCACCATCAGGTACCACAACATCACAGCAGGAGGGCAGAGGCCTCTGGGAGCCGCAGGGCATTCTGGGAATGTCTACAGTACAGCAGTATTACTGAGGGCTCAACCCCTAAGCTGGGGGGGGTGGTCAGATACAGTAGGCCTAGGGGTCAGGGGGGTCATATGAGTGTATATATGCTGGTATGAGTTTGGGCTAGGGTGAGATGGCTCTATACTGTCGCCCCTGGTTACCAGCGTCCACTGGTACCACCACGCAGACAGACGGATGGACAGACAGACAGACACGTGTTTGATATAAACAACCCACATCAGGACAAACCAGGACAGGGGAATATATCTCTCCTTTATATGGTGGATTGACATGACATAACATCATCGGCTAAGCTCTTAGCTCCGCTAAAACATATTGCTAGCAGGGGGGGGGGAATTCACTTCTCAGAGACTTCTGCAATGTCGCAGTATCCATTGTAACAGAGAGGAAAAGGCAATGCTGGAGGGGGAAACCTCCAGGGTACACCTAAGTCAGCAGGGTTAAACAGACGGCTAGCTCAGCATTACAGTAGATATGAACGGGCCTACGGTAGCATAAGGGTTAACCCTATTGGGGTTAAAATTCACACAGTGAAGGGGTTGGGGGGGGGGGCGTAACACTGTAACTTGAGGGTTATTCGGTCTTCACCAGGACACAAGCGGGAGAAGAATAATAGCATTATACAAAAATATCTCTCTGCTACCAGAGTCGGAAGCCAGCTCTCTCTCTCTCCTTTCCTCCTTCTCACTCTCTCTCCACGTCCCCACACCTCTCCTTCTTTCTCTACACTTCTTCATCTTCATCTCTCTCTCACTCTCTCTCTCTCTCTCTCCATCTCGCGGTGGGACTTTCTCTCTCTGTCCCCCTCAGGCCTTGCAGATCTTGGTTTCCGTCACAAATGTGTTCTCAAAGTGACGGATGGTGAAACACTCCTCCACAGAGCGCTTCTGGATCCCTCCACCTACACACACACACACACACACACACACACACACACACACACACGTTAAATCATACGTTAATATCTACTACTTTTATACTTTAACGAAGTCCAAGTGTAAAGGACCGTTATTTAGTTGAACATTTCCTGAAAATCATACAGACAGACACAGACAGACACACAGACAGACAGGCCGACACACAGAGACAGACACACAGACAGAAAGACACACAGAGACAGACAGACAGACTGGCACACAGAGACAGACAGACAGACAGACACACTGAGACAGACCGACACACAGAGACAGACCGACAGACAGACAGACAGACAGACAGACAGACACAGGCAGACACAGGCAGACACACAGGCAGACACACAGACAGACAGACAGACACAGGCAGACACACAGCCCGACAGACAGACAGACACCTGGGAGGTCGCTGCGACGCTGCATCCTGTAGGTGTCCCTGCCCTCACACAGCCGGCGGATGTACAGGCCCAGGGTTGTGATGTCATCAACACGCTCCGTCACCACCAGGTCCTCCTGCACCAGGTAGCTACGGTACGACCCCGACTGAGAGAGAGAGAGAGAGAGAGAGAGAGAGAGAGAGAGAGAGAGAGGGGGGGGAGGGAATAAGTAGTGTGTGTGTGTGTGTGTCCAGGAGAGAGAGAGAGAGAGGGAGGGAGGGAGAGAGGGAGGGAGGGAGGGAGGGAGGGAGGGAGGCAGGGTATAAGTAGTGTGTGTGTGTGTGTGTGTGTGTGTGTGTGTGTGTCCAGGAGAGAGAGAGAGAGAGAGAGAGAGAGAGAGAGAGAGAGAGAGAGAGAGAGAGAGAGAGAGAGAGAGAGAGAGAGGATGGGGGGGTATAATTAGTGTGTGTGTGTGTGTGTGTGTGTGTAAAGCAATGTAATCCCAACACCCACCCGGTACACCATGAGCTGTCTGAACAGGTCCAGGAGGTCGTGGGGCAGCAGCACCACAGACGTGTTCAGGGGGATCACGAAGCATGACCTCAGAGTCAGGTCCAGGTACGCTGTCAGTCTCTGAAGACACACACACACACACAGATAGACAGACAGACACAGGTCCTTTAGATGCGAGTCATGACAGAAGAACATTTGCACAAGAGGAATTACCTAATCATCTACCGCAGCTGTATCAGAGTATACGTAGGAGTCTGTGTATGTGTGTGTGTGTGTGTGTGTATATGTATGTGTGTGTGTGTGTACATTACAAACGAGCCCATCCTCCCATTTCTATCTCCACCAGCCTCCCCTGGTGTGTGTGTGTGTGTGTGTGTCTCTCTCTCTCTGCTCACCATATGGAAGTCATGTAGTATGTAAGCGGGGTCCCCCTTCCTGAAGAGAGGTGGGGGGACGCTGATGACGGCCATGTCGTCTGTGATCTCCACCTCCTCCTCCACGCGGGGCAGGTAGTACGGCTGGCTGCCCTCCCTGCCCCCGGTGGACACGTCACTGAACTGCATCGCCCCGTGGTACAGTCTCTGTAAGGGAGAGACACACACATACACAATGATAAAGCTTTTACACACACACACACACAAACATGTCTGCACTCACACACAGTGACAACCTTTACACACACACACACGCCCACATACGCACCTTGGGAGCGAAGTAGCGGTAGAGACAGGCTCCTCCGACAATAAGGCCGCTTAGGATGAACGCGACCCCGAGAAGGGTGAGGAGACAGCGACC
>NC_137688.1:13210354-13225354 GCF_963989245.1 Nansenia antarctica
CACACACACACACACACACACTCACACACACACACACACACACACACACACACACACACACACACACACACACACAGACAGACAGACAGACACTGACACACACAGGGCAGAAGGTCTGGAATCGCGCCATACCTGTCAATCCCCAACTCCAAAATATTTGATAATAGTAATTACAGTAAGTGCTTGCTAATTCACTAAGCCCACCAGCCATAACACCATATGTCTGTGAACTATGATCGTACAGGTCACCACCATAACCCCAAACATTATCATCATCATACTCAGTCTGATTTTCCAAGGTATGATAGTTGTGTTTACTGAATGCTAAACAATGGACTCATCATATTTCTTGGGTTTTTGGTTGGAGGAGAGGATATTGGTTATCTGACCAGGCCGAGAGTGCACACCAATCAGTGTGTCACGCTGCATTTCCTGTAATGTTTACGGTGCACTCTGAGTGTGATTATAGAGAATCGTAGAAGGGAGCAATGAATGCAACTGAAAACGCCAACTTTGTGTCAGAGAGAGAGAGAGAGAGAGAGAGAGAGAGAGAGGGGGGGAGAGAGAGAGAGAGACGGGGGGGAGGAGAGAGAGAAAGAGAGAGAGTGAGAGAGAGAGGGGGAGAGGAGAGAGAGAGTGAGTGAGAGAGGGAGAGAGAGAGGGAGGGTGAGAGGGAGAGAGAGGGGGAGAGAGAGAGAGGGGAGAGAGAGAGTGAGTGAGTGAGAGAGGAGGAGAGAGAGAGGTGCCTATAGAACAGTTAAAAACGGCCTATAGAACAGTTAATATTTAAACATTTGATAAAAGTGTCAATGGGATGGGGGGAGAGAGAGTGAGTGAGAGAGGGGGAGAGGAGAGAGAGAGTGAGTGAGAGAGGGAGAGAGAGAGAGGGAGAGGGAGAGAGAGAGACGGGGAGTGAGAGAGAGATAGAGAGAGAAAGAGAAAAAGAGTGAGTGAGAGAGGAGGAGAGAGAGAGAGTGAGTGAGAGAGGGAGAGAGAGAGAGAGGGAGAGAGAGAGTGAGTGAGGGAGAGAGAGTGAGTGAGTGAGTGAGAGAGGAGGAGAGAGAGAGGTGCTAGATATCTAAACGCCTAGAACAGTTAAACATTTGATAAAAGTGTCAATGGGATAATCTAAAACAAATCAAGGAAAGAATTGAATGATAAAATGGTCACAGGACACACAAGGTGCAGGTCACCCTGCAAAACAACCCCGAAGGACGGGAATGATCGGAAAGACCAATTACGACTGATCATCAAACCTCCGGATTGATGGAAACCTGAAGCTCATGCTAAATTGGACTTTTTTTTCTCTAGTTTACGCCAAGAGCATATACACGTACGGCTTAATAAGAGGAAACACGTGTGCCAAACATCCCCGAATCAGACAGATCCAGATTTGTGTTGGATTTAGAATCATAAAACAACGAAGAGCCACTTCCTACGGGTTTATGAGCGCCATCACTACAGCTGACAGCCAGATAATCCAATAACCAAGAATTACGACCTGAAACTGTGTCACTCACTGGCCTGTCGAGGAGAACATAATCGCAGAAATTACACGATAATCGAACAGCCGTTATTTGGACAATGTGAGATATACATCCCAGGCCTATTTGTCAATTTCTGGCCTTCTTCGTGCTATGAATGCATCATCGTGAGACTTAGCTTGCTATTTATACTCTTTTTTCACTGCAGGCACAGACACATGGATGCGGGGCATTTTATTTCCCACAGATTTAAACATTATGCCATACAAACATGCCGCGAGTTTGCGATGCACTTTGTCACAGTAATTTATCGAAAGAAAACAACAATTTCGAAACGAATAAACATCCCGACGAGGTCCTAAACATACTCTGATGACAGAGAACATGTGATTCTACTTGGTCATAGGTCTCCTGTTCCCGTCAGCGGAGAGCCCGGAGATTTCCATCACCAACCAAACCAACCGTGCCATAAACACTACTCTCATTTGTTTTTTTCTTCTGAGCAATTATATTCTGTCATTAAAAACATTTTTAATTATGCCTTGCTGAACTTTATTTGTGTAAAGCGGATCTATTTCATGTCGGGCAGTAATGTAATAATCCCAACCTGTCATTACGGCCCGTTCCCCAGCGCGCCAAACTCCATCTGATCTCCGCCGTTATGAGAACCAGACCGACGCGCTCTCTCTCACCGGGCACCGCAGACCCACTCCCACACCGGGAACGGGAGACGAGAGGCCGTTTTACGCAAAGCCTGCAAATTAATATAGGAAATGTTAGCTTCAACCGAAAAGGAGCGAGTTTCATGGAGATATTTTAAATACGTGCTCCAGATGGTCTTAGTTATCCGGAGTCAAATATTTGTCGCTGGATTTTCCTCGTCCTTTAAAATACATTAGCCTATATTAGCTATACCCAGTCTGAAATACAATCAAATCAATTGAGCTACGCGCAAATTGATACCACCAAATAATGTGTCAAACCAATGGCTTCTACAACATGTGTAATTGCATAACTCAAAAGAAATATGAACATTTGACATTTTCAAACATTTTCAAATGGGCCTAATATTTTCCGCAGGCCAAAATAACACACACAACCCAATTTGTGTTGCCTTTCCCTTTTCTCGTGTATTTTTCACATAGGCCTATCTGAAGGAACAAAATACAACTTTCTATAAAAAATAAATAAATATATATAGGCCTAGACCAATAATTATTAGAACATAACAACTCAGGTTCAAATGCATTTATGTTTGTGCATGGAATATGGAGTAAAAAGAGACTTATATAATATATATACTATTTATGCAATTTATAACCCCTATATAGATTGGAATACAGGCAACAGGCCATAACCTGAAAAGAAGATCTCGTGCAAAATGTAAAATAAGACGGCCCTTTGAAATTATGGAGGTTAAATCATTCTCCTCTTTAGGATATTCCCTATTTTAATGACAGACATTATGAGATAAAACAAATAGTTGCTCAATCGATTGAAAAGGTGATGAGCAATGTTTTCATAAGGCAAGTCACTGGTCAACAATCACAAGTCAACAGGCTCTATTAGGTCTGCTATGTTTTCTAAGCCAGGGGGTTGGATCGAAAGGATAACACAAAATAAAAATATTTCTCTGTTTATTTTATAGACTATGCTTTCAGGCATCCTGTGACGCATGGTCCATGCGAAGTCAATTAAGTCTCTCAAGTGTGTGTGACTGTATTCCTCGGTGAGGCGTCTGCCGCTGGATGCCCCATAGAGGACCACTGGACTGAGCCCCTCTGAAGGAATGCCCCCCGTTCTTCCTTCCATAATATGCCCTCCTCCTGGCGGTGACGCGCCGGGACTGTGAGGAACACAGGAACTCCTCTACTGTGGAGGCTGTCAGAGACAGGGAGAGGAGGGAGAACGAGAGAGAACGAGAGAGAGAGAGAGAGAGAGAGAGGAGAGACTGAACGGGGGAATCGGGTGGCTGCAGGAAGGAAGGAGGAAACATCGGCAAATAATCGGGGATTTAGATTCATGTGCGAGCCTCGGAGACATGGGGACACACAGGGTCAGCTAATCGCCTTTACGGACCCTGGGGGAGAGAGGGCTGCAGAGGCTCGCAGCGGTACTGCTGACGCACTCGGTCCTGGATGTGGCGGAGAACAGATAGAGTTCAGTCGGACCGAGAGAGGAGACTGACCCGTGCCAGGATGCAAGGTCTGAGCTCGCGGGCCCACGCGTTCTCGGTGGAAGCGTTGGTCGGTAAAACGTGTAAGAGGATGAAAATAGAGAACGGAAAGGATGTAAGTTCAACGGGAGACACCGGGACCGATTCGAGCACCATCACACGCGAGCCGGAGGAACACGGTCGGTGCACCTCTCCAAGTCAGACCGCGCGCATTGCTTGCCTTTATTACGCCATATATAGGCCTTTCCCGAAATGTAACTAATAACTAAATGTTAAAATGTTACTAAGGGTTACAATTTTGTACCTTATTTTTTTAAATATAGGAATTCTACACTGCATATTGCTATAGCTATACTTTTTGCTTGGGGGAAGAACAGAAAACTATAGGCCTTATTGAACAGCAACTTTGTTTGAGTGTTCGTAAAATGATGAGAAACATTATCATTCATACTTTTTGTAAAAATTGATATAAGAATACAGCAGTTAAGAGTTTAATCTAAAATAATCATAGCAATGAATTGTCTTCCCGCAACACTTTATTTGATCAAATGTCCTAACTCGACCTTGCCTGACTCCAACATGTCAGGCCACAGTTGTAAAAAGCTTGTATATTGCTCATGAAATAATGCACCACATCTTACTAATATTTAATATATGTTGTCCATTTACTGTACATCTCATCAAAATTGTCTCCTTCATTTCTCAAAGATCATCCAACCGAGCAGAAACGGAAGGCCGGTTCGACTCCGAGGAGACCCGGGGAGGCTGGATCTGACCTGGGAGGAGAAGCTCGAAAACCAGGCGAGAGTGAGTGTGACCCGGAGAAAGAGGTCTGTAAGCCCGGGCAGAGTGAGTGTGAGCTGGGCAGAGAAGTCCGGGTGGAGCTGCAGGGCTCGGAGCTGTGGAACAGATTCCATGAGATCGGCACGGAGATGATCATCACCAAGGCTGGCAGGTAAGCCTGACACATGCACGCACGCACGCACGCAGGCACGCAGGCACGCAGGCACACACACACACACACACACACACACACACACACACACACGCACACACACACACACACACACACACACACACACACACACACACACACACACACACACACACACACACACACACACACACACACACACACACACACACACTGATTTGATCATAAGACTCATACTAGTCTAACTAGAAACTAGAAAGGCTGATGAAAATCTGATTTAAAAACTGGCTAATTTGGTTTAATTTGCAGTAAACTGTTCTCTTAAAGATGGGTTTAGCAAATTCTTATCTGTTTAATGTTTTGTGTATGTGTTTTAATGTTTTTTATTTATTTATTGTTTTATTATGGTTCAAAAGCACACAGCATAATTCTACATCGTTTTTAACACATCCCATCATTAACACATCGAAAAAAATAACATGTTCGCTATTAAGACATTTTAAATCCAACCTATGTATGATTCACATGCATATAACAGTCTCCTCAGCCGTCAACTCACTTTTCTGGAGAACAACAAATATGTTATAGGGAAAAAAAACACTAGGTCTTAGACTAACATATCACATTATTCATCTAAAGATTTTGGTTTTTGATCAAATATAACCTTTTATTTATGATTTATATAATATATTTTTAAAATTACATTTTTGCTCAATGCTGAAGCGTTTTCAATCCAATCTTTTCTAATTAGCCTGCTTTATTGTTGCAATAGCCTACATATTTCAGTAGGCCTATATATATTATTATATTACACCGTGTTACACGGTCCGTGTATCAGGCTATAACGATATCATAGCCTATATCCAACTATTTATAGGCTACATATGGCCTATGGAATTCGTGCTCTATTCATTTGATAGTTTCGGACCGAAGTTGGCCGTGGCAGTAATACGTTGCAGGATTTGTAACGAATCAATTATTTACTGCTTGCTGAAATGTATTTTATGAACAATATTCGATTATGATTCTAAAGCAATAAATCTTACCAGCTAAGAATGCCCTCGTGGCCCTTTGGTTTGAACTTCACCTTGACCGGAGTTGTGCAAGAAGTTCTCTGTTTTCACTGCGGTGTTTCATTACGCGCAACTGTCTGTCACCAAAAGCACCAAGATAAATCTGTGTTTCCCCCTTTAGCTAGAAATGAAAAATTCTGCAGATAATTTAATACCCGTTTTTTTTTTATAGGAAATTATTAATATCAATATTTATAGGGCATTTATTATCTTGGTTAATAATACCAATAAACTGTGCTCTTGTCAGGAGAATGTTCCCGTCGGTGCGAGTGAAGGTGCGAAACCTGGACCCGTGCCAGCACTACTACATCGCTATGGATGTCATGCCCGTCGACTACAAACGATACAGGTGTGTGTGTGTGTGTGTGTGTGTGTGTGTGTGTGTGTGTGTGTGTGTGTGTGTGTGTGTGTGTGTGTGTGCGCGTGTGTTCCGTTTGATTTGGCCCTAATTGTTATCACATAGGCCAAAGCTTGCAAAAGACAAAGCTCACCCGATAGCGTATCTTGTTAAGCAAATTGAAAGCAGTGTATCTGTCCACTCAGGTACGTCTATCACAGCTCGCAGTGGATGGTGGCGGGGAACACGGACCACTCGTGCATCGCCCCGCGCCTGTACGTGCACCCGGACTCTCCGTGCGCGGGGGAGACGTGGATGCGCCAGGTCATCAGCTTTGACCGCGTCAAACTCACCAACAACGAGATGGACGACAAGGGACATGTAGGTCATTTCTACTGAAGGCCGAATATTTGCTTTGCTATTATTATGGCAATCAAAGGCGACAATACGTGACGTTAGAATTATAAGGTTCTATCTCATTTTTTGTCAAAATTGAGTTTTTTACATAATCTGATCCATTAGGTGTTTATTAATGTCTGTGTGGTGTTATTTTTTAAATGTTGAAATGTTTTAGTTAGTAATTCCTAAAATACAAAGGTTCCATCTCACAAAACATAATGGAATGTAAAAACTTTGACGCTCAATATCTCTGAACTGCCCTAAACGGAGATAGAACCTTATAATTCTAAGCTCACGAATAATGTCTGAAATATTGGGAATACACAGATTCTCTTATCTCGCTTATGTTAACAAATTCACAGTATCAAACCGTTTAATTAGTTTCGGTTATGAAAGTAATTTTGCCAGTATAAGGTTGCCATAAAACATTGCTTGCCATAATACATACGGGATTTAGTCTTTTAACATGTTTTTTTCTGGTTTTACACAGCTTTTCCCCAAGATAGTTTTAGTTTTGCTTACTTGGGTAGTTGGATTTTATTTATATATCTCTTAGGTCAAGCCAGTACCTATAACAACATCCTCTGTAGATATTATATGTTTTGTATTTTTGTCAGTTTATTACATTTTATCAATGTTGATGTTCACGTTTTCATCATTATAATAGAATGCAAAAGTGGATCAAAAACTGATTGTAAAGAATTAAATGCAGACTGTCAGTTTATTATCAGTCTGAATTTAATGTTAATATTTTCACACAATAACAAAATGCAAAAGTAGATCAAAAAGTGACTGAAATGTATTTTATGTAGACAGTGTTTTCAGAAGGAGATACTGCATGCTGTGACAGGAGTCGGATTTGAGAGTCTGTGGGTGTTGGGGATTGTTGTCCTATAGACACAAAACAGACAATGCTACAAAATATAAGTAATGCTAAATGGAATATGGTTACTAATTAAGCAAAATCCAACTGCCGAGGTAATACCTTTAAAACCAGGAAACAACTTTTAAAAAGTGGAGCCTCCCTTTGAAATACAGTGCAGCAGATAGAAATGCCTGTTCTGTTCATTATATTTCTGTTACAACTTACATTGGTGGTTGGTGTTAAGATCTCTGTCTCGAATTATCCAGATCATTCTGCAGTCGATGCACAAATACAAGCCACGTGTGCACGTCATAAGGCAGGAGCCTCACACGGACCTGTCAAAGATGCCGTCTCTCCCGTCCGAGGGCGTGCACAGCTTCTCCTTCCCAGAAACCGAGTTCACCACTGTTACAGCCTATCAGAATCAACAGGTAACTGCCTCCACCTATCAGAACAAACAGCTTGTGAATGACAACCCATAAGAACCGGATGTTGCTATTTCACATGGAATAATCATGTCTATTCCAGAGAATTCTCCAAAAGTACTGGCAATTGGCTCTCCTCTGCTCAAAGCTGCAGAGACATTCCAAAGTTGTGTTTTGTTTCATCTGAGACATGAATATAACTTTATAATTCTCAATGAATTAGATTTGGAGTTAATGTTTGTATCAGTAACATGCAGAGAGCACTTATCATATGTCTGTGGCTACACCGTAGGGTCTGAATGACTCCTCACGGTGTTCTGGTGTTTTATTCACCACCTCTGGTCTGGTGTTGCTGTCGTCCCAATACCATATCAAACCTTCTGTTCTCTCAGTCATGTGACTGCTGCCTTACTCTGCTGTGGTCTGAACAGAATCCTGTGGGTCTCAGTGTGTAGAGGTGTGTCTGTGTGTGTGTGTGTGTGTGTGTGTGTGTGTGTGTGTGTGCGTGTGTGTGTGTGTATGTGCGTGTGTGGACATCATGAGTGTGTATGAATGTGTGTGTTGGCCTGCTCTGCTGTAGTTCTAGGATTTGTGTGTGTGTTGTGTGTGTGTGTGTGTGTGTGTGTGTGTGTGTGTGTGTGCAGGGTAGCTGACCCTACTGTTGGCTGGCGTCCCTCTGGTAACAGAGCCCTCTCCAGGGACTGCCAGCTCTTTTCATCAGGGTCCGTTTTACGAGCGGAGAACGTATTATTACAGAAGCCCAGTAACTGGCTGTGACTGGGCTGACTGCTGGAGTCCACAGCCGTTAAAGCAGCGTATAAAACCTGGAGTAACGAGTCCCTGCTCCCAGAGCCATGTTTAACATGGCTGCCCGCCCTGGGTGCTGCTGGGATCTGTAGTCGCAGAGGGACAGGCCGACTGCCCTGCACACTCCCATAAACTGATGTCATTGTTAGCTTTGCAGGTCATTCACAGAACAGCTAATACTCAACCATACTGTGGTTTCTCTCCTGGGCCAGATCACCAAGCTGAAGATCGACAGGAACCCGTTCGCTAAGGGCTTCAGAGACCCGGGCAGAAACAGGTACAGAACCCTCAATCTGGAAAATAAACACTTACAGGACATTAATACTCATTTTACACCAGAGAGTCTCGCTAGCTTGTTAAAATAGCTCAAAACGTTGCCCAGATTTGACTTAACTCACAGAGAGAACATTTCTATGTTGTTTGGAAGCTTTAGTGCAGGGGTGGTACTGATCTGATGAAACTTATGGGATCCAATGATGGCTCTGGGAAACATGGCCCTGGTTTATTGAGTGATATACAGTATGTGTGACCCCTGTCCTTCTGTCCATTTGTGTGTGTGTGTGTGTGTGTGTGTGTGTGTGTGTGTGTGTGTGTGTAGGGGGGTGTTAGATGGCCTGCTGGAGTCCTACCCCTGGAGAAGCCCCCTCAGTCTGGACTTCAAGCCCTTCACCTTCCAGTTTCAAGGTGCCACAGCCCCCCTCACCCCCACATCACATTCATAACAACATCCCCTCCGTCGCTATGGCGTCGATGCTAACACCCTGCTCTTGTGTTGTGTCTCTGTCAGCAGGGGGCTCCGGGTCGTCAGCCAGCTGCGCTTCTTCTCTGAAGAGTCTCATCCCTCTCTCCTGCTCTCCGTCCTCCCACCCCTTCGCCCTCTCCTCGCTCTCCTGCCAGGAGGCCGGCCTCCACGCCTTCGGCCTCCCCCTCTGCTGCAAGGCCTCCTCCCCCGTCTCCCCCCTGGCGGGCAGAGCCTACTTCTCCCCCGGGGCAGACAGACTGAGGGGGTTCTCCCCCGTGTCGCCCCTCTCAGACCTCTCCCTCCTCTCCGCGCTGCAGGGGAAGAAAGGCCCCCACTACAGGGACCCGTGTCTCCAGGGACCTCCGGGGGCCCCCTCCCCCTGCCTGATCCCCCTGCACGGTCCTCCTCACAGCGCCCGGGGGCCCGGCCTCCACCCTCACCACCCTGACGCCGCACCCCCCTACTGCATCTACCGCTACAGCCTTCCCCTCAACCCACACCTCAGCACTCTCTCTCGCCACGCCGCCAAGTTGTCGGAGGGGGGTACCACAGACTGTCTCCCTCGCCAGGTGCCCTGGCCCCCGACCAACCACTGCCTCTAGCACCCGGTGCCTTCAGCCCCCCCCCGCCCCCCCCCCATGCCCCCCCCCCCCCCCAACACCAACTTCAGCCCGCTAAGTGCCTAGCTTCAAACCGTCTCCACCGAATCCTAAACCCTCCTAAGTCCCTCTGAGACTGCCAGACTGTGACTGTGTTTCCCAGACCCAGACCCAGGCCCATGCCAGACTGCTGCACCAGTGAATGTAGTCTCTCTCTCTCTCTCCCAGACCACAAGAAGAGAGTGAGCTGTCAGGGGGAGGCAGAGAGAGAAAGAGAGAGAGAGAGAGAGAGAGAGAGAGAGAAAGTGCGCTGTGTGAATGGCAAGCTTTAATGGACATGGCTTTATTGAACAGCAGCACACACAATGGACCTGAATCAGAGCCAACAACCCCTCTACACTCTACACTCGTGTACACTTAGCCAGAGTCCATAAAAAGGGCTCCCATGTAAGGGCTCTGGCCAAAAGTAGTACACTTAGTGGATACTAAGGTGTCATTTGAGATGCAGCCTGAGTGTGAGTGTGCCTCTGGCTGTAAGCTCCACAAGACCAGTGGAGGTTGGATGTAAATGCATGGAACGGAATAAGGAAAGGTATCAAACACGTGTGTTCGGAAATACCATTCCTCATTCCATTCCATGCGTCACAATGAGCCCTGGCCTCCGATTCCTACCTCCACCAGCCTCCGACTGCCTCAGATCTAGCATTCCACTGCCCTGTCTAAGCCACAGACTATTACAATATTGGGACAGACAGTGTCAACGTAAGACTGAGGTATGTGACAACATACTGTACAGTACATGTGTGATATACAGTACCAGTCAAAAGTTTGGACACACCTTCTTATTCAATGTTTGTTTTATTTTTTTATGATTATTTTCTACCTAGATTAATAGAAGTCATCAAAACGATGAAAGAACACATATGTAATTATGTAGTAAACAAAAAAGTGTTAAACAAACCAGAATATGTTTTGTATTTTAGATTCTCGAAGTAGCCACCTTTAGCTTTGATGACAGCCTTGCACACTCTTGGCATTCTCTCAATCAGCTTGGTTGAGTGTGTGTGTGTCAGTCAATGGAAACGGAAACTGTGAACAACACCCAGCATTCTCTTCTCTGGAATATGTGGGAGAAAACCACTAAAAAAAAAGCAAAAGGTGGCTACTTTGAAGAATCTAAAGTCTAAAATATACAATATATTCTGGTTTGTTTAACAGTTTTTGGTTTACTACATAATTCCATGTGTTCTTTTGTAGTTTTGGTGTCTTCAGTATTAATCTACAATGTCGAAAATGATATATAAATAAAGAAAAACCATTAAATGAGAAGGTGTGTCCAAACTTTTGACTGGTACTGTATGTTTCTTTTAATTGACCATCAGTGCCGAAGAAAATATGTTGTTTGCGTCCCTCTGACCTGATGGTTGCCACATCAGTGTCCATCATCTTTTCTACAAGACGTGTAGACAGAGTGAATAATGAAACTGTTTTCTCTGAACTGTGTATATGAATATACTATGTATATCTCAGTCAAAACGCCAAATAATATATGTGATATACTGTATATGCCACTACATAAAGAAAAAATGCTTTTGAAACCACATTTTGCAGTATCCTACCATGCCTTCATGTTATGTAGATAGTGATAGATACAGAGAGAGAGATTTATCATTATCGATGCTTGTAAAAGAGTGAGTTACGCTGTGTCGTAAGGTACCTCAAGTTGGACCGTTACCCTGCACACCAGAACCCATGACAGAGAGCTGATCTCAGTCTCTATCGCAGGCTTGGACGCCCTCGACTGATCACATGGTGAGCTCATCAGGTCTCCGTGTGTTGTTGGCTCCTGGGAGCAGCCTCCAGGACCCCGCCAGGCAGTTTCCATTACCGCACTTTATTATGGATAATAGGCTAATCAGAGAAATATGGCGGTGAACTAGATTGTTCTTATGCAGCCTTCTATCCAGCTGAAGGACTTGGGGAAGGAGATCGATATGACCCTACAAACCTCTGTGTGTGTGTTTGGTTGGGAGGGGGAGAAGACAACAACAGAAAGTAACATGGCTGCAGAGCGCTTGTTAAGTCGTGACGTGTTTCCGGGTCCAACGTTGGCTGAGGCGCTGTCTTCGAAATGCCGAAATAATAATAATAATAATTAATTATATTTATATAGCGCTTTTCCGAGGCTCAAATACCCTGACAATATGGAGAAAACGGGAAAGTGTTGTGTCCCTTGTTGTATGAATAGATCCGAGTCTAAAAAAACGATTAAACTGTCATTCTACCGCTGTAGTTCACAGGTACTCTGGTGCGGGGAATTTCTGGTTTGGACCCGGAAATGGCTAAACGTCACTTTTGACGTCAGACTTAACAAGCGGCAAAGCACTATAACGTGTAGCGTTACCAGAAAATGCGATACTTTGAGTCGTTTCCATCAGCTATGTTTACGACTGTCATGGTGGTGGATGGTTGTGATTACAAATAGACGGATGTTAAAGGGACCCTCAGATGGAGTTAAAGATGCCGTAGACTAGGGTTGGAGTGTGGTAGCGGTGGGAGTCTTTTTTTGTTGTTGCTGGTCCAACCGAAGAGCCACACCCGGCCAGCCCGCTGATGTGATAATTCCTGCCTTTAGCTCCGAAAAACCCTGGATCATTCCTCCTTCCTTCGGCCGGTGGGGCGCAACGGAACAGAGGTTTAGCCAAAGCGGGGGGAAATGGCCCGTTTCCCGACAAACGCTCAAAACCGAACAGCAATTTACTTGTCAGAGCCGTGCATGCCAGCGAGCTAACGTGTGTGCCATGTGGAAATAGCAGGAAGTCGTTAATTGATGAATCTAGACTTTTTCGGAGGGGCATTGGGGGGGTATTCTCTGACAGGTCAGGTGGGTTTGTATCAGACAGCCCAGGCTTTGTCTCAAGACGTCAGTTAATCGTCGTTGCCTTCATACCGACAGCCGTGGGTTAACTATGCACCTGCTATTGAATAAAGTCTCAAAGTAAACTGGTCGTACATGAGAGATGTGATCCAATCAGCCCACCTGTCATGGCGGCTCTCAGAATGCTGCTGCCGCGCTGCTCTCTCCCCAGGCAGTCAATAACACAGGATTAGAGGATCTGCTTCTCATTAGGACTTCCCCTGTTACACACACACACACACACACACACACACACACACACACACACACACACACAGAGACAAACACACACACACACACACACACACACACACACACAGTAAGACAAACACACACACACAGACACACACACACGCACACGGGCACACACACACACACAGAGTGAGACAAACACAAACACACACACACACACACACACAGAGTGAGACAAACACACACACACACACACACACAAACATCAGCTCATCGTCAAGCTTTGACATTTAACAGAACGTTATAGAGCAACATCAGATGTGAAACTAACAAAGGTTTTAAACCCGTAGTTTAAGTTTGGTGAAAATCAACAACGTTTTACGACTTCAAATGTATGAATTTATTCAGGAACACAAATTATTGGTTTTGTCAATTAGTTTTCCATGTTGATAATGCACTCCATGCCCATGTAATTACCTTGAACATGGTGGCTGAAATAACATGGAAACAACGTCGACTCAACCAGCTTTGGCCCACTGGGAAGTCCCCAGGCCTCAGTGTTCAGAGTGATTGACAGGTGATACGGTGGGGGAAATGTGACCCGGGAGTCATTTGTTTCCAATCATGTGAAATGACATCCTGAAACAGGAGACACACTGAGCAGACAGGGGGACGTGTAAATATACTCTATCTTCATTAGATTATCATCCACCAGCAGAGACACACACGGGTCAGTTATCTCCTAATGGGGTCTGTATAGGTGCTGCCTCACACACACACACACACACACACACACACACACACACACACACAGAAACACACACACACAGAAACACGCACACACACACACACACACACACACACGCTCACACAGACACACACGCGCGCACACACACACACAAACACACACAGAAACACGCGCACACACACACACACACACACACAGCACATACAGAAACATGCACATGCACACACTTACACTCACACACTCACACAGACAGACAGACACACACACACAGACACACACGCGCGCACACACACACACACACGCACACCAGTGCAGTTCCATGCCCTCCAGACTTGCCTGTATTGGCTCTTTTTCTCATGGAGGTTTGTACTGGACCCTATTTTCTCTGCAAACTCAATAAAAGCAGGTTATTTATCAGGTCAGCTTATGGGACGTGACTGAGCCCAGCTGTAAAGTTGAAAGTGAAACCAGCTGTGGCTGAAATTCAATTACACTTGGCAAGTAATGTGAAAAGCAAAGGCAGTTTAACAGCTTATTAAGCAGTCTTCTGCTGCTCTATCAAACAGTCTACTTCTGCCGTATCAAACTGCAGGTCTCGCTCCGGTAAAACCTCCTCTCCTCTCCTCTCCTCTCCTCGCCTCTCCTCTCCTCGCCTCTCCTCTCCTCTCCTCTCCTCTCCTCCCCTCTCCCTCCATTCCCCCCTCCTCTCCTCGCCTCTCCTCTCCTCTCCTCTCCTCTCCTCGCCTCTCCTCTCCTCTCCTCTCCTCCCCTCTCCCTCCATTCCCCCCTCCTCTCCTCTCCTCCCCTCTCCCTCCATTCCCCCCTCCTCTCCTCTCCTCTCCTCTCCTCTCTTCTCCTCCCCTCTCCCTCCATTCCCCCCTCCTCTCCTCTCCTCTCCTCCCCTCTCCCTCCACTCCCCCCTTCTCTCCTCTCCTCCCCTCTCCCTCCATTCCCCCCTCCTCTCCTCTCCTCTCCTCTCCTCCCCTCTCCCTCCACTCCCCCCTTCTCTCCTCTCATCTCCTCTCCTCTCCTCCCCTCTCCCTCCATTCCCCCCTCCTCTCCTCCCCCCTCCTCTCCTCTCCTCTCCTCTAGATCCAGACTCTCCCCTCCCTCCATTAGTCCTGTCCTTCAGTCCTTCTCTCAGACTAGGTGTAAACAGCCAGCTCTAACTCTGCTCCTCACCTCAGTAAAACCCCCTGATTGGTTTAAGTAGAGGCCAAGTGTCTGTGATCCTCCTCTGGAGTCCAACACACCAGTGGACTGATGAACGATCCAGCTTTCTGTGTGTGTGTGTCTCTGTGT
>NC_137688.1:13227854-13230354 GCF_963989245.1 Nansenia antarctica
TCTAAGGGTGTTGGAAACAGCAGGAGGCTGTTTAACCTTAATCGTGGTCTGGGGAAGGAGGACTGACAGGACCAGCTGGGATGGTGTGTGTGTGTGTGTGTGTGTGTGTCAGGCAGTAAACCAAGATTAAAAGCAGCGTTAACACATCTGACAGGAAATGCTGGTCAAGAGGTGAGTGGAAACTGGGGAAAGCCCTGGACTGGAGCGATTAGACACACACACACACACACACACACACACACACAAACACACACACAGAGGCAGATGGGAAGAGGGAAAGCCCTGGGCAGTAGCGATTGGTCACACATGCCCGGCGATACCCGAGCAGAACCAATCAGCTCAGCTTCCTGTGTTTGACCTGACCCCTCACACACAGTAATTGAATGTTTCAGGCAAGGAGGGAGGGAGGGAGGGAGGGAGGATGGGAGAGAGGAAGAGAGGAAGAGAGAGGGGGGGGGGGGGAGAGAGGAGGGGGGAGTGCAGTCTTATCGTAGAATGTAGAACAAGTGCATTCAGATAAGGAGGGAAAAAAGTTGGTATGAGTAGTGATGTTCATACTTCTCCACTGAACCCAACCCCTGTACTGCCCCCTGCTGGTCACTCTGGGTTCCTACACGTGGTCGTGTGTGTGTAAATGGACTGCACTTATATGTGTGTGTGTGTGTGTGTGTGTGTGTGTGTATGTGTACAGTATGTGTGTGTGTATGCGTGTGTGTGTGTGTATGTGTACAGTATGTGTGTGTATACGTGTGTGTGTGTGTTGTGTGTGTGTGACTCAGAGAGGTGTCTCCCCCGTGGGTGCGGGGAGAGAGCGGATACACACGTTCCAGCGGTCCTCTGATGAACTACGTCTGCCTGCCTCTCAGCAGCCCCCCCCCCCCCCCCCCCCCACCTCGTCACCACCCAGGAGAACACTACCGGTCCACCGGATCCCTGCCTGTCAGCAGCCACAAACCCGCTAGGAAACACTCTCCCCCCGTACAGAGAGAGGACACACACACGCAGCAAACACACACAAACAGCTTTTCCAAATCAACACCTCTCTGAGTCATACGCACAGGCCCTGTAGAGACCAGCAGGGAGTCATGGGAAAACAAGCAAAAGGAAAACACACACACACACACACACACACACACGCAGACACGCACGTACACACAGAGGCAGCCAACCTGTCCGTTGGAAAATCTCACACTCCAACACACATATTCCCCAGAATGGGGCTAAAACAGGAGCTAACTAACTAACAGCACATCTGGTGAAAACGTCTGAGTGCAGATGGACGACACACACACACACACACATATGCACACGCACTCGCACAAACACACGCACACGCACACACACACACACACACAGGCATACACACACACACACACAGATGAAAGTTGTGTTTTGCTTAACCTCTCCCTGTGTTTTAACCGTTCAGTCATGATTAACGTATTAAAACAGAAATCCTAACATTCCTGAGACTTCCTCCAGCCCCCCAGTTACACCAGAGAGATCACTGGGAGTTCAGACCTGTCCAACACAGAAGACAGAGAATTAGAATTCCTCATAAATGAAGTCTGCTCCTGACAGATGATTGACAGATGTTGGACCATGGGGGTCACTGGGAAATGGGAAGGGTTCCGGATCATTCCTGTCCCCAACAGAGGGAATGGAGGGAGGGAGAAACACACACACACACACACACATTGAATTACAGACTAACCGCTCATCAAACTGTCTGTGGCAATAAGCATAATGGAGACTTGTGTCTGTCAGGGGAGGGTGTGTGATGACTGGGCTTGTGTGTGTAGGTGTATAAGTTTGTGTGTGATGATGATTAGGCAGGACACAGTTTTTCTCAGGGTCAGGGGTGGCAGTGTGCCGTTCTCCTAGGGTTCTGTAGGGCTATGTGTGTGTGTGTGTGTGTGTGTGTGTGTGTACACACACACGGTCAGCACCTGTAATAGCTCCCAGCTGAGTCCCCCCCTCTCCCAGGGAGGTAATGAGGGGCTGGGCGTGTGTGTGTCTGTGTGTGTGTGTGTGTAATGAGGCACTGGCATGCGAGCGGCGGAGGGCCGCTTCCTCCACAGGTGACACCTTTGACCTCTCATCTGTTTCCTGTTGGAGGAGAAACAGGGGAGGGAGGCAAGAGGTGAGAGGGAGGAGAGAGCATGATGGAGGGAGGTAGACCAGGGAGGTAAAGATGGTCAGGGGATAGGGAGAGAGAGAGAGAGAGGAGGAGGGGGGGGGGGCTGGTATGAAAGCTAGTCATTGAGAATTGGGTAAGCAGGCGTAATGGCCCAGGGACAGCTGTGTGGGAGACTGACAGGTAGAGAGAAAAGAGAGTGAGAGCAATGACAGAGAAGGAGAGAGGAAGGATATAAAAGAGGAGGGTGTGATTGACAAGAGAGAGGGAGGGATGGGAGTGACTACCAAATAGAGCAGGTCCTTGTGTCTGAGGGACTACACCCGCACACGCGCACACGCGCACACGCACACACACACACACCAA
>NC_137688.1:13235354-13242854 GCF_963989245.1 Nansenia antarctica
TGCAGCTTGTTACTTTCTTCCCTCTTGGATAACTTGGCGAAGTTAGCAAACATGCTGGTATTACTAAGGCTACTATTAGTATGTGGGGCCACACACGTTACCCCAAGCAAATGATGGCACTAGCTAATTCAGTTAGCTAAATGTAACGGCCTCAAACAACTAATAGGCTGAACAACTTGACTTACAACTTTAACTTCGTTTATTCTGTTCAACTGACAACTAACATAATTGCTAGCTGGCTATCAATTTCACTCCAGTAACAGGTTTACAGTGACAGTTATGGTTAGAAAGAATATGGCTGCGTCCGTAAATTCGCTCTGGAAACCTGAGCAGCACTCATGAAATGCCTCTTGTCCAATCCAATGACTCGGGTGTCTTTATGACGTTGTACCCAGTGTGCGCTCCAGCGCTCAGCCAATGACTTTTATAACGTTTGTTAGCTATAACATACTTAGCAAACCTTAACCATCCCATGAAAGGATACTGTCCATATTCGACATGGTGGAAGTCACTCTCGTGGTTTTTCTTTGACAGTAAACAGGTCACAAAGTGTCCAAAACCTACAGATATGTAAATATACAGATATATATATATATATGGAAATGAATTCATCCACTCTCTGTTTGTTTAGATTTTCCAGGGGACTGACTGACTGCTTCAACTTCCGGCTACATCCGCGTCATAGCTTCACGAGTCACGAGTCTGAGCACCGTGCTCGCTCCGCTGACGTCACAACAACCGTTCCGGGCGCTCACCGGGGGCGCGTGTCCAAAGCAGACCGTTTTTTTTTTTTTAAATAGATTTTGTGCCGCGTCGGTCGGTTGTGGTACATGTCTAGTGACGTCATTCTTATTTTGGGAAAAAGGAGTAAATTGACCTTTTCATCTGGCGCGTTTTGCTTTCAGCGCTGCATGGGTTTTTCCTCTTTTAGCCTTGATGACCCGTCGCGTTGGCCAGTACAGAGGGAGTATTGTCCCTCACAGATACGAGTCTACTATTCCCTCGGTAGATTAGGCAGGGCTGGGGAAGAGAGGAGGGATAGAGGAGGGCGGGGGGGGGGGGATTAGGGGAGATAGGAGGAGAAGAGAGTATTAGGGGAGATTAGAGGAAATGAGCGGAGGTGGGGGGAGATTCGGGAGGGGGCATTGGTGACGTGGACAGTTGTGTTGGGAAGGAGGGGTGAGGATTGATGGTCGGGTCTGCGTCTAGTCTCCAACACGGGATGACTCACCCACTGGGGTGGTGGGGGGGTTGTTGTTTAGGGAATTCCATGGGAAGCAGTAGCTATAGCCTATTTCTAGATTCCTAGACTCTTATTATGGTGGTTATTTTACAGCCCAATGTTCGACACAAATATATAAAGACATATTCTCTATTGGTGCTGAAACGACCGAACCCATGCATGCATGACCCATCCAGTCTCCTCTCTCCTCGCTTCCTCTCAATTTTCTAAATCCATAATCTCGGGCTACTGAAAACCCTCTCTCACACACATGTGCAACATCCCTCAGTCACTTTAGTCTGGACGGTGTACGGCTGTTACTTTCGTTACTATAACCTTTTATCTTCATATTATTGTGCTACATGGAACGCACTTATCATCCATAACAGCTGTTATAGCACTAATGCCTGCTGCTGCCCCCGCACTAACGTTGTGTGACTGTAGGAGCGCGAGCCCTGGATGGACCACCCTTAACGGGGATGACGCCAGCCAGGGTCGCCATGGAAACTGCGTTACGTTTATGGGCTCGCGAGCAGAAAACAAGAGCGAGACACTGGAGAGTTTTCATTCATTTCAGCACCACGCGCCTCACGGACAGCTCCCGCGATCTCTACTGATCTGCATGACCCAGCCAGCCAGAAACAGTCAGAACAACAGCATCCTCCAGTAAGTCCAGTTGGACTCCTCATCCCCGGACTGACTAAAACGAACCATAAAACCCACTGGATCTGACCATTGGTGGATGATAGCTGTCTGAGAGGGACCGCTGTGCCTGTCTTGAGAGACCGGCGATTACAGGTGAGTTCTGGAGAGGCTGATGAGGTTCTGGTTCTGTTTAGTAGCCTAACTTGTGCATGCCAGATAAAGCTTCGGTGTTAGATGTCTCAGTTTAAACTTGTTGCAGCCAACTTTCAGAACTTTATTACTACATTAACATTTTCAATTTTCGTGCTACATTTTTGTAGTTCCATCTTCTGATAATAATAGTAATATTATGACTAACCTAGATTGCCCAGTGCTGTCTGGTTCATGTGTAAACACCTGCAACACGCCGACCTGCATGCATGCAGCTAAATGCCAATTTATTATCAATGAATGTGCCACAAAAACGCAACAGATTCATAACTAGGCTACAATCCGCTCACACTCGTCTGGCTCGTCGGACGGGAAAATATCTAAACATCTAAACAGAGAGTTGAAGGTGTCACCATGCTAAACTTTCCGAGAAAAGCTAATATTTCGCTGATCTACGTGAAATCCCATGCTCAGTTCTGAAACATCACTTTCGCATTATTATTGCGAACCAACATCACTGCAGCAGTGTAAACTCGTGAGCTTAGAATGATAAGGTTCTATCTCCGTTTAGGGCAGTTCAGAGATATTGAGCGTCAAAGTTTTTACATTCCATTATGTTTTGTGAGATGGAACCTTTGTATTTTATGAATTACTTACAAAAAAAATCTACATTTTAAAAATAACACCACACAGGCATTAATAAACACCTAATGGGTCAGATTATGTAAAAAACTCAATTTTGACAAAAATGGAGATAGAACCTTATAATTCTAACGTCACGAACTGCCGTGTGTCGGTGCGTGTGGCGGGGGGCGCGCAGGGGCACATCTCCACGTATGAGTCACACTGGGCTGTTTGAGGGAGAGCGAGAGAGGCAGAGGGGCGGGTGGGCAGCGGGATACAGACACAAACAATACCCCGCAGCCTAGCCTGTCTTTCTCCAACAACGTCCTTCCTTTCTCTCAAATCTTTTTATACCTTACCCGTTCCTCTTTTTCCTCTCTATAGATCTCTCTTAGTCATCCCTCCTATGAACTCTCTGGACATAGACTATGTCATTTGTCCATGTTCCCTATTTCCCTAATATGAAAAATAAAAAAATAAAAAATTTGTTTACAAGGCTATGTTTGTTTGTGTTGACTGTACCACACTTAGTTGTTATAGAATATGTGCATGTGATAGCTATTGCGCAGGGAGAGAACCTAGCTGGTACACTCAGAAGTGGTCTTCTAGATTAGATTATGACACTCCCAAAAGAGAGACCCCCCCCTCCCCAGGCGAGACACTACTGTGGCTGGACAGGAAGGGAAGTCAAAGCATAGTCAGACTTCAGACGAACTTGTTAAATGTCTCACAATCTTCTAGAGAGTTTGTGAGCTATGGCATCAAAGATCAGTGCTCCAATGGTTTTGGCCTCTACGTCAGAGATGGTTGATGCATGAGAACCTATAGCCTGAGATCTGAAGACGCTTGTATATGTTCACCTCCGAAGCTAGCTTTAGCTCAGTGGGCCAATAGAGCTTTCTGGTAGGCAGGAGACCCGTTTGATCACACAGAGGATTGCTCTGAACACACCCTGACCATTAGAGCAGAACATTGACATCATAGTTGGAGTGTGTTAGTCTTAAATTAAACTCTATTATCTGCCATTATGCCTCTGCTGTTTACTCTTCCTGTAGCTAATGAATCACAGTCTTCGTCCTGTAATTGTCTCATTAAGTAATAGCTATTAAGTACAGTAAACAGAACACTCATACACAACACAACACACACACACACACCTACACACACACACACACACACGCGCACACACACACACACACACACACACACACACACACACATACATATCAGGCACTGATGTGGACTGACAGCAGGTTAGTCTCATGTGTCAGGTGGTTGTAGTTTGATTGATCGACAGCACTGACAGGTGGTGTGTGTGTGTGTGTGTGTGTGTGTGTGTTGTGTATGAGTGACAGGAGGAATAGACAGGGAAACACACAGGCTGGTGTGTTATTATCGCACAGGGTTTTCATTATCTCTCAGTGGTCAATTCATTTAGTCTCACATCAATGCCCATAGGAAATGGCACTCTGATAAACAGACTGACATTCAACAGTGTGTGTGTGTGTGTGTGTGTGTGTGTGTGTGTGTGTGCTTGTGTGTGTGCTTGTGTGTGTGTGTGTGTGTGCGTGCGTGTGTGTGCGCGCGTGTGTGTGTATGTGTATGCTGTCTATGCAGATCTATAAGTATTTAATGTAAATGTATAATATATGTGCATGAGTTATTGTTAGTGATGTGTTGTACATGCAACATGTCACGTGCTCCACAGACCCAGGCGTAAAAACACATGTGTGTCTTTAATTAGTATTGATGTGATTAATGCATGCTGCTGGCGATGACTCACTCAGCTTAACTCTTTCACCTCTGGAGGAAATACAATCAATAGACACAGACTCAGATCGTCTGGTTTCAACTGTTTCCTTGACCACTAAGAGTCTTTTTTAATTATCTGCTGCTTTTTGGTAGCAGATCTCTCTTAAAGATTAGATTTGACCTCAACGAGACTTGCTTGCGTAGCAAAATTAAATTACTTTTGAAATATAAACACAGTGGTATCGTTTTGTCAAGATTACCTATGAATGTATGAAACCTCTCCTCAGCATGGCTCAGAGTCTCTGAACGAGACAGTGCCAGTAAAGCAGGGTTGAAGAATGTTGACGCAGAACTCATCTACATCTGATGTCAGTGTGTTCAACACAACAACATTAGCATATTACAAAAGCTGTCAGCCAAGCTGTGAGGAACAGACAGCTGAGAGGCCAGCAGCATGTGAATGAATAATGTGTGTGTGTGCCTGGGTGTGTGTGTCTGTGCCTGTTGTGCGTAAGTGCATAAGTGGCTGCCTGTGTGTGTCCCTCCCTGCCTGCGTGCTTGCCTGCGTACGTGCGTGCAGGCATGTTTATGTGAGTGTCGGCACAATCTCTTTGTTCGACTGTCATGGTTATGGAATTATGATACTGCTGCTGTTTCATGAAAACCTCAAAAATAATCAGGAATGGAACATATTCTAAGAATAACATTTAGCGTACACTGTCAAGAATAGGGGCCACAAGGAGAGAGCTTGTAGTTTATAGCTCTCTGTATTTGAAGTGTTATCAAAGGTAAAGGCGCTAAAGGGCACAGGTTGTTTTATTTGCACTGTGAAATCTGTTCCTGCAAGCTTCCGAGCAACAGTGTACATACCCTCATAAACCTTTACTACTCTAACCTTTGAGAATGGATTAACTACTTAGATAATTCACTCTCTCTTTCTCTCTCTCTCTATTTCTCTCTCTCTCTCTCTTTCTCCCCCCCCCCTCCCCCCCCCCCCCCCCTCTCCATCTCTCAGGGCAGCAGTATGTCGGATCAGAGCACTGCTCGGCGGTTCCACAGCCTGTCCGCCGAGCAGGTGGCGGTTCTAGACCAGGTTCTGTCGGAAGTGGTTCCGATCCACGGCCGCGGGAACTTCCCCACACTGGAGCTCCGCCCCCGTGACATCATCGCGGCGGTGCGGGCCAGCCTGCAGACGCAGGGCATCCACGTCAGGGACGTGCGTCTCAACGGCTCTACGGCCAGCCACGTCCTGGTCAGGGACAACGGCTCCAGCTACAAAGACCTGGACATCATCTTCGGGGTGGAGCTTCCCAAGCAGGAAGTCTTCCAGGTAGGGCTGGGAACCCATGACTCATACGCTGCCATCTAGAATAATCACCTCACACTGGGTGATAGAATCAAATATCATAGAAATAGTAGTATGAATAGCTTCCTGATGTACGATGCAGACAAATGTCGGGATACACCAAATCATATTGTAATCTAGCCAAAACATTGTGATGTACCAGGAACCAAAAAAATTGTCATATCATGTGTTGCAATTCTCCAACTGTGTTAATGTCCTATCGCAGGTGATCAAGGAGTCCGTGATGGGCTGCCTGCTGGACTGCCTGCCTGCGGGGGTGAACCGTGAGAGGATCAGCAGCTCCACTATGAAGGAGGCCTATGTTCAGAAGATGGTGAAAGTGTTCACGGAGCACGACCGCTGGAGCCTCATCTCCCTCTCCAACAACAGCGGCAAGAATCTGGAGCTCAAGTTTGTGAGCACTCTCAGGCGGCAGTTTGAGTTCAGTGTCGACTCCTTCCAGATCATTCTGGACAGCATGCTGGAGTCGTACCTGAAGGAGGAGGAGTCACGACAGGCAGCCATACACCGGGAGACCGCAGACCACGCTTCACCGGATCACAGGGCGGAATCCCACGATACGGAACACTCAGAGCGGACGGAACACTCAGGGAAGACGAAGCAGGCGGACCAGACGGAACACTCTGTCGAGACGGAACACTCAGACCAGACGGAACGCTGGAAAGAAACGGATCAATCAGACCAGACAGAACACTCCGTTGTGACCGAGTGCCCGGATGAGAAAGGACACGCAGACAAAACTGAACCCTCAAACCAGACCGAACATTCAGATGAGACGGAACATTCAGATGAGACGGAGCCTTCAAAGTGTCTAGACAGTAGTCGGAGCGGGGATGAACGTGAGAGAACACAGGAGCCTACAGACGTGGTATCTATCTCAAGGCGCATAAAGAAAAAGCAGAATAAAAACAAGTCCGGGCAACATGACCGTGTCTCAGACACTCAGGGAAATGTGTGTGTGTCACCCTCCATCACTGAGACTGTGGCCATAGCATCTGTAACAACAGATCCACCTGTAGAGACAGACCCAAAGACATGGACAGGGACAGAGACACAGACCCAGACACAGACGCAGACACAAATAGAGACAGGGACAGAGTTAGCAACAGAGGCAGAGGCAGAGGCAAAGACACAAATAGAGACAGGGACAGAGTTAGCAACAGAGGCAGAGACAGAGACAAAGACACAAATAGAGACAGAGGCAGAGACAGAGACAGAGACAGAGACAGAGACAGTGACAAACACAGAGACAGAGACAGAGACAGAGACAGAGAGAGAGGCAGAGACAGAGACAGAGACAGAGACAGAGACAAAGACAAACACAGAGGCAGAGGCAGAGGCAGAGACAGAGACAGCGACAGAGGCAGAGGCAGAGACAGAGACAGAGGCAGAGACAAAGACAGAGACAGAGACAGAGACAGAGACAGAGACAAAGACAGAGACAGAGGCAGAGGCAGAGACAGAGACAGAGACAGAGACAGAGACAGAGACAGATACAGAGGCAGAGACAGAGACAGATACAGAGACAGAGACAGAGGCAAAGACAAAGACAGAGACAGAGACAGAGACAGAGGCAGAGACAAAGACAGAGACAGAGGCAAAGACAAAGACAGAGACAGAGACAGAGGCAGAGACAAAGACAGAGACAGAGGCAGAGACAGAGACAGAGGCAAAGACAAAGACAGAGACAGAGACAGAGGCAGAGACAAAGACAGAGGCAGAGGCAGAGACAGAGGCAGAG
>NC_137688.1:13247854-13305354 GCF_963989245.1 Nansenia antarctica
GTGAGACAGAGAGAGAGAGAGAGAGAGAGAGAGAGAGACTCACCCCTCCTTTCCTTGTCCTTCCCTCTATCGTGCCTGTCTCTCTCCTCAGCTCCACTTCACACCACCGATTAAACCAGGGGAGAGACTGGGGAAAGGGGGCCGCAGGCTCTATTTGTCTGTGTGTGTGTGTGTGTGTGTGTGTGTGTGTGTGTGTGTCTATAGGTAGTCATACATACTGTATCCCGAGGGTGCCAACATATACGGAGGCAGAGAGAACAATGAAATGAGATTAGATTAGATTAGATTGTACTTTATTGTCTACATGCACAGAGGTTAGTTTTGCCTCACATGCTCCAACAAGATAAGTGGTACATAAAACATATTGACACGTAAAACATATAAGAACACAAGGCAGCCAAACACAACAAGTACAATCCATAAGACACATTGATATTACGTTCATACGCAGCCGTCAAATACATCTAGTCCATTATGGTCAGTTTTTGCACATTCCACTGTCCGTTCATGTGGCGTTATTTGGACTGTATTTCACAGACCCCCCCCCCCCAAGCCATTTGTCCACTCCAGGTTTCCATAGAGACACGGAGACAAGACACTGAGACAAGAAACAGGGAGGGGCTGTGAGAGGAGAGGGAGAAGGAAAGAGAGATGGAATAAGCGATAGGAGGGTGGAGAGAGAGAGAGAGAGAGGCGGGAGGGGGGGGGGAGGGGTGTTGAAGGAGAAGGAGAGTGGGGGATGTAATAGAGAGAGAGGGGGGGGATGGTTGTCAGGACCTCAATCTCAGGGGAGTCACTCTGAGGTGGCTGAATGACGTCAGCAGAGACGTGCACATTACGCACACACACACGCACCGCACACATCACTTTCCTTAATGGCTTTGTCCCCCTCCAACCCACACACACGCACACACACACACACACACACACACACACACACACACACACACAGAGAGAGAGAGAGGTATATACATTATCTGGTTTAATTTCAGTGTGTTCAGGGTTGGCAGCTTTCATTACAAATAATAACCAACAGCCAAAGGTTGAACCACAAGGCTCTTCGTGGCACAAACACCAGATACTTGTTATCTTATATGTTATCCTGTCGGCGTGACGACCTCACACCCCTGACGGTGTGATGCAGAGCCTGTCAACTGTCAGCAGAGCCTGGCCAACGACCAGCCACAACCCCTCGCATGACGGGGGGGACCGTGTGGTCACACTGTCCATAGGGGACTGGCGGCCATGGCCCATGACGGGCAGGGACAGGAAAGCGTCTCTGTGGCTTGCCACTCGAAATGCCACTGTCTGTTAGTGTCCCAGTGGAGGCAGAGACCAGAGGACGGGCTCACGGTAATGCATGGCACGGAATGAGGAAAGGTGTCTTTACAATGGGCCTGTCCTCCGATGTCTACCTCCACCAGCCTCCCCCTAGTACAGACTCAGTATAATGGGGGGGAAATGCAAGCCTGTGTGTGTGATCCTGATTTATCATAGATGCCAAGAGTTTATTATTTTTTTAACCAGGTAAGTAATTGAAAATAGATTCCCCATTTCACTATAACAGTCTAATGACCGACACGTCCGTGCCACGATCGATAGCCTTACCCTCCTTCCTGCGTCCCCCCACTTCTACCCCATCATCTCTTCTCTTCTCCATCCCTCGCTCACAGTCTCTCACATGCAGCTGCTATCCCCCCCCCACCCCGGTATGACTCAGTCCTCTCTGAGCTGAAGGTGCAGGAGTATTATAAAAAAAAAAAAAAAAAGCTAAAACCTCTCAGAAGAACCAGCCAAGAAAGCAATTTAAAAGCAGAAAAAAGGCAGTCATTAACAATCCAAGATCCAAGTGGCTGCCACATCCTCAGCCCTAATGTTGATACACACATACACAGACACACACACACACACACACACACACACACACACACACAGACACACACACACACACACACACACAGACACACACACACACACACACACACACACACACACACACACACACACACACACACACTCTCTCTCTCTCTCTCTCTCTTCATATTAATATATGCTTACTTTGCCCATTAATTCAGTCTTCTGCATTATAACAAAATGTTTTACTCTCGGTCAGACTGAATGTTTCAGAGTCAGTTCTTGTTCCTCCATAGGTGTGTGTGTGTGTGTGTGTGTGTGTGTGTGTGTGTGTGTGTGTGTGTGTGTGTGTGTCTGAGTGTGTGTGTGTGTGTGTGTGTGTGTGTGTGTGTGTGTATGTTGTCACTGCTCTCCCTCTCTCTCTCACACACACATGGGTGAACTCAAATAATCCAAAGACCTGGTTAAACTTAACACAGTCTGGAACAAAAATCCAAAGTCCAACTCAGATAAAAAAGAATACTATCTGGATTACATTCAGTGCATTTCCGTTTAATTGACTGTATTCTACCAAATGCAAAGCCAAATATAGAAAAGACTCAAATAAAATGTTATTTCCATCCTAAAATGGAAAATTGTCCTTTGTGAGGTATATAGCGTTACAACTCGTCATACAAACACACATTAAATACATATATATACAGTGCATATTGCATAAACACGATGTTTTAAATACACAGGGGCATACATGCATACATATCTACACATGACGTCATAGATGTTTATGCATACATTTTTTTTTTTTTTACATCTGTTTATTTCACTTTTCCATGTAAATGTGGGTTCATTTGAAGGTGTCACTGAGTCCTCTATTTCTTCATATCCTAATTGTTTCACTAATCATGGGTCAGGTCGTCATTCTTAACTCTGTCCAGTTAGTCTGTTTGTGACGAGTCTGATGACTCATGCTCATCAAGGAACCCATGGGGTCAGTGAGAGGTTATCTCATTCATTATGTATGAAACGTTTAGTGTTGTGCGTCAAGATGCTGTTTGCCATGTCACAGAGAGACAGGCAGAGAGAAAGAAACACACATGCACGTGTGTGTGTGTGTGTGTGTGTGTGCATGTGTGTGTGTGTGTGTGTGTGTGTGTGTGCATGTGTGTGTGTGTGTGTGTCGCTGCTGCAGTTAAAGGTGCCACATGGATCGACAGGGAGACTAGGGGGAGGAGGGGTGTGAGTGTGTGTGTGTGTGTGTGTGTGTGTGTGTGTGTACTGATTGACGTCACACCCACCCACTCGTTTCCATCTCTTGAATAGATCCCTCACCTGCAACAAGCTCCGCTCGCAAGCATGCCCCCTCTCTCCCTCTCTCCCTCGACTCTTCTCCCTCTCTCCCTCTCTCTCTCTCTCCCCCTCCCCCACACCTCCTCTTCTCCCACAGAGACAGACAGCAGTCCATCCAGAAGACACACAGGGCTGTTTAATGAAGGACACGGTCACAGTAGAGCCCTGTGGATCCCGTCATCCACTAACATCATTCAGGTGTGAAAATATTTCGACACAAGCTGTGAAACATCACGTTAATGTGCACACATGCCATTTGGTCTACTACGCTAACAACATCTCAGTCACGCTTGAATGGATTTGTGAATGGTTTATGTGCTTGGTCTCCCTGTGTGTGATGTGTATGGAGTGTGTGTGTGTGTGTGTGTGTCTGTATGCAAGCCTGTGCACACGTGTGTGCTTGTGTGTGTGTGTGTGTTTGTGTCTTTCTCTCCAAACACTCAGCCATAGTGACAGTGGACGCTGGTAACCGTGGCAATTGGAGAACCATGTTTGTGACAGCGGGGAAAAAGTCACTTCCTCATCAAAGGTCAACCTCATCCTTCACACCCGCCGCCCAAAACACCCTCCCCCCATCCCCCATCCCCTCCGCCCCTCACCTTGTGTTTAACCTGAACCGTCTGAGCAGGGGGTCTATGACGGAGGGACACTGTGTGGTGTGAGTGTGTGTGTGTGTGTGTGTGTGTGTGTGTGTGTGTGTGTGTGTGTGAAGCGAGATCTCAGTATCAAGGCAGTGTGAGAGCAAAAGAAGAAGGGATCACAGGAGTGGATGGACGGAGAGATGGATCGATGGTGATGGAGACTCAAAGTGAGAGATGAAGGCCTGTAAGAAGAGAGATAAAAGGGTGTGGAGCAGCTCCCCACAGCCAACAAAGACCCTTCCTACAGTGTGGGATCTGAGGAAAGTGCCACACACTCACGGTCGGATCAATAATGGCTCTCTATTAGCTTTCATCACACAGATAGAGTTAAGATACACACTAAGATATCATAAATACAGATATTTATATAAGATGTTTTTATTTATTTGTAATTTTACTTTAGTTGGGAGGCTGTTCTAAAGTCTAAGATCTGTACTATGTACACTATGAATGTAGGCATGCGATGTGTATATAGTGCTATCTGTAGATATGTGGTTAGTAAATGGTAAATAAATGGTAAATGGACTGACTTATATAGCGCCTTATTCCAAAGCACTTTACAATGGCCTCTCGTTCACCTATTCACACACACATTCACACACTAATGGTGGCAGACTACCATGCAAGGCGCCGGCCCGCCCATTGGGAGCAATTTGGCGTTTAGTGTCTTGCCCAAGGACACCTCGACATGTGGCCAGCCAGGGTTCAAACCGCCATTCTGCCGACCTTGCGATCATTGGATGCCGACTCTACCTCCTGAGCCACAGCCACCCCAGCCGATTAGCAGGGGTGAGCTCTGGCACGAAGGCTTCTGGGTAAATGTTGTGCAGGTACCAAGTGATGTTTTTGCAATTTAGCTGCTTTTTCAGTTGGAGGCGTTCTGAGATGTCACCATAATGTGTTCTGACTGAGGAAACAGGAAGTGGAAACAAAGATGGAGATTATTACATTACAGAAATGTACCCCTAAGATACACCTGCACCAAACAGGGACTCATGGGACATAGCTCTTGAGGCTTTATTGTGTGATACGTAAATATACCTGCCTGATAAGACCATTCTCTACTGGGAAACACTGAAATTGTCACTTCCCATTTCATAGCATTCACCTCCACACTAGTGTTTAACAGTACAGTTTTCAATGTGTTCAATAGAGGTAGAGTCATTGTTGTAGTGTATTATATTTTACTTACACACACACAAGCATGGGTACATGGTATGGGCCTGTTCTAATGACAAGGGGGGTTGATGACACCTTGTAAACACATCCTTTGTCTTAAGGGCCATATGTTCTTGCCTCAGGAAGTGCTGTCCATATATGGGCATTGTTAGAATGACTTCCTGTGAATCTGACTTGAACTTTAACCTGGAATGACTTTTAGGCCAGGTGACATCATATTGGGGTCTCCTACTCTTCACACCTCAACCATCTATGTAGTGACTGTGATGGGACCATTGTTTGTAACTGTATTTGCATACTATTGTTATAAATAAGAAGTGTGGGCCCAGGGGGTTCTCTTCTTCTCTCTCTCCTCTGGAACATGCAGCTCTCTCTCTCTCTCTCTCTCTCTCTCTCTCTCTCTCTCTCTCTCTCTCTCTCTCTCTCTCTCTCTCTCTCTCTCTCTCTCTCTCTCTCTCTCTCTCTCTCTCTCTCTCTCTCTCTCTCTCTCTCTCTCTCTCTCTCTCTCTCTCTCTCTCTCTCTCTCTCTCTCTCTCTCTCTCTCTCTCTCTTCTCTCTCTACCAGAATCCAGCTCAACATTTTTGTACCTGTGTTTCAATAAATAGTCTTAAACTACTCAGAATTATATTCTTCATTTTAGTATCCAACAAGTAGCTTAATAGGCTACACAAGGAAATGCCAATTCATGCAAGCCAGTCAAAATGCTGTGTGTCTGTATGGATCACTGCACTGTTAAAAGCCTAAAGTCGGCCTCTTTCTGTTTGTATTGCAAACACTTTGGACAGAAACTTTTCCTTGCTTTGAGTGTATGTCCTTACATAAACTAGGTCCAGTTTTACTCCTTTATTGGAGTTCATTACCAAATCTCATTTGTAAATAGTTTGAAAGCATATAAACAAAATATCCAGCAGAGAGGGCCTTCTGATCACAAATGCCATCTCTGTTTCGATTGCATGAGACACTTATAATAACTGTCATTGACCTCAGAGGATCTCGACGCGCCCGATACATCATGCCACATTCAACCTTACCACGATGTCTTAGGTCTCGGTCCGAAATAACCCTAACAACATACTTCAAACCTGCGATAGGCAAGCTGTCCTACTGTCGGTCTTTTTGTTAAAACAGTTGAGCATTTGCATTTAATGGAACAAATGACCTTCTCTTCAAGGCTTCAGAAAGAGTTGGGGGAAAAACGATGGGAAAAATGGTGCGATTATTTAGCCAATGAAGATGGTGATTCTTTGTACTGATTGTATGTTTATATGCTGTATTTGCTGATCCCATGACCTTGTGTGTATGTATGTTTTTTTCTTTTTGTTGTTGATGTTTTGTTGTTCATAAAATGTGGAAAAAAAGTATAAAGTATGAGTATAAAAAAAACAGAAAACTGCGATAGGCTACCTGTGTGTCCACACACTTCCCCTTCAGCTTGCCATTGCTGGAGCGCAGCAGGTGTGTGCCTTTACAAAGATTAATCCTGATGGGTTGCATTCATGATCGGCAACGTTAAAATGTGTACGAGATACCTATTGGTGCGCCAAGATAGTAAGGTTCGAGACAGTGTACTTCTGGCAACGGACGTGCATTTCCTTATTTCATTTATTACAGGGGCAATATATCCGCTTATAAACGTGGCCTTAATGCATAAAACATAATAGTTTATTATTATTTTAATGAACGATGTGCCAGTTGATTCTAGAATAACTGCTGATGGGTTCATAATTCCGTGTTTCATGCTGGGACGACAACTATTTCCAAGTCGTTTAGGGTCCTGACGCTGTCCATGCCAGGTGCTGAACCTCACCTGTCCTCGCTGTCCTGTGCTGAATTGTAACCTTCGCATAATAAAATATAATATTTGCTTGGCCCCCACAGAGTAGAAATAGCAGCACGAGTCTGAATAACAACTACTATCAATGATGATTTCCCATGGCGTCACTGCCAGACAGTAGATTTTGACCAATCAATAAATAGCCAACAAATAACGTTTCACTGGTACAGATGCATAACACATGCAACCCTCTCCTGGTTCAAGTCCTATCTCTCAGACAGACATCAATACATCTCAATAAATAACTGTAAATCCTCCACTGCTCCAGTCACGCACGGTGTCCCCCTGGGTTCAGTGCTAGGCCCCCTCCTCTTCATCCTGTACATCCTTCCCCTTGGACAGGTCCTCCGCCGCCACGGCCTCCGTTTCCACTGCTATGCCGATGACACCCAACTCTACCTCTCCAAAACCATCTCCCCTAACATGCACTCCACTCAAACTACCTGCCTCAGTAACATAAAATCATGGATGCAACTGAATTTTCTGAAACTCAACTGCAATAAATCGGAAATCCTCATCATCGGCCCAAAGTCCCTCACCCGTTCCACCCAGACATTCTCACTCAACATCGATGGCTTCACTGTAACCCCCTCCAACCACGTCCGCAACCTCGGCATCATCTTTGACCCCACCCTCTCGTTCGTTTCCGCTGCTGAAACACTCATCCACGCCTTCATAACTTCCCGACTCGACTACTGCAACAGCATCCTCTACGGTTTGCCTAATAACATCCTAAACAAATTCCAATGCGTCCAGAACTCTGCTGCCCATCTGCTCACCTCCAGTCGCCGCCGTGACCACATCACCCCTGTCCTACAAAACCTACACTGGCTCCCAGTCAAATACAGGTTCCAATTCAAAATCTTACTCATCACTTACAAAGCCATCAACATACTGGCCCCCTCCACAGCCCCTCCCGTTGCCTCAGGTTTGACGACCAAACCACCCTCAAGACCACCAGGACCAAGCTCCGGACCTGGGGTGATAGGGCCGCTTTCAGCCGCAGCTATGTCCCTCTGGAATGCCCTCCCCAACCACAGCAGACAGGCCAACACCCTCCCAACATTTAAACAGGCCTTCAAAGCAGGCCTTCAAAGCTTCGCCTTGTGCCACAACCCTGTACCAGTGGTAAATGAGTCCACAACCCCCTTCCCTCTCATGGTAAATTGCTTCCGTAACCTACGCCTTGATTTAACACTCAACTTTTGAATTGATTCAAAAGCATTTATTTATTCTTCTAGTATTTTTTTACAAAGACCAGATGGAGAGACAATACAGGTCTATGGGAGACTGCATGCAGCTATGTAGTCTGGTATGAGACCGCTTTGACTGAAAAGGACAAAGTCATCTGCTCTCCCCGCAAGCTCCTTGACAACCACCAGCCAAACATCCAGCAGAGAAACATCAGGGCCCTGGAGGATAAGTGGACTAAGGAGAGAGAAGGTTTAGAGAATGGAAGGAGAGATACCATTGAGTGGGAATTGGCCACCTTCAAGGAAAAGGACAACTTAATTCTCTCTCTTCAGCTTAAAGTCGAGTCAATTGAGAAGGAGGCCAGGAGAAAGCAGACATGGGTGGAGAGGAGTGAAATGGAGAACAGGGTGAGACGTAGAGGTGAGGGAAATGTTCCGGCTCAAAGAGGACAAACAAATTAACCATCTCCTTCAGACCACGGAGAGGTCTAAGACCAAACTGGAAAAGATGGCCAAAGCCCTGACGGACCTCCAGGGCCTCTGTGCCTCACAGGAGAAGAAGTGGAGAGAGGAGAGGGAGGAGATAGAGAGATTGGTTAGAGAAGCAGAGCAGATGAAGATGGAGGAGAAAAAAGAGAAGGCCACCCAACAACAAAACATACAGTCTCTACAGATCCAGCTGGACGAGCTGTCCAAGGGCCAGAAGGACATCCAAACGCTCTCCGCTGCTCAGCAGGAAGACTGGAGAAAGGAAATAGAAGGTTTTGAGAATAAAGCTATGACCGAGGGTAAAGAGGAGAGCGGGATCAGCACTCTCTGCCAGACACTCCTCCATTCTGCTTACTCTGAAGTGGAGGAAATGGTGCTCTTAATGTCCACCATCAGGTCCTCTTACAGAAGTGGAGGAAGATGAGGAGGGAGGATGAAAACGGCAGAGGAGATGTGTCTGACCGAGGACAAACAATTAGAGATCTTCTATATAGACATGATGGAGCTGATACAGCTGCTGAAGCTGAAGGGATGTGAGCGTGAAAAGGAGAGAGAGAGTATGAGAGGTCAGCTCAGCATGATGACCATAGAGCTGGAGAATGCACAAAAAATTTACATTACAGGCACTTCAATTAATAATTGGACATCATTTCATTGAAAACAGGTAAAAAAGAGTTGATCATCATGTTATGAAGCCTGACGTTGTTGTCATTGTGTGGTTTTGTATTTGTATATCATATCTCTCAGAGAGGATTCTTGACATTCATCAAGAGAAAGGACCAGGACAGGCCCGACAAGAAAGTGAATGACAGAAAAGACAGAGGGAAGAAAAAGGAGTCCTCCTAAGGATGATCGTTATCCCTCTTTTTTTATATTTTCAAACCCTCTCCACCATCCCCTTTCCCCCCTTCCCCCTTCCTCTTTAGGAACTTTTTATGACCACACTTGAATGATCCTTAAAGCCTTATTATGGCATTCTCTGCCAATGGATTGAGAGATAAATAAACGTTTGACTATCTCCTAAACACCATGACTGAAGTACTACAGTATGTTTATAATACACCCACTCATTCAAGTTCACTTTGTTCTAATTCAGTGAAACAATATAAGATATAGTGAAACAATAAATATATCACAATTATTGCAAGTAGGCAAATCATTTCTTCTGCCTATTTCATATCTGTAGTTGTATTTATTATTAGGTAAATGCAGATCCATCACCACTGGGGAATATTGAGAAGTGCAATGTAATTTTAACATTGCCGCTCCCATTCTCCCTTCAGGTTGAAACACCTATGGTAGTATAATTCAGATCACTTACATAATCAGCCAGCGCTTTGTGAAACATTACAATCTGAATTCATCTCAATATGTTGCGCAGACGTCCAGTGGTAAATGGATTCATGTTGGAGATTTCTCATGGTCCCAAACTAAAACGTTGATAGACTTGTTACCATTGTAGTGATTTCTACATGTTACATGATTGCAGCCAGCATCCCTAAATGTTTGTTCCAGCTAAAACAAATGAAAAGGATGACCCAGGCCCAGGGTAGGGAAACGCTAAAGAATATAAGTGTGTTTTAAGCCTAGGCTTAAAGGAATCGATGGAGGGGGCAGATCTGATCGAGAGGGGGATCCTATTCCACAGTCTTTTCTGCACCAGAAAAGGTGTGGTCACCCCTGAGCTAAGCCTGGATTTCGGGACAGCCAGGAGCCCTAATGGCTAATACCTGGAGGTGGAATAAGAGGTCTGAGATGGGGGCGCTTAGGTGGCGTAGTGGACCATGTACCGCAGGGCTCCCGGTTCGATTCCAGCGCGGACATATCCTGCATGTCATCCCTTCTCTCTCTCTCACCCATCCTTCCTGTCATAATCTCTACTATATCTGTCATTTAAAAAAATATGAGTGGGACTGCCCCACTCAGAAAAAAAAGAAAAGAAAAAAAGAGGTCTGAGATGTAGGAGGGGGCCTGCCCATTCAGGGCTTCAAAAACAAACAGGAGGACATTGAAGTCAACCTGAACCGCACTGGAAGCCAATGGAGAGAGGCTAAAAAAGTATCCAGTTCTCTGTGTGAAAATGGTGGTAGTGGTGTTTGGGCACAAATCTTCAGCAACTGTGTGATGCTTTAATGTCAATATGGATCAAAGTCTCTCAGGAATGTTTCCAGTACCTTGCTGAATCTATGCCACGAAGAATGAAGGCAGTTCTGCAGGCAAAAGAAGGGGTCCCACCCGGTACTAGCAAGGTGTACCTAAAAAAGTGGCCGGTGAGTCTATGTGACATTCTACAGGGCACTGTGCTCCGGGAAGATTTCAGTGATTGTGAAAAGGCCAAGAATCTGATGCATCCTTTCACTCCCCCAAAAGATTTCCAATAATTTGTGATGGACTTCTATTCTGAAAAATGTAAATAAATGTCAATGTTGTCTGGTGACGGCAGTCGATTTAATGTTCAGACTTTTATTTCGAAAAATGTAAACCCATTTCAGCGGGATTGAAAATGTATTTTGTGTGCCTGCTAACAATGTAAAGTAGTGTTAAAGTTAACTAGGTAGCAGGGGGATTACTCACCGAATCCATTGCGTGGCAATATTTTGGCTTGACTAGCGAGTGTGTGTTGGGATTTTCAACAACATTGAAATGTATTTCAGTGTTTCAAAATAAAATTCCAAACATTTTGATTGGTTGCCGACTTGTTCCCCCTTTCACCAGACCGTGTGACATATTTTGGCTTGATTGGTGAGTGTGTCATTGATTTTCAACAACGTTGACATTTATTTACATTTTTCAGAACAAAAGTCAGTTCATTTGGTCGGTTGCTGACGTGTTCCCCCTTTCACCAGCTGCTGTCACATTTGTCAGACCATTGTCTGGCCAGACGAGACAGAAGGAAGTCCTGGTGTTCCAGCACTCTTGGCTACAGAAGGACAAGTGGCTGGCGTACAGCCTGCTGCTGACAGCAGTCTTTGTAAATATTGTTCTCTGTTTACATTAACAGAAGACAAAAGGAAATAGTCTGGAGTGCTTGTAAGTAAACCACCGGTTACAAAGCTACTGTGATGATGGTGCTTTAGAAAAACATCAGAGCCTCAATTACCACAAAGATGCCCTTCAATATGGCTTGCTGCTGATTCAACATTAAACAGACAGATAAGCCAGACCAACCAGAAGGTTAAAACAGCTATCTCCACCATGCACTCTACATGCACTGCAACAGTCATGTACTCAACCTGAGTATTGCAAGTGGATGTAAGTTACTGGCAACATGATCAACTCCTCAGCCTGTTCTTTGACTTCCATGAGCGGATCCTGGAACTCAGGGCCCCAGAGATGAAGAAGAAAAAGACTTGTTGGAATGTTCAGGACAAGATGGGTAGAATGGCACCGTTGTTACGACACGTTTTACGACATGTACAAGTTCTTGTGTGAATGCCTGGAGGCAGAGTTGGATCCTCCTTCATATGCTGAAATCTACGAGGAGAGTGCCTGGACTGGCAATTGGGATCAGGACACCAGGACAAAGGGTTTTTGACGAGCCTGTGTGTTTCATCACAAACCATCATCCCCTTCATTGTCGCCAAGAATGGTCTTGAAACTGTTAGACCCATAGCCTCCAAGCTGCAGAGGAAGGAGCTGGTATACCAGGCGTATAGCTTGATCGAACAGACCAAAGAGAGAGTTTCCACTATGAGAAAAGGGATAGATGAGGAGTATGGTATGTGGTTTGAAGATGAGACCCGTTTGGCGACACATCTAGGCACATCTATCTCACTAGACCCAGACGGTTGCCAACACGACCACCTGTCCATGGAATCCCTGAATCCTTTCAACCCAGAAAACAGAAAAGGTGTAGAAATCTTTGCTTTCCTTCCTGGAGCGATTACAGGGTCGTAGTGTCCAAATGTTGTGGAAGGGTTTATGTTCTGGGAGCCAGACATGCCAAATGCCTCCTCACTGCGAGCTGAGGTAAAAGTGGCAGCGCTACTGGAGGGTCAGTAGTGTTCTCTTCCTGTCAGAAGCTGTGAGGCTTTCATTTTTTTTTGCCTATGATGAGTCAAAACCTACCTGCAATAAAATGGGAGACGTTCAGCTTTCAGGACTCACCCTGATGAACATGAATCATAGCATGGAAATAGATGTTGAAACAGTCGTTCACATGTTTAGAGAATTGAACAAATGTAACATGTTTTATCAGTAAATGATGCACACTTGCCAGTAACAGCAGTGTTACACTTGTTTTAGGCGTGGTAGTAACTGCAAATCACATGTAGCCTATGTCAGTAGTGACTTTTTCACTTATGTTTCTGCATTGTTATAACTTAGATAGAATACCACAGTAAAATTGCTTGTGGAATATATCCGTATATGTTCTTCATCCACTTATTGTACAAGCACTCCATAATTTAGAAATACTGGCATGATTTTGATCAATACATGTTGCAGCATACAACTTGTTATTCAGAGGACATTAAAGATAATATTTCACATCGCCTTTGCTTTCATAATTTTTGTGTGGTCTGCATTTTAACTCCAGTAACTGAAACAAAATAATTGGCTGAAAATAAGATTCGGAGTGCATTACCGGTATGTCATTATCGATCCCCCTTTAAAAATAAAAAAAAACTGGATCCGCTCTTGAGTGATCGTCATACCCTGTCTGGAGTTCAGAGCAGGATGGAACAGAGCCATAAGCAGGGCCCTGGCAAAGAGATGACAATACCGCCATCTAATGGCCATATATGGAAATAACACTCTCAACAAAAAAACAGACAAAATGGAGACAGGGCTGGCATATCCCCATCAAGCCCTGACTGTGTCCATGAGGAAGGTGACTCTGATATTTTTACTGCAGTGTGAACGGGCAATTTAGGATTAGATAGAAGGAATCACAGAGGCCATTTACAAACTACAGTATTGTAAGGTTTCCCAGAGCCACTGACTCCATGGTTGAAATGTGTATCTGAAGGACCTGAACTGACCCTGGTGCAATACAAAAAAACAAGGTTGTCAGTCTAATTTGCTTATACCTCACCAGTATCCTAATTATGATGGATGGATCAGTCTAATTGGTATTACAATAATCCCGGGATGAAGGTCTAAGACATTGCAGCCGGTGTTGGGGAGAGCTGTCCTTCCATGCTTTCTCTTATCCCAACAGAGTAGTGTGGTTAACTTAAGGCTGTGGGTGAGAAACGCCTGTCTTGTTTAATCACCACAGGGATCAAAGCAGCGGTTCTATAGCCAGTCACAACGCCATTACCCACACAGGTCAATATCTTTGTGGTACACACACACACACACACACACACACACACACACACACACACACACACACACACACACACACACACACACACACACACACACACACACACACACACACACACACACACACACACACATCAGTAACAGTAAGGTGAAATGGGGCTAACACTAAGGACAAGACTGCATAAACACAAAGCCTGTATCAATACAGGGAGTCTCTCCTGGGAACCCCTCACATAATACCAGCTAATACCAGCTCCTTATCAGTACTGTATAAGCCTGCAGGCTGGCCTCCCTACACCTTCTCCTGGCCTCATCCTCAGGGGAGGCTGATGGACGTAGAAATCAGAGGACAGGCACATTGTAATGCGTGGAACGGAATGAGAAATGATATCAAACACATTCCTCATTCAAGCCCCACAGCTAACCCTATACTCTGTCTCTCTCTGGGGCTAACGTCTGGAGCAGGTCGCCCTGAGCCACAGAACCAGTGTGTGTGTGTGTGTTTGTGTGAAGTAAAAGTGGGTCATGGCACTCACGCTTCACTTCCTGTGCAGTCGTTTTGTGTGTGTGTGTGTGTGAGTCTATGGCTGGGAGGGGCCAGGCACCCTGGCAGAGAAGGACACGACTCCCATAAGGCCTTGCATTGGCACTCAACACTATTGGTATAGGTTTCAAATAGACAGACAGCCTGCCCACTCCATTTTGGAACGTTGACACCGTGTCCACTGTCCTATCACAAGGCTACAGACTCAGCATCCTCTTTATCCAGTGGATGAGAGCGGCGAGGTCCAGCCAACCAATGAGTGCTGCGGTAGCCGAGAGCAGCAGTGTATGCCTAGCCTAGTGTGTGTGTCTTGTTAGTTTTAGACAGGACTAGTAATAAGTGAGTGCATTCTCAACTTGCTGGGTCAGCGATCAATAGTTTCTCAGTGATGTGAGTAGGCGTATTTGAGAGTACTATGATTCACCCTGTTTGTAGCATAGTGCCTCCCACCCTCCTGTCTCCCTCGAAGTAGTCACTGATCTGACATAATTGGATTGGTGAAAGATGCACAGACAAAAAGTTGGCCGGCTGTGGCTCAGGAGGTAGAGCCGGCATCTAATGATCGCAAAGTCCGATCCTCCTGTCCTTGGGCAAGACACTGTTGCTCCCAATGAGCGGGCTGGCGCCTTGCATGGTAGCTTGCTGCCATTGGTGTGTGAATGGGTGAAATTGTTAATCAATTTGGAATAATGCACTATATAAGTGCAGTGCATTTACCATCCATTTACAAAAAGTCCTATTTACCTATCCAGTCATGTTAAATCAGCGATTACCTCAAAGGGAGGAAGGGATGCAAAGCACCAGGACGCGGCCAGGAACAACTTTCACACACAATTAAGACTCAAAACAAACGGAGTGAGGAAAATTCCCAGGACTTCTTTTATTAAGAGAATTCCAGAACATTAGAGAGGGATCAGACACCTGCATTCGTCAGAGAAGGTTCCAAATTCATCCTAAAAAAACATGTGGGTTTAGAAAACCTGACAGGACAACAGCGTAGGTGGAGAAGGAGCTGTTTCACAGAGGGATGTCAGCAGGGTCGCCTAGGAGACAGGTCACACGTGTCACTGTTCCCGGAATGTTTTCACATGTTCGTCTTCCTCTTTCTTTTGGACAACACGCTTTTAACATGAATTCAATGAACGAAAACAAAACAAAAAATAAGGAAAAAAGGAACAGGAGACAAAAGCAAGGAAACTCACTGCACATATAGAGGTCAAAAAATAAAAAATCACCCATGAACAAGGTAAAGTTGAACCGTTAATAAAACATGGATAAAATTGAACTGGGGGGGCCCTAAAAGGTCTAACTGTAAGGGGGGGGGGCAGGAGGTCAGGGGGAGAAAACACAGCAACACACAACTCACAACGTAGCCAATAAGGCCCGGGACACACTTCCTACACCAAACAAGCCTTCAACAATCATGAAATGCCATTTAAAAAAGATTTTTGTGTGTTCATCATCTTGCTTGCAGACAACTTGATATGACCACTGCAAGTCTGCAAGGCGCTCCATATTCAGCTTTGCTTTGTGCTAAAAATCTGTACGGATACTTATAAAATCATTGATAAAAATATTCCTCTGTTAACAATACGCCTTGGAGGGAAACCACGTGAGAGACTAGGGGCAGGCTGGGGGGAGGGGGGTCAAGGGTTAGGGTTCAGGGGGTCGGCAGTGTTGCTACTCAGACTTGGCCTCCTCCTTCTCTGGCTCAGGAGCGTCCTCCACCTGCAGGTCAAAGGTGAAAGGTAGGAGTCAGAACATACTTTTCCTGTCATCAGGCTCACCTGTTCTTAGGACGGTCTCTAAAATGGCTCGTGTCTGTCTTATTTACCCATGTCAGTGCATACCTGTGTTTGTATCTCTATGTCTATCAATCTGTGTCTGTTTTTGTCTGTCCACACGTACCTCTATGCCCATCTATCTACCCATGTCAGTGCATACCTCTACCCCATCTATCTATCCATGTCAGTGCATACCTCTACGCCCATCTATCTACCCATGTCAGTGCATACCTCTACCCCATCTATCTATCCATGTCAGTGCATACCTCTACGCCCATCTATCTACCCATGTCAGTGCATACCTCTACCCCATCTACCTATCCATGTCAGTGCGTACCTCTACGCCCATCTATCTACCCATGTCAGTGCATACCTCTACTCCCATCTATCTACCCATGTCAGTGCATACCTCTACGCCCATCTATCTACCCATGTCAGTGCGTACCTCTATGACCATCTATCTACCCATGTCAGTGCATACCTCTATGGCCATCTATCTACCCATGTCAGTGTGTACCTCGTTGGTCTTGGCGTCTCCATTCTCAGAGTGGTTCTCCTCGTTGGCCTCGGCCTCTGCGTTCTCCTTCGCCTTGCTCTTGGTCTTCTTGTCCGCGGTCTTGTCGATCACAGCCTTTTCTTTCTGTGGAGTTAAAACACGTGGCCCGTTAAAACACCACTGAATACTTCGCTGTACAGGTTAGTGCTCTACGCCCTTGGCTGGAGAAAACCCTACCATGATTATGCGGGAATGATTATGCGGGAAGAGTACCAATGTCTGTAGCAATGTAGCAATGTCTGTTTAGTTACCTTGGCTGCCTTGGCTACCTTCACCTTTGGTTCGGCCTTGGCTGGGGCTGGCTTCTGAGCAGAAGGGGGAAAGGTAATGATGAACAGGCTCATGAATATCAATTAACCATGAGTCATAATCCTATCAACAAAACAGGGCAAGTTCTGGAGGCAATTAACACTTCAATGTATGTATATTTACTTGTAGGTTCAAATAAACGTGTCAAATAAATTAGTTAACTCACACAATAGTTGTGTGCCAGTAGCTAGTTTGATAATGTTACTAGCCTTGTGTTCTACAGCTGAGTCTATAAGTAACAAGTTCTATAAGTGTTTAAATCTGTTTATAATTGGGTTTAAATGTTTAAACTGGTTTTGAATGTTATAATTGGTTACATGGGTTCATAATAGTTCTATAACAGTTCAAATGTCTTCATGATAGCTTTTAAGTGTTAACAACTAGTTCTGAATGTTATAATAGTTAACATGTGTTCTATAGCTGGTTTACAGAGTTAAAACTAGTTAGTATAAGTTCTATAACTACTTAAATGTGTTAATAACTAGTTTAAGAATGGTTAAAACGTGTTATTAACTTGCACGCCTTATCTTACTGGTTAAATGTGTTATAAACTAGTTCTGAGTTCATAAACAAGTTATGTGTGTGTAATTAAGTTGTTGTGTGTAAAGGTTGTTGTTTTAGAAGATTCCTCACTCTCACCGCCGATAACCGAGCTGATCTCCTCTGGGGCTGCAACAAAACAACAAGTAAATATTAGCACAACGACATGTGTGATGTATTTAACAGGGCACAATGTTCTAAACATCTCTGTCATGAATATAACGGAAACAATTCTTTATATGCATAAATAGACATAGTTATTCATTCTATTCTATTAATTTTAAACGTATATGGCTCTTAGTGACAATTTAACATGTGTAACCTTCTTACCTCATCCTTCACCACCCCCTCTCCTGCAGCCTGCTATGAAACACAAACACACAGGTTTTAAACATCAGAAATGAGGATTATTTTAACAACTGGACCTTATCGGCCTTTAAATAAACAGTTAACTCTACCAAAGTGTTGAAATCACATGTTTCCGAACAGTCATGTGATACTTGTAATAACTTTGTAATTTCAAGTAGAAACACAATGTTATTTTTATTACATTCGTTTTTATGGCAGGGGAAACCTAATGCAAAAATTGTGTGGACAATCAAGGGATGTTGACAGTTTATATGCATCTGGGCTTTGTTGTGACACCAGAGCTAGAGGCCCAGATCCCTCCACCCTTTTACTCTGCTCTCTTCCATCTCTTTTTCACTGAGGCCCAGATTTGAAAACTCGCGCGGGAGGAGGATAGGCGAGGGGGAGGGGCTCAGATATTGCTCTCTAGCGCATTCTGGCGGCAGAGAGACGCCACCGCAGCCATCTGGGACAACGAACAAAGAGAAAAAATATACAATTTTATCGCATTACGACGACGGGGGCACCTTTTAACGGTCGAAATGTAAACTGTAGGTACTAATGCGATTTCTCGTGACGGTTTTGGGCGGAATGGAGGGTTTTTGACGTTAACTGAAGCGTTTGTTCTCGGTAGGTCGGCGGCGAAGAGAAAGACGGGGCTGCAAAGCATGGCTGCTGCTTGTGCTTTAACTGCATGGAGACCGAGAGAGACTTCTGACTCCCCTAAGGACAGGAGCTGCAGAGAGAAAACTGCAATTATAGCCCGCTGACGCTCGGAAAAATATCCATTCAATCACATAAAAAATACACATTATTTCTCGAAAATACCCTTAAAATAACGACGACGAATTCCCCGAAGAAATCGGTTTATAATTAAGTAATCGTTGAGAGGGATGGCTTCACATTCGTTTTGCAAGATATGATTACCCGACTACTTCAAAAAAGCGATCTTTTTCACAACAGAATATACGTACCTTTCTCTTGGGCATGTTGATTTCGCGGAGATTTCTGTACAAATACAACTAAAAACTGTTTCTGCTGTTGTGAGTTCGGTGCATGTGAAGGCGAGTGTCTCCGTATGCTCGGGCAGTGTAGTAAACACACAGGAACAGGGCGACGACTGGCTGAGCGGGGGGAGGGGTGCGGCCAAACGCGTGATTGATGGCTCCTGAACCAATCGGCGGGCGCCATTCGGAGCTGCAGAACACTTGGAATTTCGGAGCCGGTGATGATCTTTACGCGCGAAGTGCTTCTTGCAAAAGGAGGGAAGAACGAAGCCCTAACCTAAGAACACGATCCTTATTAAAAGGATTGCATCCGACCACTTGTCCCCATAGATAGTTAAAAAGTGAGCGATATGTTCTTAGTGGTCGTGATTAATTATTTTTTTCCTATTTGGTTGCCAATCATTGACAAAAACACGATTCTGAATTCCCAAGCATCCTCGAACGACTGTCTATAGAAAGACCACCGTTGTTTAAATCGCTCAAAATTACACCAACATACATCAGAATTGTGCTTTATGATTGTGCCCCAACATGGCGCCCTTCTTGCTCGACACATTTTTTTGTTTGTCGGCTCTTCTAAATTCATCTGAGGAGAGAAAAGGATTGCGTCGCGTCGGCAGACGCCTGTAGGTGGCCACAAAGCCCCTCTCTCCAAAGGGACTCATGGATGCGTCTCTGGTGGCCGAGTGGAATCAGCGCAGCTGTGAGCCACTGAGTGTTTGCGTGCCACTATTGAAACCAGCTGTCCGGTGTCTCGTCACACCGAATCCCTCGGGCTAGTCATTATTCTACGCCATTATAGTGATCACAGGTCATTATCCAATATATGCCCCAAATAGTATAGACTTCGAGAAAAATATACCTGAAAATAACATCATATTTAAGTGTTCCACTGGATGGCGCCCCAATACATAGTAGCCTACTGGTCGTTTCTAAACCACTGGGTGCAACATTGTAGCGGAGGGCACCATTGCAACTCTTTGAAAATACAGGTTACATTACACGCTCGAAGTTAGATCTAGGTCTTATTAAGTTAGATTAAGGTCCTATTGATTGACGCTGCCATGTTCCATTGCCAAATGCTGTGTATATGATCTCGTCTCAGGATTTGAATTTTGATCCATGGCCAGTGTCCACTGTTCGTGAGAGACGAAGGACGGAGGGGATGGGTACTGTTTAGGGTCCAAATGGCAACCGATCGTGGCTGGCTTATTTTACCAGCCTACGTCAAAACATTTGTCAATGCAGTCGACTGTGACAACAGACAGTGTCCCCGATTTCTTTGGCACCGATCAGATCGGTGAAACGAAGCACGTCGATCTGAATGAGAATAAACGAGACAGAGAGAGGGGTTGAAAGAAAGGGGGAGAGAGCGACGGACAGAGAGAGGGGCAGTGAGAGAGAGAGAGGGGGGCAGTGAGAGAGAGAGAGGGGTGGGGGGCAGTGAGAGAGAGAGAGGGGGGCAGTGAGAGAGAGAGGGGTGGGGGTGTGGGGGGCAGTGAGAGGGAGAGAGGGGGGCAGTGAGAGAGAGAGAGGGGGGCAGTGAGAGAGAGAGGGGTGGGGGTGTGGGGGGCAGTGAGAGGGAGAGAGAGAGAGAGAGAGAGAGATGGGTGGGGGTGTGGGGGGCAGTGAGAGGGAGAGAGGGGGGCAGTGAGAGAGAGAGAGGGGGGCAGTGAGAGAGAGAGGGGTGGGGGTGTGGGGGGCAGTGAGAGGGAGAGAGAGAGAGAGAGAGAGAGGGGTGGGGGGGCAGTGAGAGAGAAAGAGACCGACAGAAAGGGGGGGGGGGGGAGAGGGTGAAAGGGGGCGGGTAGGGAGAAGAGAGAGGCGGAGGAAGAATGTGAGTTCCATCAAGCTTTCGGAATAGAAGCATTTGCGCAGACCATCTGCGCTGCAACCACTGTGCTTGTGCCGAGGAAGTTGTTTTGTTTTGTGTTCGTAAATAAATCATCGCTTTGGGAGATCGCTCATTTCAGTGCATCAACTCTAAGATAGGAGCAGCATCACTTCAGATTTTTTTGGGGAGTATTGTCTTTGACGGGGATTTCGGGAACATGGTGGTCAAAGTTTACATAGCAACGTCCTCTGGCTCCACTTCGGTAAGAAAAAAAAGTGTGGCGATTGATGATGATGATGATGATGATGATTCATAGCTGCCAAGTCTCACGCACTCGCCGTGAGACTCACGCATTTCAACCAGTTCTCACGCTCACACGCTGCATCTCTATTTCTCAAACTTTTGGTGAAACTTGGCAGCCCTGATGATGATGATGATGATGATGATGATGGTGATGCTGCCCTACATGCATGGAGCTAAGGTTTAGAGTGGGATCTGCAACTTTGGCCACTTCTATGCTCACTTGCACAGTTGAACAACTAAATACAGTTGTAGCCTATACAGACAACTGACTGGCATCAGTTTCTCCTCTCATCTAGGCATGTCAGGGAACAGTGCAGTCATGCCATACCTGGTATACAGTAGCCTCCCTGGATGGAAGCATGCTCCAGCAGAGGACTGTACCTTTGTAGCACTTGCTGGTTCAAGTCCTGGCTGTGCCCCCCACTATCTTTCATTCGTTTTTTAGTAAGTTCCACACAGCAACCCTGGTAGACCCCAAGGATGCTTCTGATTCTCTCTATCTCACTCTCACCTCCTCTCTCTCTCTCTCTCTCTCTCTCTCTCTCTCTCTCTCTCTCTCTCTCTCTCTCTCTCTCTCTCTCTCTCTCTATATATATATATATATATATTGTGCCACCCAGATGATAGATGGATAGAGAGAGAGGGAGAGACTTCCTCTTTGAGCGTGTGTTACACTCAAAGGGGAAGTCAGAGGACCTCTCTCTTTCTCAGTACTAAATAAGGGAGTGTGGTATGTGCTCAACCATGCATGTCAGCAGCAGCCAGGGGTACAGTGTGAACTAGCCTACTAAAGAACGCAGCGATGACTTCCCCCTGTGTCAGTGTGCAGTTAAGGCAGGGTAACAGGAGTGGTGACAGGGTAACAGGTTCCGTATTAGTGCAGCAATGCTTGGGACTTGTAATGAGCTGTTATCATACTTGGACAACACAGAGGGATGTGGAGGAGAAAGCCAATCCATCAGATGTTGTAACCGAACCCCCCCACCCCCATCTGAGAGCCTGCTGGTTCTGCGATTTGGTTCTACCCAAACTTGGAGGAATGACGACAATGGTGATGATGCAATTCTCATGGGTTCCACAGTTATGCAGCTGTAACAGAAACAGTTAACAGCTTGGTTCAGACGGCTCCTGGCTGTAACCAGCTCCTGTCAGAACCAGGCTGTAACCAGCTAATGTCTGACCCAGGCTGTAACCTGCTAATGTCTGACCCAGGCTGTAACCAGCTCCTGTTTGAACCAGGCTGTAACCAGCTAATGTCTGAACCAGGCTGTAACCTGCTAATGTCTGAACCAGGCTGTAACCAGCTAATGTGTGAACCAGGCTGTAACCAGCTCCTGTCTGCACCAGGCTGTAACCTGCTAATGTCTGAACCAGGCTGTAACCAGCTAATGTGTGAACCAGGCTGTAACCTGCTAATGTCTGAACCAGGCTGTAACCAGCTCCTGTCTGAACAAGGCTGTAAAGGAGCCGTTTACACACTGACACTCACTGCAGCCCGAGCGTTCACCCCCTGCAGACGAGCACATCCCAGACAGGGAGGGGAGAGAGGAGAGGTCTCTCTGCTGTTGTCACTAGATTAGGATTGAACAACTTTATTGTCCATACAAGGTGGACAATTGCCAGGGTATTTCATTGAATTACACACGCCAGGCCTTTGCAGGCCGAGGCCAAACTCCACATGGTGAACAACTCACAGCAGGCCGCTTAGTACCAGCCAGTGTTGCCACAGCACATTGTGTTGTCTGGGAGACTGGCACCGCATTACTGGATATTAAGTGCATACTATATCTCAGATATCAGTGATTTTCTATGTTCCGTAGCCAAAAAGATAAGAGTAGTGTGGGTGTGGATTCTGTATATTCAAAAAGATAAGAGTAGTCAAAAAGTCCTACGGAAATTACCTCAATAAGGTCATAGGGGGTCATTCTTTTCAGTGATTTTCAGAAACTGAATGTTTCCAACCAGGGGGGAGTGCATGTGTGGCTGAAAATCATTTAGATTGTTTATCTCTAATGGGCATGAAAGATTTAGTTTATCTCTACTGGGCAACCTTCTTATCTGGCTGTTGGAGAAATAACAGTGTTACGATATCCACCACAATACATGTTAATCTGATCTAATCTACTCTGAATCCATTTAATGTAATTTCTATTGGACTGATGACATCACATCATAGGCTGATTCTTTTCTTCTTAGAGTTCATGAGTCTACCCCTGTGTTTGGATATCTGTTCATGTCCTTGTCACTGGGACACAGTGGGTAGGATTCAGGATTCACTCAACCAATCAGAATTATTTGTATTGCCAAGTGTATTTGCACATACAGGAAATGTATTTGGTGAGGTTGGTGCATAGTATCTAAAATATATATATATATATATATATATATATATATAAGCAAAAATAATTGAAAAGACAATTGTGAATTTTTTTTATAATCATGTCAGATCAGGGATTGCCTCAAGGACACATGCATTGTTTCCTTATCCCTACAGAGCCAGGGTCCTTTATTGAGTCTGATTACATCGTTTTAGCTCCATTGTTAATAGTTAAACGTATAGGATTGTGTTATGTTTCACGTTCAATACAGCATTGTCTCATTGTCTTGCATTCACTCTGTGTATGTCCCTCTTGATAAGAGCCGCTGTTAAATGTCCTGAAATATCGCTGCTGCTTTATCAGGTGACCTTTGTCACCCTGGCTCGGCCTATCAGAGTGAGGGCCCCACCCTGCAGACTGATTTGATTTACTGTACTGTAATCAAACAGAATGTAGGCTAGACCAGCAGAGGCACACAGCCTGTTTGTGTTGGCTAACCCAATCACACCAATATAATCCAATCTAATCAAGAATGTGATACGCACAATGAGCCAATAAAGGCCTGCAGAAAGAGAAAGAGAGGGAAGGAGGGAGGAGTGTCGTAGAAGAGAAAAGCAAGAGAGTGTACATGTTCACCTCTCTCATCCCTAGGGGGCTGCAGAGGAAGTGCACACAGATCATCATATTTCACTCAGTGAGTGTGTGTGTGTGTGTGTGTGTGTGTGTGTGTGTGTGTGTGTGAGAGAGTGAGAGAGAGAAAGAGAGAGAGAGAGATGGGGGAGGGGTTACATTCGGACAGATATAAAAGTATAACCATTAGCAGTGAGAGAAAATGTGTTTCGGTAGTTTGGCCAAAGGAATGCTCCAGATGGAACGCTGAGTCTACTCTACGAAAGACAACGTCAGGCAGATGAACCTCTTGACAGGCCAGACAGGGAAGTCTCCACACAGGATCCCCCAGACCGCCCCTCACCCCTCACGTCTGACCCTGGTTAACAGGGGTCCACAGATGTCGGTGAGCTGTCATGTCGACATGGTAACCCCACCCTGGTAATGTGAGCTGGCGGGACTGCCTCACCCTCGGGGCAGCCCTCTCCCAGAGGGAGGCCTGTAGTGTCAGGGGAGAGGGTCACCGAGGTAGTGGTGAGCACCAGGTCAGTTTCCCAAATCCCTGGGCCTTAACAACCTCAGATAAGGATAAACTGTGTGTGTGCGTGTGTGTGTGTGTGTGTGTATGCGTGCGTGTGTGTGTGTGTGTGTGTGTGTGTGTAGGGAGACAGACAGAAAGACAAGCTGTGGAATAAGGGACAAAGTCCTGCAGCAACACAACGTTTTACTGCCTGTTTTCCATTTCATCAATTGGTAGACCTGCTGCACCTTTAGCCATGATCTCACAGCCACGCTGCCAATGTCAGTCGGTAGGTACACGACTGTAGATCTGTGAGTGTGTACGTGCATATATATATATGTGTGTGTGTGTATGTGTGTGTGCACACGCGCGAGTTGTTAAGGGTGGTGATTATATTTGTTTATATTTGTATGTATTCAATGTGTGTCCTCCTGTCCTGCATTGTATAAAGCTGCTGTGTTGTCTCAGCCCTGCACAGTGCTTTCTCTGTGTGTGTGTGTGTGTGTGTGTGTGTGTGTGTGTGTGTGTGTGTGTGTGTGTGTAGGTGTGTGCGTGCGAGTGTGTGTGTTTGCATGTGTTCTTAGGGGCGGTGGTTAAGTTTGTTTATATTTGTATGTATTCAATGTGTGTCCTGTCCTGCGTTGTATAAAGCCGCTGTGTTGTCTCAACCCGGCAGAGTGCTTTCTGTGTGAGTTAAAGGTTAGAGTCACATAGACTGTGTGTGTGTGTGTGTGTGTGTGTGTGTGTGTGTGTGTGTGTGTGAGTCTGTGTGTGTGTGTCTGTGTGTGTGTCTGTGTGTGTGTGTGTGTGTGTGTGTGAGTGAGTGTCTGGCTGTTTTGGAACCCCTCCCTGTGTGAGCTCATCTCTGGGCAGCGGTGTGAGAGGCAGAGACACACATTGTGTTGAACACATCGCAGCAGTATTGCTGAGCTCTGTTGCTGCTGGCTGCCGGGATACGGAACAAGTGCGCCGTGCGTGCGGCGTGCGCACTCTTCCCACATGAATGTTTCATCAGCAGGTGGCTACGGACAGGGTCCGGCTTGCTGCACTCCCTCCCTCTCACAAGCACTCAGCTGGATCAGTAAGCCAGACTAGTCTCCCCTGGGGGGCTGGATGATGGATAATGATCTGTGTGAGTCTGTGTTGTGTGTGGACACAATGCAGCCTAATCAATATGTGGAAGAGGCTGATTGATTGAGTCTGGGGCTGGGTTGATCCACTGACCCCCAGGCTAGATGACAGAGGAGATGAGACAATGATGTTAACATGAGACACCACCACCACCACCAGCTCCACGCCTGGCCTTCAGGCATGACTCATGAGGAACTGCCCCCCCCTCCCCCCGGACCACTGACACACAGACACACACACAGACACACACAGACTCAGACACACACACACACACACACACACACACACACACAGACTCAGACACACACATAGACACAGACACACACAGACTCAGACAGACACACACACACACACACACACAGACACGCACACATACAGACACACAGCTAGAAGTCATTATAATGGAAGGCTATGGTGCTGTTGCTGTGTTTCCTTGGTTAATAAGGTCATATATAGTTCATGATAGTGACATTGTGTGAGTGTGTGTGTGTGTGTCTGATGACAGGCTGGCTTAATTCCAGGGAAGGCTTGCGGTGGTAGAAATCCTTCTTCATTCCATTTCCATTCATTACAATGAGCCCGTCCTCCTGCCTTCCACCAGCCTCCCCCTGAGTGGATAACATACTGCACCGCGTACAAGCATCACTTCTACTAGTCTCTTCCTGGAGCGTGTGACAGGCCGTGTAAACACACACCGCAAACGTGACCGTCAGTATGTGACCGTCAGTATGTGACCGTCAGTGCGTGACGTGAGGTGAACCAGCTGTATGCAACCGAAAAGCTATGACGTTGGTAGGGGGAGTTTTAACATGTCGCTCTGGTTCCAGTACTACTGTAGGGTGGTTCCAGTACTACTGTAGGGTGGTTCCAGTACTACTGTAGGGTCATGGGAAAGGCAATCTTTGGCTCCAGGAGTGAGAGTGAGCGTAGAAACAGCCTAGCTTGCTTTTTTTGAGAGAGAACGTGTGATAGCACGTTGAAATGTGGCTTGGTAATGAGTTTAGTTTAGAATACAGGTCTGGCCTGCCTGTCAGTCCGCCACAGGGCCTGCCTTTAGCCTGGTCTGTTTCTCATCTGTCCTCTCTCTCTCTCTCTCTCTCTCACTCTCTCTCCATCTCTCTCTCTCTCTCTCTCTCTCTCTCTCTCTCTCTCTCTCTCTCTCTCTCTCTCTCTAAGTAGGGATGCTCCGATTTATCGGCCACCGATTTAAATCGGCCGATTTCACTCCAAATGACTCGATCGGTGATCGGCAAAAATGGCCGATCGCAAAAACCGATTTTTTTTTTTTTTTTTTTTTTTTTCTTTCCTGGGGAAGACAGATAACTGAACAGAAAACATAGGAGGACGTAACAGTATGTAAACCATGAAGGCCACGTTTATGATGTCTTTTATACAGCCATATCGACTGACTTGGGCTTCAGGCCCTAACTGGGTGATAGGCCAGACCTTTACTATGCCATAAAAATGGGTCTGCGTTTGCTTGGTGCCTAATGGATCAAAACTTTTGTCTAAAAAGCAAAAAAAAATTAGGCTATCCAGTCAGTTATGTATTTTTTTAAAAATCGGTATCGGTATCGGTTGATCTTGAGGAAACAAATCGGTGATCGGTATCGGCCCCAAAAATCCAGATCGGAGCATCCCTATCTCTAAGCACTTTGAATTGCCCCTGTTGTATGAAATGTGCTAAACAAATAAACCTGCCTTGCCTTGCCTTGCCCCTCTCTCTCTCTCTCTCTCTCTCTCTCTCTCTCTCTCTCTCTCTCTCTCTCTCTCTCTCTCTCTCTCTCTCTCTCTCTCTCTCTCTCTCTCTCTCTCTCTCTCTCTCTCTCTCTCTCCCTATTCCACTTCCAGCATTCCATTAAGAGCCCAAGAGATAAAAATGTGAGAAAAAATAGGAAAGTCAAGTTGTTTATCACCAAACCCTGAGCGATATAGGGATAGGGACACGGATAGCTGTGGGTGGGGGGTGGGGGGTGGGGGGGGAGCGGAATTCTTGCTGTGCAATTAGAGTTGGGGGCAGATGGATTCTGGCCAAGTTCCCCTGCAAATTAATTTAACTTGGCAACAGTACAATGGAGGTTTGTTAGGGGAATGGCTCGAGAGGAGTGTAGAAGAGTGCAGAGGAGAGGACAGGAGAGCAGAGGAGAGGACAGGAGAGCCGAAGAGAGGTGAGGAGAGGAGGCAGAGGAGAGGAGAGGAGAGCAGAGGGGAGGGAAGGGAGGGGAGGTCAACAGATTTCCCCAGCTTGCTGTATGTCTGTGTAGGAAGTTCCACATGGCTGCCCTCTGTAGCTCCCAGAGCAGGCTGGCAGGACTGGTTCAGGACTTTTGGCTGCAGGAATAGAACAACCATTTAATGATTCTACCAGTGTGACTGTTAATCTAGAACACCCTGCCAACAGCCTAATTTCCTTACAATGTGTTTCAGTCCTGAAGCCCAAACCTAGTCACTAATCCACCTGTTAGCCATGAAGTGAACCTCCACCCCCTCAGATGGCCTCGAGAGGCAGACAGACAATAGATGCTTTCTTGTTTGTGTGTGTGTGTGTGTGTGTGTGTGTGTGTGTGTGTGTGTGTGTGTGTGTGTGTGTGTGTGTGTTGGAGCAGCAGAGCCTGCTGTGCTTCCCTGTAGCAGGCCTTATTTGGTGTGTGTTTGACCGGTCGCCTCCTCCTGATTCCAAACAGACCGTTTGTTTCCGTTCCACCTTATAGGGCCATCTTCCTCCTTAGACACGCCCACGTAGGCCAGGGCTGCCCTGATTGGACCAGAGCATCATATATTAAGGCAGGATCAGCCACACACACACACACACACACACACACACACATATATACACTCATACACACACACACACACACTCACACACACACTCGCGCACGCACACACACACACACACACTGCCCTGCTGCATTACTGAGCCACAACAAACATTTCACACTCACACTCACTCACACACTCACACACACACACACACACACACACACACACACACACACACACACACACACACACACACACACACACTGCCCTGCTGCATTACTGAACCACAACAAACGTTTGTCTACCAGACAGCAGCTTCTTGTTCCTTCTGTCTTGGAAGAATGATGAACTTTGTCCTTTGGCTTGAGCTGAGACATACAGTAAAAAGGGCATTTGGTGACATAACAACCAGGAAATACAGGTTGATAATACACTTCAACCACAGTTACCTGACCTAACAGACTCTCAGTTACAAGCAACTGTCCAGTAGCAACAGTAGCTATTCGCTACTTCCTCCCAGAAGAGGTGACTTCCTCATTGAAGAGGGAAGGTGAGACACTGTCTGACGATGGTCTTCTGTCAGCTGGATCCTTGAAGACGGTTCACTAGCTGTCTGTTTTAAAACAGACAACTTCCTTCAACTTCCTCCCCATGTTCTAAATACTCCACTTTCCTTCTCTCTCTTAACTCCTCTCTCTCTCTCTCTCTCCCCTCCCCTCCTCCCTCCTCCCTCCACAGATTAAGAAGCAGCAGCAGGATGTGATGGGGTTTCTGGCAGCCAATAAGATCGAGTTTGAGGAGTGTGACATCGCGGCCAACGAGGAGAACAGGAAGTGGATGCGGGAGAACGTTCCGGAGGAGTCGCGGCCGGCCGTGGGGAACCCCCTCCCCCCACAGATCTTCAATGACAGCAAATACTGCGGGGTGAGTGTGACACACAACACACACACACACACACCAGGGTTTCCGTTAGAAAAATTTGCCGTCGGACATCGTGTCCGGGAAGAATTCGATTTACCGGACAAACGTGATATATTCCGGTCATCATATTAAAATATATATATTTTTTTTTTTTCCAAAATCATATATTTTTTTCCTCCAAATCTAATGTTTGTCGCGGTGATTACTGTTGTGTAGCGGCCTATATATGCCATTTAATGTCTATTTCTCATCCGATACGATTAGATGCGAGCTATATAATATATAATAATATAACATGATTTGACGCATGCGCGCTATGCCATGCGTCAAATCCAGCGCTGAACGGGTCCAGCGCTGAACGGGCGCCTCACTGGGAACTGAACAGACAGCATCGATCAATGAACGGACTCCACATTACGTTAACTGAAGTTTGTTAAATTGTTTGGGATTAATGTGAGTTTTCTATTTTCTCTTTACAGTTTTACCCTTTTTTTTTTTTTTTAAATCAATAAAACAACGTCATTTCTATAAGTCTCGCTGGTTGGGAAGGCATTTCGTTTAGCTCGGGAGTATGACAATGGGAAGAACATAACTGTTTATTGAGAAACAATTGATAGGCAGTCTGGGATACGTATATAAAGAAATACCACAATGTCTAGATGTATAACATTTTATTGAACAGTAACAGTGCAAGCATGTAGGCTACGGGGAACAGGGATTTTGGTCAGTAGGTCCTTTGTACAGAGGGCGTTTCTCTCCGACAACGCGTTCCCAGGTACCATGGAAGTCATAGGTAGTCCAGCACACTGACAGAGAGACAGACAGACAGACAGACAGACAGGCAGACAGACAGATAGATAGACAGACAGACAGACAGACAGTCAGCTTACTTCTACCCTTTTGAGTGGAATTACTCCTTTAATTAGCTGTTAGCCATCTCAAAGCCCCCTGAGTTGCTCGTCAACACTGAGAATAGACCACATTATAGAAACCAAAACACCGTTTTTTTAAATCCACAGGGAATAACCGAGAGTGTAAGGAAAGGCACACCCAGCGCTGTCAGTGGTGGGGAGACTTGAAGTGGCTTTGCTTGATTTCCATCACAGATTCAAGGATTGAAACACTGATGAAAATAGGGAGTAATAGTGATGGGATTATTTTAGATTATTTTAGATTAGATTAGATTAGATTAGGTGAGATTCAACTTTATTGTCATTGCAGAGTACAAGTACCAGACAACAAAATGCAGTTTAGCATCTAACCAGAAGTGCAAATAGTGATATAAAAACAAACACTTAACTTTCGGGGAAACTGCTAAAATAAAATAAATTAAATAAATTAAAAAAGAAAGCGACTATTAGCACCGCCGAATGACAACAAACGTATGAGTAATGAGTAAAACAATGTCACTTTTATAGTATGTTGTTTAACTTGCCGTTCGGTCGCCATGGCTCTGGTGTGTGTAGCAGCTTCAGCTAGCTGGCTGGAAACTTCTAGGGGTGCGTTCGTAAACACGCTCTGAGAGCGCCGGAGCGCACGCTGGCTTCGATGTCACAGAGCGACCGAGTCGTTCGATTGGACGAGAGGCGTTCCGCGAGTGCTGATCGGATTTCCAGAGCGTGTTTACGAACGCACCCAGCCAGCTTTAGCGAATTGTATTCAAAGGGAATTATTTTCACCGGACAATATGTCCGACGACTTTTCAATTTGTCGGACTTCACCAAATTTTACCGGACAAAGACCGGCAATTGCCGGTTAACGGAAACCCAGACACACACGCACACACACACACACACACACACGCACACACACACATACACACATACACAGAGGGGCAGCAGATGAATGCATGATAGAGAAGTGAGAGATAGAGAACTTTTCTCTGTTTACTTTACCAACAGGTTCATCACAGTTTGACTCTGTGGTATCCTATAATAACTCATAATCATTTTCTCTTCAGTGAAGCTCAGCCTCATGTCAAATGGCTAATGGAAGGCTAATTTCAAAGTTATAAATCGAAGCCATGCATATAGTTCAGTAGAGGTTGGTGGAGATAGATATCACAGGCTCATTGTAATGCGGAACGGACTGAGGAACGCTATCAAACACTTCTTCTGATTCCTCCCTCTACCTTTACTCTACCAACCTCCACTGATAATACAGCCGCTGGTCATGGAAGATATGCTGGCATTGAATATCACAGACAAAGAGTGGGGTAGCTGACACACACACACACACACACACACACACACACACGCGCACACTGTCCTGCTGCATTACTGAACCAGAACCAACTTTTGTCTAATCCTAACCCTGTAGCAGCTACATAAACACACACACACACACACACACACACACACACACACACACACACACACACACACACACACAACATAAAGTTGATATGTTTGCTCTGGGGTGTGGGGCCAGCTGGTTCTATGAGACAATAGTTGATATAGTATTGATGTGCTGTTTACAGACGGGTCAGTAATGATTCTCACAAAGAGAGGAGGAGGAGGAGGACAGACTGGACATTCAGACTGAAGCTGCTGCACCTGTCAAGTGCTCCGCCTCCCTCAGACATCAGAGGAATCAGTGGACTCTTTGTAATGCACGGAATGGGAGAAGGAATATTATTCCATACATTATCCCTTATTATGTTTCATGCATCACAATGAGCCCGTCCTCTGATTTCTACCTCCATCAGCCTCCTCTCCTAGATCAGTTTAGCATTTTTTTCCTTCTTCTTTTGGGTCTACACTCCAAAGGTTTGGATTTGAAACAATTAATATGAGGTTAAAGTACAGATTCACAGCTTTTATTTGATGGTATGTGTGTACATACTGGTTTCACCATTCAGAAATCAGAAATTAGAACATGTATAGTACGCAGTCCCCCTATTTTAGGGTACACAAAAGTAATGGTGCAATTGGCTCTGGTAAATTAGGTGTGTTTTTCGTCATTTATGCAGCCATAAGAGATCTATAATGTGTAGTATTGATTCCAGGCTGTTGATTTGCTTTTGTACTTTGCTATTGGTGTCTACATGAGGACCAAAGATGTGTCAATGAAAGTCAAGGAAGCCGTTATCAGGGTTGGGGTTGAATGGTAGGTTGAATGGTAGGTTGAATGGTAGGTTGAATGGTAGGTTGAATGGTAGGTTGAATGGTAGGTTGAATGGTAGGGTTGAATGGTAGGGTTGAATGGTAGGTTGAATGGTAGGGTTGAATGGTAGGCGTGAATGGTAGGTGGTTGAATGGTAGGTTGAATGGTAGGTTGAGTGGTAGGTTGAATGGTAGGGTTGAATGGTAGGTTGAATGGTAGGCGTGAATGGTAGGTGGTTGAATGGTAGGTTGAATGGTTGAATGGTAGGTTGAATGGTAGGCGTGAATGGTAGGTTGAATGGTAGGTTGAATGGTAGGTTGAATGGTAGGTTGAATGGTAGGTTGAATGGTAGGTTGAATGGTAGGCTGAATGGTAGGTTGAATGGTAGGCGTGAATGTGTCAGAGACTTAAACATCCGCAGAATAATGTCTCCAGCCAAACTACAGACGCTTCACTGCAAGGTGGAAACCACAAGTTTCCTCATCTGTGAAACAGATAGCAGGGGTTGTTAGGTTTGGCTATGTATAGCTACCACAAGAACTCAGTTGATTATTGTAACTGCTGACAGCAGCAGCAGAATAATCATGTGAATACCAAAGCATTTGTAATTGCAACAATTTTCTGGGAGAAGTGGTGCATTATCTGATAGAAGTGCAGGGGTGCCAATATTTCTGTCCATGACTATATATTCACATACATATACATATACATTCACATACATATGCATATACATACACACATACACATATATACAGTACACATACACAAATAATAATTATTATTATACAATCTAAATAATAATAATAATACAAAATAATATAAAAGAAGAGAAGTGCAATTGGTGCAATTTACACTCCAGTTACAGACAGCAGAATACATCTTACGGTATGTATTCAAACAAGCAGACAAACAAGTACCGTCCGACACTCTCAATAAAAGCATGAGATCACTCCCAGATCAGAAGGCAGTGTTCCACCTTGTTGAGCAGCCTGAATGGTGAGGCTTTCTACCCAGCTGGGTGTACCACAAAGATGCCGCAGGTGAAGAGGAAGCTTTCCAATCCGCAGCAATTAGTTCCTGTCCCAGCATGAGGGCGCTCTGTACCCAGAGCTTAATACCCAGGGGATTAAGCCCCTTAACACTGAGGGGTCGCCCCAAAATGTACAAACCTGGAGAGAAGGGGATGTTTTGACCAATCATAATCTCACTGGATTGCCGACCAAAACTCTCGCACCCCTGGACTACTCCCCAGCATGTGAACCAATGTGAGGATCTGTACTTTAAGCTCATATTCATTGTTTGATTTAAAATCCAAACTTTTGGTGTGTAGAGCCGAAAGAAGGAAGAAAAAAACTCTTCACAGTCCCGTTACTAAGGCAGGGCACGGCAGGTAGGATTTGGGGGAGGTGAAGCTGATCCTAGAGCTGTGCCTACGGGCGACTTTGACTTCATGTGAGGCTTACGGTTTCTCCCCCCCCCCTCTCTCTTAGAACTACGAGGTGTTCTTCGATGCCAGAGAGGACAACGCTGTGTACGCCTTCCTGGGTCTGCAGGCTCCCCCCGGCTCCAAGGTAGCTACCACACCACACTACCCTAACACTACCACACCACTAGCCCTACCCTAACACTACCACACCACTAGCCCTACCCTAACACTACTACCACACTACCACACCACTAGCCCTACCCTAACATTACTACCACACTACCACACTACTAGCCCTACCCTAACACTACTACCACACTACCACACTACTAGCCATACCCTAACACTACTACCACACTACCACACTGCTAGCCCTATCCTAACACTACTACCACACTACCACACCACTAGCCCTACCCTAACACTAGCACACTACCACACTACTAGGCCTACCCTAACACTACTACCACACTACTAGGCCTACCCTAACACTACTACCACACTACACTACACTACCCTAACACTACCACACCACTAGCCCTACCCTAACACTACCACACTACTAGGCCTACCCTAACACTACTACCACACTACCACACTACTAGCCCTACCCTAACACTACGACCACACTACTAGCCCTACCCTAACACTACCACACTACTAGGCCTACCCTAACACTACTACCACACTACTAGGCCTACCCTAACACTACTACCACACTACACTACACTACCCTAACACTACCACACCACTAGCCCTACCCTAACACTACCACACTACTAGGCCTACCCTAACACTACTACCACACTACCACACCACTAGCCCTACCCTAACACTACTACTACACTACCACACTACCACACTACTAACCCTACCCTAACACTACTACCACACTACTAGCCCTACCCTAACACTACTACCACACCACTAGCCCTACCCTAACACTACTACCACACACCTCACTCCCTACCACCCCATATACCCCTGCCCTCTCCTTCACCCATATACCCCTGCCCTCTCCTTTATCCATACCATCCACAGCCCTCTCATCAGATCTAGGCCCATCCCCCCCCCCTCTCTCTCTCTCTCTCTCTCTCTCTCTCTCTCTCTCTCTCTCTCTCTCTCTCTCTCTCTCTCTCTCTCTCTCTCTTTTTGCATTCTGGCACCCCCTCTCTGCCATGCAGGGAACTACAAGGGGGGTGGGGGGGTGGGGGGGGGTGACCGTCGCCATAGAGACAGGGGGTTTCCGTAGTCATGCAGAACCTGTTAAAACGAACACAATCCAATTCCTCTTAATGCTCATGTTTATACTCTTATATCTGTCCTCATGTAACCCCTATCTCTCTCCCTCTCTCTCTCTCTCTCTCTCTCTCTCTCTCTCTCCTTCTCTCTCAATCTCTATGAAGGAGGCTGAGGCTCTGGCCAAGAAACAGCAGCAGTAGTCTTGCAGTGCCACGGTTGTCATAGCGTCAGACCTGGACCCAGACCCAGGATAGGTGGACGTGTGAGCTCCACCTCATTTCGCTCAACTTCTCAATCTCCAATCATCTGGGCTGTTTTTTTTTTTTTATCCTCTTTCAGGATGTTATTTTTCTTATCTCTGTTCAGCTGTGCCTTATCAACAGAGTGTGAGGCGGTACTAGAGCAGAGGATGATGGGTAGGGCACGTTCCGTAGGAACAGCTTTGTATCCTATCCTCAACCTCAGCCCATGAAGCCTATTGGCCCACCTGATATGTCAATCAGCCTATACACTTTGTGTATTTTTTGCCCGTTTGAGACTGTGTGCTTATTAATAATCAGACACAACACACTGTATGCTCAGTCAGACTAGTGTCTGGAATATAAAACATAAGCATGGACTCCTAGTTTAGTCCACAGCCCCTCTGCTCCATGTCCCAAAGATGGAAGATTTGCCATTCGGCCAGAACAGATGAAATTATTACAATTAAGTTTTGGGGATAAGCACAAAATAACATTCTTCATGTGAAGCAAGAAAGCAGGTTTGATTTGGCATGCTGTTAGACACTCTCCACTAGCCTCGACCGATGTGGACCAAACATGTGTGACAGCAGCTGGTGAAAAGGGGAACAAGTCGGCAACCGACCAAATAATAATAATAACTTTGATTTGAATTTTGATTTGATTTGTATAGCACTTTTCCTGCAATCGTTGCAGCTTTAATCATGATATAATCATCATTAAATTATTTAATCATGTAAAGGCAATATTAAAAAGATGGGTTTTTAGTCTTGACTTGAACATATTTGCTGAGGTTGCATCCCTAATGTAAACTGGCAGTGCATTCCAAATGTGGTACACAGAAAGACAGCGTCAGAAGACCTGAGAGCTCTATTGGGCTGATGTGCTAAAGGTCTTTCAGATATTCTGGTGCTGTGCCAGTGAGAGCTTTATAAAGAAGGAGCCAGTGTAGTCTCTAAAATAGGAGTTACATATGAGCTCTTCTGCTTGTTTTGGTGAAAACTCACTTTGGTTAAAATGTTCGGACATAACTATTAATTATGAATTATTAGTTGTTAACTAAAATAACTAGGTGGTAGTGGGGATTACTCACAGAATCCATTGCATTGCAATATTTTGGCTTGACTAGCTGAGTGTGGCGTTGATTTTCAACAACATTACATTACAATCATCATTACATTTTTCAGAATAAAAGTCTGAACATTTTGATTGGTTGCCGATTTGTTCCCCCTTTCAGCAGCTGCCGTCACATATACACATTCAGACCACTCCTGCCTTAGAGCAGAATACGCAGCACCTTTTGGGAGAGTTGTTTTCTATCAGAAGCCTTTTCTTAATATCTTTATTTGCTCTGTATTGATTTAATTCAGTTATTTTAATAGCGAACTACTATGAGATAAACGCTTGGAATAATAAAGGTTATAACATGCCAAAATGTATGTTTGTTAAGGGAGCAGGAAGGAAGTGAGATGTGTTATTGAACTGTCAACATTATGTCTCCCATCTTGTCGGTACACACAGTGATAGTCTGTAGTAACACACACTCCATGGGAGGCTGGTGGAGGGAGATATCGGAGGACGAGCTCGCGGTAATGCACGGAATGAGGAATAGGTATTTGATGCCATTCGTCATTCCGTTCTGTGCATTACAATGAGCCTATCCTCTGGCTTCTGCCTCCCCTGCCATACTCTACCTGGATAGACCAACGTGTGTAAGCTTGGATTCAGAATGCTTTTCCATCACAATTCTGTGCTTTTCCATTTATCTGTAATACAACTGCAGCTGTAGTGCCATATCCATATAACTAGCATTTCTCCAGCTGAAACCTCTCCTGTTATCTCCTTCCTAATAATATAGTCTTATTTTTATGTACAATAAACAACAGTTTACAGAATCAGACTTGTGTTGGTCGTTGGTTATTACAGTTGTGTGTTGATGTTGTCATAGACTGTACAAATACAAGCAGCTTTATATCTACCCACCAGTTTGCACATCTGCCATCATATTTTCTGTTCCTCGTTGTCACATGAGGGAGAGTTTGAGGAACTTTTGGGGCGTTTCTCAATGCATCTAACCTGCAACCTCTGCACTGCTAACACCATGCTCTAGCTAGCTGAGCGAAAGGCTGCTGCTCACATATTCCACGGAGGTTCATGTAGCTGAGCTTTCCCTTCAGAGCAGACATACATCCCTAAGGGGGGAGAGAGACCGAGTCTGCGGGGGAGAGTCTGGGGAAGCAGCTACTTTCAGTTATATGGAACTCTTCTGTTACTCCTAGCCACCCCAACCACAGCCTGTTGGGACCTATGCCGTCCAAAAGATGAGGCCTCTTTCGGAGCTTCAGGGCCAACACTCAGAGGCTAACCAACAGCTACTTCCCCCAGGTGATCAGGCTCATGAACAAGCCCACTGTAGACAATTGACTATCATCCCCAAGCACACCCCATGTATACAGACTACCTTAACCGTAAGCTCACAGCCACTTTACTACTGAACTATCTATTATTACTAGTTGCACCACTATTGTATCCAGTCTTACCTATACTATTGTCACTTTTTATCTTGTATTAACTTATCTTGTACGTTTTTGTCACTTATGTCCTGTACTACTGTCACTTTTCTTTTAAAAGCTTGAATTATGCCTATTGCCTTATGTCTTGTGCTGCGATGTCAGGAACTGAAGCCTAAGAATTTTACTCTTTTACACTCGTGTAATGTGACGTAACAATAAACTTGAAACTCACAACACTTCCTTATTCATCAGAGATACAGGAAGGAGTTTTAGAGTCGTTAATGTAAACCAGACTGATCTATGGGATGCCAAGACCACAAGTCAGCGCAACGCTGGAATGGTATCAAACACGTAAGTTTGTGTTTGATACCATTCCGCAATCATCTCATGACCAATGCTCTGTTCTCTTTTCCGAACAACCATGACACTACAGGAAATCACAGTTAGCTAAGTGTGTGTGTGCATGTGTATGTGTGTGTGTGTGTGTTTGTATGTGTTAGAGAAGTGAAAGAAGGCAGTTTAGTCTGGGACATGTCATGTGCTGTTTCAGTCCTGTTTTGTGATTGAGAGGAGAACACAGGAGAGAGACGAACAGAGCGAGGGAGAGAAAGAGAGAGAGAGAGAGGGAGGAAGACATCTTTGAGAGGTCATGCTGGGAGAGGCCTTCCTCCGAGCGTGGCCCTACCGAGAGGAGAGACAGATCGCTATGGTTACCACCCCTGCAGGGACGGACGCTCTCTCTGCCGACCCCCTCTCTGAGACCACCCAGGACACGGACACACACCGTCACACACTCTCAACTAGAACAGGTGAGGATCCAGTAATACCTGGGGCCCTAATGCCCTTTGCACAGGGTTGGATATGTGTAAGCAAGGTAACATTTCCATGTACTGTCGCCTCTTATCAGTGTCTACAGGGAAATTAGCTAAACCGGGCAAATTACGTGTATGTGTCATAAACTTTGAGTACTCCTGTATTACCTCACTGCTGTAAATTCAAATACAGTGTAATACTAGTGTTTTCTCTCGCAGGGGAGGCTGGTGGAGGTAGAAATCTGGGGATCCTCCGATTTCTACCTCCGCCAGCCTCCTCATGTCTCTGGTCAGTATACATGCAGCCTTCAGATCAGTAACCCCGTCTGTGTTTCCTCTGGTTCTGAACATGACCCAGGCCCCCTACAGGAGGGGTCGGGCCCGACAGTGACCCCCCATCCCTCCACGGCCCTCTCGATCCCCAGCGCCACCCCTGACCCCCGGCCCCCTGAGTCCCTCCTCTCCTGGGGCTGCAGCAGCCTCCTCCAGAACTACCCGGACCTCCGTCTGACGGCCCAGTCCCACAGCCCAGACAGATCCCCTGGTCCCCTGCCTCTGGACCCTAGCGACCCACCTCACTCTCTGCACCCTGAGCATGGGAGCCAGGAGCCCCGGGGGGAGCCGGGAGGTGCGGTGCCCGACCAAGGCTACCTGGCGATGGGCCCCAGCCTGGCTCTGCCTGGGTCAGGGCTGGAGCCTCTGTCTAACTCTCTGCTCAACGGGCTGCTGGACAGACAGCTGGAGGAGGTGTACCTGCAGCATCTGACGGACAGCCTGGCTCGATGCAGCTCCCACCCGGGTCACAGCCTGCTCCGAGGGCTGGTCCCGCCTCCTCAACCCTGCAGCCAACCGCAGGGGCCGGACTCCCTGGAGGCGGGACTAGAGGAGGGCTTAGACGGACACAGCGAGGTGATTGGTTATATGAGTACCGGACGCGAGAGGACATGCTCCTCCCATTTCAGCTCACCTGTCCTGCGCATCTCTGAGGCTGAGAGCACACACACCTCTGCTCCGCAGTGAGGCACAGCAACAGACACGCACACACATGTGCATGCACACACACACCTACACACACATGCACACGCACACACATGTACGCATGCACGCATGCACACGTGCACACACACACACACACACACACCTGCCTACTGGTCATCTGCAATGAAATGAAACATTAAAGAAGTGCTATCTGCTTTGGATTCTGCTTGCGTGTTGTTGAAGTGAATCTAAAAGCCTCATCTGCCACCTGCTGTCAGGCTCTGGAACTGCATGATCCTTCATGGAACTGTGAGGGGAGAATATTTCACATGATGTTTGTTTATATATATGAGCAGTGGCAATGTACGCAGTTTCTACCTGCTCATTCTACACAATGATACATCTGTCAATAATCTGTATTGAGTTTTTCAAACGCATCTTATTGTAGAAATAGTACAACTTTACAGATAGTTTTCAGAAGTTGAGAGGATGTTTATACACAGGTCTGTTCCATGCCTCTAAACAGCATTTTGAATATGGACAATTACTAGTCCATAGTAATCCTATTCCATAGTCCATAGTAGTCATTTTAGTTAAATTGTTCTGACCGTCTTTACTGTGTAATAAAACTGAACTGCCCACTTGCACATAAAGTGTTGTCTTTTTGTGTGTGGGTGGGTATGCGACTATGCGTTCATTTGTGCACATGCATGCATATGTGTGTGCGCGCACTGGCTTCCAACAATCTGTGTGTGTGAGTGTGTGTGTGTGTGTGTGTGTGTGACTGACTCCCCTCGCAGAGCCCATTACTGCTGGTTGGGTATCACTGCTAGCTCAGGGATTCCTGTGCACATTAGTGCCTGCATTAGCTCTAACTGGGCAGACTGGGCTGGTTTTGTCTCTGTGTGTGTTTGTGTGCGTGTGTGTGTGTGTGCATGTGTGTGTGTGTGCATGTGTGTGTGTGTGTCCTCCCTCCTCTCTCCCTCCCCTCTCTCTCTCTCTCTCTCTCTCTCTCTCTCTCTCTCTCCTCACTCCTAGCATGGCTGCAGCATGTGTGGACTGTGGACTCGTGCTTTGCTGCTCTGCCTCTATCTGGCTGGTTCCCCAGCCCTGACCCCCCCTGCCGAGCTCTCTCATCCCCAGGATCATGCCCCTGGGCTGGCCTTGAACAGCAGCGAGGCTGGCCTGTCCCTGGATGTCCCCGTGGCTCTGAGGGTGTTCAGTGTGGATTACCACCATGTGCAGGCTCCGTTTGAGATAGTGCTGTGGATCATGCTGGCCTCGCTCGCCAAACTGGGTATGACTCTCAACAGCACACACACGTACACACTGTGGACCTCTGTGGCTCAGTTGGTAGAGCATGGTGCTAACAACGCTTAGGTTGTGGGTTTGATTCCTGCTGGGACCATATATATATAAAAAATGCACTCACTGCAATGTTGGTTGTTTTGCATTCAAACGTCAGCTAAATGGCAATCTTTAGTCTTAATGGAAACATCCTTAGTTTTCTATTCAAACTGGAAAACAGTTGCTAATTGACAGCTATCATAAGCTCACAGCCCTGTGGGTGAGTGGCCACTTGTGTTTCTTTCTGTTTGCTGTTGAATCAATGTTGTGTTTGGGTTATGGTGTAGGCTGTTGTGTTATGGTGTGCAGTTATTTTGTGAGTGTGTGTGTGTGTATGTGTGTGTGTGTTATTGTTGGGAGAGCAGCAGCCGTCCTGTGGGTGTGGTTCTGCCTCTGTGCTTTTAGAGTTATCGTAGTGTTTCCTGTAATTCAGCCAATGAAAGTGTCTAAGTGGTAACTAGGGGAAACCTCTGAACAAATGAAACACTCGGTCACAGACCCAAGCGTGTGTGGTGACTTTAGCACAGACACACAACCTTTCTATTCATCTTCATAGCGATTGATTGAGTGATTTTATTTCGGGGAAAAACACAGATTCACACAGATCACACGTAAGAGGATAAACATAAGAAAGTGTCAAACACTTATTTCCGCTGTGGTCCTCATTGGAAGACACCATAGACATAAAAGGAAAGACTACTATTATACCAAAGTCCAACACTATAATCAACCTGTCTTGGTGCCATCATCCTGTCATGGGCCCATACAACAATACATAAGACTGTACATTTATGGTAACCACAAATGAGAGATTTAGGACGTCCAGCTTCTAGTTGCAGCGGTCTGAATTTTCTTTAATCTTTAACCTTTGGTCTGAACTGGCCTTCAGTGTAGGAGACGTCTCCAGAGATGAGCTCTAACCTGTCCTTTAAAAACACCACTGGACTAGGTAGGCAATGGGAGCCTATTCCACAGCAGAATACATGTACAGTCATGACCCCATGACCCTAGTCATGTGAAAAAATTAGGACACCCAATATTAAATATTTTTTAAGTAATATGTACATATCAATATTTGATCTTCTTTCAATATCAATAAATATATAGATAAATATATAAATATCGACATCAATGTAGATGAAGCCAACCAAAAACAATGACATGTTAACTTTGTTATCAATTATTCAACAACAAAAATTAACAACCATGCCAATTCCTACTGAGGAAAAAGTTAGGACACCCTATGCCCTAATAGCTGGTATTGCCCCCTTTGGCTGAAATAACCTCAATTAGACATTTCCTATGACTGTCTACCAGTGTCTGACATCAACTGGGAGAACGTTTTTCCCACTCCTCCATGCAGAATTCTTTCAGCTGTGTGATGTTTGGGGGTGTCTTGCATGCACAGCCCGTTTCAAATTATCCCACAGCATCTCAATAGGATTAAGATTCAGACTTTGAGTTGGCCATTACAGAAATCTCAGTTTCTTTCTTTTGAGCCATTCCTTGGTAGATTTACTGGAATGTTTTGGAGCATTGTCATCTTGCATGGTCCACATCAGCTTCAGCTTACATTTTTGGACAGATGGTCTCACATTTTCCTCAAACATCCTCTTATACAATAAATAATTCATCGTGGATTCTATGATGGTGAGCTGACCAGGCCCTTCTGCAGCAAAGCAGCCCCAAACCATGATATTTCCATCCACATGCTTCACAGTTGGTATGAGGTTCCTGTACTCAAATGCTGTCTTTGGTTTGCACCAAACCTTCTGTTACTATGCCCAAATAATTCAACTTTGGATTCATCTGTCCAAATACATTGTTCAAGAAGTCCTGGTGTTTGTCTAGGTGTTCTCTGGCAAACTTAAGTCTTGCCCTGATTTTTTGGACAGCAAGGATTTCCTCCTTGCACACCTACCTTGATGGTATCTACAGTACTGTAGGTCATAGGGACATTTTAGGATTGTTGGGGACTTCTTTAAGCGTCTTGCGATCCGCTCTTGGCCTGAACCTACTAGGACAGTATGACCTGGCCATGTTGGCAGTTGTTTTAAATGTTCTCCATTAAATAAGACAGGCTCCTCCAAATTCCTCTCTAACGATGTTCTTGGTGGTAATGAAAGCACACGATGAACACTCTGGGCCGGCCGCGATCCTTATCCGGCGTTGGTATTGGCCCGATTCGGTGGGCACGGTCCAGGACGGGTGGCGTCGGGAAGAAGTCGTTGCCCAGGACCTCAACGAAGAAAGTGGACATGAATGAAATGGGATCCTGGCCCTCCATCTTCTCGGGAATCCCAATGACCCTCAGATTGGACCTTCTAGACCGATTTTCCAAATCCTCTATCTTCTCAAGAAGTGTGTTGTCCGCTTTGAGAGTTTTCAGAGACTCTGTGCATTGCTCCATTTCGACCAGCCTGTCACTGTAGTCGGAGAGATGGTTCTCCAAGTCGTCAATGCGGTGTCCATGAGAATCTATAGTCTTTTTTATGCACTCCAGGGAGGACATGATTGGGACAAGGGCTGTGGTCAGAGCTTCTTTGATTAGTGTGGCGGCCTGGGAAAACCCTTCATGGTGGCATTTTGACATTTTCATTTTTTTATATTTCCATAAATTAGAAGTTCTCAGCTATTCATAACTGGTTGAATGACTGAGATAGCCCTTTATTTTAAAAAGTTATGAGCATTTTAATGTATCATGTCAAAAAAAGTGAAAGGTGAGAAAAATGGCTTCAAACTTTCCAACAGATTCCAACATTCCATTTGCTCCAGTACCATTCTGCAACATTCTACAATCATTCAGCTTCAGCACTTGGCTTGATGTGTGTGTGTGTGTGTGTGTGTGTGTGTGTGTGTGTGTGTGTGTGTGTGTGTGTGTGTGTGTGTGTGTGTGTGTGCATCTGTGTGTGTGTGTGTGTGTGTGTGTGTGTGTGTGTGTGTGTGTGTGTGTGTGCGTGCGCTGTGAAAATACCTAAATATATTAAAATAGACCTAAATATCATCAATGAAATATTTTAATAAATTGATAACTCATTGAATTCACATTATAACAATCAAACAGGTGAATACATGTTTGAGCTTGAACGTGGTTATAATAATGTACATTTGCATAAGCAACAATAACTGAAAATGTTTTATTTAAAACTGGCGCCCCACTTACTCAATTGTCTCCGCTTAATCAATTATCTCCATCTCTTTCCACCTCCTTCTCTGGTTACCCCCCCCTAACCTTATAGCACAACACAGGGAATTAGGAATTAAGGAATTAATTAATTAATCAATAAGGAATTAAACATGCATACAGAGAAACAATGTGCTCAAGTGGCATGACCTTTTTTCATTTATCCATTTCTTCTCATATAGAGGCCAATTCATGTTTAATTTACTCCACACACCTATTCTACATGTGTCAATATCACAACATCTCAGAATCTCAATTCATTAACATTAAAGCACTTTTAAAATCTACTCATCTACTCTTCGGATTGTCGTGAAGCTCTGGGAGGTTTTGGTATAGTTGGACAAGGGCAGGTGATGTCTTGGAATTCCTCAGCAGTGAATGGCCGGATTTCCTTGTAAAGGTACCACTGCCGCCTGGCATCCAGCCCGTTGGGAACGATGATGGAAGGCATGGTCCTTCAGTGAAGTGGAAATGGTGTTTCCTCTTGATCCCCACCACCTTTCTGAGGTGAGGGCTGAGGAAGCTCATCCAGTCGTAGGTTGGTACGATAACCTCCCCACTTTCAGTGCCACAGATCTGTGCAACATTGACATGTTAGGACTGCTCAACCACATGGACAATGTCGCTGATGCAGTCCACCTTTGTTTTTTTGAAGAGGCGCTTCACCAAGCCGAAGCACCAGTCGCAACTGAACTTGGTGTGTCCAGTGAGCAGGAAAGACAGTGTGATTTGTTTGTGCCGTCCAGTCAGAACCCGCCACATCAGGTACCACATCATGCAGGAGTTTTTGTTTTGTCCAGCGCAGTTGTCTACTCTGCATGGAGATGCACATGGGTTTCTCCTAGCCCATAGTTTTCAAAAAAGTAGTGCAGCATGGATACCACACAGTTGGCACCCTTGCTTGTCTGGCAGCTCTCATCAAGGAGAAAGTTCAGCTGCTTGGGGAACGCCTCACAAGCAACCCCAAAAAGGCCACACTTACGGGGACATTTGAAATACACAGGGCCGGGCTGCAAAGGATTGGAGGGGTAATGAACTTGCTGTGCAAAATCAAAACTGTAGTGCATTTTGCCAGAGAAGCTGCAGGGTGGATGGGGCCCAATATCGGCACCAGGAGGCACCTCTTGCTTGACTTCCTTACACAATTTCTGGTAAAGGGATCTCTCCATGGTAGCCCTCCGCAAGTGCTCCTCCATCTCATGCACAGCCTCACTCTTCTCACTGTCAGGAAGATTTGCTGCACGGGCCAGTTTTGCCACTCCTGACTGACAGTACCAGCAGAGATCAGTGGCCGGACGCATGGTGGTGACAAATGGCACTAACTGCTGCCATAGCTTCCTAAAGGTTCTGTAGGAAACCACTTGTCTACCAGCACCCTCAGCTGCTAAGCAGTAGTGGTTGTATACTGTCTTCTTGCTGCAGTTGGTCGGCAGGAGTTTCAAATCTGATTTCCAGTGCCTCGGTGTGCGCCCCGGAAGGACTATAGCATTGGCCTCTGCATAGTTTAGTACGAAGTCCACAACAGCTCTCGTATCCTCAAACTTTAAGGCATTGGCAGGGAGCCTTTTCTTAGATTTGTGGACCCGTGCTTCTACTCCAGCTGCCTTGTAATGTTTTATTATTGCATTGAGTTTGTCCTGCCCAATGCAGTGAAGGAATTTAAATACATCTCTGCAGATCCTGTAGCCATGATAATAATAGTCTGTGTGTTGAGCCTTGCGCTCTGTTTGGTCCTTCTTCTTAGATCGAATGGTGTGATTTGATAAATGCATTCCGCAAGAAAGTTTAGACAGGATCACAATGTCAAGCTCTTCATGGGACAGACTTATATGTTGGAGGCGGACATGAAGGAGCTCTTCTTGAAGAAATCTGGTGTGACAGGGTTGGCCCTCATTCAATTTACAATGGCATACGCAGTCAGCATCAGAGTAGTCAGCATTGCCCACATCTCCAGGATCAACAGGGAAAATCTGATCAGCCAGGTTCTCAATGGTAGGATGTGACTCTGTGAAAATAAAAATAATGTAATATAAAGTTTTTATATTACTCATATTACTCAGATTATGCCACCAGGAGGTTTGCTTCCTAAGCATCAGTGGTGTAGTCTAGTGTTTTCTAGTGGGTGTACTGTGATTTTCCCCTCCCAGCCTCATATCTTTCATTTTGGAACGCCATAAAAATAAGTCTGTGCTCCCTGTCTAACGTTATATCTAACATTACATGTTATAAGGCTGATCTGTGCATGATAGTGCTGCATTTTTACATATTTCATGGTACATTTGATGGTACATGACACTATAGCCAAAAGTCAAGTGCTTCGTAACACAGACGGGGTGAATTTTATGAATGAAAGTGTGAAAGTGGGTGTACGGAAATCCTTGGCCTTTCCTAGTGGGTATACGGCGTAGTCCTGCGTATCACGTAGACTACACCACTGCTAAGCATCTTGACTCAGACTATGAATTAGCTATGTAGTAGCTAAGTTTCTTATCAAGAGTAGGCTACATAGGTATTGAACATAATTGTATTATCATTATCATTATTATTATTATTGTTATTATTATTGTTTAAAACTTAAAACTGTCTTACCTTGCTCTTCATCTTCATCCTCTTCAGGAGGCACATCAAGGTGTGGTCTCTTAGGAGGACCACTTTCACCATCACTCTCACTTGACTCACTACCACTAGTGTCATCCCCCTCAGATTGAGGAGTAGTAGTGGTAAAATAATTATCAATTACTTCTCTCAACTCGTCTGCCCGAGCTATATTGCTCATCTAATCTATATTGGGCCGGTTTCACAGACAAGGCTTAAGCCTAGTCCTGGACTAAATCACACTTTCAATGTAAAATCTCCATTGAAGATGCTTTTTAGTCCAGGATTAGGCTTAAGCCTTGTCTGTGAAACCGGCCCATAAGATTGGAAATGGTTGCGCCCAAAATCACGGAGCGAAGTTTCTCCAAATCCGCGGGCAGGTTGGGGTCGGCATTGTCGGTCATGGCGGCGCCCTGTTTGGCAGCGTGGTCAGATTTGGCAATAATTGTTTTGTTGCTTCGTAGCTCGTATCCCGGCATTTGACTAAAAACAAAACAACAAAAAAACAAGGATAAACTGTCCCGAGATGTTAAACAATACTGAGAAGTATGTAAAAAGTGTCTTTAGGAGGATAGCTGGAGTTAAAGATCAAAAAAGTACGGAGCCACCGTCTCGAGCTTGCTTTCTCCTCACATGCTAAACCGGAAGTCTCCTCTAACGATGTTCTAATACGCTGCACCTGATGTGGTGCACTTGATTGTAATTCTAGGCATTTTAAGTAGTAATAAGTGTGGGAGTGTCGTAACTTTTTTCTCACAAGAAAATTGCATTTCTATTAATTACATTTTACAAATCATTTAAAAAAAAGTTTTGCTGTTTTATTTGTGTCATTATAATTACGTCTATCTCTCAATATAGTCAAAATGAAGTTCAAATGTCCATTATGTTGAGAAAGACAAAGTTTTTCATGGGCTGTCCTATCGTTTGCACATGACTGTATATACTAGTATATATTCATATACTGACAGCTACGGTAATAATCTGAGCCTAAATGAATCCATGAAGACATGATCCTTGGAGATGCCAGGATGACCACTCCACTAAGGCTTCGTTCACACGGCAGGTCTTGATGCTCAATTCCGATTTTTTACACAGATCCAATTTCTTTGTTTGGTAGTTCACATTACTTTTAAAATGTGACCTATATTTGACCTACATTGACTCCCGTGTGAACATTCCACGGCCTTGAACAGACCCGCATGTGCAGAACAATAACAATGACGTCAGGATGTCATGCGCAGCGCACTGTTTACGAAAGTAACCATGGATAACATGATAATGTTACAACCGGTTTCATTTTCAAGTTTTTGTGCAGCGGAAGCCGGCAAAGATATGAGCAAGTGGTCAAAAGGATGAGGAAAAAGAGAGCCAAATGCTTAGCTATAGCTTTTTGTAGAGCACTCGCTACTATACTTGCGTCTAGAGTGCACGGTTGCCAGATGGGGCGGGTTACCGCCGAATGGGCTACTGGATTTAGCGGTTATAGACTGGTTAGGCTGTAAATTGTCAATCCCATCTGGCAACCCTGCTAGAGTGACGTAAAAGTCGCATTAAACGCGACTTGACAGTTCAGACGGGGGCGCGTTGCTAAATATCAGATATGTATCCGATATAATACCACCTCTGAACGCGACCCAGGTCGGATTTTAAAAAGTCAGATTTCATGTGACTTGCGCATCGGATTTGGGTCATATTTCACTGCCGTGTGAACGAAGCCTAAGACTTCACCAGGAACAATCTCTTATGATTGATATGATCTTACTCAGTACCCTCTTCTCTCCCCTCACCCTCCTCTCTCCCCTCCCCTCCACCCTCTTCTCTTGTCTCCCCTCCCCTCCACCTTCCTCTCTCTCCGACCCTCCCCCTCTTTTCTCCTCTGGCCTCCCCTCATCTCTCTCTCTGCTCTTCTCTCCCCTCTCCTCCACCTTCCTCTCTTTACTCTACTCTCCTCTCCTCTGGCCTCCCCTCATCTCTCTCTCTACTCTTCTCTCCCCTCCCATCCCCTCCACCTTCCTCTCTCTACTCTCCTCTCCTCTGGCCTCCCCTCATCTCTCTCTCTACTCTTCTCTCCCCTCCCCTCCCCTCCCCTCCACCTTCCTCTCTCTACTTTCCTCTTCTCTGGCCTCCCCTCATCTCCCTTTAACCCGTCTCTTTCCTCTCCTCTCCTCCCCTCATCTCTCTCTCTGCTCTTCTCTTCTCTCCTCTGGCCTCTCCCTCCCCTCCACCCTCTCCTCCCCCTCTCTTACCCAGGGTTCCACTGGTCAGGGCGTGTCCCAGCGGTGGTACCAGAGAGCTGCCTCCTCATCATGGTGGGACTGCTAGTGGGAGGAGTAATATACGGCGTGCGCCACTCTGCTCCGCCCACCCTCAGTGCTGATGCCTTCTTTCTGTTCCTACTCCCGCCCATCGTCCTTGACGCAGGGTACTTCCTGCCAGGGAAGCTGTTCTTTGAGAACCTCGGAACCATCCTATGGTGCGCTCCTAGAACACTAATGCTAAAACTCTGTCTCTGACCCTAAAACACTAACCCTAAAACACTAACCCTAAAACTCTAACCCTAATACACAAACACAAGAACGCTATTTTTGCTTCAATAGTGTTGTTTATTACATTGTTGTGTTTTTTATTATATTGCTGCCTGTGTTTTAATGTCTTATGCACCAACCACACCAAGTCAATTTCCCTTAAGTCCGAATATACTTTCAAATATATATTCTGATTGTGATTGTGATTCTGACTAACCTTAGAATACTAAACCTAGAACACTAAACCTAGAACACTAAACCTAGAACACTAACGCATCTAATTAGTGTATGGGGTGTATGTGGTCATCTCTCTCTGTCTCTCTCTCTCTCTCTCTCGGTCTCTTTGTCTCTCTCTCTCTCTGTCTCTTTCTCTGTAGGTACGCGGTGTTAGGTACCCTCTGGAATGTTCTGGGTATAGGCATGTCTCTGTACGGTGTGTGTCTGCTGGCCTCTGAGTCCCTGGGAGACGTGTCCCTGCTCCACTGCCTGCTGTTCGGCTCCCTGATCGCCGCCGTGGACCCCGTGGCCGTGCTGTCTGTGTTCCACGAGATCCACGTCAACGAGCAGCTGCACATCCTGGTGTTCGGAGAGTCGCTGCTCAACGACGCCGTCACCGTGGTGAGAGGGGTGTGCGTGTGCGTGTGCGTGTGCGTGTGTGTGTGTGTGTGTGGTATGGTATTCTACATGATATTTTCTCTGAGAGATATCTGATCACCCACCCCTCACCCGTCTCTCTCTCTCACCCCCCTCCCCTTCCCTCCCTCTCTCTCTCTCTCTTTCTCTTTTCTCTCTCTCCCTCCCCCTCCCTCTCTCCCCCTCCCTCTCTCTCTCTCTCTCGCTCCCCCCCCCTCTCTCTCTTCCTGCCCCTCCCTCTCTCTCCCCCACCCTCCCTCTCCCTTTCTCAGGTACTGTATAAGCTGTTTGAGTCCTTCCTGCGGCTGCCGTCGGTGACGGGGGTGGACGTGTTGCTGGGGGGCTGCAGGGTGGTGGTGGTGGGGGTGGGGGGGCTGTGTGTGGGGCTGTTCTTCGGCCTGGTGGCGGCCCTGACCTCCCGGTTCACCTCGCGGGCCCAGGTGATCGCCCCCCTCTTCGTCTTCCTCTACTCCTACCTCTCCTACCTCACCTCCGAGATGCTGCACCTCTCTGGCATCATGGCGTGAGTCCGCTAGTGTGTGTGTGTGTGTGTGTGTGTGTGTGTGTGTTTACGGAATCCCCCTCTGTGATGTGTTTGTGTGTGTTTGGCTGTGTGTGTGTGTGTGTGTATGCGTGAGTTTGGCTGTGTGTGTGTGTGTGTGCGTGTATGCGTGAGTTTGGCTGTGTGGTGTGTGTGCCCGGCGTGTATGCGTGAGTTTGAGTTTGCCTGTGTGAGAATGACAGAAGGAGAAAGAGAGAGGGAAGGGAGACGGGAGATTAAATGGTAAATGGGCTGCACCTATATAGCACTTTTTATTATTCCAAAGCGCTTTACAACGGCCTCTCATTCACCCATTCGCACACACATTCACACACCAAATGTCGGCAAGCTACCATGCAAGGCGCCGACCCGCTCATTGGGAGCAATTTGGGGGTTCGGTGTCTTGCCCAAGGACACCTCGACACGTGGCCAGCCGGGGATCAAACCGCCGAACCACTGACCTTGCGATCATTAGACGCCGGCTCTACGTAAGATTACAAGCGTGATTATGAGAGAGTGAGATAAAGAGAAATAGACGACAACAAATAGCAACCTACTCACTGCGCTCAATGTGTGTCTATGTGTCTGTGGGTGTGGGTGTGGGTGTGTGTGTGTATCTCTCCCTCCAGCATAGTGACGTGTGCTGTGACTATGAAGCAGTACGTGGAGGCCAACGTGTCAGAGCGCAGTAAGACCAGCATCCAGTACTTCCTGAAGATGTGGAGCAGCGTGAGCGAGACGCTGATCTTCATCTTCCTGGGCGTGTCCACCATACAGGATGTTCATATGTGGAGCTGGCCGTTCGTCTGCTCCACACTGCTGCTCTGCCTGCTCTGGAGGGCTACAGGTACACACACACACACACACACACACACACACACATATGCATGCGCACGCACATGGACACACACACACACACACACACACGCACACACACACACACAGGCACATGCACACGTGTGTGTACATCTGAGAGAACTGGATTTCCTGGTTTCAGCAGTATAATAATAATAATAATAATAATAATAATAATAATAATAATAATAATAATAATAATAATAATAATAATAACCTTTATTTATACAGCTGTACAATACAGTGCAAAAGAACAGATTAAAAACAATACAGTGCCAAAGAAAAAGTATTGAAAACATGAAAATAATATGAGACTAACATCAGGTGGTCCACTACCACCTTTAACAGTTGTTGGTTTACAGTCAGATTCTACTAGCCATGCCATGTTGTTTTAATCACACATACAAGCTTCCAAATGTGTTCAAACATTCAGGATTATACGGGCCCACGTAATAACCTTCCGTTAATTAAAACATGACTAGATTGGAGCAGATTATTGCCTACTCACTCTGTAGACTCTGTGGTGATAGACATAGCCTGTAGACTGATAGACATAGCCTGTAGACTGTGGTGATAGACATAGCCTGTAGACACTGTGGTGATAGACATAGCCTGCCTGTAGAATGTGGTGATAGACATAGCCTGTAGACTCTGTGGTGATAGACATAGCCTGTAGACTCTGTGGTGACAGACATAGCCTGTAGACGCTGTGGTGGTAGACATAGCCTGCAGACTGATAGACATAGCCTGTAGACTGTGGTGATAGACATAGCCTGTAGACTGTAGTGATAGACATAGCCTGTTGACTCTGTGGTGATAGACATAGCCTGTAGACTGTGGTGATAGACATAGCCTGTTGACTCTGTGGTGATAGACATAGCCTGCAGACTGATAGACATAGCCTGTAGACGCTGTGGTGATAGACATAGCCTGCAGAACTCCCCTGCATCACATTGGACGTTAATGATATAGGTTACTTAATTAATTAATTAATTCATCCAATCCAGTTCTATCATGTCATGTAGTTTTAATCAAATATATACACTTCCAAATATGTTCAAATATTCAGGACTAGCCATGTCATGTCGTTTTACCTTTTAATCAAACATACAAGCTTCCAAATGTGTTCAAATATTCAAGATGATACGGGCCCACGTAATTAACCTTCCGTTAATTAAAATATGGCTAGTTTCGGTTTCAGCAATCATGGATTGGAGCAAATATTGCCTCCTCACATTATCTCTGTAGACGGTGTAACTCGGTGATAGATGCAGCCTGCAGAACTCCCATGTAGATCACCTCAGACTATTGGTGGTCAACTTGCTTCCTTGAATTCTTGAGGTAATGTATTCCACAGTCAGGGCCGGCCGCAGGCTTAAGCAGTCTATGCGGTTGCTTAGGGCCACAACCGCTAGAGGGGGCCACATATTTGCCTTCGATTTAGCACAAGCGACCACCCGTCAACGAAAAACTCTGCTGCCCCCGTCGACGAAACACCCGTCAGTGGAAAAAGTCAGCTATCACCCCTTCAATGTATGACACATCATTTGAAAGCTTACAATCTGCACTTTTCATAATCTGTAAACTGACCCAGACGATTGATGAGGATCTCTTGATCAATCGTGTCGAATGCTGCACTTAAATCCAGGAGAACAAGAACAGAGATCTTATTAGCATTAATGTTTAGTCTGAAATCACTGTGAAATCTGATTAGATCTGAAAGCTGACTGAAACTTTTCCAGAATCTTGTTTTCGTATAGGAAAAAAAGTTAATTTGATTATAAACCTTTTTGAGTATCTTGTTAATAAAAGGGAGATAGGTTAGTAGTTCCACCTCTCTTCCTTTCCTCCCCTCTTCTCCCCTCTTCTCCCCTACTCTCCTCTCCTCCCCACCTCTCCACTCTCCTCCCCTCTTCTCTCCTCTCCTCTCCTCTCCTCTCCTCTCCTCTCCTCTCCTCTCCTCTCCTCTCCTCTCCTCTCCACTCTCCTCTCCTCTCCTCTCCTCTCCTCTCCTCTCCTCTCCTCTGTCTCTCCTCTCCTCTCCTCTCCTCTCCTCTCCTCTCCTCCCCTCTCCTCTCCTCTCCTCTGTCTCTCCTCTCCTCTCCTCTCCTCTCCTCCCCTCTCCTCTCCTCTCCTCTCCCCTCTCCTCCCCTCTCCTCTCCTCTCCTCTCCTCTCCTCTCCACTCTCCTCCCCTCTCCTCTCCTCTCCTCTCCTCTCCTCTCCTCTCCTCTCCTCTCCTCTCCTCTCCTCTCCTCTTCTCTCCACTCTCCTCCCCTCTCCTCTCCTCTCCTCTCCTCTCCTCTCCTCTCCTCTCCACTCTCCTCCCCTCTCCTCTCCTCTCCTCTCCTCTCCTCTCCTCCTCTCAGGTGTTCTGTTGCTGACTGCGGTGGTGAATAAGGTTCGTCGTAACACTGTGACGTTTAGGGATCAGTTCATCATCGCCTACGGTGGCCTAAGAGGGGCAATCTGTTTCTCCCTGGTGTTTCTCATTGATGATTTCCCAAAGAAGAGACTTTTCATCACGACAACGATCGTTGTCATCCTCTTCACGGTGTTTGTGCAGGTAGGGTAAACCACACTATACAACAGCAGACAGATAATGTTTCATGTAGTTTCAAAACGTCTTAACTGTTATGTGTGTGTGTGTTTGTGTGTGTGTGTGTGTGTGTGTGTGTGTGTTCTATAGGGGATGACCATAAAACCCCTGGTAGAGCTGTTGGAGGTGAAGAGGAAGAAGAGAGCTCTTCCTACCGTCAGTGAGGAGATCCACAGCCGGGTAAGACACAGTTATTACTGACAGGCTCATTCTAATGCATGGAATGGAATGAGGAATGGTATCAAACACACCTATCAACCACACGTGTTACCATAATATGTGATACCATTCCTCATTCCATCCCATGCTTTCTAATGAACCTGTCCTCCCTGGTGTAAAAGGCAACTTTACATCCTCAAAGAGGATACCAGTACCATACCATGTGACCAGAGGCGCCTCTCTCTATACGCTGACTATGTGATGTGCGTAGAGCCTCCACCGCTGAGGGGGGGGCCCGCGATTGGTCAGCAAAATAATCACATCACCTATTGTCATGTGCCGGCTCTAGACCATGACAAACAGTGGACCAAAACACCACAGTAGAGAACAGTTAACCAATATTTATTCCAACACAAATAACTCATAAATACATCAAAGTATTGGGTGTGACAGTCAGTAGCATCAGTGTGAGTGGTGGGGTGTTGGATGAGTGAACCATATACATGAAGGATGTTGACAATACCAACATAAAAGAAAGCCAAACTAAAGCTAAGAGGGACCAGTGTTCATGGGTTGACAGAGAGAGAGAGAGAGTCCAAAGGCCTCATGGGATTTTCTAGGCCTGCCTACAGGTGTGCTTGCATCGACAGTAAAAAAAAACAAGGCTCCTGTTGCCACTCCCCACCTTGCACTGCAACATAGAAACAGACAGAACAGAACAGCACTCCTGCAACAAAGAACTAGATAGAACAGAACACAAGCAGAGAGCAACTACACACATGATACGTACTGTATATAACGTAGCAGGGCCGTTACACCCTCCCCCTTAAAAATATGTTATGAGCAGACAAGAAAAACGATACAAAATACAGAAGAAAAAATGTCATACAATAATGAACCTGCCTTGAAGTTCAGACCTCTGCTGTCCCACCTCCAGCCTGCCAGACACTCCTTCACCCAGCAACCTCGACGTCCAGGAGCAAATTAAGGACGGAGAGAGCGCAATAAGAGGCAGCTGACAAAGAGAGAGAAAGAGAACCAGGCTACTATCAATATATACCTGTGACAGGGCACCTGCTACCACATTTTCAGTCCCCTTGATGTGGTGGATATCCAGCCAATAAGCATGAAGGAACAGGCACCAGCACATCAGGCGCTGGATGGGGTACCGCAGAAAGGAATGCAGTAAGACTGCTCCCGCCCTCACCTTATTAGCATCCATCTGTCGTTTGAAAGGTCGGTCCAGGTTGGTCCAAGCAACACTGGAGCAACTGAGAGAAGTGCTTTGACATCTTCAAAGGCTTTTTGACAGGCAGGTGACCAGCCTTTCTCTTTAGCAAATCTGTGAACGGGGCAACTACTGTGGAAATGTTATCGCAAAAGCTTCTGTAGTATACCAAGAAACCGCATGAGATCTTTTTGTTGCTGTTAGCACAGGATATTCAATGAAGGCACACTTTTTTTGCCTGTACTTTACTAACCAATCAACTTCCCAAGATATGTCACTGTTGCTTTGCAACATTTTGACATGACATTTTTGGCATTTAGCAGACGCTTTATTCCAAAGCAACTTACAATCAATACATTTGACTAAGCAAGCGATCATCAGTTCACCAGTTGCAGCAGGAAGAGTCATCTAGCTCAGGCCCGGGGCCATTGGCAGTCTCCGTGATAGAAGGAGAACTAAAAAAAGTAAAAAAATAAAAATATATATAGACACTGGAGAAACAGAGAAACAGTACGAGGGGGGCAGTAGAAGTCTTAGGGGACACAGTATAGGGGAAAAGTGGGTGTCTCAGGAGACGCAGTGCTGGGGGGTAGTAGATGTCTCAGGAGGAGCAGTTAAAGTGTAACCTGAAGAGATGGGTCTTCAGTCTCTGGAAGATGGGTAGTGACTCTGCAGTTCTGACAGCCGTGGGAAGCTCATTCCACCAGCGGAGAGCAAGTGAAGTGAAGAGACGTGATCGGGCAGCGCGACTGCCGTGTTGGCGTTGAGGTGGTGGGGCCAGTCGGCCAGCAGAGGTGGAGAAGCGGAGTGAACGGGCTGAAGTTTGGGGGGTGACCATTGTCTGTAGGTAGGCAGGGGCTGTCCCTTTAGCTGCCTGGTAGGCAAGCACCAGGGCCTTGAATCTGATGCGAGCTGCTATCGGGAGCCAGTGCAGGGTGCGAAGGAGAGGGGTGACATGAGAACATTTGGGGAGGTTGAACACCAGACGGCCAGCAGTGTTCTGGATGAGCTGCAGAGGTCTAATGGCGGAGGCGGGGAGCCCGGCCAGGAGTATGTTGCCGTAATCAAGGCAGGAGATGACTAGTGACTGGGTCAAGAGCACTGCTTCTCTGGTGAGGAATGGTCGTAATCCTTCTGATGTTGTAAAGGAAGAATCTGCAGGAGCGTGCCGTTGCTGCAATGTTCTCCGCACAGGATAGTCGGTTGTCCAGGATCACTCCAAGGTTCTTGGCTGTCAGGGAGGGGGTTACAGTAGAGTTCTCCACTGTGATGGAGAAGTCTTGGAGAGGGCAGGCTTTCCCGGGGATGGAGAGTAGCTCAGTCTTGTTAAGGTTGAGTTTGAGATGGTGGGCTGACATCCATGTTGAGATGAGCTTCTGTATTTGTGCAGACGTTGTGTTCACTGATATACTGTATGTCGCAATGTGGTTTAGAATGCGGAATCTTTAAACTGCTCAAGAACTATGAAGTTATTCAGATCATTGAGAGTTTTAATGTTAGCGGCTGTACACCAACGATTAAAATGACCTTGTATTACCCGAGAAAATTCCATATGCTCTTAGGACTGCAGTTTAAACTTGACATTCTGCAGGACTAAGGACAGAATAGGCTTCCTGGGCTTTGCCACTCAACACACATTGTAGCAACAGAGTGCGTTCAGAGTCATGTCAGTTCCTAGAGTCATTTTGGTACTAAACGCAAGTTGACAGACACATCAAACCTTGGTGCCTCAGAGACATTTGACAAGTTCGCCATCTTTTATCAGAGACCATTTGTAATGCTGCAACTCTATCCTCGATCGCTCAATTTGTTGTTTCTCTCGTTCTGCTTCACATTTGACCTTCTCTTGTTCTAGTGTCGACCCCAATTTCATTTAATCTTTTGCTTGCTCTGCATCACCTTTTAGTTTTTCCTTTTCTAAAGCCAATTGCAACCTAATTTTCTCTTGTACCATTTGCAGCAACTTTAACTTCTTCTGTTGCTCAAAAGTAAAACCTGATGGGCTAATGTTAACCTCTACAGACTAACTGGGTGAGCAAACCGCCAGAGAAGACCCTAATTTCAACTAATTTGACCTTCAAAATTACTTTGACATGTCTTTTAGATGTTTATCACTACTAGATACTTAAACTTCATAGTGTCCTTAGTATATGAGTCTCGCAACATCCCAAAGTAAGAAATAAGGAGCTTTTCCCCTATAGTACCTGACCATATCTAACTAACTATAA
>NC_137688.1:13307854-13317854 GCF_963989245.1 Nansenia antarctica
ACGGGGCCTGGAAGCCTCTACGCAGACACCAGAGCCTGGTCGAGAGACACACACCCTCCGCACACACAACCTGGGGACAGGTACACCCTTACCCTTAAAACCCGAAGCATTTGTGGGTCAAACTTCAGGTCATAGCAGTGAAAGCTACTCAGCTCCACTCACACACACACAGTGGTTCAATGTCCTGCTGTCCTCACATCCTGCTGTGTTCTGTCTGTCCAGCAGGGGGAGGAAGAGGAGTTTATCGGTACGGAGAGGGTGAGAGCTGGCCTCAGCCGATCTCATACAGGTACAGAGCACAGCTGTACACCTTACACACCAGGGGAGGAGGGTGGAGGTAGAAATATCAGAGGACGGAGGCTCATTGTAGTGACGCACGGAACGGAATGAGGAACGGTATCGACACACGCGTGGAATGGAATCCGTCCCGTGCATTACGACGAGCCCGTCCTCCGCTGCCTTCCCCCCGCCAGCCTCCCCCGTCACAGAAGACGCTCTGTTCTCCTCAGCGTGTCTCCCTCCCTCCTCTCACCCCCGGCCTCTTCTCTTCTCTCACCTCCCCCCCTCCCCCCCTAGTCGTGGGTTCCAGCCCCAGACCTCTCTTCCTGGACGTCCCAGACCCAGACACGGTCCACCCAGACCCAGGGACCCGGGAGACAGACCTCCCAGAGCCTCAGGTCTCCCACCACCCGGGCCCGGCGGGGCCAGTCTACTACCCAGGAGGACCGCCACCGCCACCAGTGGACCCAGAAGCCCCAGCGGTGGAGGAGGAGGCCCAGCAGCAGCAGCAGCAGCCCCCCTCTGCCCCCAGAGTCACTCAGAGCAGAGTCATTAAGAAACTCAGCTTCGCTCTGGAGAACGAGAGACAGACGTAGAGGGGGAGAGGGGGAGAGAGAGAGAGAGAGAGACGGAGAGACGCTCTGTTTCAGCAGAACGATACAACAGCTCCATCTATTCATCTTTCCTCTTTATCATAGGGGCTATAGTTTTAGTAGTATGTGTGTGTGTGTGTGTGTGTGTGTGTGTGTGTGTGTGTGTGTGTGTGTGTGTGTGTGTGTGTGTGTGTGTGTGTGTGTGTGTACAGGTAGGTCCATATATATTTGGACAGTGAATTGTTGTTATTTTAGCTGTTTACCAAAACATCTTCAAGTTACAGTTATAGAATGAATATGGGCTTAAAGTGCAGACTCTCTACTTTAGGGTAAGGGTATTCACATCCAAATTGAAGGAAGGGTTTAGGAATTACAGCTCTCTTTTTCAAGGGACCAAAAGTCATTGGACAATTGACTCAAAAGCTGTTTCATGAGGCTCTGTGTTGGCTATTCCTTCATTATTTCTTTATCAATTAAGCAGGTAAAACGTCTAAATTGATTCCAAGTGTAGCATTTGCATTTGGAAGCTGTTGCTGTATACGCACAACATGCAGTCAACAGAGCTATCAATGCAAGTGAAACAGGCCATCCTTGCAAAAACAACCAAAAAATCAGTCAGAGAGATAGCCGCGAACATTAGGAGTGGCTAAATTAACAGTTTGGTACATTCTGAGAAAAAAAGAACGCCCTGGTGAGGTCGGCACCACAAAAAGGTCTGGATGTCCGTGGAAGACAACAGTGGTAGATGATCACAGGATCCTTTAAACATCCAGCCAAGGGAAGAACAGTCTCCAGGAGGTAGGCATTATCCAAGTCTACCATAAAGAGAAGACTTCACACATAACAAACAAATACAGAGAAAGGCCAGATTAAACTTCTGACCAAAAAACACCTAAAAAAGCCAGTCCAGTTCTGGAACAGATCAACCTGTACCAGAATGATGGGAATAAAAAAGTATGGAGAAGGCATACCACATAATCTCTAAAACTTATGGAGGCAGTGTGATGGCATGGGCATGCATGGCTTCCAATGGCACTGGGTCACTAGTGTTTATTGATGATGTGACAGACGACAGACGCAGACAGATGAATTCTGAAGTGTTTAGGGATATACGGTCAGATTCAGACAATTTCAGCAAAGTTGATTGGATGGCGCTTCACAATACAGATGGACAAAACATACTGCCTAAGCAGGAGTTTTTTAAGGCATAGAAGTGGAATATTCTGCAATGGCCGAGTCAATCACCTGATCTCAACCCGATCGAGCATGCATTTCACTTGCTGAAGACAAAACTAAAGGAAGAAAGACCCACAAACAAACAACAACTGAAGCTGCAGTAAAGACCTGGCAAAGCATCACAAAGGAGGAAACCCAGCATTTGGTGATGTCCATGGGTTCCAGACTTCAGTCAGTCATTGCCTGCATAGAATTCTCGACAAAGTATTAAATTAAAATATTATGTTAATTTGTCCAATTACATTTGAGCTCCTGAAAATAGGGGACTGTGTATAAAAATGGCTGCAATTCCTCAACGTTTCACAATATTTTTGTTTAACCCCTTGAATTACAGCTGAAAGTCTGCACTTCAATTGCATCTTGATTGTTTCATTTCAAATCCATTGTGGTGGCATATAATTATGGAAATTGTGTCACTGTCCAAATATTTCCGGACCTAACTGTATGTGTGTGTATGTGTGTGTGTGTGTGTGTGTGTGTGTGTGTGTGTGTGTGTGTGTGTGTGTGTGTGGTGGGGAGGGTGTGTGTGTGTGTGGGGTGGGGAGGGATTGGGGCCTTTGTGAAAAGGCATTGAGGACATTATCATTGACATAATTCAATAAAAAAACAATGAAATGTGATGAAAGCCAGTGGTATATTCTCCCTCTCTGACAGACTGTCCAACTTACCAGTGGGTGGGTGTCCTCTGTTGCCCCCTCTGGGGGAAGCGTAAGACGGTCATTGACATCTGCGGTCTAATTCATTTCCAGAGTGCCACTGAGGAGATAAATACCTACCGACCGTAAACACACACACGCAGCCCGCATTCCACACACACACCCACACACAAACCCACACACCCACACACCCACACACACACACACACATACACACACACACACACACACACACACACACACACACTAACAAATACACTCACAGCAAGCCCAAATTCCTGTTTGCGACCCCTTACTCTCACACACCCCTACACTTTCTCCCCCGCCCCCCCCCTCACTCTCTCTCTCTGTGTTTACCAAAGCACTCCTCACCAGGGTAACTTAACCAGGATAGGCTTGCTCTGCTTCCTAAAATAGCTGCCAGCCCCCTCTCTCTGTCCCCCTCCATACCTCTCCCCCCGCCCCTGCTGTGCCCCAGGCTACACGGGAGTGTCTGTGTGTGTGTGTGTGTGTGTGTGTGTGTGTGTGTCCAGGGCTCGGGTTGACCAGAGAGGGCTGTGGATCAGAGGAGTTGAAGGCGTAGGAGTGTAAGACACGAGGGTTGAAGGAGCTGAGGGTTAGAGGTAGAGACCTGAATCAGTTGGAGGTATGAGGGTGGGGGTCGCAGCGCTGTTCGGGGGGCTGTTCGGGGGTCTGGGCACCCTCTTTTTCCTGCTGGCCTTCGGGACGGACTATTGGCTGCTGGCCAGTGATGACTGCGGGGGGCTCGGACCGACAACAGTGCAAGTACTGCCAATACCGTATGGGACCAACGTGACAGAGGTATGACACACAGTCGTGCAGACATGCACAACCACACACACAGAAAACAAGAAAAAGGCGTTAACGCACATACACTTTTCCATATTCTTTTACTCATACGTTCCCAGTACACTAAGTACTACTCTCCTATTGGACAACAGTATCTGACTAACTGTCAACAACAGTCAATACTGGACGTATCCAGTTGGTTAACTCATGTCACAGTTCTAAGGAGGTTTATGCAGGGTTGTCATAACTTTGAGTGTATGAACAATTTTATTCATATTCGCTCGACATTTTGGCCCACAAAACTGCTCGAACCAATGAATAATAAGAAAAATACTGCAGCGCAACAAAAACTCTCTCTCTCATTTTCAATGAAGAGTATGGAAAATGTTCCAGTTTATTCAGCACCATCAATCATATCCTGACAGCCGGGTGAGGGGAGAATATCATTCATATGTATTTCATAAGTGTACCTCAGAAACCACGGAAACCACAAACCATAATCAGAACCACGTTTGTTCCTGGCAGCGTTTGGCACCGACAGAACTAAGAACCAGAACCTTCAGCCGCCCGGAACATAGAACCCAGCACACTGTAGCCCAGAAACAAACCTACTGCCTACTGACTCAGAACCAGTACTAAATGATGCACTCCCATCTCTCTCTCTTTCTCTTCCTCTCTCTATATCTGTTCTTCTCTCCAGGGGATGAATGAGGTTGTTCCCTCTCTCTCTCTGCACCATGAGGGGTTCTTCTTGCGGTGTGTGTTCCAGTCGGACCCCTCGGTCCACGCCGCGTGGGCCGTGCTCTTCAGTGGGTAACCTCTCTGTGAAAACACCCTGATGAAGAAGGCTTCCATGCCTCGGTGTTTCATAACCAAGATAAATAATGATCTCTCCACAGAGGCTGAATCGGGGTAAGGCTGGCGGAGGTCGAAATCAGAGGACAGGCTCATTGTAATGCATTCGTCATTCCGCTCCAATGGGGCCGTCTTCCGGTTTCTACCTCCACCAGCCTCCCCAGGGTTGAATACCTATCGAAGTTTCCTTCTTCAAGTTTCAAAGTGAATGACTTGAATGACTCTTACCTCAGTTCCTTCCATTCCTAGCCAACCAACCAGAGTCCAAGTTGTGTATCCGTGGTTACCTCTTCCCCTTGCCTGTGGCTGTGGGCCCGGTGCCCCACCCCATCTATGATGCTACCGCAGGTACAGTCACATCTCACCTGGGGACGGGGACTATTATTATTATTATTATTATTATTATTATTATTATCTCTTCTCTGGTGACACATCCAGCTAGGGGAGGATGTCTCAGTCATAGATATAGAGCCATAGATGATCAGAGTGATTTCTATGATATTCTTGAGGGGTGCATGGATGACGTTGACTGTGTGGAAAAGATTCTTATTGGAGATTTGAACACGGACATGCTCAGAAATGAAGCATCCGTTTTCAAATCCTTCACTAGGTTTTCTGAATTACACGGTCTCCGTCAACAAATTACCAAACCCACTAGGGTGTGTATTTCTACTCAAACCACCATAGATCTCATTCTAACATCGGATGAGTCCAAAATCTCCAAGAGTGGGGTTATTGTATGTGGGCTAAGTGATCATTACATGATCTTTTGCACTCGTAAAAAACAAAAACCCAAGGCTGGCGGTCATAAAACTGTAACCAGTAGATCCCTTAAATCCTATTCTAGTGAGGCCTTAAACCATAAACTGGAGAAGCAAGACTGGTTTGATGAACTAAAATGCACACAGGTTGAAGAGGCATGGCTAGGTTTCAAAACCAAATTCCTAAATATTATTGACAGTATAGCCCCCATGAGAACCACCAGGGTTAAAACCCGATCGGAACCATGGATGAATTCGGACATTCTAAATGCTATGAAAGTCAGAGACCTAAAATGCTCTGAAGTTCAAAAATGCAAATCAAAATTAGTGAAACACTTAAACGAAGATCACAAAACCCACTTTGAGAAAATTAAAAAACAATGCAACAAACTATGCAATCAGGTAATTACCATGACCAAATCTGCTAAGAAAGAATACCTCGATAACAAAATCGAAGAAAACTTAAACAAACCACGTGACCTTTGGAAGCTACTTAATAGCCAACTAGGTTGCAGTCAAAAACTCAAAACCAGGTCTACAAACATCAGCATAAAATCTGGTGATTCTCTCCTTACAGACAAGCTGGATGTGGCTAAGTGCTTAAACACTTTCTTTACAACCATAGCCACTAAATTAGTTAACAACCTACCACCCCACTCAGGGCGTTATGGTGTAGAGCACATCCGTGAGTTCTACAATAAACTGGGTGTACGCAATGATGATTTTAAACTCTCCATGGTGTCAAACGATGAGGTGTTTAAAAAGCTAGGCGCTCTACACTCAGAAAAGGCCACGGGCCATGACAATATTCCAGCCAGATTTCTAAAAGACTCAGCTGCCTCCATTACCCCAATCATCACCCACATAATAAACCTCTCCATCAAACAGGGACACGTCCCCCTTGACTTTAAAATAGCAAGGGTAACCCCACTGTATAAAAAAGGAAGCAAATTAGACCCAGGCAACTACCGACCTGTTTCTATTCTTAATTCCATCTCGAAACTTATGGAAAAAATAGTTTATGAACAGGTCGATAGGTACCTTACCGAAAAAAAGCTGATGTATGAATTTCAATCAGGATTCAGAACATCCCATTCCACTGACACATGCCTTCTCTATTTGAACGACCACATCAACCATGAGGTGGACTCGGGCAAGTACTGCGGCATGGTCATGCTGGACCTCCAGAAGGCCTTCGACACAGTAGATCACCACATATTGTTAGATAAACTGAAAGCAATTGGGTTCGATAGAACATCGGTGAGCTGGATGCAATCATACTTAGAGGGGAGGGAACAGGTGGTTAGTGTGAACGGAACACTGTCCCCCCCCCTCCCAGTGACCTGCGGCGTTCCACAAGGAAGCATTTTGGGACCTTTACTGTTCCTAATATATGTGAATGACATGTCATCAGCATGTGATTGCAATTTGTTCCTGTTCGCGGATGACTCGGCTCTGCTGGTCTCTGACAGGGACATATTGCAGGTGGAAAAAGCGCTAAGCACTGAACTGAGTAGAATCTGCATCTGGCTAGCTGACAATAAACTATCAATACACCTAGGTAAAACTGAAACCATCCTATACGGATCCCCATCTAAACTCAGAAAGGCTGAAAATTTTAAAATAAAAGTGGGTAACATTAATATCACAAGAAAAGAGGATATTACATACCTGGGCTCCATCTTAGAGGCAAATCTTTCCGGAGATAAAATGGCAGCAAAAGTAATCAAAAAAGTGAACCATAGAACTAGATTCTTGTACAGGATATCCTCACTTGTCAGTAAAAACACACTGAGGACCCTATCAGGAGCTCTCATTCAATGTCACTTCGACTATGCCGTAACATCATGGTACTATAGAACCACAAAGGCCCATAAAACAAGACTCCAGACAGCCCAAAATAAACTGGTTAGGCTTCTGCTAGGCCTCAACCCTAGGACACATCTAACCGCTGCTCATTTTTTGAGCCTTGATTGGCTACGAGTAGTTGACAGAGTGCAGCAGCTTGCACTGGGCCTGGTCTTCAAGATACGCTACACCACAAAGACACCCAAGTACCTGTCAACATACTTCCAAAAAGTGAACAACGTCCACACATACAACACCAGAGGAAGCTCCACGAACCACGTTCAACCGCGTTGCACCACAAACAAGGGGTTAAACTCGTTTGCTAACTATGCAGTAAAAATGTGGAACGCCCTTCCTATAATCTTAAAGGAGTGCAAAACAATGCCCACCTTCAAAACCACTCTCAAAAAACATTTACAGGAGGCTGCAATCCGTAACTGGACCCTCTAAATCAAAAATCAGATTAAAAGACCCGAACTACCCACTGTACATACTTTGTGTTTTGTCCCCCGCCCCCACCTGTGGTGTATGTCCCCACCTGTCCTACCCGCTGTACATACCTTATGTTTTGTTGTATTGTTCTTCCCATGATGGATGTGTGTTTATCTTGTAGATAGTAATAGTTATTTGTCTGTATTATCATGTAGATAGTACTAGCTTTTTTTTTGTCTGTCTTACATGTAACGATGAATTGAGAATCAAGGACCCCAATTGAAATAAGCCAGTGGCTTTCTTGGGTTTTTATCCTGTTAGTTGACCTTGTATGTAATATGTACTTTCATGTACCTACTTCTGCAAATCTTCTAATAAAGTTTTCAATCAATCAATCAATGATGGCTGATGTCACAGACACCTTATACAGGAGAATGGAACCATTTTGGCAGCCATCTTACTTAGGTTCAGTTCTACACCAGCTGCTGTCATAAAGAAAGTGTAAGAAATATATTATTATTATGGCAAACAAATATATTGTACTATCTGTGGTCTCAGTGGTGCTGTGGTGTGGTGGAATGATGATGGAGGACAGGTATAACGCTCTCCTCCATTCTGTGTCATCTCTGTAATGTAACAAAGTCGTGCTTCTGAGGTCCTCTATTGACATACAGTGTGTTGTATAGTGTTGTAATGAGGTACAGTGTGTTGTATAGTGTTGTAATGAGGTATAGTGTGTTGTATAGTGTTGTAATGAGGTACAGTGTGTTCTAATGAGGTACAGTGTGTTGTATAGTGTTCTAATGAGGTACAGTGTGTTGTATAGTGTTCTAATGAGGTACAGTGTGTTGTATAGTGTTCTAATGAGGTACAGTGTGTTGTATAATGTTGTAATGAGGTACAGTGTGTTCTAATGAGGTACAGTGTGTTGTATGGTGTTGTAATGAGGTACAGTGTGTTGTATAGTGTTCTAGTGAGGTACAGTGTGTTCATGGTGTTCTGATGATGGTATGTGTGTGTTCCCCCAGTGTTCCGGGGGTTCTGGACTGTGTTGATCATCCTGGGGGTGTTCTGTGCCCTGTCTGGGGCCTTCCTCCTGGTGTGTGCTGTTCCCTTCGCCAGCCCCAAACTGTACAGGCGAGGAGGAATCTTAGTCATCTCTGCTGGTATGTGTGTGTGTGTGTGTGTGTGTGTGAGTGTGTGTGTGTGTGTGAGTGTGTGTGTGTGTGTGTGTGTTGGGTGTGGTGTGTGTGTGTGTGTGTGTGTGTGAGTGTGTGTGTGTGTGCACGTTGGTGCTGTGTGGGTGTGTGCTGTGTGGTGTGTGTGTGTGTGTGTGTGTTTGATGCTGTGTGGGCGGGTGCTGAGAGGTGTGTGTGTGTGTGTGTGTTTTGGATGGGTCCATGTGGATGGGTGCTGAGTGGTGTATTTGTATGTGTGTGCGTGTGTGTGTGTGTGTGTGTGTGTGTGTGTTTTCACTGCTCTCTCTCTCACACATGGCTAAAATAATATAATTCAAGGACATGTTTAAACTGAGCACACTGTGCTGCACTGAACATAACCAGTGAGTGACTATCATGTGGCCATGTACGTAATGTAGAGCCTGGGGTATTAAAGAATGCACACACACACACACACACACACACACACACACCACAAACACACACACACACACATACATAAATACATACACACACACACACACACACACACACACACACACACACATACATAAATACATACACACACACACACACACACACACACACACACACACAGAGTCAGCTGTCCATACCTGTCACATGACAAACACACACACACTATGCAGCAGCAGATGTCGGTCTGAAAGGAGATTTGCAAACATGGGTATGGTGACAACAGTAGAGGCGGGTGGGGGACTGCATTCCTCTGCTGATTCTCATGGCACTGACACACACTCACCCACTGTGTCCACTCCCTCCCTCATCTCTTTCCCTCCCTCCCTCATCTCTTTCCCTCCCTCCTCCCCATTTCTCTCCCTCCCTCCCCCCATCTCTCTCCCTCCCTCCCTCATCTCTTTCCCTCCCTCCTCCCCATTTCTCTCCCTCCCTCCCCCCCATCTCTCTCCCCCCCCCCCCCCCCATCTCTCCCTTCCTCCCCCACATCTCTCTCCCTCCCTCCCTCCTCCCCATTTCTCCCCCCCCCCCATCTCTCTCTCTCTCTGGGCTGCAGCCTGCCTGTTCCTCTGCCTGGTGGTGTTGTACGTCCTGTGGGTGGAGCTGGTGGATGTGCAGAGGTATGTTCTCCAGGAGAGGGGCGAGGCGTGCCCCCACGCCGAGGTCAAGGTGCTCTACGGCTGGTCATTCATGCTGGCGGCAGCCGGCGTCCCTCTGGAGCTGCTCTCTGGGCTGCTCTTCGTGGTGGTTGGTAGAGCACTACACTGCAGCCAGTGAGCCAGCCATCTGGGCGAGGAGACAGGAGGACTGCCATGGATCCTGGTGCCATACAGTGCCATTATTGTGTGTGATTGTTAAAGTGAATGCTGGCTGGGGGG
>NC_137688.1:13322854-13328104 GCF_963989245.1 Nansenia antarctica
GGAAGTCCAACACACTATCCACTAGACCACCACTACCCCGACTCTCTTTCTCTTTCTCCTTCTCTCTCTGAATGGTGTCACCGATTTCTGCCTCCACCAGCCTCCCCCAGCATATTATGTTGTAGGATACTTTCTATAATGTTTGTTTTTTTAAACATCAGCATAGTAGCATGTTCGAGTTATTCATCACTATGTGTGTGTGTGTGTGTGTGTGTGTGTGTGTGTGTGTGTGTGTGTGTGTGTGTGTGTGTGTGTGTGTGTCGGCGTGAGTGTGTGTGTGTGTGTGTGTTTTGTCTGTTTGCTTGTGAGTGCTTGCGTGCGTGCCTGTGCTTTCATGTGTATGTGCCCGGCTTTAAAACAGCTAATCTTCCAGCAGGCTAAATCCCACGGAAAGACATTATCATTAGCATTGGCCCTTCAGTCCAGACCTTCCAGATCAGGACCGGTCGGGTTCAAAGAGGTCTGGACTGGACTTAGAGAAGGGGAGCACAGGGCAACAAAGCCCACTCGAACCTCACTCCTCTGGGACACCTGGACAGAATGCTTGGGAGTCTCTAATCTCTAATCCAAGGGAACATACATAATCCAGGTTGAGAGGGGTGTTTGGGGGGCCTGGGGGGGGGGTTAAGGTGCAGTATATACACATAGTGCACATTTCCTCAGGTGAGCAGATTACCTGCTCTATGTGTGTGTGTGTGTGTGTGAGCTCATTCTGGTATGGCCATGGCCCGCTGTGTGTGTGTGTGTGTGTGTGTGTGTGTGTGTATGTGTGTGTGTGTGTGTGTGTGTGTGTGTGTGTGTGCATGCGTGGTTGGGTGGATTGGTGGGTGGGTACGTGTGTGTGTGTGTGTGTGTGTGTGTGTGTGTGTGTGACGGAGGCAGATCAAGCCTCTCCAGCTGTCCTGATACAGTAGAGCGCTGATATCAATGAGAAGTGAGTCTTAGCAGCCCCCCCCCATCCTCTCTTCCTCTCACATACTCCTTAAATCCCCAACCCCCCGCCCTCACCCGCCCACCCCCCGGACCCCAAAATCTGGTCTGGCACACTAGGGGGGCGGATGGGAGGTGGAGGGGGGGGGGAGCAGGTGGAGGGGGAGCAGGTGCTGGGTGGGGCTGTATTTTTACAGAAATAACTTGAATGCTGTAATCAAAAGGCTGTCTCAACCCCCCCCTCCCCCCCGGCCCCCTCGGCCCCCCGCCTCTGCCCCTCCACCCCCACCAAAACACAGACAGATTATGTCTCAGACAGTCAGAGCTCCTGCCTTCAATTAACCCCACAAAGACAGGATCGCTTACTCTCCCCTAGCGAGAGGTGGCAGAAACTAACGATAGAAAGAAAGAAAAGAGAGAGAGAGAGAGAGAGAGAGAGAGAGAGAGAGAGAGAGAATAAGAAAGAGAAGGAGAGAGGATTTGGAGTGTGTTAGTCAGGGCTCTGTGAGTGTGTGTGTGTGTGTGTGTGTGTGTGTATTTGTGTGTGTGCGTGTGCGTGTCCGTGTGCGTGTGTGTGCGTGTGCGTGTGCGTGTGCGTGTGTGTGTGTGTGAGTGTATGTGTGAGTCAGAGCTTCAGAGTGAGGTCCAGCTCAGTAGCAGGTGATTGTAGTTGTGGTGGTGTAGTATTAGTCTCAGAGCAGCCAGTGTTAAGGGCAGGTGACCGTGGTGAGTATTAGCATTGCGTGTCACTGTGTGGGACTCTGCTCTGTATTCACACGGTTGTCATTGTTCCACCTGAGCAACGTGCTCAGCTCCCTCTGAATCCTCGAAGGCTTGCTGAGAGAGGGGGGAGCTTCAGTGAAAGAAGAGAGGACAGAGAGCTGTTCAACATTCAGACTTTTGACGTCTTCGACATCCGAACTATAGGCACAATCTGACACAGACAGAGAAAGGCTGACAGGCCTGTTCCCCTGCTAACACACAGCGCCTCTCCACCTCCTCCTCCTCCTCCCCCCCCTCCTCCTCCTCCACCTCCTCCTCCTCCTCCTCCACCTCGCCACCTCATCACCTCCTCCCTTCTCTCCCTCCTCTCCTCTGATAAAGACAGGGAGGAGAGGCAGCGGTGGAGGAGAGGGAGAGAGAGAGAGAGAGAGAGGGAGGATTAATTTTAGTGTTCCAGCTCTGTGCTGATTGACAGCCAGTAGCATATAGAGGCGAAGGTTTGCCCACACTCACATCTGAGGAAACAAATATTTGCCTGAAGGGGGGATAGAGAGAAAATAATTAATTAGTTTGCCTCCATACACTCAGATAAAAGTCTGCAAGACATATCCATCAAAAGCCAGCGGAAAAAACCGGAAAATGGAAATTTTCTTCCTAAATTGACAGATCCAGCTCGGGCAGAGCTTTAGGGAAGAACACATGCATACAGAGCATTGGAGCACACAACGCATTTGTGCATACATTAACATCTGTGCATAAATTAACATATTCTGAGTGAAATTAACATTTAGGCATGCATCTTCCACGCTTGATAAACATTTCTGTTGCCCCTCCAATTATTTCTTAATTACCATCACCACATCGCTCTCCACAAACATTAAATGGGCAAATTAAAAACATATCACTGGAAACGGATAATGCTCACACACAAACACACAAACACACAGAAACGTGCGCGCACACACACACACACACACACACACACACACACACACACACACACACACACACACACACACACACACACACACACACACAGTGATGTGCTGTCCCCCCTTCACTATTTTGTAGGCCTTCATCCGACATCAAACTATTCCACCATCTCTATTTCCAAAAGTGTGTAGCTCAAACTCAGACTGACAACGAAAAACTCAAGGTCAGCTTATGTTGTTTACCTTCTGATAAATCCCTGGGGGGGGGGGGGGGGGGGGGATTTGTTGCACGGCGACAGTTTAAATCCCGATAATGACCGTGATGAATATGAATGAAATAGATATGCGTCAGTTGCGTTTAGTAAAACCACGAGCAAACATACACCCGCTTTCTAGATGTGAGGATAGCTGATCCTGACAGATAACACTCTTCCATCAATATTTATGGACACGCCCACTCAGCCGCTAATCTTCTCATCAGTATTGGCTGCCAGCTTCTGGAGAGGGAAAATCACTTTTTATAGCTGAAGCTTTTCTCACCCAAGTGGAGGTCCTGCCATTGGTTGATGGATCAGTAATGAATGAGTGCTGGTTTCAGCTGAAGTTAAGATGTCTGATCTCTGGTCCTATTAGGAGGGTTTAAACCAGGATGACATCACTGCCTTCTGAGTGACAGGACTCACTCTTTACTCTGACTAAACCAACCTGCTTATATTCCGGTTATGATGCATGTGTGTGGTGTGTGTGTGTGTGTGTGTGTGTGTGTGTGTGTGCGTGCGTGCTGTGTGTGTGTGTGTGTGTGTGTGTGTGCATGTTTGTGCGTGCGTGTGCATGTGTGTATGTGTGTCTGTATGTATGTGTGATTACATGCGCCTGTGTGTGTGTTTATAACTAAATTGTGTGTGTGTGTTTGTAACTAAATTGTGTGTGTGTGTTTTTGTACGGCTGTGTGTCAGAACTGAGTGTGTGTGTAGTGGAAGCTGCAGCCACCAAAACCCTCATCAGGACACACACATGTTTGGTTTCCTTTGATACGTCCTTCTCTGATGATGACCATGGAATTATACAACATTGATAAGGTAATTAAAATGCTATAATACTGTAATTAGAAAGGAATCTGAGGATGCTGAATGCCTCTGAGAGACGTGTGTCAGAGCGGGTGCACAATCAAAGCACATGGCACTGCTTTAAAGGCGTAAACAACCATTGAACACACATACACACACACACACACTCACACACATACACACACGCACCAGCATGAGCAAACACACACACACACACACACACACACACACACACACACACAAAGACACATAGACACAGACACACACACACTGACAGACACACTGACAGGCACACACACACATACAGAATCACATAGACAGCTTTTATCTTTATTAAAGTGATGGTATGCTGCAATGACTGAACAGGAAAGTGTTTGGTATTGTTTGTACATATTTAGAGTTATGTGATAACCACCTTGCTGCCTCAGACTGAGCTATTAGAGAAAGAAAGAGAGAGAGAGAGAGAGAGAGACCGATTTTTATGCTAATGTGGCCAGCTGTGGGGCTCAGGGTGCTCGAGGGGAGAGCGTTAGGAGGGAGGAGGGGAAGAGGAGGAGGGAGTGAGATGTAGAGACGGAGAGAAGAGGGGAGGAGAGGGTGAGAGAGGGAAAGAGGAGGGGAGGGAAAGGAGAAGAGAGAGGAGAAGGGATCTGCATGAAAATAGAGACGGTGTTGATATGGCACCTCTGACGATCTCAGCTCAGAGAAAGAATGAGAGAGGGAGAGAGAGAGGGAGGGAGAGAGAGAGGGAGAGAGAGGGAGAGAGAGAGAGAGAGAGAGGGAGGGAGAGAGAGAGGGAGGGAGAGAGAGAGAGCTCAATCTCATAAAAAAACAATTAGCTGACGAAACAAAATAGTATCATTGTGAGCAGAAGCAGAAATCCCATTGCTGATTTGTATGTGTATGTGTGTGTGTATGTGTGTGTGTGTGTGTGTGTTCGTGCGTGTGTATGTGTGTCTCAATACAGTCTCTATGATAATCTGTTAGTGTATCTAAGCTGAATTCTAACACGTTTATTTATCAGAGAAAGGAAAACTTTAAATTCATATTTGTCTTTGATATATCATATAGATAAGCAACAACACAGAAGAGGCCATGAGAGGCCATGCTTTATCTGCTTTATCTTAAACATCGCAATCATAGTTAGGGCAGCTAAAGGTTACTGTTAGGCCCATTCTGTCACTTCTCTCACTGTCTTTCTGGCTTTTTCTCTCCCTCTCCCTCTCTCTCTCACTCTCTCTCTTTCTCTCTCCCCCCCTCTCTCTCTCTATCCCTCTCCCTCTCCCTCTCCCTCTCCCTCTCCCTCTCCCTCTCCCTCTCCCTATCTCCCTCTCCCTCTCCCTCTCCCTCTCCCTCTCTCTCTCTCTCTCTCTCTCTCTCCCTCTCCCTCTCTCTCTCCATCCCTCTCCCTCTCTCTCCCTCTCCCTCTCTCTCTCCATCCCTCTCCCTCCCCCCTCTCTCTCTCCCCCCCTCACTCTCTCGCTCTCTCTCTATCTTTCTCTCTCTCCTCTCTGTGTGCACTGAACCAGCACAAATGCAACGTTGGGGTTTATTTTATTTATTTGTTTATTTATTTTATCTCTTTTCCATTTCAGAGG
>NC_137688.1:13343304-13345804 GCF_963989245.1 Nansenia antarctica
TGACGCGCGGAGCGAGGATTTGCCTTTTATTTGCCTCGCTATGGTAACGCGCTCGACGGCCGAAAAATGCGCGTCTGAATAAAGGAATCAGCACAAGGAACGGCTCGAGAGAAGCATCTGTTACACTCAGAAACTTAGACTATCGAGCGGGATAGACAGAACACAACCCCCTCTCCTCCTCCCCTCTCTCCCTCAACTCAACTGACAGTATTCTACAAATCAGCTCTTTTCCTGAGGAAAAATATTTCTCCATGCTAAAATAAGCAATGGAAACTCAATCCGTCAACCGCTCTAATTTAAAGCGTCCAGACCATTTTTCAAAAGCTCATAACTAGATTTGAAACAGCATATTATTAATCTGACCAATCAACCTATTCAAAATATGCAGCTCTAAAAAAAGAAAATCCATTCCTTCGAAACTCTTGACAGCGGCGTGTCATTCAATGTGACACCTAAATAGACTTGAAAAGGACTGTTACTGGCCTATTTATTTTTGCTATTTCAAATACAGTTGGACCAAAGGTGAAGGTTTACAACGTCATCTGTGACCCCATGCTGAAACCCTGCTATTCTAAAAAAATAAGCCAAAGTAGGCCCATACCTATAATATTCACAAATATTCATAGATAAAATATAATGTTGTAACAATAAAAGCGTGCAGCCTATGGGCTTCACAACGACGCCGTTCAAAATTCATTCAAAAAGTATGCCTATACCCTACAAAGCAACCAACTAACAAACAAACAACAATAATAATAATAATATTAACGTTATGCCTGGAAAACTATTCCTAATAAATAAATAACAAATAAACAGTCGGATGTAAGATGTCATATCATAAGTCTGTTCTTGTCGAGTCAGCCCGTTCACCTCCGTCCCATGCAGCTGTCTGTCATACCCGGTTACCGAGGCCACCCGACCCAACCGGCCCAATGTCCCGGTCTCCCGGTCTCCCGGTCAGCTCACCTGCTCGTGCCTCCGCTATCTCCTCCAGACCAGCTCCTCAGCCGCGCGCTCTTTAATGACTTTCTGGTGGCTGCAGCCTTCTTTTATTTCTGCTAAATGTATGAAAATGTATGCAAATTTAAATCAAGCTTAACCTGGGAGCTCAGGCAATATATTAAATGGAATTTCAAACCAATAAGGGGACTGGGATGCAGTCTTCTAATGGCAAATATAATTACGTAGCTAGGTAACCTCTCAAATATGCATATATATTTATTTTTTTCCAACTCTGAGGACCTGTCGAGATTCTTAAAGACCTGCGCGCGGATTTGCACAACACTATAACGCAACAGACAATAATGACATGGGAACACTGGGAGTTATTGGGGACAATAGACAATCCAGTTATTTCCCGAAAAACAACATATCCAAACGTTTATTTAACAGATATGAATCAACATACAGCTCTGCATATGTTATTGGTTTAAATGGTTCAAACGTTTTATATTCTAATAAAAGTCATAAACATTGTTATTCTTTTTTGTTGGTTTTCAGTAATCTATTTCCAATGCTCTGATGATCAATCAAATTAGGCCCATCATTTTCTTACAATAAAATTATGACCTAGGTAACAAATTTGTACTGTAGACTACAGTGTGAATAGTTATTATTTAGTAATGACATCCCTTTTAAAGTAAGTGCTGGCACGTCTTAGGAAGGGCAGTGCACTCGTAATGTCCTTCTGCGAGCGCACTCGGGGGTGACAGTGGCAGTAATAACCTCGCGCGTAAATAAGTTGGGGGATTTAAGTTAATAAACAGGAACTGCGCTCCACGCGCACACCATTCCACAGGCAGAACCACTGGAGCGGCACTCTGACTCACTTCCGGTTCGGCTGGCTTTAACCCTTACCTCTCCCGCGTCTCGTATTCCAGAGGAGGAGGTCTGGACACCCTCCCCTATCATTGGCTGATACCCGCAGCTATTGCATTGCAGCCGTGCTGTGACTGGTCCTGGTGGCTGTCAGTCAGGGGCTGGCTGCTGCCGAGGCTCCAGAGAGAGGGAGATGTCAGAGGCTGAGCTGCTCCCTCCCATCACTAGCGCTATTGGGGTTCAGCAGCCAGCATGGCCACAGCTGCCTCCAGCCCCTACACCCTGCTCAGCTCCAGCCCCATGCTGCACCCGGACAGCCAGGCCATGCAGCCCGGCAGCCCCTTCAGAAGCCACCAGAAACTACTGCAGAGCGAGTACCTGCAGGGCCTCCAGGGCAACGGACACCCCCTCGGACACCAGTGGATCAGCAGCCTGGGAGAGGGCAGCCCCTGGTCGCCCTCCCTGCAGGAGCACCAGGACGTGAAGCCGGGACGAGAGGACCTCCAGCTCGGCATCATCCATCACCGTTCCCCGCACGTAGCGCACCATTCGCCCCAAAACAACCATGCCAACAACCACCCCGGAGCCTGGGGGACGCCGGTGTCCCACAACTCTTCCATCACCAGCGGCGGGCAGCAGATCAACATCTACTCCCAGACCGGCGGCTTCACCGTGAACGGAA
>NC_137688.1:13350804-13400804 GCF_963989245.1 Nansenia antarctica
AAGCTGTAAGGAGGCTGAGGTAGGAGGCATCACTAACTGGGTGATGTGTAGGACTATCCAGACATGGTACAGAGCGTCACAAGGTCAGCTTACATAATGCAGATCTCCTTCTCCTGTCAATCATCTCACTGGGTAGGTCAGGTGATGTGCATATTCTATACGCAACATTTATGTTGGGAAGAATCTTAACTTACAACACCTTTAATTGAGAGATTTATAGTGAAACATTTAGACAAAAGTCCTAATCATCAAATCCAACTTGGTTGTACGCATTACGATATGATAACCGTGTCACACCACAATTCCTAACTGACAACATAAGGACAGAGAGAGAGAGAGATGGGTAGAGGCCTGCTGTGGTGACTGCTCCTTGAAGGCGTCGTCCTCGGAATCAACTATCACTGGAGGCGGAAGGGAGAGGGGAGGAGGGGGAGAATGGGAGGATGGGGGGCGGGGGGAGGAGGAGAGGGGCGGTGGAGAATCTCTGATAAGATTAAACGCATAACTGAAATCAATTTCACGTCCTCAATTCCCCTCATTTCCAGAGCTCCAGCTTAGTGAGCTGAAGAGAGCGGTAGAGGAGCACACACCTGCAGGCACACAGGCCACGTCAGGGGAGGCTGGTGGAGGCTGGTGGAGGCTGGCAGAGGTAGGTCGAAGGACGGGTTCATTATTAGCAGAATGATACCATTCCTCTTTCTGTTCCGTGTTTCATACCATTCCCCATTCAGTTCCATGCATTACCATGTGCCTGTCCTTTCACTTCTACCTCCACCAGCTGGATACTGGAAGAAGCTCAGAGTCAGAATCAGAATCAAGTTTATTGTTGGCAAGGCCTTGGCAATAGTTATGAAGAAAAACAGTAAGGCAATATAATAATAGAAATATAATAGTAATGTAATAACAGGAATACCCCAAAATTATAGAACCAGTCCTTAGTTACCCTTGTTCAGAAGCCCGGTTCCTTGGTGGAAGCAACTGTTTTAGTAACTCTGGGTTTTGGCCCTGAGGCTGCGGTACCGTCTCTTGGATGGCATCAGTTCAAACAGTCTGTGGTTGGAGTGGCTGGGATTCTTCGATAATCCTTCGGGCTTTGCGGAGTCGGACACACTGACTGTTGGTGGAGGGAAGCTCACATCCACTGATGCTCTTGTCGCTGTGCCTTAACCACCACCTGCTTGACGTGCTGAGGAATTCAAAACCGCGGACTCCTTCTATAGCCGACCCGTTTGATGGCGATGGGGGTCCTGTTCCCCTCCTTTCTTCCTGAAGTTCTTTGGTCTTGGTCTTGTCAGCGTTGAGAGCGAGGTTGTTCTCCTGGCTATCGACCTCTTTCCTATTCGGTTGTTAAGTCTGACGTCACGCGTGACGTTTAGCAATTTCCGGGTCAAAATAAAAAATTCCCCGCACCAGAGTACCAGTGTACTAAAGTGGTAGAATGACAGTTCAATCATTTTTTAGACTCGGATCTATTCAGACAACAAGGGACACAGCGCTTTCCCCTTTTTCCCATATTGTCAGCGTCTATGAGCCTCGGATATATAATATATATATACTGTATATACATATATAATATAATGAATTATTATCATTACTGCGGCATTTCGAAGAGAGCGCCTCAGCCAACGTTGGACCCAGAAACACGTCACGACTAAACAACCGAATAGGCCGTCTCATCGCCGCCGGTGATCAGGCCAATCACTGTTGTGTCGTCAGCAAACTTCATCACCAAGTTGGAGCTGTGAGTGGCCACGCAGTCATGGGTGTACAGGGAGTATAGGAAGGGGCTCAGGACACAGCCCTGGGGGGCTCCTGTGTTGAGGAGCAGAGGTCTTTGAGCCCATCTTCACCACCTGTCGTCAGTTCGACAGGAAGTCCAGGATCCAGTTGCATAGGCCAGGGTTGAGGCCCAGGTCTCTGAGCTTGGTGTTGAGCCTGGAAAGGACTATGGTATTAAATGCTGAACTGTAGTCTACGAACAGCATCCTCACATAGGAGTTCCTCTTGTCCAGGTGGGTGAGGGCAGAGTGGAGAGCAGTGTGCAATGGCGTCGTCGGTGGATCTGTTTTTCCGGTAGGCAAATTGGTGAGGGTCCAGGGTGGTTCAGGGCCTTGACATGCTTCTCAAAGCATTTGCTCACGATGGGAGTGAGAGCAACAGGGTGCAGGGTGCTTTTTCAACACTTTTGAAGCAGTAGGGGACTATTCCTGTGGAAAGGGAGAGGTCGATTATGTCCGTAAACACACCGGCCCAGCTGCCCAGCGCACGTGTTGGTCACCCGTCTGGCCCGCGCCACTTTGCGGATGTTGATGAGCCTAAACACCTTGCGCCTCTGCCACATTGCTGCTTCCATCTATCCTCTCCCGTCCTCTACAAGAACTCTCTTGGGTTTGAGGTTTTGGCGGTCGATTTAATTTCCTCCTGTTCCTGATTCAGTAGGTTTTCTATGGGATGATGTTATGTGAACATGGTCATGCTTCTAATGTGCTGCTAATTGGAGTGGAATGTGGAGTATAAGAGGAAGGCTGAAGAGAGACATGAGTAATACGCTTGTCTTACAGGGGGTATTTGGTCTTTCCACTGAAAAGCACTTAACACACGCACACACATTCATAAAACACTCATAAGCAGGCATTCACAGACACGAAGACACACACACACACACACACACACACACACCAACTGACAGGCACTTAGTGAGTGTGAGAGAAGAGAGACTGTTTACAGCAGAGTACATCACAGCGTGTCTGATATCTTCATTTGAGACAGAGGGCTGATCACAGCTCGTCCTGCTTGTTCCACATTAACTCATTATCACACGCGCTCACTCCATTAATTCCTCTGGTCTTATTAGCCGTGTGTGGATACAGACACACACACACGCACAGGCAAACACACACACACACACACACACACACGCATGCACAGGCACACACACACACGGAGACACACACACACACACACACACACACACATGAACACGCACACACGCACACGCAGACACACACACACACGAACACGTACACACGTGCGCTCACACACCGGGCTGGTGACAGGCACTTCCTCTGCCTCGTCTGACAGCTAATGGCTTCATTAGGAGCAGCGTGTTAATTGGCTTGACTTGGGAGAGATGCTCGTTAATGAGGAGGAATAGATTCACACCTGAGCGAGGCGCCACCCCGGCACAGAGAGGACTGTGGGAAGCGTTAGAAGGAGGGAATATGGAGTGTCTCACTTTCTGATGGAATATTAGTCAATACCAGTGAACCCCTGCCCCTTTCTCCTGCTTCAGTTCACACCCCCCAAAACAAACAAACACACATCCAAACAGAACCCGGTCCAGAACCCTGCGCTAGGGCCTGTATTAGCTCAGTGGGTGATTAGCATTATGAGGCTAAAACAAAGAGCAGTGTGGCAAAGCAATTAGCCCCACTGTTTACCACCCAGCTCCCAAATCACAGTCTGTCTATAGCCCTCTAATCCAGAGGACAGGACAGGAGAGAGAGAGAGAGAGAGAGAGAGAGAGAGAGAGAGAGAGAGAGAGAGAGAGAGAGAGAAAGAGAAAGAAAAAGACTGAAGATGTGTAATAGGGAGAATGGAGGCGTGTGTGTGTGTGTTTGTGTGTGTGTGTGTGTGTGTGTGTGCGTGTGCATGTGTGTGTGTCAGATCTGTCATGTCAGTGTCAGTGGATGGACGTGTGGGCAGTGGAGCAGATGTATTGAGGTACCAGCATTGTTTGCACACACACACACACACACACACACACACAGACACACACACACACACTCACTCACAGACACACACACACACACACACACACACACACACACATCCACATCCACACACTGGCCTCTGCACCAGCTGCTGTCCTCCCTCCCCCCACTGCGACAGCAAGGGACGGCTCCATGTACTTTTCTGCTGTGACCATCACACACACACACACACACACACACACACACACACACAAATACTGTACTCTCACACAGGCAAGACCTATCTGCTCTTTCTCTCTCTCTCTCTCTCTCTCTCTCTCTCTCTCTCTCTCTCACACACACACACACACACACACACACACGCCTCCTTTCTCCCTATTACACATCTTTAGTCTTTCTTTCTCTTTCTTTCTATCTCTCTGTCGCTCTCTCTCTCTCTCTCTTACACACACAGACACACACCTAAACACGCACGCACGCACACACACACACACACACACGCACACACCTAAACACGCACACACACACACACCTAAACACGCACACGCACACACACACACACACACACACACACACACACCCACAGTCTCAGGGGAGAGAGGGGGCAGACACAGAGGAAGCCAGTCAGACTAGTCATTTCCATATGGCTGCTGGGAATCAGGAAGGCTGTCCTGGGGAAATCCATCTACATAAACACACACACAGAACGGACGATGTGTGTCTCTAAACTGGAGAACACAGCTCTCTGGTGGTGGCCTGGTCTTACTGCGCCATTAAATATAGTACTGCTAAACCATCCTGTGAAGGCAGAAAAGCCTTGTTAGAACAATGATTAGAAGTCATAGGGCCAGTTTCACAGACCAGGCTTGAGCCTAGTTTAGGATTAAATCACACGTTCAATGGAAAATCTCGATTGAGAATGCTTTTTTAGTCCAGGATTAGTCTTAATCTGCGTCCATGAAACCAGCCCACAGGGGTCAACTACAGACAGCCAGAACAGAAGTCTTTGGTGAGGGCAGTTCCTAGGTTACGAGGCATCTCAACTGACTATGGTGGCCTCCTCTCCCTCATGATGCATACTGTAGGTCTATATACCATATGAATATGAAAACTGAAATTCTAAGATATTGGAATTCTCAACGGCAGATTTGCTTTCACCTGGTGTCAGTTTCCGAAAAAAGCTTCATAGCATAAATAGTAGTCAATATCTAGACAACCCCGCAAAGATACCAGCAGTGATGTCGTTAGCCCCGGGCATCTGCGGCTTGAACCCCTGAATGTTTTCTAAAAGGCCTGGAACGCCTCTGGCCACCAGAGGAGCAGTTACAAATCAATGTTTTCAGGTCGACCTTCTTCACGTGAAAGAACTAAATTCGTTAAATGAAGAACTTGGCTGGCCTCGGAGGAGGCATGGGCCTGGATCATCAGAAGAAGTACTACTGAAGCTATGAAGCTTCCTTACACATCAGCACGGAAGCAGGAAGAGAGGAGGAGAGGAGACCACTTCATTCACTATCAATCGTTTACTTCAGATGACTGCCTCTCTTCTGGAGCAGTAAAATGTATTGAATGTTTATATGAATATTTCAAATGACATATAGAGTTAACTCAGCCATTTGAGGAACAACAGTTCACACACATTTAAAACCATTGATTAAAAACAAAATATAAAAGTATATTGACTTTTATTCCATTGTGGTCCTCGACACACACACACGCACACACACACACACACACACACACACATTTAACATACCAACACAGGAGGCAGGGGACGCATGTCAATAATGATCTTTAATGTCAATATATACAGAACTTGAAAGAAAAATAGAATTTTAAAAATTAAATGAAATAAATACAATATGGTACAATTTCCACAATGTCTTTGAAGAGAGATTCATGGAAATGATCTGTTTGTAATTCAGCTTCTCTGGTCTGACAGAGGGCGTCCCTCCCCTCCCCCTGCCCCCCCAGCAGTAAACCTTACAAGCTCTCCCCATCAACATAATCTCAGCATCATCACCTCAACATTCATTCACCTTTGACCTTTTGACAGTTTTCTTTTTTAAAATCTGCAGCATTTTTTTTTCTCCTTTGATACATATTCATCACACAGTGAGGAGTCAGACAGCAACGTTAAGGTAGAGACAGACAGAGGAGGTGTGTGTGTGTGTGTGTGTGTGTGTGTGTGTGTGTGTGGTGGTCTCATAGAGAGGGGGGTAAGTCCAGAGTATTGGCAGATGTTTCTGACACAGGGGTCTGTACACAGACAACCTAGAATCCAGTCTGTGTATATGTGCGGTAATTAATCCTATAGCTAGTCTTAGTGAGAGTGTGTGTGTGTGTGTGTGTTCTCTGCCTGTGAGGTAACAGTTTTACAGTCTCTCCCAATGAGGCTCACCCAGCCAACACACACTGAACCACCACAATAACACTACCTGGAGATGAGAGGGAGAGAGGGAAGGAGAGAGGGAGAGAGGTAAGGAGAGAGGGAGAGAGAGGTAAGGAGAGGGAGAGAGAGAGAGAGGGGTAATGAGGGAGAGAGGGGGGTAAGGAGAGAGAGAGAGGTAAGGAGAGAGGGAGAGAGGGAGAGAGAGGTAAGGAGAGGGAGAGAGAGAGAGAGAAAACAAACCAATGGGGGCACAGTTTACTGAAGCAGCTCAGAATCAGCCAATCACAGTGAAGGAGAACATCAGCTGGTGCATTTCTTCCTCAAAAAGAGAGAGAGAGAGAGATAGAGGAAGATCTAAAGAGGAAGGTGAGGGAGGGGAGAGAAAGAATGAGTGCATACAAGAAAGGGGTGAAAATAAACCCAGTCTTCTCCCCAGCAGTAACAGATATGTGAGCGTCTCTCCTCTTGGGGCCGACGTTCAGAAGTTCAAGTGATGCAGCCTTGCAGAGTTCCTGTTGTTGTTGGTGTGTGTGTGTCTGTGTGTCTGTGTGTGTGTGTGTGTGACAGGGGGGGGGGGGGAATTAAAATAAATAGATAAAAGAGGGGCATAGTAGAACTGATTAATCTGGGGCAAGGTCAGGAGCTGGGTTAGGGGAGAGAATGTGTGTGTGTGTGTGTGTGTGTGTGTGTGTGAGAGAGAGTGTGTGGCCAGTTAAGGGCAAGGCTAGGTGTGAGTGTGTGAGCAAGGCTGGCTTGTGTGCTTGTGTGTGTGAGAGAGATCTGGGTTAAGGGCAAGGCTAGGTGTGTGTGTGTGTAAGGCCTGGGTCGGGGGCAGAGCTGGGTGTGTGTGTGTCTACATGTCTGTAGAGGTGAGCTTCTTCATGCTGCGTCGCTGGGCCAGGCTGGACGCTGCCACAGGCTCCAACACCGGCTGACACGTCTTGTGGCTCAGCGCAGAGTAGGTGGCAGCCATGGCTCCCTACACACACGCGCACACGCACACACAGACACAGACAGACACACACACACACACACACACACACACACACACACACACACACACACACACACACACACAGTTAGTTATATGAATACGACTCAAGGGTTCCCAGCAGTAAGGTCATTCATTTCTAGGGATGTAACGATGCACTCAACTCACGATTCGATACGATTCACGATACTGGGTTCAGTAGGATTTTCTCATGACTTTAACTTTTAACAAAAAAAGGAAAATGGTTCGGGGCCAATGATCGTAAATATGAAATGTGTTCAATATTTACGATCGTCGGCCCCGACCATTTTCGGAGAAGATCTTGTGTGGGGGCGAAACTGACAACTTGCGATCAGGGTTGCCAGATAGGATTGACAATTTCCAGCCTAAGCACAGTCTAAAAACCGCTAAATCCGCCAAAAACCAGCCCAAAACCTATATTGTGAGAAAACCGCTGATTACTATTGGGCAGGTGCCCATCTCCTGCCCCCTAAACTGTATGTCTGTTGCCAATGATGTTTGTAAAATAAAATAAAACCCCGCCCCATCTGGCAACTCTGCTTGCGAGTCCGATGTGACGTTGAATGGAATGTACCCAATCAAGAAGCGAGCTGACTGACGCGTCTTCTTCTTTCCGTTCTTCGGCACTTTATTTGCCCTGTCGCACATGTCTGCCTCGTACAGGTACTAGGTACTACCCTGATCACGTGAGATTTCTGGCTTGGGTTTAGAAAATCTTTATGTGTTTACCAGGCTTAAGTTTACATTTTGATGATGACCCTGCATGCAGAGTCACTTCTTCAACTGCATTCCCAATGTCAATGTAGCTAGCTAGTTTAGCTGTACACTTACAATAACACACCAACAATTCACACTTGCTAGTGAGTGACAGCAATAACAGTTTAACCTTAAAGCCCAACAACATTGAAAGAACCAGTTAGCTAGTTAGATGGTTCTAGCCTGGCCACTCTCACTGCAACGTCCATATTCCTCTCATATCCGTGAAAATATCGTGATTCATTTTTCATCTCACCAATTTGAATCGTTACAGATTTGTAGCGACATTTTACATTTACATTTTTGGCATTTAGCAGACACCTTATTCCAAAGCGACTTACAATCAATACATTTGAATACTAAGCATGTGAATCATCAGTCCACCATTTGTGGCAGGAAGAGTAATCTAGCTCAGGCCCGGGGCCATTGATAGAAGGAGAAACCTTCTTCTACCACCTTTTTCTAAAACGTTTTTTTGTTTGTTTTTTTGGGGGGGGGAATACTGGAGGAACAGAGAAACAGTACAAGGGGGGCGATAGAAGTTCTTAGGGACACAGTAGAGGGGAAAGCGGACGTCTTTAGGAGACGTAGTGCTGAGGGCAGAAGATGTCTCAGGAGGAGCAGTTAAGGTGTAACCTGAAGAGGTGGGTCTTCAGTCTACGACGGAAGATGGGTAGTGACTCTGCCGTTCTGACAGCCGTGGGGAGCTCATTCGACAATTAACTGCACTGCAATGCATCGTTACATCCCTATTCATTTCACATAGAGCTACCCCCCCCCCCCCCCCCCCCCCCCCCCCCCCCACACACACACACACACACACACACACATACCTTGACGAGGTGCGGAGCGTCGTGGCGTGTGAGCTGGAAGTGCGGTAGTGTGTCCCTGCAGGTGATCCAGGCGTGCTTCAGAACCTGCTCTGCTCTGAACCTCTGGTGGGGGTCCACATGCAGCATGTGAGACAGCAGGTCCTACACACACACACACACACACACACACACACACACACACACACACACACACACACACACACCAGAAGAAAGCAGAGCTGTTTGTGAGGAAGAAGAAACTCGGTGTGTGTGTGTGTGTGTTTGTGTTTGTGTTTGTGTGTCTGTCTGTGTCTGTGTCTATGTCTATGATCTACAAACCCGTATGTAAGAGACAGGAGCCCAGAGTCAAGGCAGTGAGATGCTATTTTATGGCTTATGCTCTGATCTAAATGAACTTATGCAAACTGTGACTTTCTACATACGGTTTTGTGTGGACATGAATATTCCCTGTAAATACATTACAGGATTCCCTAATAACAAGCCATGGGTCACTTGGCTTCTAAAAAGTGTGTTAAACAAGAAGAAACACCTTTTTTAATACAGAGAATAGCCAGGAAATGACCAGAGAAGTAAGGAATGAGATAAGCCAACAGAATGTATAAGGATAAGGTAGAACATAAGTACGGCAGCGGGGACCCTGGGCAGCCTGGAGGGGAATCATAACCATGTCCTCAATCACACAGGGAAGTGATGGTGAGAGGGAACCTCTCAAGATTAACGGAATAAGTGATGCTGATCTTCCCGATGCATTTAATGATTTCTATTCCCGCTTCGGAAAGCATGATTTCTCCGCAAATATCTCTCTTCTTAGAGAGTCTCTGTCTGCTGACAGTGACAGTGACATTGTCATCAGGGAGGAATGGGTCAGGGACCTTCTAAAACAAGTAACCATCAGGAAGGCCCCTCGTCCAGACCTTATTTGTGGGCAGACACTGTGTTACTGTGCGGACCAGCTTAGCGGTGTCCTTCACCATATTTTCCTCAAGATGTCACTCAATTGTAGCCAAATCCCCACTATCTGGAAAGCTTCTACGGTGATACCCGTGCCTAAGATAAAAAAACTTTTTATAGACAGGCTGCTGTGATTTTAACTCGCCCACCCACTTGTTTTATGGATCTTAGACTTTTTAACTGCCAGAGAGCAGAAGGTCTCTGTAAATGGTCTTATTTCAGACTCCATGTGTATTTCCACGGGTTCGCCTCCAGGGTGTGTTCTCTTGCCCCTTCTTTTTACCTTCTATACTGATAGTTCCAGGAGCTCCCAGGAGGGCAGCTACTTGGTAAAGTTTTCTGACAACACTGCGTTGTTGTCCCTTCTCAGAGGCTCAGAGTCTGATCATGGGAATGCTCTCACTGATTTTACTTCTTGGTGTGATAGCAGGTTTTTTAGATTTAAATGTATCTAAAATCAAGGAACTGATCGTTGATTTTAGACGGAACAGAGAAACGGGGGCAGCAGAGAATCCACCTTCTCTGTCAGACCGGTCATCCTGTGTCGTTTTTTTTTACCAATCCTTTATTGAGAGTCTCTTAAGTTTTTCTTTTATCTGCTGGTTCCAGAGCCTGGCCGTCAAAGACAGGAATAGCCTGAGCAGTATTGTAAAAATCAGTTTTAAGCTAATTGGAGTGAAACAGAGAGACCTAAATTCCTTCTGTAACCAACAAGTCCTCCGGAAGGCAGAAAGCATTTTAGCGTCTCCGGGTCATGTTCTGGCGGGTGAGTTAATAATAATAATAATAATAATAATAATAATAATTCATTGTATTTATATAGCGCTTTTCCAGGGCTCAAAGACGCTGACAATATGGGGAAAACAGAAAACACATAAACAACAAGCAACAGATAACATGAGCACATAGAACACAGAGTTAACGAACAGGCACAGGGAACAATTAACAGGGGAGACAAAATTGTCTCTGTTGTCATCAGGACGCCACTTTGCCTTGCCTGCTTGTAGAACAAACCGCTATTACAAATCCTTCATCCCTTCTGCGGTCAGACTGTTAAACTCGGATAGGCGTATTCATTGACTGTTATTGATTGAATTGTATTGTATTATTTCAAGGTACCCACGATACCCAATGATCTTCCTGCTCCTGGTGCACTTGTTTTTGTTGTTGTTGTTGTTGGAGACATTTTTATGTTTTTCTGTGAACATGCTGCTCTAAATTAATTGCCCCTAGTGGGACTAATAAAGTTGTTTGAATTGAATTGAATTGAATATGTGTGCGTGCGTCTGTGTGTGGTGTGTGGTGTGTGTGTGTGTGTGTGTGTGTGTGTGTGTGTGTGTGTGTGTGTGTGCGTGCGTGCATGTGTACCTTGGAGGTGTCAGACACCGTGTCCCAGTTGCCTCCGCTCAGAGAGAACCTTCCGGAGCCGATCCGCAGCAGGATCTCCTCTGGGGTGTCGTTGGGCCCATTAGCGAACGGTGTGTACCTGAGACAGAGAGAGGGGGTTAGGGCTGTACGCATACAGACACACACACACACACACACACACACACACACACACACACACACAGGAACGCACACAGGAACGCACACAGGCACGCACACAGGCACGCACACACACTTACCCTGCCAGCATGGTGAAGAGTAGAACACCCAAACTCCATATGTCACATGCTGCGTCATAGCCTTGCCGCATCAGTACCTACACACACGCACGCACACACGCACACACACACACACACACACACACACACACACACACACGTTAGGGCCAGCAGAAACCTTCCAATCAGAAATCTTTGTTCGCCATACCTCTGCTAAACTCTCTCTCTCCCTACCAATCGTCTCTTTCTTCCCTATCCCTCCCTCCCTCCCTCACCTCAGGGGCCACAAAGTTGGCGGTGTAGCAGGGGGTGAGCAGGATGCCGTTCCCCCCCCTCAGCTGCTTGGCGAAGCCGAAGTCACATATCCTGATAGAGTCTGGGTTCCCCGAGTCGTCCATGTACAGGATGTTACTGGGCTTCAGGTCCCTGTGGACCACCTGGGGAGGGAGGGAGGGGAGAGCAAGAGTGGGAGAGAGAGAGAGAGAGACAGAGAGAGAGAGACAGAAAGCGAGAGATAGAGAGAGAGAGAGAGAGAGAGAGCGAGCGAGAGAGAGACAGCGAGAGAGAGAGAGAGAGACAGAGAGGTGTCAGGGAGCAGCGACACTCGGGACATCGGACAGTCAGTCCAAACACACCCCGCCACCAGCGGAGGCTGGCGGAGGTAGAAATCGGAGGACGGGGCTCATCGTAATGGATGGAATGGTATCAAACAATGTTACATTAACAATGAGGCCGTCCTCCGATTTCTACCTCCGCCGCCCCCAACCCCCCCCCGTCCCCGTCAGCGACCCCGGCCTCACCCCTTGGCAGTGGAGGTAGTCTACGGTCTTGGTGATGGTGTACAGCACAGCGCTGGCCTCCCGCTCAGAGAAGAACTTCTGTCGGAGGATCTTGTCCAGGAGCTCCCCGCCCTTCATCAGCTCCGTCACCAGGTACACAAACCTGCCCTCGTCATACACCTGGCACACACACACACACACACACACAGCAAGTTTATTAGTGTAGCACATTTCATACAACAGGGGCAATTCAAAGTGCTTTACATACAGCATTAAAAAATACTGAAAAAGGAGAATAGTAAGAAAACAAAAAATGACACAAATAGATACATAATATAGAAAATAAATAGATAAACATTTAACAATATAATAAAACAATGAATAAAAAGATGTAGATAAAAGTGTTATTACTGCAACTGAATTCAAGCGCTGCTCTTCCCGATATGGCGTGTGAGATGACAGGTACTGCGTCTGTGTTTAGATGCTATCTTGCGCGATACGGTGTGTGAGAGTCGCAGTGTAAAATGACACGTTTGATACGGCATCTGTATTCAACCGCTATCCTGGCCCATACGGTGTGTGAGATCGCAGTGCAAAATGACACACTTGCAAACACATTTAGCCTATACTTGGAAGTAAATTTATAGTGCTTGGATTATGGATCATAAAACTCATAACTGCTGCAGGTATAAGAAGTAAAAAGATAAACCGTTTAATAAGAAAATGGTTAATGGATAAAAGGCATAGATAGAGTGTTAGTGTTTAACTATAACTGCTGCAGAACATGAAGGTTTTTAGCTTAGCTTTGAATATTTGGGCCTGTTTGATTTCTTCAGGGAGTTTGTTCGAGGAGCATGCAGCAAAGTGATTGAATGCTGCTTTACACACATGCACGCACGCGCACGCACACACACACACACACACACACACACACACACACACACACACACACACACACGGTGAGTGACAACCAGTCTATATAGAGAGCTCCAGCCCTCCATACACAGGCGTGGGTAGAGGAGGCAGACTCACGTCTTTGAGGGTGATGATGTTGGGGTGCTGGCCGTATCTCATCAGGATCTCTATCTCCTCCGAAGGGTCCCTCTTACTCTTGTCTATGATCTGACCAGCCACACACACACACACACACACACACACACACACACACACACACACACACACACACACACACACACACAGAGAAACAGTACTACTATCAAAACAAAGCAAAAAAACATTCCTGTTTGTCTCCGATCAGATCAGATGACTCTGATGACACGTTGACTAAACTCATTGTGAACTACACACAACAGACAGACAGACAGACAGCTGTTATCTTCCTCTACAGAAGGGTTGTGAACAGCAGGTCTGCAGCAGCAGCAGCAGCAGCAGCAACACACACCCCGCTATACAGGAGACCTGTCTGGTGCTGTTGTCACCTCCAGCTGGTAGCCTGCACTGCCCCCTGCTGGCTCTCTGCAGGTACTGTCAACAATTTGACTTTTGGACTTTCCTTTCAGTCACCTCATCCACTTGCAGGTGATTGTGAGTGAGTGTGTGTGTGTGTGTGTGTGTGTGTGTGTGTGTGTGTGTGTGTGTGTGTGTGTGAGTGTGAGTGTGAGTGTGAGTGTGTGGTACCTTCACAGCGTAGTCCATGGCAGAGACTCGGTGGACGCAGCGTTTGCAGATGGAGTAACTCCCCACGCCGATGTCCTCCTGCAGCTCATACAGGTCTGAGAACTGGGCCGTGCCCCCGTGCAGCTGCACACACACGCACACACACAGACACAGACACAGACACAGACACAGACACACAGACACACAGACATACAGACACACAGACACAGACACACAGACACACACCCCTTAATAAATAAAACACTCACAGAAAATCCATGTGTTTCACCAACACAGCCTCAATGACTGCGTTTACATGCACACCACATTCCTGTATTAAGCTGCATATGCTCAATATTCCGATTGGGCAAGAGTCATGTAAACACGTACCGAACCCGCGTACCGAAGGCCATATTCCGATTCTGCAATATTCCGATTAAGACCCCGGGCATATGCCGAATCGGAATATTGTGACATGTAAACACCTTAAGCGGCATACGACCCTTTTCGGAATATTCAGTTACGTCTGCGCATGCTCGATTCTCCTCGAGCATGCAATCCTGGGTCGTGTTGTTGCTAGGGACATCGAGATACACTCGTTCGCCATTTCTTCTCGCTCTTGTCTTCCAATGTTGAGGACAAAGTGGATCAGCAGGAGTGTTGTAATTGTGGTTCAAAATTGTGGTCCATCACCCCTCATAGTGCTGTAGGCAGCAGGATGAGTAGGGGGGAGCTGGGTGTGTGTGTGTGTGTGTGTGTGTGTGTGTGTGTACCTGGACTATAGGCAGGATGCTGAGCAGGGGGGAGCCCTTGTTCTCGTCCAGGGATGCTGGAGCCACGAAGCTGAAGCCTTCAAACAGCTGGTGGGCGTTTGCACTGGGGGGGATCCCTGGGGAGTCTGACCACACACACACACACACACACACACACACACACACACACACTTCATATATACTGTACATACTGACTGAATCATATAATGACGTGTGCAGAGGAGAAGCTGTTCTGACATTGTGGCTATATATCGATAGCGGCAGTGCTAATCGGGTGGGACAGACAGAGTGAGTGAGTCTGTGTGTGTGTGTGTGTGTGTGTGTACCTTTAGGTGTTTTAGCGGTGAACTCGGGGTCGAAGCAGAAGGTGTCATCTGGTTTCCCTGCAGCAGGCTTGAAGGGAGGCTGCAGCTCTCTCCTGAACAGCTTCTGCAGGGGGGGGGGGGCGGACATACGCACCGTAAACACACAGTGACACACACACACTGCCCACACACACTGCCAGCACACACCCTCTTGTTGTTGTTTTTACTAATAAATCTTTAACATGCTGGATGAGAAGGTTTCTCTCCCTCGGTCAAGGCTAGATTGAAAGAGATGGGGGGAGAGAGAGGGGGGGGGAGAGGGAGAGGGGGAGGGGGAGAGAGAGGGAGAGAGAGAGAGAGAGGGAGGGAGAGAGAGGAGACCCGGGCCCAGCCCCAGATGAACCCCTCCCCTCCTCTCTCTATCTTGGTCAATAGTCTCCTGCTGTCTTCTAAACACTCATGCAGGGCTATTAGCAGACACACAGTCAGACATGGCCCACAGCCCAGACACACACAAACACACACACACACACACACACACACACACACTCTCTCTCTCAGCTGTGAGCGTCTGTTGAGTGTGAATGGTCACCAGGAGCTGAGGGGGCTCCTCTGTCACACCTTCACTAAACACTCACTGTTTGTTCTTGTCCTCTGTGTGTGTGTGTGTGTGTGTGTGTGTGTGTGTGTGTGTACACTCACGTTCCAGTCGATGGTTGAGAAGAAGGCATGGCGTTTTATCTCCTCCACTCCATCTGCCCCCGCCCCTATAGACAGACAACAGTTAGTCTCACACACACACACACACACACACGCACGCACGCACGCACGCACACACACACACACAATATGTGTGTACCGTATATAAGGGGGAGCACTTCAATTCTGCCCCTATCTTCAAATGACCCTTCCCCTGCTGGGACAAATGGCGGTGGTGTTTTAGGATGTTTCCAGGGTGTGAGAACGCGGTGATGTTGGTCAGTGGGTTCTCACTTTTGGATTCATTCTATTTGACCAGTCTTGCACTAATCAGCACACACTCAACAGTTAATTGCACTCAGTGTTACTGGATAGGTTCCATATTATACTATTTTTCAACATGTTTTGCCTTTGGGGTCCCCAAAATATGTCTTTGAAGTTTGTTTGGCTGAAAATGTGATGAGATTTCAATCTAAAGGCCTCTCTGCTTCAGTCCTGTTTCTGTGTCTCTTTAAATGCTAACGAGCTTCCTCTCCCCACGCCCCACCCCGGAACTGGTTGTGCTTTTCCGGCCCGCGCGTCCTTGATACCATGGTTACGGTTAATTTATCCAATCAATTATTGAAGAAGAAACCCATCACACCGAACATTTTACTTGACGAGTGTAACTTGTGAGATACCAAAAGCACTGTAAATACAGTATGACGTCCTGGTGCAAAAAGCGACATTCACCTCGTGAGTCTCAGTGTTCATAACACAATGTGAGATTATATGGAGAACATGAGAGACCGAGGTCTGATGACAGTATTCATATTCATACTGGAACGCCAACAGAGCTGCAGGAGTGTCACTAACACTAGTATTACAGTAACGCTGAGTGTGTCTGTGTGGATCAGAGCGAATTTACGAACGCAGCCTGCAGCTTTATGGTCTGAGCGAGTTATCTGCTGGGTGCTGATCACAGTAACACAACGTTGCCAAGCGAAGGAATTCCTGCAGTTTGAACATTTATTTTCCACACGTGTATCGTTAAACTAACACCGTAAAGGTTTCTGTGATACTGCAGGCGTGGGCAGAGGTACTCAGATGGGGGGCGGTAGAATTGTAATGATTATACTATTAACAATATACAGCCACATTTCCTTGCCAAGCTATTAGGCCCACACACACACACACACACACATGCACACACTTACCCAGTCTGTTAGAAGGGTTGCGTTTGAACAGCATTCTCAGCAGACTCTGGGCTTCTAGACTCAAAAACTGTGGCATCCCCAACTTAGCTCTGGAGAGAGGGAGGAGAAAAGAGAGGGAGGAGAGGAGAGGAGAGAGGGAAGAGAGGAGAGGAGAGGGTGAGGAGAGGAGAGAGAGAGGGAGAAGAGATAGGGAGGAGAGGAGAAAGGGAAGGGAGGAGAGGAGAGAGGGAGGAGAGGAGAGGGGGAAGAGAGGAGAGAGGGAGCAGAAGGGAGTAGAGGAGAGGGAGCAGAGAGAGACCATACCATCAGTCATGTCTCACTAGTGTGTGGCCAGCGTTGTAACTGGGACCAGTAGGTAGCAGGATGCCTTGTCAGAAGGGCTTGTCCTACCCTAGCTACAACCTGACAACCCCCCCTTCAACCTGACAGCCCCGCCTTCAATCTGACAGCCCCGCCTCCCCTCCCCTCCCCTTCCCTTCCCCCCTTCGTGTTGCACACAAATTATGTCGAGGAAAACAGGAAACCACACAGCCGCACTCCATCACTGAATAACAACCTGCTTTGACACGTCCTGCTTGTTCGCTGGTTTGTTCTTTGTTGTGGAAAGTTGAAATGAAGCCAAAAACGTCAGATATGTTTTATCCCATTTTTCCCCCCTGTGGTGGTGGTGGTGGTGGTTGTATTCCAGGTACCAGCTCATGGAAGCATTATTTAAAATAATAATAATTAAAAAAAAGAGTCTTGTGCATTCTTCTGTCATTCTTCTAACAACGCGTGACATCGAAGACTCTTATGGTGACGAGGGGGAAAGCATGTGCTAGCGTTAGCTAGTGCCTGGAGCACACCACCGCCACAGGGAACACACAGATAAACCGTCTCTTTTTCCTTCGCTTCATCTCAACCTTCTGAAGCAGGTTAGTTTTTATTCAGCGATAAGAGGGGTGTGTGGTGGTGTGTTTTCTACGTTTTTTGGCGTCCAACCAGAAGGGGGTAAGCAGTGTGACTCCTGACAGGTTCTGACTGGTATAACAGGACTCTGAGCAGGTCTTATGATAGGGTTCTGGCCCGGTCACTGGAGGACTCACTTGAGGATCATGTTCATGGTCTCGTTGCGGTCTTTCCCCTGGAACGGTAACGTCCCTGTCAGCATTTCAAACTACACACACACACACACGCGCACACACAGACAAAAAGACACACACAGACAGACACAGACAGACAGACAAGGAAGAGGAGAGTGAGACAGTGAGACAGCACTCCATTATATCACTGATGCTTGTTAAAAATTAGCAAGTGAACTTCTCAATGACCTTAATGACCACATGTGACGTGTGTGTGTGTGTGTGTGTGTGTGTGTGTACCATAAGCACTCCCAGGGACCACCAGTCGGCGCTCTGTGTGTGTCCTCTCCTGTTGACCACCTCAGGGGCCATATACTCCACCGTACCACAGAAGGAATACGCCTTCTTATCTACGTCCACTGACTCTTTACTCAAACCAAAGTCTGCAGAGGAGACACAGGCAGACCCGTCAACACACACACACACGCACGCACGCACGCACGCACGCACGCACAGGCAGATCTGTCAACACACACACACACACACACACACACACACACACGCAGACCCGTCAGTCTCACGCGCACGCACAAACACACACACACAGCAGTTACACCTCCACACAAGCAGACTAAAATTCATACACAAGCAGACTAAAATTCATACACAAGCAGACTAAAATTCTGTTTTCTAGAAGGATGCTGTCCTGACTGCCCTGACCACTGACAGCTATGCAGAGGTGACGCAAACCAACGATATTACAGACAACCACGGTAACACATTTGTTCGTTGTAAGTTAACTTGTATATGTCAGATCCTCAGAACTCCCCAGTCACCTCTCCACCAAGCCTCTCCCGCCAATCTAACATCTACGCAACAACATCCGTCAGCAGTGACAGTGATTGAGCCGAGTGCCTACCTGTTAACTTGATATGTCCAGCTTCATCAAGCAATATGCTGAAAATCAAACAACAACACAGTTTTGTAGCAGGAGTTCCACACAGAGGACACAGTAAAACACAGTAAAACACCCGTTGTGAAAACAAGGGTGAAAGGTCAAAGAGGGGGGGGGGGGGGGGTTAAGGTCAAGGGTCATACTTCTCAGGCTTGAGGTCTCTGTAAACTATGCCCAGGGTGTGCAGATGGTCAAGGGCGAGGGCCAGCTCTGCAAGGTAGAATTTCACATCCTCCTCTGTAAACATAACCTAGTAAGAACTGGACACATTTACTCTCTGGGCTGGAACAGCAGAACACACAGCATCATACAGCACTTGTACAAGCACACACACAGAGAGAGAGAGAAGGGTTATTCCACATCACAAAAAAATACACGGTCAGTCTCGTCTGCTAGTCACACGTCTCTCTCTCTGCTTCAGCCAGCGTTACCCCAGGAGGAGGTGCCTGAAGCAGAGACAGAGCTACGAGCTAGCAGGCTAACAGGCAAAGCTTTCAAAAGGTAAACAAGAGTCAGATTAGAGCAAATACATTTTAGCATACTGTTCATTACTACAGAGCGGTGGAGGCAGAAATCAGAGATACGGGACTTACTGTAATGCACGGAACGGAATACGGAATTCTCATTAAACATGACAAACGTTGGCTAACATTCCTTACTTCCTTAGTCCCATGCATCCCAATGAGCCCCTCTGCCGGTTTCTACCTCCACCAGCCTCCGCTGACGTAGACATACATGTCAAACAGCTCACAGCTGCGGTGCTTGGCATTCACACACACACACAGCTGTTCAAAGTGATATCGTCTTTTATGACGACGCTACGCATCACTGTTTCACTCATGTCAAAATGTCTCCCGGTGTCAGACTGATAACAAAGCTCCAAGTGCTCTTTTAATGTTGACATAATCTTTACACGTCACGTGGTGTTGTGATATGGTGTTGTGATGTGATGTGGTGTTGTGATGTGATATGGTGGTTGTCATAAAAAGGTGAGCTTACCTCTTTGGATAAGCGAGTGAACACATCTCCTCCCCTGAGAAAGTCCAGTATTAAATAGAGTTTCCCTTCTGTCTGAAAGGCTGAGAGAGGAGAGGAGAATCAAAACAACAACGCACGCACGCACACGCACGCACACACACACGCACACAGTCGGTAGAGCTGAAGGGTAAAGAGGGCTGTTGTCAACAGTGATGTGTCAACAGTGTTGTGAGCCTCTCACCGTAGTGCAACTTCACTATGAAGGGGTGATTGACCTCCACTAGAATGTCCCGCTCCATCTTGGTGCGAACTCTGTCCCTGACTGAAGAGAGAGAGGGGGAGCGGGAGAGAGAGAGAGAGGGGGGGGGGGGGGGGGGGGGGGGAGAGGGGGAGAGAGAAACAACTCTGTCCATCAAAGCAACATGTGTACGGCAAGTCTCTGCTCCCATGAAATTGTCTTGGTAGGAGCGATTCTATTAACATAATCAACCATAGTTAAAGAGATGCTACGGTATCGTTCATATAATTTCAGCCCACAGCTAGTAAAAGTAGAGCTTATAAGCTAAATAGAATCAATACAGACAACGTCACGAAGATCCTGTAGAATCTCTTTAAGGTGGTGTACTGTGAATTAGGGTTGGGCGGTTTCCAATACCGCAGTTGTAAAATCACATTGTAGGGCTTTGACTTTTGTGACAGCAGCTGGTGAAAAGGGGGTCAAAGCCCGATCCTTTCCGCGATCCTGCTCGGACACTTTCTATGAGCAGTGCTGAAAAATGAGCTTAAATTAAAATAAAAAATTAAAATAAAGAAATAAAAACAGAGCTAAAAATACTTTTGGTTCGTAATGAGACATGTTACAGCAGACGAGTGCTGTGAATCGCGTATCCTTCTTCTGAGGAGAAGCGGTCACGTGACACTCGATTATGATTGCTTCTAAATAGTATTTTTGACAGGTTATTTATTTAACAAATTACCTTCTTTACAAAACGTCATCATCTTTCAATAGTGTCATCAACCACACAGACAGTAGTGCTGGTCCAACACTCTTACGGTGTTTATATATATATGCACACATTGCGCAGCAGATTTTTTTTACGTTATTGACACCGTTGCTATTTTCAAATACCATTATTACCGTAATACTGGCCAACCCTACGTGACAAGTCTTTTTTGACAGGTTATTTATTTGATAAATGACATTGTTTACAAAAAGGTTCTGTCATCACTTTCATAGCATCTTCAACCACACAGACAGTGGTGCTGGACAAACATTCCTATGGCGTTTATTAAATAGCAATTTAGGACGGTATTGACAGATACCGTTGCTATTTTCAAAAACCGCCCCAATAACCGCCCCAACCCTACTGTCAATGGCTACTGAGAGAGAGAGAGAGAGAGAGAGAGAGAGAGAGAGAGAGAGAGAGAGAGAGAGAGAGAGAGAGAGAGAGAGAGAGAGAGAGAGAGAGAGAGAGAGAGAGAGAGAAAAAAGGAGAGATAGTCAGACAAAACATATGATTTACTAATGTTACCTTTCAAGGATGCCTTCTTCAGAACTTTCATTGCATATAACTGACCAGCATCTGGACCCATAATCTTCCTGACCAGAAACACCTGAGAGAGAAGGAGAGGAGAGAGAGAGAGAGAGAGAGAGAGAGAGAGAGAGAGAGAGAGAGAGAGAGAGAGAGAGAGAGAGAGAGAGAGAGAGAGAGAGAAAAGGAGGGAGAGAGAGAGAGGAGTATGGACAGAGAAAAGAGGAGAGGCTTTAACTCTGATAAACGACCGCCAGCCGGTGATGACAGTGAGGTGACAGTGTAGGACTGCTGTGTGTTGTGTGTAGTGTCTGGCCTGTGGTGTTCTAGGGTCAGTAGGAACACTGCTGTGTCTCACCTTGCCAAAGGAGCCCTGGCCCAGGACTTTGAGCAGCTCAAACTGAGACGGCTCGGCTTTCTCACAGCCCTCCTTCACATGGTGCGTGATAGGAATCTCCTTATATGTCGCCTCCTCCTCCTCCTCCTCCTACACACACACACACACACACACACACAGTATTTGACATGGAGAAAACCACACTCAGGCAGGCACAGATTGACGTATGCTCTCTCCCACACACACACACACACACACACACAAACACAAACACACACGCACACACACACACAAACACACAAACTCACACAGTGTGTGAAAGACTCTTCCTCCTCCATGGGCTCATCCATGATCTGAAGCCCGTTGACCTGGAAGAACAACACAGCACATCTGACATCAGAACGGCCACGTCACTCCTTTAGCATGCTACGCTAACTCTGAGAAACAACTCTAGGAATCACAAAAAGCTGAGCCAATTGAAACACGGGCTGTTGTTGTTGTTGTTGTTGTTGTTGTTGTTGTTGTTGTTGTTGTTGTTGTTTATAGCATTGAGTCAGCTTCTCGTCTAAGCCTTAGCCTAGCCTATATTTCTATTCATGAATGTATTAGTTATTGAATTCACTGATCCTGCTCTGTGACAGGTGTCCAGGACAACAACCCTGTCGACGACACCCTCCGTCAACGACAGCTGATCTACGGTAAGTAAGTAAGTCAAAAGTAAGCAGCCTTGAGAACCGATGGTTCTTTAGGGCAGGAGGCCTATCTCCTGTTTCCACAGCGTGAGGCGGCTCGATGTACAAATACAACCCCTGGACATGACGCTGGTGTGTTGCATGTCGGTAAGCAGAATAACAGCAGCGGCAACACAGAGAGCATCACTATGTTAGTGCTGCTGCTGGGGGGGGGGGGGGGGGGGGGGGGGGAGAGAGGAGGGGTGTCAGCTGTTCTCTCTCAGGCAATCATGCAACCAATTCACAGCTCTGCAATGTCAGTGTGTGCATATATGTGTGTGTGTGTGTGTGTGTGTGTGTGTGTGTGTGTGTGAGTCTATTCCACCCCGGCTCTGAGGAGGGGGATGACTCATATAACGTGACGCAGGACCACTGAGGGGGAGGAGCCACTAGAAAAAAGGGTATTGGCTGTACACACACACACACACACACACACTCCATAAAAATCATACAGTGGCGTGAATATGTTTAGATATTATAAAACATGTACATTTTAAAGCGGAATGTTGATAGTGTGGATGCGTCGGTGTGTCGCCGGTCTACTACACTATCACATCACATGGTATATATTATCCAGATACTGGATGCTGTGTCTTGTGTGAGGGGGGGGCATGATTCAACTGATCAGGCTCAGTTCAGGGCTCTTAGAAGTGACAGGGAGAGTGACAGGGTCTCTGTGACTTAAGAGTGAAATAACAGGACTGGTGACAACGTTCCTCCCTACTAGGCATTTTTAGGGGTTTTAACATTTTTCATCAGATCAAAGTAGATGATGGAGAGGACCGGAGACAAGTAGACGCTAATTTACACTATTGAGAGACGCACTCCTGCCTGGTGCAACACATGCATTTACTCCTACTCTCTGATCATGACGGACATGGGGGCTAAGCAAACAGACTGAGTCTCTGTAGCTTCTCTACTCAAACAGACGCACAGTCAGACAGAGCCGTCTCGAGGTTGGGTGTGAAAATGAGTTTCTCTCAGAAACAGGCCTAAAGTAATAACCAAATGTGGATTCTACCTGGGATTCTCAACTGTGCAGCAGGGCACACAAAAACACTGCACACTTTGCAGAACGGAATGAACACATCAGGTTGTTAATAAAAGCATACCCCGCAGTGTCTAGATAGCTGTAAGGTATCCTCATCCATTAAATAATTCGCCTCTCATCATTAAATCAAAAACAAGTCACTTAAATCAACACGGACAGTCTTGATATTCAGTGCTTATCTATTTTGACATACCTTTACAATCTGGCTTCAAATCAAATCACAAGCAAAACGTATAATTAATATGACATATTATTAACTAATAATCTACATAGGTGATCTAGGGCTGCTGGCAGATCAATCCCGATGTTAGGCTACATTATGTAGATAAGTCTGTACTGTGTTTCTGTGTGTTACTGTGTTGTCGCTAGTACTGTTTGCTTAAGTACTGTGTTGTTATTGCATGGGGCTCATCCATTTCTCTTTTTTAATGACCTGTCTTTGTATTGGATGACTTATTATTCCATGTACAGTAATACCTTTGCTATGTATGCTTTTTACTGTGTGATGTTATTGTATCTTTTAGGGAAGCCTTTTTATAACTGGCGAGGGACTATGGATGAAAATGATAATTTTTTGGCTAAATCTGGAAATCTGTTTACATTTTTTATGTTCTTATGCATTGTCCCTTGGCTTTACAAATAAAATAAACATAAACAGATAAAAAAAAAGTAACGCTTTGTTGACGTTGACGTGTGACAGTGACTGTTACCAGCCAGAGAGCTTATCAAAAACAGGGGTTATTGTTGCTCCAACTGCCATAATCCAAACACATCATATCGATCGATTGTTTTGTTTGACATTATTATTATTATATGTTCTTATGCATTGTCCCTTTACAAATAAAATAAACATAAACAGATAAAAAGGTAACGCTTTCTTTGTTTACGTTGACGTGTGACAGTGACTGTTTAAAAACAGGGGTTATTGTTGCTCCAACTGCAATAACCCAAACACATCATATCGATCGATTGTTTTGTTTGACATTATTATTCGATGATCAATAACAATCGGACCACAACAAACCAGTCTGATCGTTTAAACTGAAGACAACAAGACAAGCCTGTGAGGCCAGATCGTCCTGAACCAACTCCCTCACATCCCTCCAGAGTTACAGGCTTGTCGGTGGCTAGCTGTCAGACATAGCTGATACTTACTGACACTAGCTAGTATTAGTCCTTGTCGCTGTGGGATGAAAACACATTTAAAATTTAAATGACAGCTTCTTTAGCAGCTCTAAGGATCAACGATCAGAAGTTGAAAATGTGCACTTTCTTTGACAACAACGTTTGAGCCTAGCTCCAAATAAAAGTTCAGAGCCTTTCCTAGCCCAGCTAGCTTCCTTTAGCTTAGCACAATCGCCTAGCCTCGTTAGCATGGTGATGCACCTCCAGCTAGCTTCCTTTAGCTTAGCACAATCACCTAGCCTCGTTAGCATGGTGGTCCAGCACCTTCAGCTGTCTCTCTCTACCCCCTACACACAGCCATCTCCTCTCGTTCCCACCGAGACACACGTCGCTTTGGTACATAAAAGCCCCCCATGCACTGAATGTAAAACACTATTAAAAAACAAAAGGGATCTGCAATCAAACTCACATCACTACTAACGCTGTTCACCTCCATCTTGTGCCAGGAGGAATCCTGTGGCTGGGAGAAAGGCATCGTTCCTTGTCCAACTTTCAGCAGACCCCCGCTCCTCCACGCTGCATGTCTCTCCTTCCTTCACTGCAAAGCCTGGATTATTATTCTGCCTTTCAGTCAGAAACGGGGGGCGTCCGAGAGAGCTGCTACTACTACTAGCCGGGGAAGATTTGGGGGGGGGGGTCGGTGTTTGACAGGACCATACGCTCCGCCGTGCACCGCTTATTATTCTCCCATGGATGCGAATATGGCGGCCGATGTTGGTACCTGAGCCTGGGCATCAGTGGACTGAGAGGCTATTGACGTCGCTCTGACGACAATCCAGTGAAGGATTTCCCCCCCAGCCAAACCAAGGCAACAAAGAGGAGAGGAGAGGAGAGAGAGAGAGAGGGGGGGGGGGGGGGGGATGGAAACGCTGCGTAGAAATGATCCAATGCAACAAAACGTGACATTAGAATTATAAGGTTCTATCTCCATTTTTGTCAAAATTGAGTTTTTTTACATAATCTGATCCATTAGGTGTTTATTAATGCCTGTGTGGTGTTATTTTTAAAATGTTGACATTTTTTAGTTAGTAATTCATAAAATACAAAGGTTCCATCTCACAAAACATAATGGAATGTCAAAACTTTGACGCTCAATATCTCTGAACTACCCTAGACGGAGATAGAACCTAATTCTAAACTCACGAAAAGCAGTGGCACTGGCACTATAAACGCCTACACAGGCTTGTTAAGATGATCCATCGTGTTGCTGTCAGTAAACCGATTCATTGTCACACTCTGTGTGTGTGCTGTAAACAAGCACACGTTTCATTCATTCGTTTAACACAAAGCAAAGCACACAAAGACACACATTGTGTTGGTGTAACCTAGACATAAGCATCTAGGGTGTTAAGCACATTGACAATGCCTAGTTGATTAGTGTAAGGACAAAGATATGTCCCAATGTGTCTCTATAGGCCTACACAGTGGGGGTGGGCAATCCTAACCTCTAAATTTTACATTTTAAAGTTTTTTATTTTATTTTATTTTTTTAATTTACTTTTGACAGTTTACAGTTTAATTCTCTGGATTCTCAGATTCTCTTCTTGGATTCAGTAACATTTTATCTCCAATGGGATTTTGATAGCTCATATTTGTAATCCTGAAGAAAGCCATCAAGCACCGTTGCCAGCAACAGTCTGAAGCTGTCCAGGAGAGCAAGACAGGGGCAAATGCATGGCTACCTGTACCAAAATAAAAAACTTAAAAACTGTTTGAAACAGAACCATGGTAACAAGAGTGAACATGAGTTTAACTTCTGGACAGCCGTGGTGGGGCCTGGGTCATCCTTTTCATTTGTTTTAGCTGGAACAAACATTTAGGGATGCTGGCTGCAATCATGTAACATGTAGAAATCACTACAATGGTAACAAGTCTATCAACATTTTAGTTTGGGACCATGACAAATCTCCAACAAGAATCCATTTACCACTGGACGTCTGCGCAACATATCGAGATGAATTCAGATTGTAATGTTTCACAAAACACTGGCTGATTATGTAAATGAGCTAAATTATACTGCCACAGGTGTCTCAACCTGAAGGGAGAGTGGAGGCACATTGCACTTCCCAATATTCCCTAGTGGTGATGAATTACAAATATGAAATAGGCCTAAGAAATGATTTGCCTACTTGCAATAATTGTGATGTATTAATTGTTTCATTATATCTTATATTGTTTCACTGAACTAGAACAGTTAACAATGAGTGAGTGGGTGTATTATAAACATAGTACTTCACTCATGGTGTTTAGGAGATAATCAAATGTTTATTTATCTCTCAATCCATTGGCAGAGAATGCCATAATAAGGCTTTATGGATAATTCAAATGTGGTCATAAAAAGTTCCTAAAGAGGAAGGGGGAAAGGGGATGGTGGAGAGGGTTTGAAAATATAAAAAAAGAGGGATAACGATCATCCTTAGGAGGACTCCTTTTTCTTCCCTCTGTCTTTTCTGTCATTCACTTTCTTGTCTGGTCTGTCCTGGTCCTTTCTCTTGATGAATGTCAAGAATCCTCTCTGAGCGATATGATATACAAATACAAAACCACACAATGACAACAACTTCAGACTTCATAACATGATGATCAACTCCTTTTGACCTGTTTTCAATGAAATTATGTCCATTTATTAATTGAAGTGCCTGTACTGTACTTTTTTTTTTTTTTGCTTTCTCCAGCTCTATGGTCATCATGCTGAGCTGACCTCTCATACTCTCTCTCTCCTTTTCACGCTCACATCCCTTCAGCTTCAGCAGCTGTATCAGCTCCATCATGTCTATATAGAAGATCTAGAGCTGCCAAGTCTTCACGCATTGGCCGTGAGACTCACGCATTTCAACCAGTTCTCACGCTCTCACGCCGCACCTCTATTTCTCACGGCGAGAAATAACAATTGTTTTACGGGACTTTTCTTTTTGAAATTCCTTGAAAGAAAGCTACCGGACATGAGTTTCGCGGCATCTTTCTGCACGCGCGTTAACTTGAGTCTGCAGTCGAAGCGGCAGGCGAGCGCTGATGGAAGAACCTGTGTTCACGCGAGCTGCAAGAACGTAGCAAGCAGGGTTGCCAGATTGGGCTACTTTTGGTTTTGATTGATTGATTGATTGAAAACTTTATTAGAAGATTTGCAGAAGTAGGTACATGAAAGTACATATTACATACAAGGTCAACTAACAGGATAAAAACCCAAGAAAGCCACTGGCTTATTTCAATTGGGGTCCTTGGTCACACTGGATGGGTGGATTTAGTCGTTACTAAACCCCTAGTTGTTACTAGCTAGTTTCAAACTAGTTGTTTACTAATTTCGGTTGCACCAATCTTAGCTAGTAAATACTCAGTTTTGGTAACTGTTTTTTGTTTCTCTACTGTAGTTTACTTGTAGTCATGGAAACCAGGAAGTGCGGAGCAAGAAGCAGCATTAAACAAAACACCACGTTAGATGGCCTAGGCGAAAGACTCTAAAGATAAAACAACTATGCCTCCTAGTGGCAGAAGAAGGACTCAAATAATACATGGAAACCGTTCCATTACAACATAACTACACATAATTAGATGATCAAACAAAACCTTTGCTTTTGAACAACAAGTAACGAAGTAGCTAATGTCTCCCATAGCAGTAGCCTACAGCAAACGAGAATAGTGAATCCAATCTACAAAGTATTTAGTGATCGTGAAACTGTTCTTTATTATATCGAGTGGGTACTTGAATTGCTTGTTGTGAAAAAACCCGAAAACCAGATATTGTTGACACTTGACACAATAACTTTCACTTTAATTTTCGAGTCTGCGAGTGGTTTACCCCTAGACTGGCTTGTCACCCCTTAAGGCTACGCTGCTGCTACAACATCAGGATCAGAGGCAGGGTGAGACTTTCAAAAGAAACCTTTTTAATGGCTTCTGTGTCGTTCTGTGTGCTTTAAACTGCCATGGGTTGCCTGCGATAGACAGTCAGACGCGTAGTGGCTACATACATCAGTGGCCAGTGTTTCTATACCTGTCGGATACTATAAACGGGAGCGTTGAGAGGTATGTATATGCAGGGCCGCTTTAAGGGGGGGCTAGCTGGGGCGGTGGCACAGGGCCTCGCGCTTTGGAGGGCCTCGCGTGAGGCAGGCAAAAAAATACGAATAATTATATATATATATATATTTTAAAAAATGTTTGGTATCCTGGCTGGCGAGGCCCTCCAAAGCGCCAGGCAAGGGAACATATTATTATTTTTGCCTTTAATACATTTCTAAATGTTCACACATGTGATAATCATAGTCAATCATATATCTAAAATCTAGCATACCTGTATAGACTGTGAGGACAGGGAGATTCTTAGCAACAGTCCTTATATAAAAAAAAGAGTAATTTCCCCCTATGACACCTTACGTGAAACGTGAATTTTGGGCGCGCGTTGACACTTGTTGTGCATAGTGACTGCTTAGTGCAACGTACAAAATGCAGAGGGAACGAGACCGAGGAAGAAAATGTTAATCGGGTGCTGAAAAAATAAATAAAAATAAAAGAAAGGAAGGCTTCAGGGCCTCGCTTAGAGGTTCGTTCGAAACATTTCTAAAAACAAGTGAGGCTCCCGTTAGCACCGAAGAAGCTAACGTTACTGTTAGCACTAGCAATGCTAGTAGTAGCACGGCACAGCCCCCCCTGAGAGGCAAAGATGATAGATCTCTAACTGTTTGTCCTTGGTCAGACACATCTCCTCGACCGTTTTCATCCTCCCCTCCATCTCCCTCCTCATCTTCCTCCACTTCTGTAAGAGGACCTGATGGCGGACATTAAGAGCGGCCATTTCCTCCACTTCAGAGTAAGCAGAATGGAGGAGTGTTTGGCAGACAGCGCTGATCTCTCTATCCTCTTTACCCTCGGTCATAGCTTTATTCTCAAAACCTTCTATTTCCTTTCTCCAGTCTTCCTGCTGAGCAGCGTAGAGGGTTTGGATGTCCTTCTGGCCCTTGGACAGCTCGTCCAGCTGGGTCTGTAGAGACTGTATGTTTGTTGTAGGGTGGCCTTCTCTTTTTTCCCTCCATCTTCATCTGCTCTGCTTCTCTGACCAATCTCTCTATCTCCTCCCTCTCCTCTCTCCACTTCTTCTCCTGTGAGGCACAGAGGCCCTGGAGGTCCGTCAGGGCTTTGACCATCTTTTCCAGTTTGGTCTTAGACCTCTCCGTGGTCTGAAGGAGATGGTTAATTTGTTTGTCCTTCTCTTTGAGCCGGAAGTCCGGAACATTTCCCTCACCTCTATGTCTCTCCATTTCCTGTTCTTCATTTCACTCCTCTCCACCCATGTCTCCTTTCTGCTTGCCTCCTTCTCAAGGGACTCGACTTTAAGCTGAAGAGAGAGAATGACATCGATGGCATCTCTCAATGGCATCTCTCCTTCCACTCTCTAAACCTTCTCTCTCCTTAGTCCACTTATTCTCCAGGGCCCTGATGTTTCTCTGCTGGATGTTTGGCTGGTGGTTGTCAAGGAGCTTGCGGAGAGAGGAGATTTTTTGGTCCTTTTCAGTCAGTACCATACCAGAGTCTGTCACCTCTCCATAGCTCCATATTTTTACTCATGTATTGTCTCTCCATTGTTTCTTTGTGGATAAATACTAGAAGAATAAATAAATGCTGATGAATCAATTGAAAAGTTGAGCGTTAAATCAAGGCTAGTGACGCAAAACTATTCTAGAATGTAATTATTGCGTTATAAAGGTCGAGGAAATGTTGCTTCCGTTGACACGACAACACCGTCCAGCATATCCCTGCAGTTCTAATGAAAAATAAGAAAAACTTAAATTTTTCTTTTTTTTGCCAATATTCTAAAATGACACGTCATGTTTTTACAAAATCTAAAATGATGTTTAATCACAATAAAGCGTCAATTTAGATCGTTTGAGTGTTTCAAATAGTTTTGCTCCCATATGTAATAAGATATGCATGTGTTATGCATCTGCACCATCCAAGGTTATTTGTTGGCTATTTATTGATTGGTCAAAATCTACTGTCTGGCAGTGACGCCATGTGAAATCATCATTAGTGGTAATTGTTATTGTTATTCAGGCTCGTATTGCTATTTCTACTTTATATATAATATATAATATTAGTAAGTAAATAAGTCATGTTTATTTATATAGCACATTTTACAACGATAAACAGCCGCCCAAAGTGCTTAACAGAAAACACTAGTAAAAGAGAAAACAGATAAAATACACTAAAAACAATAGATAAACAGCCGCCCAACGAAAAGTGCAGTGACGGGAGGCAGGCTCACCTCAGGTCAAAGGTCAGGGAGAAAATTATTGTTTTAGCTAATTTTTTAAAAGCCTCAATGCTCTGGGCGGATCTGACGTGGAGGGGGAGACTATTCCAGAGCCTAGGGGCTGCTTTAGAGAAGGCTCTATCCCCTCTTGTTTTGAGTCTGGTCCTAGGGACCTCCAGCAGCAGTTGGTCAGCTGACCTAAGGGCTCTGGATGGGGTATGGTGGCGCAATAGGTCAGCCAAGTATGGGGGTGCCTGCCCGTTAAGTGCTTTAAAAACAATCAAAAGTAATCTAAAATCGATATGGAAGCGGACAGGGAGCCAGTGGAGTGAAGCCAGGATTGGGGTTATGTGGTCAAGCTTCTTGGTACCGGTGAGTAGTCGAGCAGCAGCATATTGAACTAGCTGCAGCCGACGGAGACTGGTCGTTACTGTTATAATGTTCGTGACGCCATTTGATAATAAGGAGATCTTTCTTGGTCACGTGGCCGGAAATTATATATTGATGACTCAGAGAGAAGGTTGAATCGTAATCATTGTATTAGGCAGATCTGGGTTGCATTCTCTTGTACAGATGTTTCCAAGACAGCATGCTCTGTTAAGTCCAAGCTTCAAGCATGGCTACGACATGGCTGGTGCCGAGCCTGGCTGTGGCATAGAGATGCCAAGCAAAGTACTGATGTTTGTTACAGCTTATATACAGTTCTCAGAGAGGGAAATAGCTTTACCTCGTAACTTACAATAGTGACATTAGTTCCCATACATGGCTATTCTGTATTCATGCTGTTCTGTCTTGCTGCTGACCACTGCAGTGAGGCTCCTATGTCCTTTAGAGTTAAACTGGTCTCACTGTTACTTGATATGGTATGTGCCCGCTCCTAAAGAATGTTGTTTACTACTGAGAGTGGGCACACTTTAAGGTTAAACAATGAGTATAGCACTATTTGATAGGCACACAACAATTTGGCATAGTCACACAAAAACGCATCATATCAGCTCACTCTTTTTTTTCCCCATGATGTAAGATTAATTTGACTGGTAAATTATTTCTATTGAAAAACATGTGGTGTTCTTAATAAAGTCAATGACCACATCAGAAATACATTAGGCATCGGTTCCATCATACAAAGTACATTATATGTCAATATAACAATGTCTGGAAGTAGATCTTCAATCAAAGGAACGGCCTTGTGTTTCTGGTAACAAGGAGTGCTATTTGATTCTTTGATGGTCATCAGTCTTGCACGTGTTCTTGCCTCTGTTCACAGCGTTAATAGGTTTTATTAACTTAAGACAATTTAAGCATTATCATTACACTACACCCCTCCTTTTCTTGACTCAAGTCTATAAAATCTTAGGCTCTCCATCAATGGATTGTGGAATTAACCTGCTCAGAAACAGTTGGAAACAAAAATACAGATGTTAAGCATAAGTTTGTTAATTGGGTTATCTGGACTGTTGTTCCCGTCCCTTAGAATTCCTAGAAGAAAGTTTGTAAGTTCGTGCCATGAGTAGTGTGTGCATGGTATTGCAAACTTGCAAGTGTTTGTTCTCTCTTAAGAGTATACGAATTTGTATGTTGAATTCAGCTGTTTACTGCTGATGACACTGTTAGTTGCGTGCGTCAGTACAATTGAACAATTACGACTACATAAAAGTATGTGTAAGTCTCTCTTGTCATCATCATGTCTCTGTCTTAAATCATAAGAATTAACATTTCCATTGTTTGTCACATTGAAATGTCATTAGTTTGTCTCATTTCTCTTGTTTCATCCGGCAATAGCTTCCTTCAGCATCTGCAACATTCTTTCCCCACTTCTGCAATGGTTAATATAGACCAGATCTTAAACAGCATCTCGGTCTCTGAGTCCTTCGCTCAATGTCTCTTGATTTCCTTGATTCTGTCAGGAAATAGAATCGACAGGCATTGTCAGAATACATTCCAGGTCTTTCTTGCTGAATTGTGTTTTCTTCATCAGAAATGTCCTTCTTTGATGTTTCACAGTCTTAGAGTCTTAATGTGTATTTCTCTGTTCACTAAATCAATCAAAATGTTATATGTCTGCTGAATCAACACAGATTTGCATGATCATTTCAATATGAGACACATTTGTCTATTTGTTGTATGTTGTAGCTCTATGTGTGTGTGTGTGTGTGTGTGTGTGTGTGTTTGGTTACAGGAGCAGTCTCCGTTCTATTAATAGCCTAGGGTCAGAGTTTTAACACTCTCGCCCTGTTGTGAAGCTTGGTTCAGAAATATGGTTGTTATTCATTTCATTCTTAATGATAACATTCTGCATGCCATACATGTATGCTTCCCATGATGTTAATAGACATGCGGTTTTAGTAATCAATTATGTTGATTGAAACTTCTCTTAGAGTATTTTAAATATTTATGGCCAAATCTTTTCAAACTTAGTTTTCCTCAAAGTGCTGTGCTTTCAATCACGTATTTAAGGTCTTGTCCCTAACTTAATACACAATAGACTTCTGCTTTGTTCCTTACAAAGTTCAGAATCTCAATAAATCCTAACTCTCAGTGTTTTGACCAGTCACACCGTTTTTGACTATACAGCGCCTTCTATTCAAACTTATTTTAATGTACGGTAGTACTTTCCAATATCAATACATCTCCTTTTTGAAAACAATTAGATTCGTTCTAGAACAGCAATTCAGGTTAAGCAAATAATTACATTGTGCCTTACCTGTTTCGCTGAATCTAGCATCCTGTTCGTTAGAAGCCATTTGTTATAATGTTCGTGACGCCATTTGATAATAAGGAGATCTTTCTTGGTCACGTGGCCGGAAATTATATATTGATGACTCAGAGAGAAGGTTGAATCGTAATCATTGTATTAGGCAGATCTGGGTTGCATTCTCTTGTACAGATGTTTCCAAGACAGCATGCTCTGTTAAGTCCAAGCTTCAAGCATGGCTACGACATGGCTGGTGCCGAGCCTGGCTGTGGCATAGAGATGCCAAGCAAAGTACTGATGTTTGTTACAGCTTATATACAGTTCTCAGAGAGGGAAATAGCTTTACCTCGTAACTTACAATAGTGACATTAGTTCCCATACATGGCTATTCTGTATTCATGCTGTTCTGTCTTGCTGCTGACCACTGCAGTGAGGCTCCTATGTCCTTTAGAGTTAAACTGGTCTCACTGTTACTTGATATGGTATGTGCCCGCTCCTAAAGAATGTTGTTTACTACTGAGAGTGGGCACACTTTAAGGTTAAACAATGAGTATAGCACTATTTGATAGGCACACAACAATTTGGCATAGTCACACAAAAACGCATCATATCAGTTACCAACATACAATGAGTTGAACACACATATACACACACACACACACACACACACAGACACAGACATCAAGCCGGCTGGGTAAGTTAGATAGAATTTATTTATTGTTCACTCTGGGACTAGACCGGAGCAAGGCGGAGTGATATGCAGTAGAAAAAGGGCGTTGTGAGCCCAACAGTCATAGTGTAGTATCCATCCACAGGCACAAGAGTGTGGAAAATGTGTGTATGTGTGTGTGTGTGTGTGTGTGTGTGGGGGGGGGGGGGGGGACCATGTGTAGGACCGGACGGTAGAGTCACTCTGGCCCTATCTCTGTCTCTGCTCCGTGCTCCTCTGATACAGAGGACTCTATAAGGTCTCTGACCAATGAGCCATCGTCGTCTAGATGGACCGATGGGAGGTCTTCATTTAAGGTAACCAATGAGGTCTCGTCGTTGCTTGCAGTGATCGATGAGGAGTCGTTGTGATTGGACGATTTATGTGTTGTCATGGCAGCCGGCTGGGCTACTTCCTCTGGACTCATGTCCCAGTCCTGATCCGCAGGCTGAGGTAGACTGGTCAAGAGCTCCTACACAGACACAGACACAGACACACACAGACACACACACACACCAGCACCACAAAATGTTCATGAATCAGAGGTCGGTCACACACTGCCACAGGATGACATGGGTGCAGGTTGTCATATCATGTGGAGGAAAAGGGAAAGTGTGTGTGTGTGTGTGTACCTGCTGTTTCTCTTGGTCATTGTTCCTCACAGCATTGAGCAGGCTCTTGGTGAAGCTCTCCAGCTCGTAGTATCTCTGTTTTTGGTTCTCTAGCTCGCTCTCAAGGAACTGCACCTCCTCATGCTGAAACACACACGCACGCGCACGCACACACACACGCACACGCGCACACGCACACGCACACGCGCACACACACACACACACACACACACACACACACACACACACACACGTTATACTTACACAGCAGAATATGATCAGATATGATATCATTGTGTGTCTGGGGAAAACTCATGTTGCATGCACCTCATTGGAAAAGCCTGCAGCTCTGAGTCAGCCTCTTACTCCACATCCTTCTGGTTTGTTTGGAGAATGCAACACCTCCCCCCTCCCCAGGTTCATTACAATGCAAAGCAATTCTGCATGTTACTCAACTATCTACTGAGTTCAACCCACCCATCCATCCACCCACACCCACTCTCTCTCTCTCTCTCTCTCTCTCTCTCTCTCTCTCTCTCTCTCTCTCTCTCTCTCTCTCTCTCTCTCTCTCTCTCTCTCTCTCTCTCTCTCTCTCTCTCTCTCTCTCTCTCTCTCTCTCTCTCTCTCTCTCTCTCACACACACACACACACACACACACACACACACACACACACACACACACACACACACACAGTGTTTGTTGAAGCGTGCGGTTCAATTTGGGCAGGGGATTATAAGCACCCGTCAGTACTGAGCTCTAGGCATGACCGGCCAAGCAGCACTCTGCAAACTTTGTGTGTGTTTGGCTGCAGTAGCGTTGGTACCGGTGTGTGTGTGTGTGTGTGTGTGTGTGTGTGTGTGTGTGTGTTTCTAGTGTCGTGCCCTTCTCACCTTGAACTCCAGTAGGTTCTGCATATGCTCCATGTCTGACGCCATGATCTCAACGCCATCATCGTCATCATCATCTTCATCTTCATCAATAATCTCTATCTTCTATCAGGACACACGGATCACAAACGATTCATAATCAGTCACACAATTAATTTACAACATTGGAAATGTTTTAGGTTTGAACAATTTAGTGTTGTTATCAGATATAAATGATACATTGCAGACGTGCATGGATGTCAGTGTAGTGTGGTGCCTGCAGTACCACGTCATCAGCCAAGGGGGCAGCAGCGATCTCTTCAGTCACGTCCTCTCCCTCTCTCTGGTAAGAGTCACTGGTGCCATCTGGAGCAAGACAACACTAAGTCATTCCTTACTCGTTTATGCTACTGTGTGTGTGTGTGTGTGTGTGTGTGTGTGTGTGAGAGTGTGTGTGTAAGTGAGTGTGTAAGAGTGTCTGTGTGTGTATGTGTGTGCGTGCGTGTAAGTGAGTGAGTGTGTGTGTAAGTGAGTGTATATGTGTGTGTAAATGTGTCTATGTAAGTGAGTGTGTGTCTGTCTGTGTGTGTGTGTGTATGTTTCTGTGTGTTAGTGAGTGTGTGTGTGTGTGTGTGCGTGCCTCCTCCTCCCCTCACCCTCAGAGAGACAGAGGGACCCCCCGTCGTTCAGGTCGCCCCCCAGCTCGGGCGTCCTAAGCCCCTCCCCTTCTGGGCTGACTGCCGAGGGAGACCCGCCCCCCGGAGACGACGCCGTGGCGAACACAGCCGGCCCGCCCTTAGGAGGCGGGGTCTCGATGCCCATCAGGCGGAACTTCCTCCTCCGGTTACCTATCCACGTCTAGCCAATCAGAGAGGAGACGAGACACCTGTCAGTCACACCACAGGAGCGACTTCGGATTTAACCCTTCGGATGGACGGGTGCGAGGATAGGGAAAGAGGAAATGAGGATGGATGGACAAATTAAGGCTGCGTTTACACCGTGAAACAATTCCGATTTTTTGCTATGTAACATGTACGTGTAAGCAGTAAAAGAGCACACTGAATCGGATTCTCAGATCCGATTCAGGCCTCAATCATATGTGGAAATAAATCTGATACGAATCGGATATGTGTCATTTTGAGTGTGATCTAACCAGGCAGGTCGCATATAACTCTCAATTCCGATTTGCACGTCTTTGAAAATAAGACGGTCTTCGCATTTTGATGACGTTTGACGTGAGTTTCACTCACCTCAACAGTGAAGTCCTCTTTCTTCTCCGCCTTAAAATGTGCGCAATATTTCCTCTAAACATACTTCGGAAAGCATTGGCTTTATATTATAATATATATAAAAGGGATTATATAATTTTCTCTAATTGTCTCTTTTGCGTCCATTGCAAGTAGGGTTGCAAAATTCCTGTAAGTTTGGGAAACTTTTCCGATAATTTCCATATGGGCTTCAATACGGAAACATCGGAAATTATCGGAAAGTTTCCCAAACTTACAGGAATTTTGCAACCCTAATGGTAAGTGCTGGCTGTCTGTTTACTTTGGTTTTCGGTAACCAAAGCATGTACGCATGCGGGACGTTTCAAGTGTTACGAGTGTAAGCACAGGTATCGGATATGGATCATTTAAAAAAGTAGATATAGGTACTAAATCGGCCCTAGGCATTGCGACCTGCAGCGTAAATGCAGCCTGAAAGGATGGATGGAGAAGACAAGATGGAGGGGGCTGATTGACGTTACCTTGACGATCTCGGTGTCGACGCTGAGCTGGTTGGCGGCGGCGGTGATCTTCTCCCTGCAGACGGAGCCCAGGCTGGTCATCCCGCGGTCCCAGTATCGCTTCAGCTGCACCAGGTCCCCGTCGCTGAACTGAGTCCGGTCCTGCAGCTTTGACCGCAAACACCACAGACCAACAACCACGTCAAGACAACCACAACAGAGGACACCTAGAGGGGCGATGTTGGTGTGATGGTCAAGCGTTCACAGGGCTACAGGGGCTGGGGCCATGCAGGGAGGAGGAGACCTCGGGGTGGGGAGGGACTTACTGTTCTCTTCCTGGAGTTACTGATGAGCCAGGGAGCCGTGAGACTGATTGGAACCTACACACACACACACACACACACACACACGCACACAGACACACACACACACACACAGACACAGACACAGACACAGACACAGACACAGACACAGACACAGACACAGACACACACACACATACACATACACATACACATACACACACACACACACACACACACACAGACAGACACACAGACACACAGACAGACACACAGACACACACACACACACACACACACACACAGACACACACACACACACACACACACACACACACACACACACACACACACACACAGACAGGGAGAGCGAGAGGAGGAACAGTCAGCTACATACTGCTAGTTATAGTTAACAGACATACTGTGCCAGTTATAGTTATAGTACAGATATCTAATATCCTCACTGAGCTCAACGATGATGCTTATGATGATACGTTGAAAGTAGGGATGCACCGAAATGAAAATTCTTGTCCGAAGCCGAAACCGAGCTTAAGGAAACACTTGGCCGAATACCTCATGTGTAGCGGCAGTTTTTCATTTATTTCGCTAATTTTTGTACTATTGCATAAATTAACCAAATGTAGCTTTTTATTAATACTTGTATGCTTATACATGTAAAATGTAAAATGAGAATTATGTTTGAAATTAATATACTAGTATATACTGTATGTTACATATATTTTCCAAAAAGTTTGTGATGTCAGTCTCCAATCAAAATGTTCGGAGTTTTATTTTGAAAAAAGGAAATACATTTCAACATTGTTGAAAATCACATCACACACTCGCTAGTCAAGCCAAAATATTGCAATGCAATGGATTCGGTGAGTAATCCCCACTAATACCTAGTTAACTATAACACCACTTTACAGGTTTTTTAGGTACTTTACATTGAAAACGAAAACAGAAGTCGAAATGTCGAAATGTGCCTCTCGTTATCATTCAGAGAACAGATGCCAAACCGCCGACATGTTTACTCTAATTACGTGACTTGGCAGTAGGCAGTCATCACTCAATGCTCGTCTCATTCACAGAACAGCATGGGTTGCTTGCACTGTTTGATCGCGTCATCGGAAAAATAAACATCTTGCATTCGGTAAACATTCAGTCATTTCACACTGGATGGCCGAACAGTCATTGAATGTGGTTTTATTGCTATTTATTGGTTTTATTGCTATTTTCAGCCAAATAATTTCGGTGGCAGAACATTCGGTGACCCTGACTGAAGGTGCATCCCTGGTTAAAAGCAGGGACCCCCTGACTGAAGGTCCCTGCCCTCTCTACGTGGACCCTACCTGTGGGCTGGGAGCCCCTGTGTGTGAGGTCTGGAGTGCTGTGAGTGAGTAGCTGCCACGGAGTGCTGAGTTGCCCGGGTACGACTCTGGTCTGGAGCCGGCGCAGGGGTCCGTGTGTCCTCCCCTGGCCCCGGGGGGCGGGCTGAGGCTGGAAGACGTCTGCCCCCTCTGGGCGTCTCTGTGGGCCTGGGAGGCCATGTTGGCCAACTCCTCCTCCCTCCCCCACTCGTCCTCCTCGTCCCCCGTCTCCATGGCGATAGAGAAGCAGCCTACGGTAATGTCCGCGGGGCGGGGGGGCGTCAGCCTCTCCAGGCTCCTCTTAACAGAAGCGTGTCCTTGCCCTAGCCCCTCCCCCCCTCGGTCCGACAGGGTGAAGACCTGCTGGATGCAGAGCTTCTGTTCAGACTGGGGGTTAGGGTTAGGGTTAGGGTCGGGGGGGGAAACATGGGCCCTAGGAGGGGCGGGTGGAGGTTGGTGGGGGTTGGAGTGAGGCCTGGGCTGGGGCTGAGAGGGAGAGGGCCAGGGGCGAGGCTGGACCGGACCGTACTGTCTCGCCCAGCTACGTGGCACTCCCCCTGCCCCTGCCTCCCCAGGAGAGAAACCTGCCCTCCTGGACAAACTGTAGACGGGGGGGGCGGAGGAGGGAGAGGAGAGAGAGGAGGGCATGCGTTGGAGAGAGGACACGAGCCTGGAGTGGAGGGGGGAGGAAGAGCTGCTGGAGGTGTTCCTGCTCTGCGGGGGCTGGGGGTGGAGGAGGAGGGGGGTCCGGTGGGCGTGGGTGGGCAGCTCCGGCTCGGAGTGAGACGACGGAGGAGGGGGGGGCTTGGCTAAGGTCCGAGGGCGAGAGGCGGGGTTCAGAGAGTAGATCCCTGTCAGGATGACGTCGTTGTTGTTGTTGTTGACGTTGGCGTTCCCGCTGCCCAGGGGTGAGGAGGAGGAGGGCGAGGACGAGGAGGAAGACGAGGAGGGGAACGAAGAGGAGGGGGGCAGGAGGTGGGAGCCCCTGTGGATGCTACGAGCCGCGGCCATCTCGGCCGTCAGCATGGCCCCCGCCACCAGAGCCCCGCCCGCCAGGCCGTGATTGGACAGAGGCCCTCTGGGTAGCGTGTGATTGGACAGCGGGCCCCCCGGTAGGCCGTGGCTGATGAAGGACACGTCCCCGTTCCCGTCCACCTTGGCGGCCAGCTTACGTCTCTTGTTGCCGACCCACGTCTGTAGAAACGAGAAAACAGCGTTGTTCTGTCAACTTGTAAAAGCTTTTACAATGAGAGGATGAGCATAGAGTTATAACTGGGGGTGGTGGTGGTGGTGGTGGTGGGGGGGGCTGGGGCCGAAGAGTCTGTGTGAAATATCATTCAAGCCTCTTTGAAACTGTACTTAATGGGTGCTGGCCCTTTCTTATGTTATCTTTATGACAGACAGACAGACACGGCCGTACCCGAACCACACTAAAGTCCAGTTTGGTTTCCTGAGCACACTGCAGGATGAGCTGGAAGCAGCTCTTGCTCTGGTTGGTCATCCCGTTGTCATAGTAGCGCTCCAGGACCCGTTGCTGCTCGGCCGTGAACACGGAGCGCAGGTTCATCTGAGGGAAGAGTGTCGATGGTTCATTAAACACTAGCCAATCAACATTCAACACCCACCCGGCAAGGAATATCTGGGGACATGGATCTCATTAAAAATGAATTTGAATGAAGTTCCTCTGTTTCAAGTGTTCTGGAGTCAGTTTCGCCCTACCTATTAGGGATAGAACTTCAGGAAAGTCAGTATGACATATATGAAGGAGTGTGAAGTCAGTATGACATGTGAAGGAGTGGACCTACAAGGACAGTTAATTTAATTAACATTTTAATTTATTACATTTTGGATATAGCATGAAATTAAATGTATACGTATTCAAGTAAATTCAAATTGGAATTACAGAAATGTCATTCAACAGGACTCGCATAACCAGTATTGATTCTCAATTGCATGCCTGAAACAGTCTAATTGTACCTGTGAGCCGATTGGCTGATAATTAAGTGGCTGGCTAACACAGGTGTCACTCATTGTAAGGCACTGCATTTAGAGCAGGTGCTGCACTGTGTTTGAGGTGAGCCACAGTGTTTAGATTTTTTTGCACACTTTTATGCTGCCTTTTAAATAATGAAGTACTTTTTGAAGTCTCTTATTTTAGTTATTGAGTTTTTGGCCATTCTTTCAGTCAGATAATTCTAGATCTATCCCTATACCCAATATAGACACGTTATTTTTTCTGAGTGGGGCAATCTCACTCATATTTTTTATTTTTATTGAGAGATACAGTGAAGATTTAGACAGGAAGGATGGGTGAGAGAGAGAGGAGGGATGACATGCAGGATATGTCCCTGGCCGGAATCGAACCGGGGACCCTGCGGTTAACCCGCTACGCCACCTAAGCGCCCCCAATACAGACGTCTCCATCCCTGGGTACTCACGGTCTGCAGGCCGCGTTTCTCCTGCCACGCGTCCATACTGCCGCTGGAAGGGAAGGGAGCGTCCATTGTAAACAGCAGCAGAGGCCCCTCAGTCTTGAATCGTTGTGGTCTGGCTGGCTCCGGAACTCATGCTAGCTCACGGGGGGTCACCACGGCACAACGCTCAACACAAGAGTGGAGGTGTGGAGGAGGGCGGCGGCATGGTGTGTATGCCTGTGTCTCTCTCTGAGGGGCAGAGGGGGTCTGGAGAAGAGAGATGAGATGGAGAACAATGTGTTGTAAGAATCTACCCACTATAGTATTTCCCTCTGATTTGTCTTTTCTTGGGCAGGGGCCCAGAGGCTGCCATTACCAACATGTTCTAGGTAAGACAATAATTGAGGTTGTGGAAAAACAAGGTGTCATGTCCAATTCTACCCAGCCTAGGGCACGTCTTGTCAGAAAGGATTTGCTAGTCTTATTTTATGGACTTGTTTTTTCCTGTGCTATTGGCCTACCTACCAAACTAATGAGACTATCCAATATATAGAGGGCTTACATGGGATTACAGGTAGGCCTGCAATGTCTTTATGCACTGACTATAACAACCAGCCAGAGGGCTAGGCCGAGCTTGTTGCTTTGGTGTATGAAATTAATAGAGATTAAGCAGAATGGTCATTTAGAACCATCTAGAACCAAATGAACGTTGTTTGGGGGGCGGCTTCATGCAAGCAGACGGCTGTGAGACCTGCCTGGAACACAGAGCGTTGATTTCCCCCATGTAACGTTGGCTGCGTTCGTAAACTCGCTCTGGAAATGTGATCACCACTCATGGAATGCCTCTTGTCCAATCAAATGACGTGGTCCCCTTTATGACGTCGAAGGCAGTGTGCGCTCCGGCGCACTCAGCGCGAATTTACGAACGCAGCCGGTTAGGTTAAGCTAGGTTGTAACATTGTAGCTAGCTACATTATGTTGCTACATAAAATGAATCTAAAAAAGGCTGTCGCCCATAGCAACGAGCTCGCAAGCAAACAGCAGGCAGGGGGGTAACATAACATAACGTTGTCCTTCTGGTCTGGTCGGCAAATGTTGAACGTATTGATTTGAAACCAGTCGAAAGACTTAGGTACATGTTAGCTAGCTTTGCTATCTGTCTACGAAAACAGTACAGTTCGCTTGATCTGTTACCGAGACTAGTGAGCTAAGCTAGTTGTGAGCAAGAAATAAGGTTTTCATCCAATTGCGTTCTGCGGGATTACTATTAGTCGACATATTGGCAGGCTCACTGCGCATGGCCACGGTGGGGGAAAAAAAATGGAAACATTGCAAAAGCGGAATTGATTAAGAAAAATGCACATCCACCAAGTTCGCCACAAGGGTAGGAACAGCTCGGATCAGACATGGATGTCCACACAGGAAATAGATGCGATAACTTTTCGACTCAAGTCAGACGCGAAACAACCCGGGGAAGCGCCGGTGTCCCTCTCATAACAGAGGACGGAGACAGAGCCTAGCCAGGCCCAGGCGGCCATCACACTGCCCAATGAACAGGACTCAACTTTTCCTTTAAATCTGATTTCCCCCACCATACAGTGGTCACACTCGATGACCCCCCCTGTTCAAATGAACACCCACCGACAAAGCCGTCGAAATCATGATATGAAGCGTAAAATCTTATTTTTCATGTACCTCTCTTGTGGTGAAATCACAACGACCGTTCGAATTCAGGAGATTTCTTCACCGGTCTTCACCTAGACAATGAAATCAAAACGTCCGATCATCAATTCTAATCATGATCGTGACGTATGTGCAGACAGAAGCCAATGGGAGGTCGAGATCAGGGCTGTGACATTCCCAGAGCGCCGGCGTCCCGCCCACCGTTGACTTTGTGAGGGAGAGTGGGTGGGAGGTCACAGAATAGGAGAAATGCCTCCGATATGAATCCAAATTTGAGATACATGAGTGTAGCCTTTTATTCCACAGTTCATGGGGATATGTAGCCTATACTGTAACCAGTTGGATTTATTTTCCTGAGCCAAATGTATAAGAATAGACAATCCTGGGATTGTCTAGCTGACCCTTTCCTGGTTCTAGATGCATTCCATAATTTACACAAAAAATAAACAGTTATCTAGTTTTCTTTACAATTTCCCTGTAACCTATAAGCCCTTTCCCACATTATTGGGAAACATTGTTAATGTATTGGTAATTCCATCAACGTCGCTAAAGGGAAAATCCAGGCTTATTTTTAATAAGTCTTGTGAGATTTATAAAACATAAACCTTTTTTTATAAGTCTCACAAGACTTACGCCTGGATTTTCCTTTAGGTTTATGGAATACTCCCCTGCATTCAAATGATAGTCTAATGTAAATGTGAGACAGTTAAGTCAGCAGTCCCTCTGTGAGACCAAGCCTCCCTCCAAGCTCTCCAAGGTGGCAGTTCCCTGACCGTAGCCTTAGGCTGGTTGTCTAAAAAACAAACATGCCAATATTATATCTCAGCGATAAGTGTTGTTGAAGTGGTTTGGAACCACAGAACCACACTGTCTGTCCTGGATGGGTTACTGTTGACTTATACGTTTCAATGCTGCCTTCGGACCACATGCTTGAGTTCGGTGAACAGGGGACCTGTGTTCGATCCTTTGCTGGAAATTCATTATGCATAAATCAACATATAATTAGACCAGCCTAGTCTATTCCTGAGTATTCTGAATTGATTAGAAAAGTGTGTCTGTTACTGTGAATACTTATTAGTAGAATATACACTGAACAAAAATATAAACGCAACACTTTTGTTTTTGCTCCAATTTTTCACGAGTTAAAATCAAAGATCTAATACTTTTTCTATGTACACAAAAGGCTTATTTCTCTCAAATTGTCTTCACAAATTTGTTTACATTTGTGTTAGTGAGCACTTCTCCTTTGCTGAGATAATTCACTCACCTGATAGGTTTGGCATATCAAGATTCTGATTAGACAGCATATTTATCACACAGGTGTGCCTTAGGCTGGTCACAATAAAAGGCCACTCTAAAATGTGCAGTTTTATCTTAGAAAAGAGCCATTTATTAGGCACGCCATACAAGTCGGTTACGATGAAGAACTGCAGTCAGGTCAAGACCCTGGTGAGCAGGGTTCGAGTTATGTGGGAGCCAATGGGAGCTGAGCTCCCATAAGGAAGGTCTGAGCTCCCATGAAAGCAGTAAAATCATACATCTGTGGGGGTCGCTAATAATACATTACCACAACCATTATTTGATCATAAATGTCAATGTAATGAGTATTATTTATATTTATTTATATGATAAATATTCTAAAATAAACACGTTTTCCAAAAGAACTATGCGCACCAGCATTAATCTCCTGTGAATGACAGTATGCCTTTGACTGCCTGCACTTTACCACCAAGACACTATGGGGCGCAGCAGAATATGATCGTTGAGAGCTTGCGAACGTGATTATTGAGAAGAAAACATTCAGTAGCTAGCTATCATGCCGCCCCAAAAAAGGCCGCTGCTGCCGACCGAGACAAGCCTGGAAAGTTTCGGGTTTTCATCCTAACAATTAACATCCTTCAGGCTAACAACATAATTCAAACCAACAAATATAAACTCAACAATTAGAATGTATATTTTAGCTTCATTAACCTTATTGTAACATGTAAATACTGATACTCACCCGTGTGTGTATCAGTAATATAGAATACTTGACAAATCTATCCCACGTTTTCAAACGAAAACACTGGTGCGTCAACTGCCAATGTAAAGTGCGTTCGTAAATTTGCTCTGAGAACGCCGGAGCGCACACTGGGTCAACGTCATAAAGGGACCAAGTCATTTGATTGGACAAGAGGCATTCCATGAGAGCTGATCAGATTCCAAAGCGATTTTACGAACGCAGCCAATGCAAACTGTAAATAGTGCATCTAGGTTGCTAGGCAACGAATGTGTATTATACTATTGTGTGGGCATGATTCGCGCGCGTGCATGAGAACATTTCGCACTGTTATTTTGGAGACCCCAACCCCGATTGAGAATCAAGGACCCCAATTGAAATAAGCCAGTGGCTTTCTTGGGTTTTTATCCTGTTAGTTGACCTTGTATGTAATATGTACTTTCATGTACCTACTTCTGCAAATCTTCTAATAAAGTTTTCAATCAATCAATCAAACCCCCACAAAGCTCAGCTTATAACTCGAACCCTGCTGGTGAGGACAACGAGCATGCAGACGAGCTTCCCTGAGACGGTTTCTGACAGTTTGTGCAGAAATTCTTTGGTTATGCAAACCCATTGTTGCATCAGCTGTCCGGGTAGCTGGTTTCAGATGATTTTGCAGGGAAAGACGCCGGATGTGGAGGTCCTGGGCTGGCGTGGTTACACATGGTCTGCGGTTGTGAGGCCGGTTGGATGTACTGCCAAATTCTTGGAAACGAGAAGAGGAGAAGGAGAAGTGCTCACTAACACAAATTTGTGAACAACATTTGGGAGAAATAGGCCTTTTGTGTACATAGGGAAAGTCTTAGATCTTTGAAAAACTCATGAAAAACTGGAGCAAAAACAAAAGTGTTGTGTTTATATTTTTGTTCAGTGTAATAATAATAATAATATAATAATAATAATAATACAAACTATAATAATAATTCTCAAATACACTACTTTGCATGGAGAGAACATACATTTATGGATAAATACAAGCACAGTCATTAAAAACTATAATACAATTAATTAAAAGCAAGTTTGGATTATTTTACGTGGTGAGTGAGTTGTGTGTGTGTGGGTGGGGGGGTGGGGGGTGCAGTGGAGAAAGCCCCAATTAATATATGAATGAATGTACTGTATGTCTATCCATTATTTGTATCTATACAATCTATATACGTATTTGTATATTGTTGTTTGTCCGAATATGTTTAAATGTGTGTGATTGTGTCAGTTGTAATAAAAAAGCGTCTTTGAGCCTCGGAAAAGCGCTATATAAATCCAATGAATTATTATTATTATTATTATTATTATTATTATTATTATTATTATTATTATTATTATAACAAGAAGTATAATAGGCTACCTCTGATAAAGCGTGAATCCATGACGTCATCGGCCCCATAAACAGCGCGTGTGCGCAACCTGCAGGGGGCGCTGCCAGTCAGAGCAGGGTTCAGAGCTCCGATACAGGAGCCTCACATTCTGTCAGGTTGTTCTAGGAGGTAATCTGGCATATAGCCTTGCATCGCATTTTAATGGAGTGCTTATCTGTAGGTTAATGGATTGACGGATTGTGTTGTCATAGGCTTGAATTGTTGCAAAAAGAAAGACTCGATCTTAGGGCTAGGGACTATTGTCTTATAGTGATTTAATGTCTTTCATGAGATATGCTGGAAAAGTCTTCCAATAATAATAAAACGCATTGGTTGTTTTGATGATTTTTTAACCTGCTTCTGCAGTCCCCTTCTAGCCTTCTATCTCTCTAGGCGTTTACACCTGCTACTGTAGGCCGCATGTGTGTGTGTGTGTGTGTGTGTGTGTGTGTGTGTGTGTGTGTGTGTGTGTGTGTGTGTGTGTGTGTAAGTAAGAGAGAGAGAGAGAGAGAGAAGCCTACAGTATTGTGTGTTGCACCATTCCCTATAGTGGTGGCCCGTGTGTGATGCTGCAGCGCGCTGGAAGAGCAGGGGAGGGGAGGGGAGGGGAGGGTGCTCCAGCGCTCGCGCTCACCGACTCACCACTTCTCAGCGTTCGGCGGCTGGCGGGAAGGCACGAGAGAGAGAGAGAGAGAGAGAGAGAGAGAGAGAGAGAGAGAGAGAGAGAGAGAGAGAGAGAGAGAGAGAGAGAGAGAGAGAGAGAGAGAGAGAGAGAGAGAGAGAGAGAGAGAGAGAGAGAGAGAGAGAGAGAGAGAGAGAGAGAGAGAGAGAGAGAGAGAGAGAGAGAGAGAGAGAGAGAGAGAGAGAGAGAGAGAGAGAGAGAGAGAGAGAGAGAGAGAGAGAGAGAGAGAGAGAGAGAGAGAGAGAGAGAGAGAGAGGAGAGAGAGAGAGAGAGAGAAGAGAGAGAGAGCGAGAGAGCGAGAGAGAGACAGAGAGAGAGAGAAGAGAGAGAGAGAAGAGAGAGGGAAGAGAGAAGAGAGAGGGAGAGAGAGAGAGAGAGAGAGTGAGAGAGAGAGAGAGAGAGAGAGACAGAGAGAGACAGAGAGCGTGTGTGCGCGTGGATTGCACCACCGCTTCCCGTCCACCGAATCTGCAAGCGACCATGCTCCAATGGAATGAATAAAACCAGTTTTTTCCCTTTAATCAGATCGTCATTAAGTCATCCCCGATGTGACAGACAAAGTATTTCCATTCCGTCCTCGAATCATCTGGTATACATCCCGGAGATACAGTGACAATCAACCATGGCTCTGGTAATGGAACCAATAAGTAAATGGACTCCTAAGCAGGTGCTGGACTGGATGAAAGGTAATTAGTATTTGCAGTTCGTCTTTCTTCATTAATCATATTCTGCTGCTGCTGATGATGCATGGTGATTGTAAACGGGGCCACATTGTGTGTTCAGAATAACGTCAGTCTTTAAAGCGGCATGCATCTCCATCTCCATCTCCTGCTCTATTTGTGCACTCGTCTGACCCATGCATGATAATGTCTTAAAATGCGTTATAGTGTGTATATCATGATAGCTGTCCCCCATCCAGAATTGTGTCATCTCGCCTCGCTCCAGAACGCTTCTCTGGCCAAGCCTATACAGGCTACGCTGCTGCGCACCGCCTCCCTCCAGCAGCATCCCTGCCTGCACGGCTGTCAGCGGTGAATCTGGAGGATTTCTCTCTCCCTTTTTAGTCAATGGCATGTTGCATGTCATGTCAATGAAGAACATTCATCAGCGGCAGTTCGGGGGGGGGGGTTAAGTATGTGTGTGTGTGTGTGTGTGTGTGTGTGTGTGTGTGTGTGTGTGCGTGTGTGTGTGCGTGTGTGTGTGTGCGCGCGTGCGAGAGAGAGAGAGTGTGTGTGTGTATGTATGTGTGTGTGTGTGTGTGTGTGGGGGGGGGGGGGATGTTGTGTTGTGTGTTGGTGTGATTAATGTAGTTAGCTGCGTGCACCCCCCACCCCCGTATACAGCAGCGCTCAGCACCATGGACAGCGCAGGGTTCCCTTTTAAGGCAACTGCACGGATCACTTGTTTCATTCGCTTTGCTGGCGGGATTCGTCTGTTCATACAGCGTCAGTCTGAATGAGTAATCACTAATCATGCGTGCGATGTGGAGAGAATCTGTACACACACACACACACACACACACGCACGCACGCATGCACACACACACGGACACACACACACACACACACACACACACGCACGCATGTACACACACACACACACACACACACGCACACACACACACACGCACACACACACACACAAGCGCGCACACACACACACACACACACACACACACACACACACTCCATACTCAAACACAACACACACTGATCCGCTCAAAGGGAGGGGAGGTATAGGCGAGGAGGGCGATAGGGGAACGTCCCGTTATACTGTATATGGAACGATCCAATCAGTTTTCTTAGGCTATTAGAGTGCTCTGTTTCGTAACTTGTGTGTGTAGGCCTGCAGTGTATGGACAATTGGACAGTGGACATTTTGTGTATGTTGGTGTCTGATTTTGTTCTGTGATGGTTCTGGGGTTCTGTGGTTTTGTCATTCCTCCCTAGGGCCTATCTGGTCTCTGTCTCTAAGACAACGTATATGCCTCATCTGTTGTCGGTCAGAAGTGAAAGCGTCCCCTACCAGCGCATGCTCTCATAGCCTGCCGATTAGTCAATCAAGATCAAACGTTTTTTTTTATAGGCTTCCATTGATGTCATTTATTGCAAATATTAAGTAGGCCTATACCGCTGTCTTATGTGAAGGTGGATTATTCCCTCATTTAGACGGAGAGAATGAGAGTGTGATCGAGACGATAAAAAGTTTGCGAGGAAAATTCGAAAGTCTTAAGTCCTAACAATGCCAACATCACACCTGAATAAAGATAGATAGACATTCTTCCAATATAGTCTACAGTGGTTTCCTCTCTTGGTCTGTTTTCATATCAAACGATTGGTAACAGCTCGATGGTGGATGAGTATATATCCAATAATATATGTCCAATAATATGTGCCATTTAGCTGATGCCTTTATCCAAATCGACTTACATTGCAGTAAGTGCATACATTCTTCAGTATATATGGTCCCAGCGGGAATCAAACCCACAATCTAAGCCTTGTTAGCGCCATGGTCTACTGACTGAGCCACAGAGGACCATATTTGCATACACTGTTAATTAGCTTCCTCCTGTCCTGTTCTGTCCAATCAGAGGAGAGGGATGAAAGGAAACGAAGGAAGGTAGGAAGGAAGCTACTTTAGATGACGGAGGGGGGGGATGTAGATAGACCCCCCTGTGGTGTGCGTACACCCAGTTCGTTCATGTCTCGATCCATCCAGCAGCAGCCGAAACGCAGGTGGCTCCCAGAGAGAGATCGATGACTCATCGTCGACGTTTGTTTGGTTTTCGAAACGCCCCCACACACCCGAGGAGTTTCCTGTGTGGTGGATGGTTGTCG
>NC_137688.1:13415804-13428304 GCF_963989245.1 Nansenia antarctica
GTCTTAGGTCTCTGGTACTGTGGGGTGAATACAGAACAGACGTATTGATCTTCCAAGCTCCTGGTGCACTACTTGTTGTTGTTGTTGCTGTTTGTACGTGGTGAGACGTTTTTAGGTTTTTATGTGAACATGCTACTCTAAATTAATTGCCCCTAGTGGGACTAATAAAGTTGTTTGAATTGAATTGAATTGAATTGAATATCAGTGTGTGTTCTTGTGTCTTACCCTCAGGTCTCCGTTCGCCAGTGTGACAGAGTACTCGCTCCTGAAGAACAACATTGTCCAGCTCTGCCTGGAGTTGACCACCATTGTACAACAGGTGCGTTCACACACACACACACACACACACATACACACACACACACACACACATACACACACACACACACACACACACACACACGTCAAATCAAGTCAAGTACATTTGTATATTTGTATATTGCATATAGGCTTGACTCATTTCAAGACATTGAAAGACACAGAGAAATGTAGTATGTGTGTATACGATGGAGTCATGTATTATACCATATGTCATGTATGAACAGTATTTGTGTTGTAGGTTCTAGTATGGGATGTAGCGTATTTCCAGCCATATGCGCAGTGAGGCCACTCGTATGACCCTCTCTCTGTCACCCCCTCAGGCCCTGTGCTCATTCACTGCTATGCTGTCCTCCCCGCCTCCTCTCTCCATCCCCCCCTCTCTCCCCCCCCCCCGCCTCACCTCCTCCGGCTCTCTCTGCCCTGGCAGACCCATGGGCTCACAACAGCCCACCTATTATCCCCCTAACACACACACACACATGCATGCACACGCACACACACTCGCACACAGACACACACACACACACGCGCACGCACACACACACGCGCGCGCACACACACACATACACACACACACACACACACACACACACAGTCCACATAGAGCCCCCTAGAGGGGACAGGAGGGGAAAGGGAAAGGGGGCTGAACAGGGCCGTACTGGGCTATACGGTGTCTTAGTTAGTTACCGGGGCCATACTGGGCTATTATACCTGGTGTTACTGGGCTAGACCCAGGTCTTACCAGATGGCATCACTTTTCCCATGAAGGCCTCACACAGGTGAAGTGCTGCCCATCCTCTAGCAGCAGCCCCCAGTCATCCCAGTCCAGCTCCCAGTCCACCCAGTCCAGTTCCCAGGCCTCCGCTGCCCCATGGAGCCAGGGAGAGTGGAGGAGAGACGGGGACTCACCGGCAGAAATGTGGCCTCTTTCCTCCAGACCTCCGCCCTCCTGTGATATCCCTCCATCCTGACCTACTGTGTTCTACTGTGAAGAGTCAGGATCTGAGCTGCTCTGCGTGTCACTGTCGTCGCCTAAAGCCTAATGTTCTCTCGTTCCATTTCTCTCTCTCTCTCTCTCTGTCTCTGTCTCTCACTGTCTCTCTCTGTTTCTCTCTCTCTCTCACTGGCTCTCTCTCTCCCTCTCTGCCTCTCTCTCTCTCTCTATCTCTTTTTCTCTTTCTCTTGCTCTCTGTCTCTCTCTCTCTCTGTCTCTCGCTCTCTCTCTCTCTCACTGGCTCTCTCTGTCTCTCTTTCTCTCGCTCTCTCTCTCTCTCTGGCTCTCTCTCTCTGTCTCTCTCTGTCTCTCTCTCTCTCTCACTGGCTCTCTCTCTTTCTCGCTCTCTGTCTTTCTCTCTCTGTCTCTCTCTCTCTCTCTCTCTAACTGGCTCTCTCTCTTTCTCGCTCTCTGTCTCTCTCTCTCTGTCTCTCTCTCTCGCTCTCTGTCTCTCTGTCTTTGTCTCTCTCTCTCTGTCTCTCTGTCTCTTTCTCTCGCTCTCTGTCTCTCTCTATCTCTCTCTCTCTCTCTCTGTCTCTCTTTCTCTGGCTCTCTGTCTCTCTGTCTCTCTCTCTCTGTCTCTCTCTCTCTCTCTCTGCAGGACTGCACTGTGTATGAGACGGAAAACAAGATCCTTCATGTGGTAAGAATAAGACTCTTCTGTCCTGTCTTTTAGTCGATAACCTGACCGACAACCTGCGTCAGTAGAGGCTGGCGGAGGTAGAAATTGGAGGACGGGCTCATTGTCATGCATGGGATGGAATGAGGAACGGTATGAGACACACGCCTGACACCTATTCCATGCATTACAATGAGCCCGCCCTCTGGTTTCAACCTCCACCAGCCTACACTGTCCTCTGTGTACAGTGCTGCACACGGACACACACACGCACACACACACACGCACACACAATGAGCGGCAGTCTCAGATACCGTACACATGACCACGTCTGTTAAGCGTGGGAGGTGTTTTTGAGAAAGAGGGAGAGAGAGCGAGAGAGAGAGAGAGAGAGGCAGGGTTATTTGTTTGTTTGTGGAGGCTTCTTGCTTCATTGCCTAAGATTGTTTTCTTTGCGTGTTTGAATTAGCGAAGCGGAGGTGAAGGGACCGCTCTATTTTCTGTCAGTCACACACAAACGCGTGCACACACACACACACACGCACACGCACACGCACACGCACACACACACGGCTTCCACACAGAGTATGAAGAGTGTAGTGGTGAACTCTTCTATAACTGGGGTTGTGCATTTGGCACTTTCTGTTCAATAATGCAGATCTCTGCTGCTCTCCTCCCCTCCAGACTCCTGCCTACAGCCATCAGATGGACAGGGATATGGTGTGTGAGTGAGAGAGAGAGTGTGTGCGTGTGTGTGTGTGTGTGTGAGAGAGAGAGAGAGACAGAGAGGGTGTGCCTGATGTAGCGTGAAGTGTGTCTGTGTGTCTGTGTGTGTGTGTGTTGGTTTATGTGCATGCATGCATAAGGATGAGTGGAATTACATAAGAGTGTCCTAGTTGTGTTGGTATGTGTGTGTTTGTGGGGCTGTGTGTATGTTTGGGGTTGGGGGGGCGGGTTTGGAGCCGGGGTTTGGTGGTGTAGTAGATTCATGCATGTGAAGAGAATGTATTATGCAACTGTGTTCCAGTTGGGTGTGAGTGTGTGTGTGTGTGTGTGTGTGTGTGTGTGTGTGTGCGAGAGAGAGAGAAAGAGAGAGAGAAAGAGAGAGGGAGAGAGAAAGAGAGAGGGAGAGAGATAGGGAGAGAGAGAGAGAGAAAGCTAAATCCATTTGGCAGTGTTTTACGTCTGGCAATTTGAATGCTCTTAAATCTCACACTAGCCAACCTCGTCATTTAACTTCACATAATATCCATTCCAGTGGAGGCTATAGTGGAATTTGACATCGGAGGACGGGCTCATAGTCTCATAAATTACAATGAGCCGGTCCTCCGAATTCTACCTCCACCAGCCTCCCCAGGTCCATTCTACCTCCACCAGCCTCCCCAGGTCCATTCCAGTATATGGCATGGCTTGTTTGTTCCAAACACATTGTAACTGTATATAACACCACATTAGCAGTGATAGTAGAACATAGCATAGATGGTACAACTCATGACAAAATAACTTGTCTGATGTGTACAGCAGTGTGGATGTCGGACCCCAGTGTAAACATGGCTGGTTGTTTAGCATCCTCCACCTGTTTCCCTCACAGACAGTGTGTGTGTGTGTGTGTGTGTGTGTGTGTGTGTGTGTGTGTGTGTGTTTGAAGAGTGTGTGCTTGCCTCACATTATAAATAGCTCTGATCCTGTAATTGCTCATTAAGATTGGGGTCAGATTTGCAGATCATTTTATGCAGAATTTGGTGCCCAGCAGTGTTTTATATGCATTGTGTGTGTGTGTGTGTGTGTGTGTGTGTATGTATGTATCTATGTATGTGAGTGTGTGTATGTGTATCAGTGTGTGTGTGTGTGTGTATGTATGTATCTATGTATGTGAGTGTGTGTGTGTATGTGTATCAGTGTGTGTGTGTGTGTGTGTGCGTGTGTGTGTGTGTGTATGTGTGTGTTGCACACTGATGCATGTAGGCAGGGGAACACAGGCTGCGTGAGCCAATGGTAGTCTGTGTGGACGTGAAGGCAGAGACGACGCTGGTCGATAAATGAGGTTTAATGCCTAATGACCAGGCAGGCAAGTAGCCTGAAAAACCCTCAAGGTTCATTTAGAGCAAAGGCAAGGTGACGCCGGCGTCTCATTTGGGTTCTCTTCTCCTCTGCGTTTATTCACACCATAGGAGTATTGAGTGACTATGTGGAGTGGGTGATGTTGTTCATCGAAGCTGACAGAAACTCACACATTCCCCCCTACACAAAACATGGACTACAGCTTCCAATCAGTTAAGAGAATCACATTGAAGCAGCCCAGCAAGGGTCTCTTTTATTGGTTTATGTGGTGTTCTTTCTGTGGTCGTGTCTGGGCATGACCGGACACACAACCCAATATGACAGCAGACTGATTCTGATGCGACACCCCCCCGTGTGTTAGTGATGGAGGCGGTGAGGTGGAACAATCTCGGGAAATGATCTCTGTTTCACCTCCTCTAGGTAGGTCAGCGCGTCCCTTATGAACAAACTAATCTCTCTCTCTCACTCTCTCTCTGATTCTCTCTCGCCCCTCTCTCTCTCTGCCCCCCCTCCCCCACCTCTCTCTCTCTCTCTCTCTCTCTCTCAGTGTAAGACCTTGGCGGGGATATGCGACCACATCATCTCTCTGTCGTCAGACTCTCTGGTCTCCCAGTCCGCCCATTTGGAGGTGGTACACCTGACCAGCATCATGCCCAGTGAAGGACTGGTATGGACACATACACACACACACACACACACACACACAGAAACACACACAGACACACACACAGACACACACACACGGCCAACAATAACATATGATGCTGACCTGACATCCCGGTATAATAAAGTCCATAGACCCATTGAGCTGTATTTCTTTCCGTTGCGAAGATTGGCCCACATGTAGGTCTAAGCTATGGTGTAGTCCACTCTGGTGTCTCTGAACCTGACCGTGTGTCCTCTCTCCTCCCCTCTCCCCTGGTCTGTGTGTCCTCTCCTCTCTCCTGGTCTGTCTATCAGGGGATGTATATCAAGTCTACTTACGACGGACTGCACGTCATCACTGGGACCACCGAGAATGTGAGTCTGTTGTGACACACACACAGACACACACACACACACACACGAACATAGATGGTCGTGCCAAGTGCACAGTTCAATGAATCCATCCTGTTCCCTCCCGTCCTTCCTTGTTCTCCCTCCCTCCCTCCCTCCCTCCATCTCCAGTCTCCTGCGGACCTGTGTAAGAAGATCCATGCAGGTGATGAGGTGATCCAGGTGAACCACCAGACAGTGGTGAGTAACACAGCTGGAGTCTGGGGAACACCCATCTCCTCTCTGATGGATTAGGATAAGAAGCGTCTCAGTCATGCACAGTATCAATAAGCATAGACCGCCATCGTTGCCGTCGTCCAACGTTGTCGTTGTTGGTTGTCTCATTATGTTTCCAGTGTGATTCTGTTGTATGTGTTCCATTCTGTGCGACGTAGAGCATAAGTGAAGAGCTAGTATCGTAGCCGTACTGTACCTCAGAATCACGTTCTCACGCCTCCTTTGGAGGTTTGGGGAATTTTGGGGGATTAGCCGATCTGGCTTGGATTGAACTGGACGAAGCGATGGGAGGATGCGCTCGTGCGGTTGTTTGTTGTTGATGCTCGTGTCTTTTTCCGACCTGGTAGGGTTATGCAGAGAGTTCGTTGCTTGTTGTTGTTGTTGTTGTTCCTATGCTAGCTTACAACATGGAAGAAAATGGAAGAAAACCCTGAAGGAAAAAGATTTTTTGGAGCTCCACCCCAAGCAAGCCATTTGATTTGTTTGACGTGGTTGCGAGGTGACATTCATTTCAAACGGATTTCCACCACTTTGTAGCTACTTTCTTTAAAGGATTTACCCCAGGCTTTAAGAACTAGGAAAGCCTTGTCTCAAGGAGTTAGTGAACAGCCTTACACTGCAACCATAGTCTGCAACCATAGTCTGCAACCATAGCCATCTTCCAGTAATGTTTGTGAGTCCTCTTGAAGCAGTGGATGGAGAGGCAGCTGCTATTAGCCTAAGGTTTCCTTGTCTATAGAACTAGCCTAAGGTTTCCTTGTCTATAGAACTAGATTCTAGTCCTTCTTTGGCATATGCTATGATACATATGCTGGAGTAGTGTTGGAAATCTCCTGCCATATTCTTGATTTTAACTCCCTTTGTGCATAAAGCTAGCTGACGGCGTTAGCAGAGCTTCATCTCAGTGTTAGCATACTAGCTAGCTATCTCCCGATTAGCCTACCCTGTCACCGTGTTAGTGTACCCTCTCCCCGTGTTAGCGTACAGCTCTAGTCTCCCTATTAGCGCTCGCCGCTGCGTGACGCGGTTTTAAAGAGGTTTCCCCGGGGTCCATGGAGTGTCTCTGCACTCCTGTAGCTCCTCACATACACTACAGCGTCTTCCTACTGAGGTCTCACTGTCACTGGCTCACACTCACAGGGACGCAGTCAGAATGCTAAGGCTCGGGGGGGATGATGAGACAATTATGGTTTCGGCGTAGTCGGCGGCCATCTTGTGCAGTGTGTGTCAGAGCACTGTGGTTCTGCATGTGATAGTGTGTGTGTGTGTGTGTGTGTGTGCCTGCCTGTGTATGCGTGTGTGTCTGCCTGTGTATGCATGTGTGTGTGTGTGTGTGTGTGTGCGTGTGTGTCTGTGTGTGCGTGAGAGAGCGCCAGGGAGCAGAGATGATTGACACGTCAGACTTGTGTTGTCTGTCTTCCTCGGGGTGACAGTACAGATCACACCCTGCCAGGCGCTCAGCTCCAACCCTTCATTACCCCGTCAGCAGCACATACCACACTGATCCCTCTCTCCAGGGGCGGAAGGAGGGATGGGAGGGAGGGAGGGAGAGAGGGAGGGAGGGAGAGGAACGACTCTCCAGTCAATATACAGTTCTATATCGTGGAGCTCCGCCCCATAGGGGAGCTCTGCTCCTATTGGTTTACCCGCTACCTAAAGTAGCCAATGACTGAATTTTTCAATGCCTGCGCCCGCCTGGGGTGCTATATAAAGGGGTGTACTTCGCTACCTCATTCTCCCAAAAAGTTCAGCACGGGTTTATATCTGAAGACTGAGAAGGACGACTACTAAGACTGGAGAACCCGCCAGACTTTTCCCTTCAAGATATGGATCGTCCGCCGCCTATGGAGAAGTTCCTCCGGGACGCCTGCCGCTGCGACTTCCGAGCAGCGGAGGAGACTTTTCCCTTCAGCGATGGATCGTCCGCCGCCGACCACGAAGAAGTTCCTCCGGGACACCTGCCGCTGCGATTTCCTAGCAGCGGAGGACAAGCACGACTTCTGCCACGTCTGCCTCGGCCCCGAACATGCCGAGGCGGCGTTGGTCGCCTCCCCCAGCTGCCTCCCCTTCCACCTCCTTTCCGTCGCGGAAAGGCGAAAGGGGATGGCCTGGATCAAGGAGAGCGTTTTTCCCCTGGCGGGCGCTATCTCGGGGATGCTATCCGACTCGAATAGCTCTGCCGATGATGCGTCCGGACAGGCCCCAGAGCGGCGTTCTGGGCAGGCACCTCCCCAAGTAGGGATGGTCCCGCCCGCTCAGCCGGCCCTGACACCACGCCGCCCTCACCCAGCTGAGTGGTCGGTGCCGGTGTCAGAATCAGAAAGCTCTGATGAGCTCGGTGCGCAGGCGGCGGCGAATAACATCGCCGTGTTTAACGCCGCCATTGCGAAGATCACCACAGACCGACCCAACGGTCTGTCTGCAGCGGAGGCGGAGTTTCTGAGCAAACTCAGTGCCGCGACGACACGAGGCGTTATTACATCAAAAACCCCTCCATGTCTATCAAGACCTGGCCCAGCTCATGAGCGTGCGGCCGGTTCTTTGATTATCAGGCATAATAAACCTGCGTCAATAAAGAGCATTGTTACACATAACAAACACTCTTTACAGACGGTAAGTCAGACGGTAAATCCCTAAGGAGGATTTCCCATGGTATCTACCGGAGCGGAGACCCACCTGCCTTGTCAGAGTGTGGTCGAATCGCTACCGGTTAGAAACGAAGCGGAGACTAGCCCAGCTTACCGGCGTGTGGCCAGCTCTCTGCCTAGCGGACTTACCCCTATCACGACACGAGGCGGTATTTACATCAAAAACCCCTCCATGTCTATTCAAGACCTGGCCCAGCTCATGAGCGTGCGGCCGGTGCTTTAATTATCAGGCATAATAAACCTGCGTCAATAAAGAGCATTGTTTCACATAACAAACACTCTTTACAGACGGTAAGTCAGACGGTAAATCCCTAAGGAGGTTTTTCCATGGTATCTACCGGAGCGGAGACCCACCTGCCTTGTCAGAGTGTGGTCGAATCGCTACCAGTTAGAAACGAAGCGGAGACTAGCCCAGCTTACCGGCGTGTGGCCAGCTCTCTGCCTAGCAGACTTACCCCTATCACGACACGAGGCGGTATTTACATCAAAAACCCCTCCATGTCTATTCAAGACCTGGCCCAGCTCATGAGCGTGCGGCCGGTTCTTTGATTATCAGGCATAATAAACCTGCGTCAATAAAGAGCATTGTTACACATAACAAACACTCTTTACAGACGGTAAGTCAGACGGTAAATCCCTAAGGAGGATTTTCCATGGTATCTACCGGAGCGGAGACCCACCTGCCTTGTCAGAGTGTGGTCGAATCGCTACCAGTTAGAAACGAAGCGGAGACTAGCCCAGCTTACCGGCGTGTGGCCAGCTCTCTGCCTAGCGGACTTACCCCTATCACGACACGAGGCGTTATTTACATCAAAAACCCCTCCATGTCTATCAAGACCTGGCCCAGCTCATGAGCGTGCGGCCGGTTCTTTGATTATCAGGCATAATAAACCTGCGTCAATAAAGAGCATTGTTACACATAACAAACACTCTTTACAGACGGCAACCCATCCCTTTTCGAAATGACCCCACCTTGGGCTGTGCCATCTCCTCGGTGGGCAGCGGCGGCTGGGGTCATACAGAAATTCAAGCTTTTTCTGTCGACTGCTCCACAACAGACGGCCCAGCCGCTGTCGTTGCTTTATGCAGAATGACTAGAAGGGACAGGTATTCTGTCGGGCTGGCTTGACAGGACATTGAGGAGGGGATATGCACTACAGTTCATTCAGCCTCCTCCGCCCTTCAGGGGCGTGAGAGAGACTGTTTTTTGTCCTGCCCGATAAAGACACGTGCGCTCCGGGAGGAGATTACGAATCTCCTAACAAAGGGCGCAGTGACATTGGTTCCGAGGGACCAGTGGGACATGAGATGGTACTCCCCGTATTTCCTTGTCCCAAAGAATTCGGGAGACATGAGACCCATACTAGATTTCAGGGTCCTCAAGGAGAGAGTGGCGAAACGCCCCTTTCGTAGATACCTGAGGGTCGCGTATTTCGTGTGCCAATCACAGAGTGGCACAGGAAATTCCTACGTTTTGTTTTCCAAGGGAAGGTTTACGAGTACACGCGCCTGCCCTTCGGGTACGCGCTTGCTCCTCGTTTTTTCTCCAAATGCGTGCAGACAGCACTCGAACCACTGAGGCGTAACGAGATACGCATAATATGCGGATCTCGACGACCTACTGGTCTTGGCCCAATGCCCAAATCGAGCCATTCGGGACGCAACCTCACTGGTGCAGCGCCTCACTCAGCTGGGGTTAGCTGTAAACTGGACAGAGAGTGCTCCGTGGCCGGCTCAACAGTTTTCCTATCTAGGCATTCAGTTGGATACTGCCGAGATGAGGGCCAGTTTATCGGCACCACGGAGAGCGACACTGACGTCAGCTCCCTGGGTGTGTCGAGTGACAAATACAATCACCGCTCTGTCAAGGATGTCCTTACTAGGACTGAGGTCTGCAGCCCATGTAGTGGTCCCCTTAGGCCTGTTACACATGCGCAGACTGCAGAGGCGGTTCGCACGACTGCGACGGGTTCCAGTGAGAACGCCGTCGCAAGTTGATTGTAATACAGAGATCGGTCAAAACCGACCTGAGCTACTGGAGAGACCCGCGCGTCATCGCGCGCGGAGTCGCCTGAGTTCGCTGAAAGCTCTCCACATTCCAGGTCTGCTCAACGAAGGAGCAGATCTGTTATCACGGGGAGGCCCGAGGGACGACGACTGGAGGTTAGCACCCTCCATTGTGTCGCTGATTTGGGCACGGTTCGGGCAAGCAGAAGTGGTTCTGTTTGCGTCACGGACGAATGCGCAGTGTCGCCTTTGGTTCTTCCTGCGCGAACAGGACAACCCGCCATTGGGAGTCGATACATTCGCACACCACCCATGGCCGAGGGTCCTGTTATACGCGTTCCCACCCCTGACATCTATCCTCCCACTGTTGGCACGAGTGAGGTCAGAGAGGCTAGAGTTAATTCTTGTAGCCCCGGACCGTCCCGGAGCCCCGTGGTTTCCGGAACTGATGGAGATGTTGGTAGAGGGCCCATGGCCCATACCTCATCGACAAGATGCACTCTCTCAAGCCAGAGGCTTGGTGAGGGGGCCGCCTATGATGGGGGGCCCCCTCATCGCCTGGTTACTGAGAGGGATTTGTTAGAACGCAGGGGTCTGACAGACGCGGTCATTCAGACCATTCAGAGTGCGCACGCGCAATCCACTGCAAAGGGATATGCGGCGCGCTGGCGAGTGTTTACACAGTGTGAGGGACAGGACGTTGACCCAGTCTGCTGTCGGGTCGAAACGTTCTTGTGCTTCTTACAGTCGCTGTTTGACAAGGGATTGGCGGCGAGAACTATTAAAGTTTACGCGGCTGCCATCTCAGCTTGTCATGAGGGTTTTGCGACAACGACACTGTTCAGTCATTCGCTGGTTAAGCGTTTTTTGACTGAAGTGTGTAGGCTTAGACGCCCTCATAGGACTCTAATGCCAAAATGGGACCTGTCGATTGTGCTAGAGGCGCTGTGCGTGCCCCATTCGAACCCATTGACACTGTGTCGTTGCGTTTATTGTCTCTCAAGACGAGTCAGCTCCTCGCCTTGACTACGGCTAAGCGAGTGAGTGATTTATGTGCTCTCTCGACACGGGCAGATTGTTTGATCATATCTGATGACAAAACAAAAGCTGTGTTACGCCCTAACCCGGTTTTTATCCCTAAGGTTAATCGTGGGTTTAGGGTTCAGAGCTGTGCTCTGAGCGCCTTTTTTCCTCCTCCTCACGACGGAGAGAGGGAGAGGCGTTTACATTGTCTATGTCCGGTGCGCGCGTTGGCACAATATGTGAAGCGCACGGCAGGACTGAGATCTTCTCCCCAGCTTCTGATCTGCTACGGCGGACAGAAAGCCGGGGCACCACTCTCGAAGCAGAGGCTGTCCCATTGGATTTGCGAGGCTATTAGCCTCGCATACGAATCGAAGGGGCAGCCCGTGCCGACTGGCATTCGGGCTCATTCCACCAGGGGCATGGCCACATCAGTGGCCATTCTCAGGGGAGTGGGAGTGGAGGAGATATGTGAGGCGGCGTCTTGGTCGTCGCCATCACTTTTTGTACGGTATTACTTGAAAGATATTCTTCCTCATCCTTTTCTCATTCTGTCCTCAGTTTTGCTGATGACTGATGTAGTGGGAAGGCACTTGGATTACCCTGGTCATGGGGATTCTATTCAAGTGTTGTCAGGATGAATACGGATGTGCCTGGGGAGGGGACCCTCCTCCAGGACATGTTCCGTTAGATCAACAACCCTACGTGCTCACGTAAGGGTTAGATCAGTGATATTTCTTCCGCATCCTTTTCTCATCCTGTCCTCAGTTTTGCTGATGACTGATGTAGTGGGGAAAGCACTTGGATCACCCTGGTTGGGGATTCTATTCAAGTGCTGTCAGGATGATTACGGATGTGCCTGGGGAGGGGACCCTCCTCCAGGACATGTTCCGTTAGATCTACAACCCTACGTGCTCACGTAAGGGTTAGGTCAGTGATATTCTTCCTCAATCCTTTCTCATTCTGTCCTCAGTTTTGCTGATGACTGATGTTGTGGGAAGGGCACTTGGATTACCCTGGTCATGGGGATTCTATTCAAGTGCTGTCAGGATGAATACGGATGTGCCTGGGGAGGGGACCCTCCTCCAGGACATGTCTGTTAGATCAACAACCCAACGTAAGGGTTAGGTAAGTGATATTTCTTCCTCATCCTTTTCTCACTCTGTCCTCAGTTTGCTGAGGACTGATGTAGTGGGGATGGCACTTGGATTACCCTGGTTGGGGATGCTATTCAAGTGCTGTCAGGATGATTACGGATGTGCCTGGGGAGGGGACCCTCCTCCAGGACATGTTCCGTTAGATCTACAACCCTGCGTGCTCACGTAAGGGCTAGATCAGTGGAGCAGACTCGTGTGGGTTGGGCCAACTTTTTAAGGTTGTCTTGAACCAACATCAGTGGTCAGCTCCGGGTGCCGCTGAGATTGTTTTACGGATTAATAGTCTCAGTGGGGGTACATTTGGCCTCGTTCGCTCCGCCTAAACCAATAGGAGCAGAGCTCCCCTATGGGGCGGAGCTCCACGATATAGAACGATAGTTATGGAGATAGACTCCAGT
>NC_137688.1:13433304-13438304 GCF_963989245.1 Nansenia antarctica
GGAGTCCAGGAGAGGAGGCTGTGAGTCTTGACAAGCTAGGGCACGCTACACTGAAAAGACAGCAACATAAAAGACATCAGACACAAGAGTCTTTTCCTCCAACCTCGGGAAGATTAGTTCCTCTACTGAAGTGTAGAGAGAGGGGTTGTTGGGCAGTGGGCGTGCAAGGAAGGAGGGGGGGGGGGGGGGGGCTGATGACGGTCGCCGTTTTTTGAAAAGCAGTGGCTGGCTTGGCGGTCTGTGGGCTACACGGCTGCTATTTATAGCCGTGCATTAGGCTAATTCATTTACATGCTACATGCATGCTTTGATCTCTGGCTGAGCGCTCTGCCTCTCTCTTTTTTCTTTCTCTCCCTCTTTCTGCCTCTCTTTCTTGATCTCTTCCTACTCCCTTCATGTCCCTCCCCCCTCTCTCTCTTTCACTCCGTCTCTCTCCTTCCCCCTTTCTTCGGTTTGATGCGCTCTGAATTGTACAGCTGTGTTAAGTGTGCGTGTGTGCGCGTGTTCGTGTGTGTGTGTGTGTGTGTACGTGCATGTGCATGTGTGTGTGTGTAGTTAAGGGTCTGGTCTGGTGGTTTCAGCAGTTCCTTCTGTATCTGTCTCTCACATGTAGGGTTTCAGTAACACATGCAGGGGAGACAGGGTGTATAGAGGTGGTGAGACAGGGTGTATAGAGGTGGTCAGACAGGGTGTATAGAGGGGGTGAGACAGACAGGGTGTATAGAGGGGGTGAGACAGGGTGTATAGAGGGGGTGAGACAGGGTGTATAGAGGTGGTGAGACAGGGTGTATAGAGGTGGTCAGACAGGGTGTATAGAGGTGGTCTGCCATGTCCTGGTCACTGTGTCACTCCCTACAGATGCTCTCTACCAGGGGAGGCTGGTGGAGGTTGAAATCGGAGGACGGACCTCATCGTAGTGTATTATTATTATGTGTATATGACACGTAATGTATTACAATGAGCCCATCCTCCGATTTCTACCTCCACCAGCCTCCCCGGGTCCCTACCAGCCGTCAGCTCGTAGATTGCTCCATTGTTATCGGGGGTTGTTGGCTTGTTAAGGCATTGTTACGTGGTTGTGTTGGTAGATCATTGTTTCTGTGTGCGCTGTGTGCGCAAAGCGTCAAGGATTACGGGAAGGCTTTGTGAGCGCGGAGCGTCGAGGCCCGATCGGCTGCTACGACACAGAAACACGCCGTGAGCGCAGCGATCAGAGCCCAGAAATATCTGGGAGAGAGGAGAAGAGGAGAAGAAAGGAGTGTTTTAGACTTGTTCTCCCAGAAAGACCGGAGCTTTCAATTATTCATAACCAACTACAGGCAGCTCCACTCTGCGCTGAAATAAGAGCTTCTACTCAGCAAATACTGTAGATAATTCAGTGATACAAAAACAACTGTGTGGGTGTGTGTGTGTGTATGTGTAGGTGTGTGTGTGTGTGTGTGTGTGTATGTGTGTGTTTGTGTATGCATGCCCGTGAGTGTGTGTGTGTGTGTGTGTGTTTGTGTATGCATTCCCGTGAGTGTGTGTATGTGTGTATGTGTATGTGTGTGTGTGTGCAGAAATGTGTATCATGGGCCAGAGAGGCTGCTCTGTTATCAGGCCTGCACCTCCTTTGAGAGGCACAGGAACTAGGTCACTCCACGCACACACACACACACACACACACACACACACACACACACCTCTAAGCCTGGTTTTGGAGGACGAACTGTTCCACTCTGATGGCACGTGATCCTGAGCTGGACAATAGGGGGATATAAGAATATGTGATTACGTGTGAATATATGATTTATGATTTCTTCAAATCATGGTGTGATGTGAGCTCAGCGTGGGAGCAGGGTCTGGTCCAGAGAGGAGGGTCTGGTCCAGAGAGGAGGGTCTGGTCCAGAGAGGAGGGTCTGGTCCAGCGTTAGAGCCAGAGAGGAGGGCACCTGGTCAGGGTTAGACTAGACCTCTCCTCTAGATGTCACCACTACTAAATGGGTCACAATGTTGTCCTTAACCCTCATAAGGGCTGAGCATGATGAAGATGATGAAGATAATGAGGGTGATGGAGATAATGATGATGATGAGGGTGATGGGGATGATGATGATGATGATGATGATGGTGATGATGATGATGATGATGATAATGATGATGATGATGATTTAGATAAGGTTGATGATGATGATGAGGGGGATGGGGATGATGATGATGATGAAGGTGAGGAGGGGGATGCTAACCATGCTCCGGTACAAAGATGCTGTGTGTCACGTCTCACTGGGCTCCATGTCTGTGTTCACATCACTGACCTCACGTGTCCATGGTCTCTAACCCCCCCACTCTGCTCTCATCCGCTCTGTTGTGATGTGTGTGTTTAGAAACATCAATTATTAATATCAATTATTACTTCTGAACGCCTGCCGTTTTAGTCCGTATGTATTATTGATTTTTCTGTTTGGGAGAAGCCACTGTATAGGCCGATCGTTTGAGTGGAGTGGAGGCTGATTTGATAGCGTTCCTCGTTCCGTGCGATACATGACAATGAGCCCCCCCCCGTCCTCCGATTTCTACCTCCGCCAGCCTCCCCCCGACCCCTGAGGTATTTGAGGCTACTGGACGGTATTTGTCCGACAGGATACCTCCGGACGAACTGTGTCAATCAAAGTATGCTGATGACGGTGTACTGGTGAGGCTGGGGAGGGAGGGAGGGAGGAGGGAGGAGGGAGGAGGAGGGAGGAGGAAGGAGGGAGGGAGGAGGGAGGAGGAGGGAGGATGAAGGAGGGAGGAGGGGGTCTGGAGTGTGGCTCTGGGCAGAGGGGGTGTTTGGGTCGAGCTCAGCAGGAGGCGGATCATTGAAGTGCTGTTTTAACAGGCTGGAATTACTCCCCTGCCTGCTGTTGGTCCCATCCCTCTCTCCTTCTCTCTCTCTCTCTCTCTCTCTCTCTCTCTCTCTCTCTCCTGTCCTCCCTCCTCTCTCTGCCTCTCTCCGCCCCCCTCCCTCTCTTTCGTCCTCTCTCGTCCTTTCTCGTCCCCTCTCTCTCTCTCTCTCTCTCTCTCAGACAGCAGCAGGCTATAATCAGTAAATTACTGTTTTCACTCTCAGCTCTAGTCACAACACTGCACCGCTTCAAGCAGCTGCTCCCACCTCCTCCCCATCCCTCCATCCCTCTCCCCTTCTTTCTCTCTCCTTCTTTTTCTCACCTTTCTGCCTCTCTTTCTGCTATTGTTGAGCTGTGTTATATGTAGCCACATGAAAGCACGAGCAAGAGATCGATAGAGAGAGAGAGAAAGAGAGAGAGAGAGAGAGAGAGAGAGAGAGAGAGAAAGAGGTAGAGGTAGAGCTCAGTTGCGATTAAACGAATTAGCCTAATGCACTGCTTAAAATGATGAAACAGAGATTTCATAATGAGTTCACTGGCTGCCTCTGCATCACTAGCTACCATATTTGGTCATAAACCCACTGGCCCGCACACACACGGCGACACACACATACACCGACACACACATACACATACACCGACACACACATATACCGACACACACACACACACACACACACACACAGACACACTTTTTTTTTTAAATCGCCACAATATCATTCTGCACATTACTGCATTTACGGCAGTTACGATGGGTGTGCGCGCACACACACACACACACACACACACACACACACACACACACACACACACACACACACACACACACAGACAGACAGACACACACCGACACACAGACACACACTCATACACACACACACACAGGTCGTTCTGTACAAACCAGAAGCGTTTTTACCCTTGAGGGGAGCCTCGTCCGCGTGGCTCTCATCCTACTGTTCTATCAGAAATACATGATTTTGATTTTGGGAGATTTCCATAAAACCCATCAGACGTGACCTCTATTATCACCATGTAGTGGATGGGGGAACATCCCGTTGTTGTACTACACACATTGATTTAATTTAACCTAGCTGATGTTGGAGGAGCCCTCCCTCCCTTCCTCCCTCTCTCTCTCTCTCGTCCTCCCTCCCTCTCGTCCTCCCTCCCTCTCTCTCTCTCTTTCTCGGTTAAGGATGAGGAGAAGGAGGAGGAGAGGCAGGGTTGTCATGGGAACAGCCCTGTATGAGCCCTGTGTGTGAGCGGAGAGAGAGTTTAGACTGACAGAACCACAGCACAGTGAGAGAGAGAGAGAGAGAGAGAGAGAGAGAGAGAGAGAGAGAGAGAGAGAGAGAGAGAGAGACACAGCACATTTACACTAACTGTCTAGGTATACACAAGTCAACAGGAGTAATGGAACATGCACATGTGACAGATATTGGGCCCTCAACGCCTTCTCACTGCTGAGAGACAGGCATGTGTGTGTGTGTGTGTGTGTGTGTGTGTGTGTACTGTGTGTGTGTGTGTGTGTGTGTTCAGTGCTCAACGGAGGCCGATGGCGGTAAAATTCAGAGGACGGTCTCCGATTTCTACTTCCACCAGCCTCCCCCTGAAAGTGTGGTACTGTACATCTAGAAGCTGGTTGGTTGATGATGTCCCCTCCCCCTCCTCTCTCCAGCCAATGCCCACCAGCCCCACCAGCTCCTCCCCCACCCCCTGCAGCACCCTGGGCATGTCTAAGATGGTGGACGCCCCCAGCATGCAGGACGTGTTCATCCTGTCCCCTGTCTCTGGACTCTACGGGACCAGGTCAGACACACACACACACACACACACACACACACACACACACACACGCACACACACACACCCGCACGCACATACACACACACACACGCACACACACACACACACACACGATGATGATGATGATGATGATGATGTTCCACCGCCCCCGTAGGGAGGAGATGGGTCTGATGTCGTGTGATGACATCAGCAGGTACAGCGGGGTCTCCCAGCCCGTGTCCAAGGGGCCAGAGTCTGTGAGCTACTACCTGGACCAGGACAGCGGCCAGTACTTCTCTCTGCTGGAGGGGGATGGCGGCCCCCCAGGGCCAGACTACGACAGGGGCCGCAACACG
>NC_137688.1:13445804-13455478 GCF_963989245.1 Nansenia antarctica
ACTTCCTAACCCTCTGCGCACATGCACGCGCACACACACACGCACACGCACACACGCGCACTCACACACTCAGTCAGTGTTTGTCATAATGTTATCTCTCTGTCTCTGTTCCCCTGCTGCAGTGCTTTCAAAGCTTGTCATCCCAAAATCAAGAGCTTCTTCTTCGCAACAGACTGTCTGGAGGAGATGAACAGGTGTGTGTGTGTGTGTGTGTGTGTGTGTTACATCCAGGTGAATAAGGCACAGGTCAGTCGGTGTTTAGATGAAGTGACATCACACATGTTTTTATTAATATTTCAACTGAAACCAAGTTTACACAAAACACCCCCCCTCCTTCCTCCCAAAACTCACCACCTCAGCCTCTCCATCAATAAATGATGAATGGTTCTCTGTCTGTTCAAGACTGTGTGTGTGTGCATGTGTGTGTGTGTGTGTGTGTGTGTGTGTGTGTGGGTGTGTGGGTCTGTCTGTGTCTGTCTGTCTATATGTGTGTGTGTGTGTGTGTGTGTGTGTGTGTGTGTGTCTGTGTGTGTGTGCATGAGTGTGGGTGTGGGTCTGTCTGTGTGTGTGTGTGTCTGTGTGTCTGTGTGTGTGAGTGTGTGTGCATAAGTGCGCTAGTATGTGTGCGTATGTGTGTGTGTGTGTGTGTGTGTGAGTTTCCCGTCTCCCGTGACGACAGACTCCTTACGTAGTCGGTTGTTACCGCCCGGGCGGTGTCTTCCTCCTCTTACTTCTTGGAGTTCTGAGGGATGAGGGAGTTAGGCTGGGGGGGGGGGGGGGGAGGATGAGGGAGTTAGGCTCCACTTCCTGAAGCGAGCGTCCCCCTGTACGATGCGCTTCCTGTCGGGCTGGCTCATCTATTCTTAGCGCTGCCCTCATTATCCCCCTGTCTACAGAGACACGCAGCCACCAGGCCTGAACACCGCCCAAGCTGTTTCGTAGAGCGAATGAGTGAGACCGATGACTCTCTCTCTCTTTCTCTCTTTCTCTTCCTCCCTCTCTCCCTCATCGTCAGGAGCTAAAAGCAGAGGTGATGTCAGCCGAGATGGGGGAGAGGATGTAAATTATTGAGTGTTTTAGTTTCTGTATTCACCACGGTTTCCTTCCCCGGTACCCCCCCTTTTCTCACCTCTCTTTCTCTCTCTCCTTTCCTCACTCACTCGCAAACTCAGAGTGCCGTGCCCCCCCGCACAGAGACACGGAGCCGTGAGCCATCACGGGGGGAGGCCGGCGGAGGTAGAAATGGGAGGACGGGTAGACTCGACGTCATGGCACGGGACGGAACGACGGACGGCGTCAGACCGCGCTCCTGGCGTGCTTCTGGCGTTCCCGTGCGAGCCCCGTCCTCCGACGTCGACCTCCACCACCGGCCTCCCTTGGTCGACACACACCTGCTGTGTGTTCACTCAAGCGGGGGGGGCACAGTGAGGAGGAGAGCAGCACAGTTGGAGAGAGTGAAGCATGTCTACTTGAGCAGAAGCAAGGCTGTCTTCTTCCTCTGTGGAGTCCACTGCTGTTTGTCCTCCATCAGGGCTGCTATTGAGACGCCCCGCGCAGAGACACTCATCAGCTAGGGCTGTGGGGGGGGGGAGGGTGGGAGAGTTAGAGAGAGAGGGGGAGAGAGACACATCAGCTAGGGCTATGGAGAGGACAGACGGGAAGGGGGGGGAAGGATGGACGAAGGGAGAGAGAGTTAGAAAGGGAGAGGGAGACATCAGCTAGCCATGAAGAGGGCAGAGAGAGAGGCAGAGAGGGAGGGAAGGAGGGAGACATTCCTTTTGGAATTTGGCGTTCCACTGTGCCCAGTGTGGATCTGATGGTCTTGAGCCTTCCTTTTTATACGCTTGCGGCCCCCATCATCGCAGCCCCAATAAATATATATTTTATTATAACCTGTCCCTCCTCTCAGCAGAGATCCCATCAGTATGGAAACTGATAGGCCATAGTGCGTGCCCTCTTCAAGGGAGGAGATCAGGCTGACCCAAACTGTTACAGACCCATTTCTATACTCCCCTGTGTTTCAAAAGTGTTAGAAATTCAGTAAGCTGCTTATTTACCAATGTTCTAAGTGTTCATAATATTCTGTCTGATGTTCAGTCTGGTTTCCGATCTGGTTTTGGCTGCGTAACTGCAACTCACAAAGTCATCAATGATGTCTCATCTGCCCTTGACCGTAAACAATATTGTGCTGCTATTTTCATTGATCTAGCCAAGGCCTTCGACACAGTAGGTCATTCCATTCTGGTCGACAGACTTAGCAACATCGGTGTCTCTGGTCACTCCCTGGCATGGTTCTCTAAACCACCTCACTGACAGGGAGCAAAGTGTTAGTTCAGAACAACTCCTGTCGCAGCCCCTCCCTGTCACTTTTCCCTGTCTACATAAATGATTTAGCCTGTGTCGTTGGAGACTCACTCGTTCATCTTAATGCCGATGACACTATTCTATACGCCACTGGCCCCTCCCCAGATGCAGTACTCGCGCTACTTCAACAGTATCCAACAGGCCTTCTCCTCCCTACGTCTTATGATGAACATCTCTAAGACCAAGGTCATGTGCTTCAGTAAAACCAGCTCTGTGCCCATTTCACCTCCCCATATTAGAACCATCAGTGGAATGTCTCTAGAGCAGGTTTCCCAATAGAAATACCTGGGTATCTGGCTGGATAACACACTGTCCTTTTCCTACCATGTCAACAAGTGGCAAGCCAAGGTCAAATCAAAAATTGGTTTTCTGTACAGAGCGCGCTCTTCCTTCACTCTATCTGCTAGACTCACCCTGGTCAAAATGACAATTCTACCCATGTTTGATTACGGTGACACCATCTACCGATCTGCCAACAAAACAACTCTTCAGAAGCTTGAGTGGCTCTACCACACTGACATACGTTTTGCTACAAATGCCCCATTCAGAACTCCACTACCTACAATATCCGTTCCGCAAACCTCATCTTGCTCAAAATCCCCACATCACAGTCCGTATTAGGTAAATCATCATTTCAGTCTGCCATGCCCACAGACTGGAATAAACTAGAAAAAAACGTAAAACTGGTCAAACTCACCTCCTTATCAGCCTAAGGCCCTTCAAAAACTCACTCAGACACTTTTAATGACACGTGCAATTGCTTCTAGACTAGGACCCGTCCCCTGCTCGCTTGCTGTTGTTGGTTTGTTGGTCTGATTTGTCCTCTTGGCTTGTAACTGTTCCTGTTCTCTGCTCTGTTTTGTTTGTCATGTTTAATGTGTTTTAACTTTTGTATTTCTTTTACCCCCTACCCCCTACCCCCTCAAAAGGCTGTGCCTTTTGCCAGGTCGGCATTGTAAATAAGAATCTGTTCTTAATTGTCTTACCTGGTTAAATAAAGGTTAAATAGTAAATAACTAAAATAAAAACAGTGTCTACTCCTCTTTAATGAGGGAGCGGTGGCCTGACTCACGCCCTCCTATCGGCCCCTCTCATAGGTGGATGAACCGGCTGGGCCTGGCTGCTATTGGCTACACGCCTGATGACAAGGTGCCACGCCACGATGAAGGTGAGGATCGCTTTATTAGATAACCGGCCCTATCTCCTCACTTCTGCATGAAGAGAGGTAACCGTGTGTGTGTGTGTGTGTGTGTGTGCGTGCGCGCGTGTGTGTGTGCGCGTGTGTGTGTGTGTGTGTGTGTGTGTGCGTGTGCGTGTGTGTGTGGTGTGGCCTCTTTCAGACTACTGGAGTGAGAGTGACCAGGATGATGTCGACGGCTCCATGACACTCAAACAGGAAGGTCCTTCCTCCATGTGTGATACTTACCATCGCACGCCCTCAGTGAGTGTACACACACGCATACAGACACACATTTTCTCTCCGCAGTTTCACACACACATTTCTCTCTCTTAAAAGCCTCACAGTTTCTCAGGTAGACAGGAACATACAGTAGCTCTCAGCTTAAATAAAACATCAACAAAACCATTACAGTCTTGGCTACAGCTTTTCATCTCCCCTGTTACACTTACCAGCCTGTGTTGACACCTATGGCCACTAGATGGGGCTAAAGAGCCAATACTCTTTACAGTCACATTATAATGGGTGTCTCTTCAGAATCAGAATCAAGTGTATTGTTACATCCCGTTATACAAGTATAAGATAGAACAATTCTTCGGCTTCGGTTCCTCGACATTGCAGCAACAAGAGAAGACAAAAAAAACAACCAATAAGACAAAAGACAATAGGCTAGCTTTATTATTGCACATTATTCTGAATAGAGAAGTCAGTCCCTCTTCTGGAGTGGTCATTTGTTACTCATCTACCATCAATCTCACTGCTCTCTACTGCCCTCCTCTGGTTCCTTTACTGCTTTCCTCTCCTGCTTTCCTCTCCTCTCCTCTCCTCCTCTCTCCTCCACTGACCGCCCTCCTCACTTTCTCCGCCTTCCCCCTCACTCCTCTCCCTCCGACCTCTGCTGCCCCTCTCCCTCGTTCACCCCTCTCCTCTCCTCTCCTCCTGTCTCACCCCTCTCTTCTCCTCTCCCTCTGTGTCACCCCTCTCCTCTCTTCCTGTCTCACCCCTCTCCTCTCCTCTCCTCCTGTCTCACTCCTCTCCTCTCCTCTCCCTCTGTGGCACCCCTCTCCTCTCCTCCTGTCTCACTCCTCTCCTCTCCTCTCCCTCTGTGTCACCCCTCTCCTCTCCTCTCCCTCTGTCTCACCCCTCTCCTCTCCCTCTGTGTCACCCCTCTCCTCTCCTCTCCCTCTGTGTCACCCCTCTCCTCTCCTCTCCCTCTGTCTCACCCCTCTCCTCTCCCTCTGTGTCACCCCTCTCCTCTCCTCTCCCTCTGTGTCACCCCTCTCCTCTCCCTCTGTGTCACCCCTCTCCTCTCCTCTCCCTCTGTCTCACCCCTCTCCTCTCCTCTCCCTCTGTCTCACCCCTCTCCTCTCCTCTCCCTCTGTGTCACCCCTCTCCTCTCCTCTCCCTCTGTGTCACCCCTCTCCTCTCCTCCTGTGTCACCCCTCTCCTCTCCTCTCCCTCTGTGTCACCCCTCTCCTCTCCTCTCCCTCTGTCTCACCCCTCTCCTCTCCTCTCCCTCTGTGTCACCCCTCTCCTCTCCTCTCCCTCTGTCTCACCCCTCTCCTCTCCTCTCCCTCTGTCTCACCCCTCTCCTCTCCCTCTGTCTCACCCCTCTCCTCTCCTCTCCCTCTGTCTCACCCCTCTCCTCTCCTCTCCCTCTGTGTCACCCCTCTCCTCTCCTCTCCTCCTGTGTCACCCCTCTCCTCTCCTCTCCCTCTGTCTCACCCCTCTCCTCTCCTCTCCCTCTGTGTCACCCCTCCCCTCTCCTCTCCTCTCCTCCTGTCTCACCCCTCTCCTCTCCTCTCCCTCTGTGTCACCCCTCTCCTCTCCCTCTGTCTCACCCCTCTCCTCTCCTCTCCCTCTGTGTCACCCCTCTCCTCTCCCTCTGTGTCACCCCTCTCCTCTCCTCTCCCTCTGTGTCACCCCTCTCCTCTCCTCTCCCTCTGTGTCACCCCTCTCCTCTCCTCTCCCTCTGTGTCACCCCTCTCCTCTCCTCTCCCTCTGTCTCACCCCTCTCCCCCCCAGACTCACCTCCTCCAAAGCTACGACCAGTTACCCCGGTCGGTCAGCTCCATGAGCCTCCTGCGCTCCACGCCCTCCCCCCTCCCCCTCCCTCCTCCGCCAATGAGCGCTTCCACCTCCCCCGTCCCTCCGCAGATGGTGTCTTCCACCTCCCCTCTCCCCCCTCTCCAGGTCAACTCGTCCAGCCCCTTCCCGGAGCCCAAGCACGGCCGCCACTTCTCCAGCGAGTCCACGCACTCCCACTCGTCGGCCGAGGAGCAGCGTGGGGGGGGGGGAGGCGGCGACGGCCCCGGGGGGATGGGGATGGGGATGGGCACGGGGACGGGCAGCACCAGCACCCACTCCTCGGGCTGCCGCTCCTCCCACCGCGAGCGGCGCTCCTGGCAGGACCTGATCGAGACGCCCCTGACCAGCTCCGGGCTGCACTTCCTCCAGACCACCCCGGCGGAGGGGGACGGGGGCGGCTACGGCGGCAGAGGAGACGGGGGGATGGGAGGGGGAGGAGGAGGAGGAGAGGGGATGATGGGGGTGTACGGAGGGTTAGGGAGGCAGGGGATGTCCCCCGAGAGGCGCAGGCAGGCCACCCTGCCCATCCGCAGGCACCACCACGCGGAGCGGGAGAGGGAGCGGGAGGGGCCGTTCCCCCTGGAGCGCGGGCCGCACCACACGCACTCCCACTCCCACCGGCGCTCCCACAAGCAGCGCAGCCAGAGCCTGCCCCGGAACAGAGACCCCCGGCCGGGCAAGCTGCTGCAGACCCCCGCCCGCATGGAGGAGAGGAGGGAGGACGAGGAGGCGGCCGAGGCGCAGGAACACGAGGACCACCACGCCAGCCAGGAGGGTGAGACGCACGCACGCACGCACACAGGCACACACACAGGCACACACGCACATACACCTTTTAGCACACACATGGATGAGACTGACCCTGACCCCTGGTGTGTGTTCCTGTAGTAGCAGAGGTCCGAGAGGGGCGGGGCGAGGTGGGGCGGGAGAGGCGGGTGTCGGAGGCTCGTGAGGCGGAGCCCCTGGACGGTCTGGAGCAGCTGTACCGGACCCTGGAGCAGGCCAACGTGTCGGCCCTGGGAGACCCCCGGCCCTGCGGCAGACAGGAGCTACGCCGCTGCTTCACCCAGCGCTGCAGAGACCCCCTGATGAACGACCGCCTGCACAGAGTCAGAGCCCTCCGGAGCACTCTGAAGGTACACACACACACACCTAAACACACACACACACACACACACCTAAACACACACACACACACCTAAACACATACACATACGCACACGCACACCTAAACACACACAACCACACACCTAAACACACAACCACACACACACTATGTTACTACAATCCTTACAGTAGGGGATGGACTGGGGGTAAAGAAACCCCAGAATGTGTGTGTGGTTCTGGTCCGTATGGATCTCGACCCCCTCAGATGTGTCCATACAGTTGTTCCAGAGCTGCACGTCTTCTTTCCTTAACGCGCTTTCTACGAAACGTGCTTCATAAACACTGTAAAGTAGACGTGCGGTGTACGGTACAGTACGTGATCGGTGTCTCCATGTGTCTGCTGTGTGTCTTCCCCCCTCCACCCCCAGGCCAAAGAGTCGGAGCTGTCGGTGATCTGTGCTCTGCTGGAGGACCCGGGCCTGTGCTCCCAGAGCTTCAGACAGTGGAAGCAGTGGCACAGCGACCTGTACGCAGACATCTGCCAGCTCAGCAGCGCCCAGGGCACCCCCACCCTCACCACCCCCCACCCTCACCCCCACTGGCACCAATGGGAAGGACGGGGACCTCTCCCTGCTCACCGCTCCGCTCATGACACACACACACTCCTTCATCGAGACGCACGTGTGAGAAGGAGAGGAAGGGGGGGGGGGGGGGGGGGGGGGGGGGTGGGGGGGGGGTACTGACGGGAGTCACGCCATCTACACACACATTTTACAGACACACACACACACATATACACCACTGATTCCCCTAACATCCCTGAGTTGGCTATATAACCCCCCCACCACACACACACACACACACACACGGACACCAAACAAACAACCAAGCACTGTAAGATGTGTACATACTGTGGTGGGAAACATGAACTTTTGATAATCCTGAGGACCCCACGAGATGCCTATTGCATGCCTGAACAGAAAGTATTATACTTCCTTTGTCGAAAGGAAACTCAACAACACACAACTCAGCAAGCTTGTTCATGGGAAACTGGAAATAGAAGACTTGTTCTTGACATGTTCGTTTTCCTTTATGGTCTCTTGGTTGATTTTGTTGTTGTTGTGATTTACGGTTCATTTTTATCGGGGCAGGGGAGGGAGGGGGGGACAATGTAGCAGCAATACAGACAGACAAGAACCCTTTTTCACCATAGCACTGTACGACTTTTGTACTGAACTTTGCAACCACCATCCGCCAACCCCCCCGCCCCCCCTCCCCACCACCACCCCCGGCTCCTACGATGATCCGTGGCAGGACTGTGGCGAGCAGTATGGTGAGCAGTATGGCGGGCAAGCAAGCGAGGGGCTGAGGCCTGCTGCGCCTGTCCGGCCAGCGCCGGGGGGGGACTGTGACTCCAGCAGAACGCCCTCAGGCTGGGCTCGTTCAGGGACTGTCCTCAGGAGAAGATAGGCCCGGAAGGTCCGGTTAGCCACTGTTTAAAACCGGAGGTGGAAGACCTACTGTCCACGTCTGCTTGGAAAGGTCCAGTAGCCACTGTTGAAAACTGTGAACTGTACCTGTGAATGAAATCGTGTATATCGATTCTTATGTTGTGTGCAGAATCACTTTACAGAACATTTTTTAAGACGAAAGAGACCATGGCCGAGGGGAGGAGAGAGTGGAGGAGATGAGGGGCTGAATGGTGACTCTGTGCTGATGGTGTGAGACTGATTCCCTGGTTCAGTTCTCATGTTCGTATTCTCGCTCTCTCTCTTTCTTTCTTTCTCTCACTCTTTCTCCCTCCCTCTCTCTCTCTCTCTTTTCTGATACTTTTCTACTCCTCTTTGGTTTGTTAGTGTATTGGTTACTGTACTTCCTCAGTTTAGGTGGTTTGTGGTTCTGTATGTGGTTCTGCATCAGAGGTTGATGTGTGTGCTGATACATAGGGCCCTGGTCCCTGGTGTGTGTTGTGTGTGTTCTACTACCACTGTGACCAGCGGAGGCTGACAGAGGTAGAAATCGGAGGACAGGCTCATTATCGGAGGACGTCCTCCGATTTCTAGTCTCCACTGAGGGAAAAGAGAGAGAGAGAGAGAGAGAGAGAGAGCGAGAGTGTGTCTATGCGTGTGTGTGAGTGCAGACAAACATTTGCTTTCCACTGAATATGACAGTTAGAGTATTTCAAAGAGGTCACTACAAAGAATGCACTTTCTATATCTCTACATCTCATTGGCTGCATCACAGGGTCTTCGTTTCATTGGCCTATACATTACTGTTCAGAATATCAGGTAAAGCATTTGCCGTTTTATTTTCTAAAGATTTGTGTACAGTCAAAGATGTATTTAACATATAGGATATATAACTCTATTTACGTTTTGTGTCATATAGATATGATTAAATGTACAAACATTATGGATTCTATGCCAAGGTTTTGCAGTATTTCCCCCCCTCTGACTCACTCTGGTGACGCAGGGTCTCCTAGTCTAAAAACTAGGGGCTTTAGACAAAGAACTGTCGACACCAACATGATTGACTGTTATGCTGGTTGAGAAGAGACCAGAATGTTCTTCAACTAGCGTTTCGCTTGAGGAAAGGCCCAGGAGTGATTTGATTGGACAGGGTATATAATACGTGGATCAATTGTGTTTCTTTTTTTCTTCTTCTCATGATCGCAAGATATTAGAATTGTAGCGCATGAAACATGCAAAGTACTGTTAAAAATGACGAGTCTTTCTATGTTCACACATTTTAAGTATTCTACGTTTTTTTTCTAATTAGATTAGTGCAAAAATGGTGTGTTTGGAGAGATCAATGACACATACTGTACAATACGTCACGATAGCTGGGTGATGGAGACGTTTTCCGCTGCCCCTGGATTCGTCCCCTGCAGGTTAGGAGGAAGTTGCTTCTAGCCACTGATGCCGAGTCAGTCATTTTG
>NC_137688.1:13455678-13473178 GCF_963989245.1 Nansenia antarctica
AAACAGCCCAAACGGGAGATTCCACTGTGTGTTCTTTCAGGGGTGTACTACACCTCACGGTACATTGCACAGGTGTGTAAGATGTAAGTTGCACTGCGACATTAAAAAAGGAACATATTGCTCTTTTTCAAGGATTATATTAGCTAACTGTTATTCTGTACATTAACTGACAAAAGATGATATTAAAAAAAGAAAGAAAATTACATTTATTCTTCTAAAGTAGCCTTTTTTGGTTTCATATATATGAATATATATTACAAAAAATACAGATTGTAAAACACAAGTTGTAAAACTTTGACTTCAATAAACTGAATCCTCTGCACTATGAACCTTCCTCTTCTTCTTTTTCTTCCTCCTTTGTATTTATTTTTCATTTTGGAAAAAAATTGAGGTATGTTTATACATACTGCACTGTAACATCAAATAGAGTATACTATACTAGAGAGGTACAATATCTGTGGAAATCGTGAAGTGTGCTTGCCCCAAAACCATATCGGGGTATTCAAGCCAAGAAGTATTCAAACACTATCCCTTGACATTGAATGTGTAAGTTAAAAGCTTAACATTATTTTGTGTGTGTGCGTGCTCCAAGTGAATCTGCTGCCCCCTGATGGCCAGTACATACATTCTGTGGCGGCTCTCATAGCAACTTTGCGTTGACGGAGTGATTAGGACACCTCTGTGTATGTGCACTATTTTATATTAGGCTACATGTAGCAGTGGGGAAAATAAGTATTTCACCCCATGCTGATTTTGTGAGTTTACCCCCTTACAAAGAAATGAACAATAATTAATCTATCTATCCGTCTATAATGTTTATGGTAGGTTCATTTTAACAGTGAGACAGAATATTAAACAAATCCCAGAAAATCACATTATATGAATTTGGAAACAATATTTGTGTTTTATTGAGTAAAATAAGAATTTCACCCCTAGCAAAACATTACTCAGTACTTGGTGGAGAAACCCTTGTTGGCAAGCACAGTGGTCAGACATTTCTTGTAGTTGGTCACCATTTCTTGTCTCTACACTCCAAAAGTTTGCATTTGAAATCAAACAGAACTACACAATTACAACACTTTATATGCATAGTCCATTTCAGGGTACTGATGACCACTGAGTCTTGGTCAAGACAATCAGGATCTGCAATGTACGAAGCAACACCACATATTTCCAGTTGACTGTTTATGTATTTCAATTCAATTCAACTTTATTCACCATGTGCAGTGCACTAGGAACATGACTTGGTATTCTACCATGCTGAACAAGCTACAGTACATACACAGCAACAACAAAACAGCAAGACGACAATACAACAATACTCAAGACAAAATATACAGTACCAATATGAGTGAATATTATGAATAAATATACTGTACAACTAAGTGCAAAAACATGTAAGGTGCAATGATCAGGAGTTATTGAGGAGGGCTATGGCTTTGGGGAAGAAACTGTTTAAGTGGCGTGATGTTTTTGTCCTGGTGGCCCTGTACCGCTGACCAGAAGGGAGTAATGTAAACAAGCTGTGAGCTGGATGTGAGGGGTCAGCCACAATCTTGCGTGCTCTCTTCAGTGATCTGGAGCTATGGAGGTCTGTGATGGGAGGCAGGGGGCAGCCGATGATCCGCTCAGCTGTCCGTACGACTCTTTGTAGCTTGGCCTTGGATCGGGCAGACGCAGAGTCGTACCAGACAGTGATGGAAGATGTTAGGATGCTTTCTATGATGGCCCTGTACAACTGGACCAGGATGTGACGACTGATGTAGAGTCTCTTCAGCTGACGGAGGAAGAAAAAGCGCTGCTGGCCTTTTTTAACTAAATGGGTGATGTTGTTATCCCATTTTAGTTTGTTGGAGATGGTAGTGCCCAGAAACTTGAATTCATCCATTATTGTGACAGGGGAGTTATTGATGACCAGTGGAGAGTGAGTTGGGGCCTTTTTCCGGAAGTCCATAATCACCTCCACTGTCTTGGTAGTGTTGAGTTCCAGGTTATTGGCTGCAGACGAGGACACCAGGCGGCCGACCTCCCTCCGGTAGGCAGTCTCATCATTATCGGTGATGAGGCCAACCATGGTGGTGTCATCTGCATATTTGATGGTCTTGACAGATGTGTCACCAGAGGTACAGTCGTTGGTGTACAGGGAGTAGAGCAGGGGGGAGAGCACACAGACATGAGGAGCACCGGTATTAACTGTGCGGGGCTGAGACAGATGAGGGCCCATCCTGACATACTGCCTACTATTGGTGAGGAAGTCAGTAATCCACTGACAGATGGAGGGGTGGATATTCAGCTGGGCCAGTTTATTGTGGAGGTCAGGAATGATGGTATTGAAGGCTGAACTATAATCCACAAACAGAACTCTGGCATGGGTGTTTCGATTGTCCAGGTGTTGTAGAATATAGTGGAGCGCCAAGTTGACTGCGTCGTCTGCTGAGCGGTTGGATCTGTATGCGAATTGCAGGGGGTCCATGAGATGGTCTGTGGAGGCTTTGAGGTAGGGCACAACCAAGTGTTCGAAAGTTTTCATGACTACAGAGGTGAGGGCGACCGGTCTGTAGTCATTCAAGCAGGTGATCTTGGGCTTTTTTGGCACCGGGACGGATGGAAGAACTGAATTACAAACGAACAGAAGAATCAGGTGGACGGACTAACTGAATTGCGAATGAAGGGCTGAATGAAAGAACTAAATAACTGAATTGCGAACAAATGGACGAATAAAAGAAATGGGCAGACAAACGAACGAATTGCTGAATTACGAAAGAACAGAAGAAACAGACAAACGGAAGAACAGAATAGCTGAATTAGGAATGAACGAACAGAAAAACTAAATAACTGAAGTATGACCAAACAGAAGAAACGAGCGAACTAAACAACTGAATTACGAACGAACAGAAGAAACGGGCGGACGGACAAACGAACAGAAGAAAGCAATGGGTGGACAGACAAACGAAATAAATGAAGTACAAACTAACTGGAAAACACCCTCATCAACAAAAAATTATACGAAACAATATAAACAATTTAAAAAATATGATTAACACCAATTCATCATCATCATGGGGTAGTTGATCATCATCACGGGGTAGAGGAAGGGCATCATCATCATCATCATCATCATCATCATCATCATCATCATCATCATCATGGAGTTAGTGGAAGAGAAGCAGCTCAACTTTTGGTCCAGTCACTGGTCATCTTCTGCTTTGACTACTACAACGCACTCCTGGCTGGGCTCCCCGCCTCCGCCATCAGACCTCTGCAGCTCATTCAATGCTGCTGCCCGTCCAGTGTTGAACCGCCCCAAATTCTCTCATGTTACACCTTCTCCTTCACTGGCTCCTGATAGCAGCTCGCATCAGATTCAAGACCCTGGTGCTCACCTACCGGGTGTTTTGAGGGATTTAATAACGGTTTTAATGCATTTAAGATAAGTAGAAAATATTCATGATTCATGATTATTATATTTGGTTATCATTTCCACCTTAAGAGCTAAGCTGTGCGTAATATCACCTGCCACCTTAAGTGCGCAGTGCATTCTGGACCGCATTGATTCAGATCGGAGAATAAGTTGCAAGCTTCCATCAAGTTTCTCGTGTAACAACTCCAACCAGTTAGCATCGTTGTGCAGCATTACAGTGTCAATGTGCGTCACTGAACTACTGTAAGTACAATGTTTCACCCAGTATTTAGGTTGTATTTGCTGTGTTGATTTGGATACTGCCGTTTTCTGCACTCTATATTAGCACTAGCAATTAGTCTGGCCATGTGCTTTCATATTTCCTTGTCATAATTTACTTATTACTCATGAAAATTGTATTTGTCTACTTATACTGAGTGTTTAAACGTCTAGGCTATAACAAAGCTAAATTGATGTGAAATTGGAAATTGAAACGTCTGTTTAAACTGCATTTCAACAGCTATATATAGTCTGCCGTTGAAATGCCTATAGAAACAGTCGTTTCAATTTCACCTCCATTAGGCTTTGTTTTAGCCTAGACGTTTAAACACCGGTGTTTCAGGTTATAATTAAGCTAAATTTAGGCTAAATTGGAAATTGAAACAACGTCTATGTTTAGACGTCGAAATGCCGTTGAAACATAGAAAGGGAAACAACGTCTATGGCGACTTTAATATAAATTGGCTTGATAAGTCTTCTATTGATGAGAGAACATTATTTTCCAGTGTTAATTTATCTCAGTTGATCAGTGAGCCAACTCGTGTGCACCATCACCATGGATCCTCATCTTTAATAGATTGGATTCTGGTCACCAATCCTGAGAGAATAACCGCATCTGGTGTTTTGTCTGAATGTTTTAGTGATCATTGTGTTATATTTTGTGTTTGGAAAATTAGAATACCTTCCTAAACATAGACGTTTTTTAAATTTCCAATTTGGCCTATATTTAGCCTCGATTTGGCCTAGACGTCTACGGGCCATTTAGACGTTGTTTAGACGTCTAATCAACGTAAAATTGCTCACTGGGTAATGTAACGCCAATTTCTAAAGTTACTCCCCTTCCATAAATTCTAGCTTGCTAGCTTGCTATATTATTGGTGACTTGATAAAAGTTGCCCCATTTATATTAGAATAACATTTAAACTGTTTTTGTTACAGAAATGGTGATAGTGAAAGACTGTCAACTTCAAAGAGAGTGAGGAGAAGCAAAGAGACAGACTGCAGGAGATAGTGGTGGGTACTGAAGGCAGCCCCCCTGGCTGTGAAGGCAGCCAGCCATGGAGAGAAGACAGCCCCCAAGGCTGAAAAGACAAGAAAAGATGAGGATGACTTGGCCCTGCTGAAGGCCAAGGACGCCGAGCTGGAGGAGTTGGAGAGAGAGAGCGTGGTGTTGTGTGAGGAGTGGGGCAGACTGCAAGATATCCGACCTGGAGAAGACCTGGAGAAGAAACCCCTGGAGACCGCCAAAGCCACCAGGGAGGCAGAGGAGGCTCTGGTGCTTTGCAGGGAGGAGGTGAAGGAGGGCCGACTGAGAGAGAGCGACCTCCACCAAAAGCTCCACGATATGGAGGAGAAGAAAAGCCTCCTCCGTGACCACAAGAAGGGGAGGCGCCAGGCCCTCACTGGCCAGCAAAAGACTGAGGAGAGCCTGGCCGAGGTCAGGGCGACCCTCGCCAACACCACCAGGGAGGCAGAGGACAAGATCAGGGTCCTGGAGAGTGACAAGGCAGCAGCTGAGGAGGCTCTGGCGCGTTGCAGGGAGGAGGTGAAGGAGGAGAGCGGGCTCCAAGAGACTGAGATCAGGGCGACCCTCGCCAACACCACCAGGGAGGCAGAGGACAAGATCAGGGTCCTGGAGAGTGAGGCCATGGCGGACAAGGTAGCAGCTGAGGAGGCTCTGGGGCTTTGCAGGGAGGAGGTGAAGGAGAGCCGACTTAGGGAGAGCGCCCTCCAACAAAAGCTCCACAATATGGAGCAGGAGAAGAAGAGCCTCCTCCGCAACAACTCTGACCTGGAGAAGGAGAAGAAGAGCCTCCTCCGCAACAACTCCGACCTGGAGCAGGAGAGGTGCCAGGCCCTCGCTGCACAGGGAGAAACGGAGGGGAGCCTGGCTGAGGTCAGGGCGACCCACGCCAACGCCATCAGAAAGACAAAGGACAAGATCAGGGTCCTGGAGAGTGACAAGGCAGCAGCGGAGGAGGCTCTGGTGCGTTGCAGGGAGGAGGTGAAGGAGGTGAAGGTGAAGGAGAGCGACCTCCACCAAAAGCTCCACGGTATGGAGCAGGAGAAGAAGAGCCTCCTCCACAACAATTCTGACCTGGAGAAGGAGAGGCGCCAGGCCCTCGCTGCACAGGGAGAAACGGAGGGGAGCCTGGCTGAGGTCAGGGTGACCCTCCTGGACCTGGAGAAGTGCAGGGACGAGGCCCGCACCAAGTTCCAGGAGGACAAAGACCAGTGGGGGAAGGAGAAGGCCTCCCTCACAGCCGCCCATCTGCAGGCCCTAGCTGACGCCAAGAAGCTGGAGGAGAAGGAGAGAGCTTTCCCCCTAAACTCCCATCAGGTGCAGATGGAGCAGCGCACCGCTGAGGCTGAGGAGAGGAGCAGGGCGGAGGTGGAGGCGCAGAAGATGGTCACCATCGACCTGCTCACCTGTCGTCAGCAGCTCTCCCTCTCCCAGACCAAGCTGCAGCAGGAGGAGGTCCAGAGCACGGAGCAGAAGCTGCAGTTGGAGGTCATGAGGGAAGAGTCCGAAAAGAAAGAGGAGAAGAAGAAATCCTTAGTTCCCTACTTTAAGTGGTTAGGGTTAGGGTTAGGGTTAGGGTTTGGGTTAGCACATTCATGGGATTGGGTTAGCACATTTATACCGTGTTAGGGTTAGGGTTAGAAAAAAATGGAAAAAGACTCAGAAAAGAGAGGAGAAGAAGAAATCCAAAGTTCCCTACTTTAAGTGTTTAGGGTTTGGGTTAGCACATTAACACCGTGTTTGGAAAAAAGAAGAAAAAGACTCAGAAAAGAGAGGAGAAGTTCCCTACTAAAGGGTTTGGGTTAGCACATTTACATCACTGTGTTTAAAAAAATAAAAAATAAAAACGTTCTTTAATAAAGGTGTGAATATGTGCAAAATATGTGCATATGTTACAACATCGTATCTGGTAGCCTACTGGACTGGGTTGCACCAATTTGGCGTAAGTCATTACTAAATGCAGGCATTTAGTAGTTACTAAACCCCTAGTTGTTACTAGCTAGTTTCAAACTAGTTGTTTACTAATTTCGGTTGCACCACGCCAATCTTTTGCCAATCTTAGCTAGTAAATACTCAGTTTTGGTAACTGTTTTTTTGTTTCTACTGTAACATAACCAGGTACATTAATAATAATTGTAGCCAGGGAGTAGCTGAAAGGACTGTATAATTTAGGAAGGGGCTGGCTATCTAACTAACTCTAAAGCTAAATAGGCAGTGTAGGAGGATACAGGCAGGGGGCGCCAGCAAACCGTTAGACTAGCAGTTACTATCGTTAGCATTAGCATGGAATTAGCATTAGCATGGAATTAGCATTAGCACTAGCATTAGCCTACAAACAACTAACACACGGTAACAGTATCACATATGAACAACACATTTATTTACATGACGGTTGTATACATCCCCATATATACATTCCCTCCCGCCGGCCACACACACACTCAATCACTCACTCATAGTCTCTGGCCTGAACAGGCTTATAGTCCAGGGCTGTGGTGCGCGTTGAGGCCTGGTTGGATGGCATGTGCGTCGATGAAGGTAGCAGACGGAAGGGGGGGGTGACGTAGCAACGCGGAGGGAAAGGGCCGTCTTCGTGGTCCACAACGAGGTGAAGGGCCCAGGTCCGGTGGTCCGCGTCGAAGCTCCGCTGGAGTCAGTGTTCGGTCGCAGTCCGCTCGTGGAGGCGACGATTATGTCCAGCTGGCGTCTCGCTTGGTCCAACGTGGAACAGCCGGCTGCTGGCAAGGCGGTCCAACGGGAACACAACTAAACGGGCTACAGTGGTACACTCAATAATCGCTTTCCTGGCGTCCTCAGCTTCTGCACGGTGTGCGTGGTACTGAATCCGCCATCTTACATTGACTTCGCGTTACTCTCTCTCCCGTTGGGTCTCTCTCGTTCGGCTGCTCATCACACACTGACTTCTCTCTCCACTTCCGTCTCTTATATATACACCACCGAACGTAGCATCCGGGTCACGGACACACCCCGGATATACTACGTCATCAAACATATGCATAAACATTACAAGAATAATACATACACTTCATAAAACGTACAGAAATAGTATAGAAAATAACAAAGAAATAACTGGGGCAAAATAGGGCTGTTTTGGGGAAACTAAACTGGCACTAAACTGTGGGCCTTCACAACAGCCGCCCCATGAAACCCTCGGTTTCAGTTAACTAAAGAAGGCACACTGGCTAGGCTGCTCTAGCAGCGGGAGGTATGAGGTGATAGGACCTTGGTCACTCTGCCTGTCTGCCAGGCGGCGCGTGGAAGGGACTGGTCGATCACCAGTACCACGGCACCTTCGGACATCTTGTCTCTCTCCCTCAGCAGAGTCTTCTGCTTCTCCTCCTTCTCCAGGGCGCGGATGTGCTCCTCGAAGCAGATCAGAGCGTCTTCCTTGTCCATGTTCTGCAGCTCCTCGTACTCAGCGAAGGTGGGGTCGTCCAGCAGGTACTGCTGGGCCTCGGACCAGGTGGTGCGGTAGGTGACGTTGGCCATGTTGTCCAGAATGCTCTTCAGCGCCTCCCAGTTCCTCTTCCTGAGCTGCTTGGCTTGTTCCTTCTCCTTCTTAGCCTTGTAGGCCTTAAACGCTTGCTTCTTCTCACTCAGCTTGGGCAGGGCGCTGTAGCGTGGGTCGTTGATGATCATTCTCATGGTTTGCTCCCATGACGCGTTGGATGAACCACCATTCTCCTTCAGAAGCTCTTTGAAGGCCTGCTTGGCCTCCTCTTTTGGGTTCCACCTGTACGTTTTCTTCGCCAACTCCGGCCTTTCCTCCTTGGAGGCGTCTACAATACTGGCTGAGACTTTCATGGCTGACGTGTACTCGACGGAGTTGACGGGTGCGTCAATGCTGACCTCGGCCACGTGAGGGTGCATGGCCACCTGCAGGTGTTCCTCGGCAACAGCTGTTGCCGCCATGGCACGGTAGCGCCACCACCGGGACTCCTTAGTCTGGGAGTTGTAGTAGTAAGGCTTCCCATCCAGAGACTTATGCTCTGTCCACAGAGACTTCTTCTTTGGTTGGTCATCCTGTGGTGAACCATTTGTGGTACTAACTGTTCCAGGTGCACTGGCAGCAATAGATTCCACTCCAGGCGGTCCGGTTGGTTGGTTTGCTTCTTCGGTTCGGACATGGAGGGATGACGTAGCTCTCCCGTCTCTATCTCTCCCCTTGGTAGCGCCTTGGAGGGCCCACCCAAGCGCAGTCTTAACAGCCATCGGGCAGCCTCGTGGTCCTCTCAGCGGAGGACGGAGCGACACGATCAGTTCAGCGTTGTCCGAGCCGATGAGAAGGGTTGGCTCCGCTCCTTCTATCGGATGTAGGTCTACTCGCCGTAGGTGGGGATATCTTGCGCGTAACCTCTCCAGGGGGTAGTCGTAGCGGGAGAGCGCTAGCTGGTCGGCGGTGAAGACATTCTGAAGCCGATGTCTATCCGACGGCCGCCCCGCCGGGGAGATAGAGAAGTTGATTCTCGCCCCGGTGACCTCTTTAAGGTCGCGACGTATCGTGCGCAGAGTCAGCTTCTCCGCAGTCCCTTGGAGCCCCAACTGGCGCACTGCCCCCTGGAGAAGGATGGTCCGTTCCGACCCGTCGTCTAGAACGGCGTACGTGTCGTACACAGCGTTGTTGTGGTGAAGTCGGACCTTCACCACCTTCAGTAGAACCTTGGAGCCGCTGCTCTGTGGCGAGTCTAGGTAGTAGACAGGGGTTTCCTCTTCCGGTGCGCGACCGGACCTAGGGCTTCTGTTGCCCTCCGTGGACCTGGCGAGGGAGACCTCGTGTAGGATGTGGAGGTGGACCTCCTCACAGCGGTTGCACTTCCTCCTCAAGGTGCAGTTCTTCGCCAGATGGTCGCGCCCACAGTTCCAGCACCTCTTGTGCTCCTCGAGCCACCTCTGCTTGGCCTCGGTACTCAGGTTGTTGAAGTCACTGCACTCATTGAACCAGTGCTCGCTGGGGCAGTACGGACATGGCGGTGGACCTCTCCGTCCCTTTTGAGGGGGTTGAGAGGAATCCTTTCCCTCAGGTCGGGTGGTCCTCTCTCTCCGAGGCTCCTCCTCCGTGTGCAGCACTCCTACTGGGCGTCCTCTGTTCGAGCTCGGCCCGTCCCAGCGGTCTCCCTTCTCCCTCTCCTTCTTCGGCTCAGCGTAACCCATGGCGTCTACGTTGGTGTCATGCACTTCCTCCAGTAGGAACTCCGCGAAGGCAGCCATGCTCAGACCCAACTTCCCGGGGTTACGAACGCGCTGCTGTCGCCGGAACCTCGGGGCTGGAGTGACGGTCTGGGTGTCCGGCCTGCATGCATTTTGGTGCACTGGAGGACCTAGGGGGGTGGTACGCTCTTGGGGGATGGCTCCCCTCCCGGGCAGCGACGCTGGCTCCCTCTGGGCCGCGTAGCGGTCGGGTCCCTGGTCCTCTTCCTTCCAGGTGGTCAGCTGGGCCTGTAGTTGGACAGTCATGGCGGGGGTCATGGAGCCATCGGCGGGGGGTTCAGGAGATGGCACTCGAGAGGGCCGTGCGGATGATGCTCTGGAGCTACGGGCCGACGGAGTTCTGCTGATGCACACATCGCGCATGGTCTGCATCATTTCCTCCATCTTCTCTGCGTGCAGTTGCTCTCTCGCCATCTGCCTCTCCGCCGCGCGTTCCGCCCCCTCCATCTGTCTCTCCGCCGCGCGTTCCGCCCCCTCCATCTGGAGGCGGTCGCGCTCCATCTGGAAGCGTTCACGTTCTAGCGCCTCCTGGCGCTGTCTCTCCGCCGCCCCCATCTGGAGGCGTTCACGTTCTAGCGCCTCCTGGCGCTGTCTCTCCGCCGCCCCCATCTGGAGGCGCTCGCGCTCGAAATGGATGCGTTCCCTCTCTCGTTCACGCTCGAACTGGAGGCGTTCTCGCTCTAACGTCGCCTCGGCCTGTTGGCGCATACATTCGGACAGCGCGGCACTACTCCCTCTGGAGTGCAGGCTATCCGCCCCAGAGGCAGAACTGCCCACGGAAACCCTGGACCGGGAGGAAGCCACTGAGCGGCAGGAGCTAGGTCTCGAGCGCGCCGTACTGGGAGGCAGATCGTTAAGGCTGAGGCCCTCCCTCTTCCGCCCGCAGGCGCTGTCGGACCGGGCCTCTCCTTCCTGCTCTTCCGTTTCCACGGCGAAACCCTGCGGTTCTGCCATCTCATCCTCAGGCTGGTGCTCTTTGAGGGCTGTCTCAGTGCTAGCCACCCGCGCACCGGCGGACACCTCGGCCTCTCCGACCACTGTATCCCGTGGAGTGCGCTCCTCGCTACCACTCAGTGAGCTTTCGAGCTCGAGCTCATACTCCTGTAACCTCGGAGGCAACCGCGGGACTCTCTGTGGTCGTGGCTCTGGCTCAGGGGGCGGAGAAGGGGGGGTAACTGTCTGGTCTGGTTGGCTGCGCTCAGCCATGCTATCACTACACTACCAATCCGGCTCGAAGGACCAATTGTAGCCAGGGAGTAGCTGAAAGGACTGTATAATTTAGGAAGGGGCTGGCTATCTAACTAACTCTAAAGCTAAATAGGCAGTGTAGGAGGATACAGGCAGGGGGCGCCAGCAAACCGTTAGACTAGCAGTTACTATCGTTAGCATTAGCATGGAATTAGCATTAGCATGGAATTAGCATTAGCACTAGCATTAGCCTACAAACAACTAACACACGGTAACAGTATCACATATGAACAACACATTTATTTACATGACGGTTGTATACATCCCCATATATACATTCCCTCCCGCCGGCCACACACACACTCAATCACTCACTCATAGTCTCTGGCCTGAACAGGCTTATAGTCCAGGGCTGTGGTGCGCGTTGAGGCCTGGTTGGATGGCATGTGCGTCGATGAAGGTAGCAGACGGAAGGGGGGGGTGACGTAGCAACGCGGAGGGAAAGGGCCGTCTTCGTGGTCCACAACGAGGTGAAGGGCCCAGGTCCGGTGGTCCGCGTCGAAGCTCCGCTGGAGTCAGTGTTCGGTCGCAGTCCGCTCGTGGAGGCGACGATTATGTCCAGCTGGCGTCTCGCTTGGTCCAACGTGGAACAGCCGGCTGCTGGCAAGGCGGTCCAACGGGAACACAACTAAACGGGCTACAGTGGTACACTCAATAATCGCTTTCCTGGCGTCCTCAGCTTCTGCACGGTGTGCGTGGTACTGAATCCGCCATCTTACATTGACTTCGCGTTACTCTCTCTCTCGTTGGGTCTCTCTCGTTCGGCTGCTCATCACACACTGACTTCTCTCTCCACTTCCGTCTCTTATATATACACCACCGAACGTAGCATCCGGGTCACGGACACACCCCGGATATACTACGTCATCAAACATATGCATAAACATTACAAGAATAATACATACACTTCATAAAACGTACAGAAATAGTATAGAAAATAACAAAGAAATAACTGGGGCAAAATAGGGCTGTTTTGGGGAAACTAAACTGGCACTAAACTGTGGGCCTTCACAACAAATACATACACTTCATAAAACGTACAGAAATAGTATAGAAAATAACAAAGAAATAACTGGGGCAAAATAGGGCTGTTTTGGGGAAACTAAACTGGCACTAAACTGTGGGCCTTCACAACAATAATAATAATAATAATAATTACAATTTACAATACAAATACAACAATTGGGGGTCCCTCAAAAAATGTGTACTGTATAACATGATAGCCATCTATGAGCAATGCACTGTATATAAGATGATGACCAAGGGTCTTTCTGCTGCTGACCATGAGTCCTGTTGATGGAGCCCAATTTTCTTTTAGAGTCTGTAGGCTACTGTGTTTGTTTATTAACATTCATAAATATGATATATTGTCTGAATGTTTGTCTTCTTTTATAAAATGTAAATTATTTTAATTTCTTGTGCTGGTTTATTATGAACAACATGTAAAATTGCAGGAAACTAGTACAAATAATTGGGTGGGAGAGAGGGGCCGCCGCTGCCAAAACGTGTACAGTTTTGGGTCGCTCCACCGCTAAAAAATCTCACTCCAAACTTTTGGTGAAACTTGGCAGCCCTGAATAACATATAGTGCTGCTTGCTACAAAGCACACTAATTAAAAACTAGGAATATTATTGCTGGTTGTTGTTGGTACTATTTTACACTCCAGCCCAGGAGGTGGCGGTAGTGCACCATTAATGCCTCAGTTGCTACTGGAGGGAAGCATTCGATCAAGACGACTGTCATGGCAGCCAAGGTGATTGTTATTACTTTTTGGCATTGTTTTCTTATGGGTTTTCCATGTATTATGACCTTTTTTTGCAACGTTTAATATATCACAATACCCTCTAAATGTTGTTTATACATATATAATACATCTTCCGTTTGCAGCTTACCCCATTGTCCCCAAAACAGTCCCAAGACAGCATCTGGTACTCTTAGCAAGCTAGCGTAGCGTCCCTAGCTAACTTGTCAAGTTGTTAATGATAAATATTCCACCAGAGTGTCAGAAAACGTCAATCGCTTTGCTTGTTATGGGTGAAAGATCAATGGGCTCCAGAGCTATACCCAGCTCAACTAGGCAATTTGATGGCAGCTACTAGATTGTAATCAAGTGCAATACTGAAACACAACTGTGAACATTTCAAACCTGCAAACTGCGACACTTTAAATGAATGTGCAATAATACTATGTGCAATATGACAACCCTCGGGTACATAAGGTTCAGAGATAGGAAATGTTAGGATATTTATAGCATAGCATAGAGTACAGCACAGTGTTTTATTTGTATAGTATAGTATAGTGGATAGTGTACATAGCCTTTATTTATGTAAACCAGCTCTTTTCCCTTCTTGTTTTTAGTTAAAAAAAAAATCCTAGCACCTGGGGAGCCCCCCCTCCCAAATTTCGTTGTATGGTACCTGTACTATATTAATGACAATAAAGACCATTCATTCATTCATTAATTAATTCATTCATTCAACTAGTCTGACATGAACTAGTCTGACATGATGACGACATCACCGAATGACCTCGCATGACCTGTATTGTTCACCTTTCTATGTACTTCTTCTACTTCGTGGACAGGCTGGCTAACGTGTGTGTCTTGTAGGTGGTGATGGTGGCTGTCCCAGCAGTGCTGGGTATTGCATCCATTCGTGTGTATGAAGTGGCGGTCACGATGGAAGGACAGCTCTCCCCAGGACAGGTCAGTGAGATCCACTCACCTGCTGCTAACCTCAACTCAGAAGAAGAGGAGCCTAGTAACTATCCCCCACACTGTCCACTAGCAGCATAGATACATGATGCATTTTAGATTAATTTCAGTGGCCTCCTTGGCTCCTTTTAACATGATGGATATGATGGATTCCCACCAGGAGTTTGCTGTTGCCCTCCTCTTATTTCACATCCACGACAAGGAAAGTAAGCCATTTTAGTCTAACGAATCTTCCCTCTTCGTATGTTCCCCTAGCTGTCCATCTACACACCTGCGCCTCAGCTCCATAAGCTGCAGTTCATCGAGGAGCAGCCAGGGGCGCTACAGAGCCGGCTAGGTGCAGTGAGAGGGTGGCTGCTGCACTACACGCAGGTAATACTATAGTACAACTATACTACTAGTACTATTACAACACTGTAATATCACACACTGACAAACACACACACACACACACACACACACACACACACACACACACACACACACACACACACACACACAAACACACACAAACCCTATCCATCACTGATGAAGAACTGCATCTGTCACAGAGAACATTTCAAATAGGGGAGATACCACCTGTATGTGAACCTATATATATATATATATATATATATATATATATATATATATATATATATATATTAAAAAGAAGTGCATTTTAGTTGTCTCTTGGAAAGTACTTTCTGGGAGCCAGCTGAACATGACCTAGCATTCTAAGGAGGTCAAGCTGCTGCAGAGCTGTAGGTCGGGAGTAGGGCAGGAAACAGGGTTGGTGGTGAGTTGTGCATCGCAGTGCAGACACAGTGTGATTCTACCACTCGATACAGCCAAAGATCCCGCCACAAAACACCATATTCACATCATGAACATTGCAGTCAGAATCTGAAATGCTTTCAGTATAATTATCTTTGTTCAACTTTCAAGGTGGAATCTGTAACTCAATCTACAACAAAGTGGGCTCCCTGCCAGTCTTTTTTGGTGATGGTGTATACTACCAATTACAGATTTATGCCCCTTTAATGTATTTAATGTTCTTCATGCATTGCTCTCTTTTGCAGGGAGCGTGTGTGTCTGTGAAACTGGGAACCACAAACCTCTACTATGCAGGCGAAGGTGAGGTCACAGGAAGTCATCTTAGCTGCTACATAACTATTTCCCTCTTAGCCTCATGGTCGGCCCATTGTTATTGTCTATTTGCTAGTTTTGTGTGTGTGTGTGTGTGTGTGTGTGTGTGTGTGTGTGCGCACGTGTGTGCGTGCGTGCGTGCGTGCATGTGCATGTTTTTCCTGTTCCCAGATGTGTACCACTACATGAAGGACCCTCCCCCAGGCTTCCTACCCAGAGTGGGCTCCATCACCATGGCTGGGCTGGTGGGGATGCTCCTGGCTAGGAAAGGTAAACACCCACCGTCTCACATCTCTGCTGCACCCACACTCCACTCAAGATCCCATCAACGTGTGGAGTGGCACTCTCACTGTGTAAGAGAGAGTATCACTGTGTATGAGAGAGTATCACTGTGTATGAGAGAGTGTCATGCAGAGTGTGTGGAAGTGGAACCAGACTGAAGTACAGTCTGAGTGTGTCTCATTGACCCCCCCCCCCTGTGTGTGTGTGTGTGTGTGTGTGTGTGTGTGTGTGTGTGTGTGTGTGTGTGTGTGTGTGTGTGTGTGTGTGTGTGTGTGTGTGTGTGTGTGTGTGTGTGTGTGTGTGTGTGTGTGTGTGTGTGTGTGTGTGTGTGTGTGTGTGTGTGTGTGTGTGTGTGTGTGTGTGTGTGTGTGTGTGTGTGTGTGTGTGTGTGTGTGTGTGTGTGTGTGTGTGTGTGTGTGTGTGTGTGTGTGTGTGTGTGTGTGTGTGTGTGTGTGTGTGTGTGTGTGTGTGTGTGTGTGTGTGTGTGTGTGTGTGTGTGTGTGTGTGTGTGTGTGTGTGTGTGTGTGTGTGTGTGTGTGTGTGTGTGTGTGTGTGTGTGTGTGTGTGTGTGTGTGTGTGTGTGTGTGTGTGTGTGTGTGTGTGTGTGTCTACGTGTCTACGTGTCTACCAGGCTCTCGTGTGAGGAGGCTGGCTGTTCCTCTGGCCTTGGTTACTGCTGGGACGTCAGTCTGCTACCCGGCCCAGAGCGTGTCTGTAATGAAGGTACCACAGACACTACAGACACGACAGACCCCACAGTCTAGAGACTGACCCTCACACTCAGTGTGACAGCCAGTCAGCCAGCCAGCCAGTCAGTGTACGTCTGTCCTGTCTGGTTTGACCTCTCCCTGACTGTAGAAGCCCTGTGTGTGTTGCCTAGGTGACAGGGAAGAAGCTTTACGCTGCAGGCCAGTGGAGCAGCTCTGCGTTCTCCTCCCTGCTCGCCCCCAGCCCTAAAGCAGCCCTCAGCCCCTCCACTCTTCCCAGCGAACCACAGGTACCGTAGGGTGACTACCATAGGGCGTCGGAACGGGCCGTTGTCATGACAATGTGTTTATAATGTGTTTCTCCCTGCTTCCCTGACAGTCGTCAGCAGCGCCAAAGCCGGAGTCCCCAGTGAAGGAGGACCGTCCTGTTCCAGAGCCCCCTTCCAGCCCAGCCCAGGCTGACCCCCCCTCCAGCCCCCCCAGCCCAGCCCAGGCTGACCCCCCCTCCAACCCCCCCAGCCCCCCCCTGGCTGTCCCCCTCCCTTGTCTTATGACAGCTGTGCCAACCCCTGTCTCTGAGGAGCCCCCCACCCTGGAGGGCATAGAGGAGCTCCCAGCCTTACCTGCCCAGACCCCCGGAGAATCACCCAGAACGCAGCCCGAGGTGGACAGTGTCACAGGTACTGTTAACAGTCTACAGAGGCGCGCACACACACAGAGGCAGACGCAGACGCACATGCCCACTGCTCAGCCCCAGTGGCATACACACATACTAACTCACCCTCTCCCTTAAACCCCTCTCATTGTTCCTATTACATGATATGTGAACACCCTGCTGTTCTCTCTCCTCTCCTCCAGAGAGCTCTGGTTTCAGTCCTGACCCAAAGCTGATGGACTACGGCCAGTCTGATCCCGAGGACGTGGACCTGTACAGCACACGGAGCTGAGCGGAGAGGGAACTCCATTCTGTGTTGTAATCATAATCAAATGTCATGCCCATATCACGTCTGAATCCAAGATCCGCTGTAAGAGTCAATGCAGCAGACAGCATTGTCTTAGAATCAGTTAATTTGTCTTACTTGATTCTGCAGGGTGTAGAGGGTAAAGAGATGCAGGGACACAGCTGGAGACACACACACACACACACACACACACACACACACACACACACTACTGTTTACAGCTGTCACTGTCTGAGTGTAGTGAATGTAGTAGTGTGGTGGAACTCGCTATAAATGTTTCTCTTTTATAGCTAAGTGGCTTTTGTGCCTGTGGTGCAGTTTATATCATAATACTAAAGCACTTTTAAAAGACTACTCTCTCTCTCTTTATTTTTTTTTGTAATTGAACACCAGAATCTGTGTTTGTATGTTTATTGGCTTGTAATGATGATGAAAATGTGCACTAGTAGGGAAAAAAGAAGGTATTCCATTTTGTTATGTGTCCTCAAAGATTTGGGCACCGCCAAAAACATATATATAAAACATTA
>NC_137688.1:13478178-13493178 GCF_963989245.1 Nansenia antarctica
CTTAGAAGGGGTCTACAAAGAGGTCTACAAAGAGGTCTACAAAGAGGTCTACAAAGAGGTCTACAAATAGGTCTACAAAGAGGTCGACAAAGCCTGATGATAAATCTGTGGTGCCTTCGCCAGCTCTCTCACGGAACCACCAGCTCTCAGAATCAGAATCAGAATCACAATCACAATCAGAATCAGAATTTCTTTTATTACATCCAATGTACGGGTACACAAAAGTAACATTCGTAGGTTCAGGTTTTTCGACGTTGGCATCTTCCACCAACCAAAACTACCACTATCTATCCTATCATCCTACCTATCCTATCTATCCTATCTATCCTATCATCCTAACATCCTATATATCCTATCATCCTATCATCCTATCATCCTATCTATCATCCTATCAATCATCCTATCATCCTATCATCCTATCTATCCTATCATCCTCTCTATCATCCTATCATCCTATCATCCTCTCTATCCTATCATCCTATCTATCCTATCATCCTATCTATCCTATCATCCTATCATCCTATCATCCTGGAAGTGAAAACAATTGGACTCAGTTTATCACGAAGCTCTAAGGTTTATTACCGGGGACAGTTATGACACAGTTATGACACTCACCATTGCATACTGGACTCACAATTGGACTCAGTTTATCACTCAGCTCTAAGGTTTATTACCGGGGACAGTTATGACACTCACCATTGCATACTTTATGACAAGGTTGGCTGGCCCTCTCTTTCTCTGAGGCGCAGTTACCACTGGAACTTGTTCGTTTTCAAGGCCATCTGTGGCAAGCTTCCTCCTTATATCTCATCTTTATTGGACTGGAGTCTTGGTACTTATGTGACCAGATCTAATAGTTGGCTTTCTTTTCGGGTTCCGTATGCGCGTTCAGACCTGGGTAAAACAGCCTTTTTTATTGATGCCCCTAATACATGGAACACTCTGCAGCAAACTCTCCGGTTGGAGGTCCTCCCCTCTGCCTCTACCTTTAAACTCTTGGTGCAAAAACTGTATTCTACCGATTGCAATTTTTTTTATTTTTTTATTTTTTTTATCCTGTCTTGCTCACTGTTTGTTTGCCCTTGCTCACTGTTCTATTGTACACTCGACGTCACTGTAAATGAGGGTGACCTCAGTGCCTATCGAGTTTTAAATAAAGGTTTGAAATGAAATGAAATGAAATCCTATCTATCCTATCATCCTATCTATCCTATCATCCTATCTATCCTATCATCCTATCATCATATCTATCCTATCATCCTATCATCCTATCGTCCTATCATCCTATCTATCCTCTCTATCCTATCTATCCTATCATCCTATCATCCTATCATCCTATCTATCCTATCATCATATCTATCCTATCATCCTATCATCCTATCTATCCTATCATCCTATCATCCTATCATCCTATCATCCTATCATCCTATCATCCTATCTATCCTATCATCCTATCATCCTATCATCCTATCTATCCTATCATCCTATCATCCTCTCTATCCTATCTATCCTATCATCCTATCATCCTATCATCCTATCTATCCTATCATCCTATCTATCCTATCTATCCTATCATCCTATCATCCTATCTATCGATCTATCCTATCATCCTATCATCCTATCATCCTCTCTGTCCTATCATCCTATCTATCCTATCATCCTATCATCCTATCATCCTCTCTATCCTATCTATCCTATCATCCTATCATCCTATCTATCCTATCTATCCTATCATCCTATCATCCTATCTATCGATCTATCCTATCATCCTATCATCCTATCATCCTATCATCCTATCATCCTATCATCCTATCTATCCTATCATCCTATCATCCCATCTATCCTATCATCCTATCATCCTATCTATCCTATCATCCTATCATCCTATCATCCTATCATCCTATCTATCCTATCATCCTATCATCCTATCATCCTATCATCCTATCATCCTATCTATCCTATCATCCTATCATCCTATCATCCTATCTATCCTATCATCCTATCATCCTCTCTATCCTATCATCCTATCATCCTAACTAGCAGTGATGTGTGTGGAGGACTCCCTGACGGCTTGGATCCACAACTACCTCACAGACAGACGTCAGTATGTGAGACTGCAGGGCTGTCAGTCTGAGGTGGTGGTGTGCAACACCGGTGCCCCCCAGGGAACTGTTCTGTCACCCTTTCTCTTCACCCTCTATACCTCCGACTTCCAGTTTAGCTCCGACCAGTGCCACCTGCAGAAGTTTTCGGATGACTCCTCTATCGTCGGTTACATCACAGACGACAGGGATGAGGAGTACAGGGCCCTGGTGGAGAGCTTTGTGCAGTGGTGCGACACCAACTACCTTTTGCTTAACACCAGCAAAACAAAGGAGTTGGTGGTGGATTTTAGGAGGAAGAGAAGGACCCCAGCCCCCATCACCATCAAGGGGGTGGAAGTCGAGAGGGTGGACTCCTACAGGTACCTGGGAGTACAAATTAATAACAAACTGGACTGGACTGACAACACCGAGGCTCTTCTCAGGAAAGGGCAGAGCAGACTGTTTTTCCTGAGAAGGCTGAGGTCTTTCGGTGTCTGCAACAAGCTGCTGCGAATGTTTTATCAGTCGGTGGTTGCCAGCGTTCTGTTCTTCGCCGTGGCCTGCTGGGGTGGAAACATCTGTGCCAGGGATGCTGCGAAGCTAAACAAACTGGTGAAGAAGGCCAGCTCTGTGGTGGGGACCGGGCTGGACAGCCTAGAGGTGGTGGCAGAACAGAGGATGGGGAAAAAACTGGCGGCCATGCTGGCCAATCCCTCCCACCCGATGTACTGCGAGCTGGCGGGGATGAGGAGCAAGTTCAGCCACAGATTTGTTCTCCCCCGTCAAAGTACAAAAAGATTTGGACAGTCCTTTGTTCCAGCTGCACTCCGACTCTACAACCAGGCCCTGCAGGGTGGGGGAGACCTGGAGCTGGAACTTTGGAACTTGGAACTTTTTACTTATTGAGCCTGCACTGTTTTATGTATTTTATTGAATGTTTTCTGTCTGCCCTAACTAAGCTGTTTGACAACAAAATTTCCCCATTGGGGACAATAAAGGTTTTCAATTCAATTCAATCCTATCTATCCTATCATCCTATCTATCCTATCATCCTATCTATCCTATCATCCTATCTATCCTATCATCCTATCATCCTATCATCCTCTCTATCCTCTCTATCCTATCATCCTATCTATCCTATCATCCTATCATCCTATCTATCCTATCATCCTATCTATCCTATCATCCTATCTATCCTATCATCCTATCTATCCTATCATCCTATCTATCCTATCATCCTATCATCCTATCATCCTCTCTATCCTCTCTATCCTATCATCCTATCATCCTATCTATCCTATCATCCTATCATCCGATCATCCTATCATCCTATCATCCTATCTATCCTATCTATCCTATCATCCTATCATCCTATCATCCTATCTATCCTATCATCCTATCTATCCTATCATCCTATCTATCCTATCTATCCTATCATCCTATCTATCCTATCTATCCTATCTATCCTATCATCCTATCATCCTATCTATCCTATCATCCTATCATCCTATCATCCTATCATCCTATCTATCCTATCTATCCTATCATCCTATCATCCTATCATCCTATCATCCTATCTATCCTATCATCCTATCTATCCTATCATCCTATCATCCTATCATCCTATCATCCTATCTATCCTATCATCCTATCATCCTATCTATCCTATCTATCCTATCTATCCTATCATCCTATCATCCTATCATCCTATCTATCCTATCATCCTATCATCCTATCATCCTATCATCCTATCATCCTATCTATCCTATCTATCCTATCATCCTATCATCCTATCATCCTATCATCCTATCTATCCTATCATCCTATCATCCTATCTATCCTATCTATCCTATCTATCCTATCATCCTATCATCCTATCATCCTATCATCCTATCTATCCTATCATCCTATCTATCCTATCATCCTATCATCCTATCATCCTATCATCCTATCTATCCTATCTAGCCTATCATCCTATCATCCTATCATCCTATCATCCTATCATCCTATCATCCTATCATCCTATCTATCCTATCATCCTCTCATCATATCTATCCTATCATCCTATCATCCTATCATCCTATCATCCTCTCTATCCTATCATCCTATCTATCCTATCATCCTATCTATCCTATCTATCCTATCATCCTATCATCCTATCATCCTATCTATTCGACATTGGCAACTAATGAAACACCACTGGAGGGAATCTCCTCTCCTCCGCTGCGTCTCCCTCTCTCTCCCACTTGTTCTTTCTCTCTTTCTCATTCCACTTTCCTCCTCTTTTCTCCCTCTCTACCTCCTCTCCACTACATCTCCTCATCACTTCCTCTCTTTCTCTCTCCCTCTCTGGTCTCTCTCACTATCTCCTCTCCTGTCCTGTCCTCTCCTGTCCCCTCCTGTCCTCTCCTGTCCCCTCCTGTCCTCTCCTGTCCTCTCCTCTCTTCTCCTCCCCTCTCCTGTCCTGTCCTCTCCTGTCCTGTCCTGTCCTGTCCTGTCCTGTCCTGTCCTGTCCTGTCCTCTCCTGTCCTCTCCTGTCCCCTCCTGTCCTCTCCTCTCTTCTCCTCTCTTCTCCTCCCCTCTCCTGTCCTGTCCTGTCCTGTCCTGTCCTGTCCTGTCCTCTCTTCTCCTCTCTTCTCCTCTCTTCTCCTCTCTTCTCTTCTCCTCTCCTCTCCTGTCCTGTCCTGTCCTGTCCTGTCCTCTCCTGTCCCCTCCTGTCCTGTCCTCTCCTCTCTTCTCCTCTCCTCTCCTGTCTCCTGGAACCACCAGCTCTCAGAATCACAATCACAATCACAATCACAATCAGAATTTCTTTTATTACATCCAATGTACGGGTACACAAAAGTAAAATTTGTAGGTTCATGTTTTTCGACGTTGGCATCTTCCACCAACCAAAACTACCACTATCTATCCTATCTATCCTATCATCCTATCATCCTATCATCCTATCTATCCTATCATCCTATCATCCTATCTATCCTATCATCCTATCATCCTATCTATCCTATCATCCTATCATCCTCTCTATCCTATCATCCTCTCTATCCTATCATCCTATCTATCCTATCATCCTATCATCCTATCATCCTCTCTCTCCTATCATCCTATCTATCCTATCTATCCTATCATCCTATCTATCCTATCATCCTATCATCCTCTCTATCCTATCATCCTATCCATCCTATCATCCTATCATCCTATCTATCCTATCTATCCTATCATCCTATCTATCCTATCATCCTATCATCCTATCATCCTATCATCCTATCATCCTATCATCCTATCATCCTATCTATCCTATCATCCTATCTATCCTATCATCCTATCTATCTATCCTATCTATCCTATCATCCTATCATCCTATCTATCCTATCATCCTATCTATCCTATCATCCTATCATCCTATCATCCTATCATCCTATCTATCCTATCATCCTATCATCCTATCATCCTATCATCCTATCATCCTATCATCCTGGAAGTGAAAACAATTAGACTCAGTTTATCACGAAGCTCTAAGGTTTATTACCGGGGACAGTTATGACACAGTTATGACACTCACCATTGCATACTGGACTCACAATTGGACTCAGTTTATCACTCAGCTCTAAGGTTTATTACCGGGGACAGTTATGACACTCACCATTGCATACTTTATGACAAGGTTGGCTGGCCCTCTCTTTCTCTGAGGCGCAGTTACCACTGGAACTTGTTCGTTTTCAAGGCCATCTGTGGCAAGCTTCCTCCTTATATCTCATCTTTATTGGACTGGAGTCTTGGTACTTATGTGACCAGATCTAATAGTTGGCTTTCTTTTCGGGTTCCGTATGCGCGTTCAGACCTGGGTAAAACAGCCTTTTTTATTGATGCCCCCTAATACATGGAACACTCTGCAGCAAACTCTCCGGTTGGAGGTCCTCCCCTCTGCCTCTACCTTTAAACTCTTGGTGCAAAAACTGTATTCTACCGATTGCAATTATTTTTAATTTTTTAATTTTTTATCCTGTCTTGCTCACTGTTTGTTTGCCCTTGCTCACTGTTCTATTGTACACTCGACGTCACTGTAAATGAGGGTGACCTCAGTGCCTATCGAGTTTTAAATAAAGCTTTGAAATGAAATGAAAATGAAATCCTATCTATCCTATCATCCTATCATCCTATCTATCCTATCATCCTATCTATCCTATTATGATATCATCCTATCATCCTATCATCCTATCTATCCTATCTATCCTATCTATCCTATCATCCTATCATCCTATCTATCCTATCTATCCTATCTATCCTACATATCCTCTCATCCTATCATCCTATCATCCTATCTATCCTATCTATCCTATCATCCTATCATCCTATCATCCTATCTATCCTATCTATCCTATCTATCCTATCATCCTATCATCCTATCTATCCTATCATCCTATCATCCTATCATCCTATCAATCCTATCATCCTATCTATCCTATCATCCTATCATCCTATCATCCTATCATCCTATCTATCCTATCATCCTATCTATCCTATCATCCTATCATCCTATCATCCTATCAATCCTATCATCCTATCTATCCTATCTATCCTATTATCCTATCATCCTATCTATCCTATCATCCTATCATCCTATCATCCTATCTATCCTATCATCCTATCTATCCTATCATCCTATCATCCTATCTATCCTATCATCCTATCATCCTATCATCCTATCCTCCTATCATCCTATCATCCGATCTATCCTATCATCCTATCTATCCTATCATCCTATCATCCTATCTATCCTATCATCCTATCATCCTATCATCCTATCATCCTATCTATCCTATCATCCTATCTATCCTATCATCCTATCATCCTATCTATCCTATCTATCCTATCATCCTATCTATCCTATCATCCTATCTATTCGACATTGGCAACTCCCATCATCCTCTACTGTACTTCAAGTGTCTTTACACAGGGCAGGCTCTGGGACAGGACAGTGTGTTGTTGGATCTGACATCACACCATGGGAGGACAGGCTCATTGTAACGTGTGGAACGGAACGGAAACACACACGTGTTCGACATGATCCCTCACTCTGTCCTGTGTGTTCCAACGTGGCTGGTCGGAGGATGCTGAGTGTAGTGCTGCTGTGTGTAGTGTGTGTGTATGTAGCGTTGTCACAGTGAGGGAGACGTGGCTGATTGAAGTCTGTGGATCAAGGGACTCTGAAGGAGGACGCAAACACGTGGATTCCGACACGCACACACTCACACACGCGCGCTTGCATGCATGCACGCACACACACACACACACACACACACACAAACACGCGCACGCACACACATAAGCACACACGTAAGTGCACACCCACACACACACACACACATATATTGATCAAAGGAGTTGTGATGTAACTTGGCTCAGAGCTGTAAACACATCCCTCATTAAGTTTCACAGGCCTAATGAAAAACCACTGGAGGGAATCTCCTCTCCTCCGCTGCGTCTCCCTCTCTCTCCCACTTGTTCTTTCTCTCTTTCTCATTCCACTTTCCTCCTCTTTTCTCCCTCTCTACCTCCTCTCCACTACATCTCCTCATCTCTTTCTCTCTCCCTCTCTGGTCTCTCTCACTAATCTCCTCTCCTGTCCTGTCCTGTCCTGACCTGTCCTGTCCTGTCCTGTCATGTCCTGTCCTGTCCTGTCCTGTCCTGTCCTGTCCTGTCCTCTCCTGTTCTCTCCTGTCCTCTCCTCTCTTCTCCTCTCTTCTCCTCTCTGTCCTGTCCCGTCCCCTCCTGTCCTGTCCTGTCCTCTCCTCTCCTCTCATCTCTCCTCTCCTGTCCTCTCCTCTCCATCCCCTCATTTCTCCCTCTCCTCCTCCTCTCTGCTCTACTCACTCATATGCCTGAGCGGGTCCACTTCCGTTAGGCCTGTGTAAATATTTCCCATGGCTTATCTGACTGCTGACAGTGAGAATATCACACATTCATAACAAACCCAGAAGCACGTCTAATTAACACACAGTCTCCATTCCTCTGAGGCCAGGGGAAGAACAGCATGGAGGCAACTTCCTCCACAGAACCACACCAGACAGTATCAGACACAGACCTGTGTCCTGTCATGGCTTTAGGTATGTGTCTGTGTGTGTGTGTGTGTGTGTGTGTGTGTGTGTGTGTGTGTGTGTGTGTGTGTGCGCGGTAGGACTGTGTAGTGCTCAGGTCACCAGAGACACTGTGTGTGTGTGTGTGTGTGTGTGTGTGTGTGTGTGTGTGTGTAGTAGGACTGTGCACAGTTCGCCAAACACACAGATAGATAACATTCTGGACTGTTGAGCCCCAGCTAGGTCGGACCCTCATAACACTGACAGAGACTGTCACACATCTTGATTTGATTTCTCACTTTCTCAGCCTTTCCCTTTCAGTGTGTATGTGTGTGTGTGTGTGTGTGTGTGTGCGTGTGTGTGTACGTGCGTGTATGTGTGTGTGCGTGCGTGCGTGTGAGTGTGCATGTGAGAGTTAGTTATTAAGAGAGAAAGAGAGAAAGAGAGAGAGAGAGAGAAAGGGAGAAAGAAGAGAAAGAAGGGGAGGATTAATCATGGAACAGTGACACTCCTCCTCCTCCCCCTCCTCCTCCTCCTCCCCCCCCTCTCCTCTGTGTGTCTGGCATGTGTCCAGCGAGTATCCAGCCCCTGAAGAGGATGAAGATGATGATGATGGACAGATGATGATGCTGTACGATGGGAGCTACTCCCACCTGGTCTCTGACCGCCAGGGGGCCTCTGAGGGGGTATAAGACCCCAGCCAACAGCCCATCCCTCCTCAGACCCTCTCCTCTGAGCCTCAGCCTCCACACGGTCCCGGGACACAGCCTCAGAAGGAGGAGGACACTCAGGGAACAGCAGCGTAGCTCCACACCGCTAGAGAGAGAGAAGCTCACCCAGAGCAGAACACCCACAAGCTGGTGACACTACCAGGGGAGGGACAAGGACCAAGCAGACCCCCCCTCTGGAGAGAGACTCTCTGATCCACCAGACGTCCTTCAAGCAGGACGGAACAGGGACTAGAAGCTCACACACACACTGGGAGGTAACCATTTTTGGGGGGGTTTTTTACTTTCAGAATAGGGTTCCCTTTGGAGTTCATGTTCTCCGGCGTTTATGATGTAGATCTGTTGGAATGTGTGTTGTGCCGCTGCCTCTGCCTCTGTTACCGCGCTGCTGTTGTCGCCTAGGGCAAGTTGGATTGTAGTCGGGTTGTTATGGTAAACGCTCTCAAGATGGGAATTGTAAAGCTCATGACGGATGGGTTGCATTATTCAGAGCGGATGAATTATATCGTGAACTGTCGTTCCTGGAGGTAGTCAGGAGGGACTTCTAAAGAATCATACAGTGTATCAGTATTTATCCTCTGATGTTGCGTGTGAAGAAAGAGAGAGACTAGGGGATAGTGTTGAAGGCCACGCCAGCCAGTTTGCTTCCTGGGTTTTTCTTGAAAAATTAAATACTCAAAGGACAGAAACACAAGAGTTGTGACATTAATCATTCACAGAGATATTTTGGCCAGATATAGCTCGGAGCAATTCTCTGAAAGATGTGTCAAAGGTTGTTTGACTCGGCCCCAAGGACAACATGAAGGGGTACGGAGGGTTATATTTGACTCTGGGCACTAACCTAAAAATACACTTGCCACGTCAAATTTCTGTGCTCTCTCTCATTCTCTGAAATGCCATCCATCACAGCATCTAGAAAGTCATTTTTAGAAAATACAAAATACACACATATACCTTGACCTACACGGTAATTTTCAGACTTGAATTATTGCAGAGTACAGGTACCAGACAACGAAATGCTGCTGTTCTATACTGGATTATGAATTGACTTTTGTTTTATAGCCGCTGTAAAAAGCACCATGAGCCGCTCCGCTGAATGACTAAATGTGTTCCCTTTCAGCTGGACGACAGTGAGCAGAGTACAGCCAAGAGTGTGAGTTAGAACCACGACACGCTCCAACCATGACGGCATCCAGCAACCTCTCCCTCCTCAGCTCATCTCTCTACCCCTTCTCCACAACCACATCCCTCCCCCTCGACTTCAACTCCTCCTCCTCTTCGCTCCCCTGCCCAGACCCCCCCTCCCTAGACCTCCCGACCCTCATCCCCGCCCTCTATGGCCTGATCTGCGTCCTGGGCACGGTGGGCAACACCCTGGCTGTGTGTGTGTTGGCGCAGGGAGGAGGGGGCGGGGGCCGGAGGACAGTGGCCAACACCTTCATGTTGAACCTGTGTGTGTCCGACCTCTTATTCCTCCTCTCCCTGCCCCTCTGGGCCGTCTACTACTCCCTGGGCTACCATTGGCCGTTCGGCCGTCTGGCCTGCAAGATCTGCGGAGGCCTGTTGTCCCTCAACCTCTACGCCTCCATCTTCTTCATCACCTGCATGAGCGTGGACCGCTACCTGGCCATCGTGCATCCGCTGCGCTCGCAGAGCGCGCGCGACCCGCGCCGCGCTCGCCTCGCGTGCGCGCTGGTGTGGCTCCTGGCGTGCGCCGTCTCGGCCCCCACCCTGGCGATGAGGGACACCTACGAGGTGGTGGAGTGGGGGGTGGAGGCATGCGTGATCCTCCATCACAGCCATGGGTGGTTCCTGGGCCTGGCGTGGATGAAGATCCTGTTGGGCTTCCTGCTCCCTATGACGGTCATCTCCTCCTGCTACTGCGCCATCGCCAGACATCTGCTGGGGGGGTACGGGTCAGGGTCGGGGTCGCGGTCGGGGTCAGGCCTGGGGGCCAAACGCAGATCCCTAGAGCCCTCCGACAGACCCCCCAACCCCAGCAGTAAGCCCCTAGAGTCCTCTCTTGTAAACCCCTCTTGTAAACCGGACCCCTCCTCCAGAGCCTCTGTCCCCAACCCCAGCTCCAACCCCAGTGGAGAGAGACCCCTGGAGGGCAAAGGCCTGGAGGGCAGAGGGCTGGAGAGAGTGTTGTGGACCGTAGCGGCGGTCGTCCTGGCCTTCTTCCTGTGCTGGTTCCCCTTCCACTGTGTGACCGTGTTGGACGTGCTGCTGAGCCTGGGCTGGGTGGAGGGCTGCTGGCCGGAGTGGGCCGTGTCCACCCTGCTGCCCCTCACCCTCTGCCTGGGCTTCTCCAACTCGGCCATCAACCCTGTCCTCTACTGCTTCCTGGGGAACCACTTCCGGGACCGCCTGGGAGGGCTGTGGAGGGGCCGGTGTGTGAGGGCCCAGGGGGAGGGCCAGAGTCAGAAGAGAGGCTCCTTCAGCACCAGACTCAGCTCCTTCTCCAGGAAACTCAGTGACCTCAAGGACCTAGGGCCCCTGGAGGTCCCCGGCCTTGCCTAGAGACCCCCAGCCACCCCCCCCCCCCACCCAGTGTAGAGAGAGACCAAGGCCTTGCCTAGAGCCCCCAGATCTCTAGATGTGACCCCCAGCCACATCTAGAGACCCCCCCCCAAGTTTAGAGAGAGACCGAGGCCGTGCTTAGAGACCCCCAGATAGGGGAGGAGCTCTGGGGAAATGACTGACCCTCTGCTGCCCCCTATTGGCCCTCCTGGGTGGGTGGCCTCCACTCTCTGACTGGCGCTGCTGGTCACATTATGCCTCATCAGCTGTAACTGTGTGGTGCTGAGCCAGAGTTAGTCATTGACTGAGTGAAATTCCTGGGGGTGAGATGAACACAGAGCTGATGACATAGTGAGACCCTGAAGTGGATTACCTAGCCACCAGGGTTTGTATCAGGGGGAGGCTGGTGGAGGTGGGAATGGGAATGGGAGGACGGGCTCATTGTAATTCCTCACTCCGTTTCATGCATTACAATGAGACGTTCTGATTTCTGATCTTGTGTATTGCCTGTTGGACATGACAGAGTCATTTGACAATGTTTTGTGAACGGGTCGGGTATGCATAACTTGTATTATTCTGTATTATTCTGTATAGTTCCACTCAACAAATGAACATTTGTTGTTATTATACTTTACACTTCTGAAATGTAGTCCAAAATCAAATCAATAAAAACCCACAATCATTCCACTACCATATGGTTGCTGCTGTTACTTTGTTGAATTAGGATGGAAGTTATTATGGTAAGGTGCTGCAGAGTTATTAACTGTTGCTGCAGCAGCTGTGTGTGTGTGTGTGTGTGTATGTGTGTGTGTGTGTGTGTGTGTGTGTGTGTGTGTGTGTGTGTGCGTGTGTGTGCGTGTGTGTGTGTGCGTGTGTGTGTATGTGTGTGTGTGTACACTCCGCCAGTAAGGGAGACGCCTAGGATTAGACCAAGCAGATGGCTGGTTAGTCTAACTCTGCCTCTCCTTCCCTCCCTCCCTCACACCCCTCTCTCTCTACCCTCACACAGCCTCAAATTCTACACAGCCCACACGGAAAACATAATCTCATACTAATGTTGTATTAATGCATTCCTGTCCCGACATTCTGGTTTGACATTCACCTCTCACTGAGCTGCCGGCGGATCGATGCTCTATCTGAATCTGATCTGTGCCCAGTATTGGATCAGCTGTTGAATCCCCATTGATTCCTCTGTCCTTGGCTCACAGGGAGTTGTAGTAGTGAATGTGAGACAGACATTCAGTATAATGCCCTCTCTTCTGTGGAGTAGCCCTAACTAGCTCTTAGCACTGTATTCTCCTTGATTAATCATCATACTTGAATGATCCTGTGGATTATTCCTAATTTGAATTGTACTTGAACTAAGACATATTGTATGTAAATATCTTTGATTGAACATTAAAGGCATTGATTGAACAGTAGAAAGTAATTATTAACAACTGCGGGGGTTATGTAACCACGGTGTCACAGACACATGCCAAACGTTCTTCATGTGTCTGTGAGAACAGCACAGAAGATCACCGGCGCCCCCCTCCCCTCTCTGGAGGAGCTGTACAACACACGCTGTCTCAGGAGGGCCTCCAAGATCTCCAAGGACCCGACCCACCCTGGGCACGTACACTTTGTCAAGCTGCCCTCGAACAGGAGGTACAGGACCCCGGCCGCTAAGACAAACAGACTGAAGGACTGCTTCTACCACAGGGCCGTCAAGGCCCTGAACACAGAAAAGGCCTAAGTTCTGGGCCCAGGACAGTCCGGACGGATTGTATGGCAGCTAGTGCTGAGGCACAAACATGTACATTTTCAAGCCTGCAAACTGTGACACTTTAAAATAATGTGAAAAAATACTTTTTGTGCAATATGACAACCCTAGTTGACTATCTGTGCAGTATAGTACAGTGGATTGTGTACATAGCCTTTATTGATGTAAACCAGCTCCTTACCTTCTTGTGATTTTATGCATCTATGCTTTTTCTAAAATGTGTTTTCTTTTTCCTTTCCTAACACCAGGGGAGCCACCCCTCCTAAATTTCGTTGTTTGGTACCTGTACTGTAGCAATGACAAATAAAGTCCATTCCATTCCATTCCATTCCATATAAATTCTCCTTGATACTGCACCGCCTTTTACAGCCACTGGAGGGCGCTGGGGGTCTATGGATTCGGTGACTGAGGCCATCGCTTGTTCATAATCACAGAACACAGAGGAAGCAAGAGGCTGACTCCAGTCTCTGCGTCTCAATTATCCACCCTGTTCCCTTTACACCTGCTCACCCCTTTACATGGGGTGATTTAATTAAAAGGCATAGGATTGGCGTAACCATGGACTTGTACACCAATCCCATGCTTTAAATCAATGTGGGGAAGTGGGCAAGTGTACACTTCCGAGAAAAGGGTGTGGAATTGGTAAACGAATAATGGAACAATCTGACAATTAAATGTATCATAGGCCATGTTGAAGTTGGCGAGGCTGTGCCCAGAGGAACCATGCTAGTGGAAACAAAACCTTCTCAAAGTAGTTTCCTGATTTGTATGAAGGCGTAGTGTGGCAGTTAAACCTTTGATTTCCACCGAGATTACACAGGAGATAGACGGGTGCAGAATAAACGTTTTCCCTGCATTAGTGTGAAACTGTCATTTCCCTCCACGCGTACGCTCTCTATTGCTGTGGAAATGTTTGGTTTCAGTCTTTTGATGTTATTTCCTGCAGAACAATGCAGAAGCACAATCTAGTCTTGTTTGTGGTGTAAAAGTGAGAGGGAGAGAGAACGAGCAAGAGAGAGGGAGGGGTGTCTGTACTCTGAGGTTAAAGGTTAAGGTAGAGGAAGAGTGCTTTGACTACTCAGACGTTAAAGAAACAGAGAGAGAAAGAAAGAGAGAGAGAGACAGAGAGAGAGAGGACTGACTTGCCTGCTCTATGCCATAGAGCTAAGTGCATTTCAAATAGACGAGGGTGAGATAGTGGCGAGGAGCCTTGCCTGTGTTCTAGAGGTGATAGGCCTAGCGTCTGTTCAGCGCTTCGCAGGTAGAGAGCTGCCATCGGAGGACGGAGCTGTGCAGAGCCGAGCAGCCTCCAGACAGACAGGTATAGGCTGATGATGGAGAAGTTGTCTGTGTACCACGGAGCCATCCGGAAAGACGAGGGGGAGAGGCGGCTGGCACAGCTGGGCAAGGACGGCAGCTACCTGATCCGAGACAGCGAGAGTGTCTCTGGGGTCTACTGTCTCTGTGTGCTGTGAGTACTGTCCAACACTCTCCCACGTATACACCAAACTGAGAAGATTCTAGAGGATCTGAAATTAAGAGGCAACATTTACATTTAAAAAAAATAAAAATAAATATATACTTCATTTAATTTGTGTGGACACATGACCTTGGGGTGTGCGTGTGGTCACCCTCAAGAGTGTGTGTTTTCAGGTTTAATAAATGTGTGTTTTGTGTTGACAGGTGTAAAGGATTCGTCTACACATACAGGCTGCACCTGGATGATGCAGGATCATGGGCCGCAGAGGTAAGACACCAAACATCTCTCTCTCTCTCTCTCTCTCGGCCCTATCAGGACAATATTCAAAATAGATAATTTTACAATT
>NC_137688.1:13500678-13508178 GCF_963989245.1 Nansenia antarctica
ATTGTTTGTTGTACTTTTACACAGACCTTTTATTTTTTTTATATATACAGTATACACAATATTACATTTTGTGCACATGATCATCTCAGCCCTATCTGGCTATATTTTAAATTTTTGCGGGGTTGTATTGTCTGCGACGTTAGCGCTGGTACCTAGCGCTGGTCCCGTGGCTGAGCAGGTTGATGTTGCCGTTCAGGTCGTAGCTGTAGCGCCACTGCGGCCGCTCGTTCACCGCGGCGCTCTGCAGCTGGCTGTCCGAGTCGTACTCGTACGAGTAGCGCGTCACGTTGCTGTCCACGCCCACCCGGATGTCGCAGGAAGTGGTGCGGCCCGAAGCGTCGTACTGGACCGTCATCCAGTAGGCGATGGACTTGAGGATCTCGTACTGCACCTCCACCACCTGGCCGTAGGAGTTGAACACCTTGGTGTGTTTCATCAGGTGGGTGGTGATCACCTTGGAGCGGGGCAGAAGAGGAGGAGGAGAAGACATGACGAAATAAAACCAAAAGAAGGACTAAACACACACAAAGACCACCATAAAACCAGGAAAGGAAAACCACAGAAGAGGGAGGCTGGTGGTAGGGCTGAAATCAGAGGACGGGCTCGTTGCGATGCATGAAACGAAAACGAGGGAAGCATTACAATGAGCCTGCCCTCCGATTTCTACCGTCAGTAGCCTCTTACCGTTCCACAGTAATGAACTGAAGCATAAGAAGTACGACACAAAGATCCCCTGAGACAAGACTGAGACGGATTAGAAACACAGTGATTGTCGTTCATTTAGAGGAGGTTGAGTATGACTTCATCGGCCAGTTGCACAGACAAGGCCTAATTAAGCCTAATCTTACACTAAAAAACATCTTCAATGGAGATTGAGAATGAAAAAGTCTCATTTTAGTCATTTAAACCCTAGACCCTGAATCGAGACTCACAAACAATAACAGGCGATAACAATAACATGGACATTGTTCAGTGAAGCGCTAGATTCTGTGTGTTACTGACTTGATTGAGGTCGTAGTTGATGACGCTGAATTTGCCAAACTGTTCCACCCTCCCGGACACGTCCACGTAGCGGTACAGGTCGATGGGCAGGGGGGTCTCGTTGATCACCGCCTGCATGCTGGTCACTCTGAAGTTGTTGTAGCTGTAGTCGAACCTGGCGTTCACCAAGCCTTCCTCACTGAACCGGAAGATCTGCCGACTGATTAGAGGACCTGGAGACGCACACACACACATTGTGCACACACACACACACACACACACACACACACACACACACACACACACACACACACACACACAGCTCAGTTACTCAGTACTAAATCTCTGTTCCCCTGATACATGCCTATGTATTTTTATCGCTAAGAGCAGGCAAACATTCTCCAACCATTAACGTCAGAACACCACACAGCCATATCTCAGATTGTTACCATCACTCTTAATATGTCTATGACATCTCCACCCAGTAACCTTTCGTATGGAGCCATAATGAAATCTAAAGACAATAGCTATAATGAGGCAATAAGCTTCTTAATGCCAGGGCATCAACTTTAACAACACCATCAATCCCCCTTGCATTTGCTTGCTACTCGCACTCACCCTGCATTAGCAGACCTGGCTGGTAAATGAAATACCATTATACTGCTATTCATGGTGCTATTAAGATGACTCAGTTTACTATTCCAATGACCTATTGTCCCTTCATGAAGAAACACTTGAAAAAACATTATGCCTTTAATACTTGAATACTTATTTTAACTGTATATCTTCTTGTGTGAAGTGCATTGCATTACATGTAGGTACAAAAATGCTCGATGAATAACGTTTATTTGACCAGAATAAAACCCTGAGTCCTGTAGGATAAAGTTGTCCCCTAGAAGCTGATCTCAGGTCAGTGTTTGGGTGGTAAAAGTGGTAGTGGCAGTTGTACTTGGAGTGGATAGGCTGACCTTAGATATGTGCTTAGGGGCAACACCTACCTGGAGAGACTGGAGTCAGAAAAGCTCTCCAGAGCCTGTAGAGCATGATCAGTCTGTCTCCTTTCACTCCTCTCTCTCCTACTCCCCTCTCCCTCATCCCCCCCCCCCTTCTCTCTCTCTCTCTTATTGTCCCTCCTCTCGCCTCTCTCTCAGGTATGCCACAGAGGAGACAATCACCACTATCTCTGAGTCTCTGAAGCTGCATTTGTTCTGTTGGAATGAGATCAGTTAAAGGAAGGTGAGTGTCCATTCACTAAGAGGGCAAATTGATAACACACACACACACACACACACGCACGCACACACACACACACACACACACACACACACACACACACACACACACACACACACACACACACACACACACACACACACACAGCTGGCGAAGCAGATTAGCACCACCTGACCACAGGGGAGCAAATCATAGAGCTCGGTTTTTTGAAAGGATCATAACAATGATCACATTGTGAAGAAAAACTCCACAACGACTCGAGAGTCTAAGGGAATACTGAACAATATCACCATAACCAATAATTCACAAGCTCTATGGGCCTCATCGACTGTACTCACAATATCGCTGAAATATTCTCTAGTGGACCAAGTTCCAATGTGTGTTATAATGGTCATAATCAATATTGCACATCAAAGGGGTTAACTCTGAAAATGTGTGCGTTGTGTCTGGCGAATACATAAGGAGCGTTTTCAGTTTCGTGTTTTCAATGTCGAGTGAGCGACGGTTGATTAGTCAGATCAGAGACCTCCATGGTGTTGGTGGTGGTGGTGTGGGGGGAGTGAAGGCAAGTAGATAGCATTGCTATAAAGCCCTGCGGTAAACCACATCCTCCCCTCCCCGCCTGCTTGTTGACAACCTTACGCACACATTCTAACGCTACTTATAGCCAAGTACTTCCTGTCCATGTTTGTTTGTGTGTTGCCTGTGTGTCACCTATCTGTCTGTAGCGTATGGAGCTGATGATAGTCCTACCTGTCTGTCTGTAGTGTATGGAGCTGATGATAGTCCTACCTGTCTGTCTGTCTGTCTGTAGTGTATGGAGCTGATGTCTTACCTGTCTGTCTGTAGTGTATGGAGCTGATGATAGTCCTACCTGTCTGTCTGTAGTGTATGGAGCTGATGATAGTCCTACCTGTCTGTCTGTAGTGTATGGAGCTGATGATAGTCCTACCTGTCTGTCTGTAGTGTATGGAGCTGATGATAGTCCTACCTGTCTGTCTGTAGGGTATGGAGCTGATGATAGTCCTACCTGTCTGTCTGTCTGTCTGTCTGTAGTGTATGGAGCTGATGTCTTACCTGTCTGTCTGTAGCGTATGAAGCTGATGTCCTACCTGTCTGTCTGTAGCGTATGGAGATGATGATAGTCCTACCTGTCTGTCTGTAGTGTATGGAGCTGATGATAGTCCTACCTGTCTGTCTGTCTGTCTGTCTGTAGCGTATGGAGCTGATGTGTTACCTGTCTGTCTGTAGGGTATGGAGCTGATGATAGTCCTACCTGTCTGTCTGTAGGGTATGGAGCTGATGATAGTCCTACCTGTCTGTCTGTAGTGTATGGAGCTGATGATAGTCCTACCTGTCTGTCTGTCTGTCTGTCTGTAGTGTATGGAGCTGATGTGTTACCTGTCTGTCTGTAGCGTATGAAGCTGATGTCCTACCTGTCTGTCTGTAGCGTATGGAGATGATGTGTTACCTGTCTGTCTGTAGCGTATGGAGCTGATGTGTTACCTGTCTGTCTGTAGCGTATGGAGCTGATGATAGTCCTACCTGTCTGTCTGTAGCGTATGGAGCTGATGATAGTCCTACCTGTCTGTCTGTAGAGTATGGAGATGATGTCTCACCTGTCTGTCTGTAGCGTATGGAGCTGATGAATCCGTCGTGGGTCAGGTGGATGGTCTTGACCGTGCCAGAGGCCTCGTCGTAGGTGAAGGTGACCAGCGTGGAGTCATAGATCACCTCAGAGAGACGGGCTGAGGGAGTGTACCTGGAGCAGACACAGACACATCTGACATATCAACTACATGCATACAATGACAAATAATCCACGTGTCCTTTGTATCTGTGAGATACTGTATGGTTTGTTGAAAGTAAAAAACATAAAAACAAATGTTTTTTTGTTGTTGTCATATCTCAACGAGGGATTCTTACAAATGTATTTGAACAAACGTTAAAAACAAACTTTATTATACTTTTTTTTTTTGTTTGCTTTTTTGTATAACATTTCGGTTCTCGTAAAACTACAGGCAAGCACATATGTAATTTGTTGATATAACATCCTTATTGAGGACACTTTTGTACACACATGTACGTTGCTCGAGGATACTGAGTTACATTAATAACCTGTTAGGGCATGGAGTTAATCTGACCAGGGAAAATTCTGGGCAGGAAAATACTGGTCCTACGCACTAGTGCAATTCCCCTCCTGACCTGTAGATGGTGCTGCGCCCGGTGCCAAGGTACTGTGTCCTCAGCAGCCGTCCGTCCAGGCTGTAGTCCTGCAGGAAGGAGGCTTGGCTGTCTGGGGGCGTGTGGATGTTTCTGTAGTAGCCAATGGAGAGGAGGGACTGCAGGGTGTGTCTCACCATACTAGGCATCGTCACGCTGACCAGGCGGTCTGTCTTGTCGTAGTCAAACACATACCGCCGCTGGCTGTGTAGAAGCAGCATGATAGACTACAAGAACACACAAGAACACACAAGAACACACAAGAACACACACACACACACACACACACACACACACACACACACACCATAGTGAATAATAGATGTTGAACACACCCCTCCTGTAGTTGCACAGGGCACACATCACAGGTGCTACAGTGGGTGCAGGCTTCAGTTCCACTCCAGCCCAGCACGAACACACATGATTCAACTAAGCACAGTCTCACATTCCAGACCGTGGTGACCTGAGTCAGGAAGGTACGGGACGTGCTGGGCTTTAACCCTGTAAGGCCCCCTGGGTCAATTATTACAACATCACATGTAGCTATCCAAAAAATTATCTGTAAATGTTTTTTTGTTTAAAAAACACTTTTACATAGTCAATGGGTCTTCTTTTTTTACCCTGGCAATGCAGTATGGTTACAATTCTAAATGATTATTTTCACATCATCTCATTGCTTGCTTTTTTTTTTTTCACACACTAAAAAAATCACAAATCTCTTATGAGTTGATGGGAATTGACCTGCCTCTCACGCACACCCCATATGATTCTGTTTACATGATTGACTCATAATGAAATAGGGTTATTCCATTTCAATTCTGTCAATTCAGGAAGGAATTTGACTTTATAAATACAAATGAATACTACAATGTACAAACTACATTTTGAAAAACACTTTCATTTCTGCATCAGAGGCCTCCTACAACAACATCTGAAAGGTGAAAAAAATGTAATTGCTCATTTTTTTCTATACCTGGGTCTTACAAACACACTCTAAACGCTACAGCAGCACTAACACCTATGTTGGACCACAACAAGGAAAATACCTACCTACTCTATTCTAGCATGACACTTCTTTCCACAACCCACACTAATCAAGATCATACCATCTTCACCTCATCATCAACCACTGGTGTTAAACATGTACTGTATATGAGGTGAGGTGAACCTTACTATTTATAAACCCATATACCAACCACTTGTGTTTAACATGTATTAATACAAGGTTAGGTGAGCCTTACCCTGTCTGTTTCTACACGCATATCCAACCACTTGTGTTACACATGGATACAGAGGTGAGGCGAGCCTTACCTTGTCTATGTATGTGTAGGTCCAGATCTTCCCGTTGACCCAGGTCCTGGAGACCACCCTGCCGCTGTCGTACTCCAGCCTCTCCGCCCACTCCCCCCGGTGGATGGCTGACACCAGCCCCTCGTCCGTGTAGCTGACGTTCACCACCGTGTACTTGCTGCTGGGGGACCACACCACGGGCCGGCCCAGGACGTCGTACTGGATACGCAGGGTGAACTTGCGGTGGTCGTCGTATATCTTGCCCACCCTGGTGGTGGGGTCGAAGTCTACGGACAGCAGGTTCCTGTTGTGTGCCTGTCGACGATCAACACGACAAAGAGACGTCTGTTACACAGGACAGGGGACAGGGGCCGTGGGAAAGAGGACGCAAGGGAGGTTTTTCTGTAGTTTAAAGGGGTAAAAATTTGGGATTCAAACAATAACAATGCGCTCTCCCTGCCTAAGTATGTGCCTCATTCTTTCATCAACAACCAACACTATGCTACACTATCTTGTCAAAAGTATAAATAAAAACATAAAACGAAATTTTAGAGGTATTGAAGAGGTAAAAAAAATCCCAAAATCAACAGTATATACACTTGAAGTTCTGTGAAGTTCTAACACCGAGACATAGAATGGGTTTGGTACCTGACCCATATTTCTAATTTTGCTCCCGGGGGAACCGCTGGCTCTTTTCTACATGTTGTATGGGAGGGTCCAGGGGTTTTAGAATCTCGGGGGAAGGTTATTAATACCCTTGCAGAACTAACAGGAGTACAATTGTCAATGGATCCTGCTGTACATCTTCTAGATGACGATTCCCATCTTACCCTCACGGAAAAAAACACTCAAGGTCTGTCTGGCTGGTCTGACTGCAGCGAAGAAGATGATAGTCTTCTCATGATATCTCAAGAACTCACTGGCTTCAGAGTTTTTTGGACATTTCGTACCAGGAACTATCATCAGCAAGAATCAAGAATGATGCACGACCAAACACAACTTTGGACGCGTTTCATTTCTGACTTAAAAGATCTTCTGGCTAACTAGAGATGGCTACACTTGCTATACCTGTCTGTGTTACATGTCTGTGTTATTCTGTTGGTTGGCGGTGGAGGGGAGAGAGGTGGAGAGGGGTGGGGGGATAGGGATGGGGGTAGGGGGATAACTGACGATCAAAATGTATTCAGCAAAATGTGGTATTGTCCATAACTTGACGATGTTGTAATAATAAGGAAAAGATTAATGATAAAAAAAAAAGGAAAAAAATTACTCCCAAAATTAATTAATTAATTAATTTTGACATTTAGCAGACGCTTTTATCCAAAGCGACTTACAATTACGAATTACAGGGACATTCCCCCTGGAGTAACTGAGGGCTAAGTGCCTTAACCAAGGGCACACTAGTAGTGGTGTGGCTTCAGGCGGGATTTGAACTCACAACCTTCCGATCACAAGTCCAACTCACTATCCACTATCCACTAGACCACCACTACCCCAAAAACTGGATAACATTTTACAAAGTCTGTGTGAAAGTGACTGTGTGACACACTTGTATGACAGTACTGGACTTTCCAGTATGAGAGGAAAGGGGTGAAGGGTGAGATCTTGGGATAAACACATTTACCCCAAGCTGTGGAGTGACGTCATTTGGGGCAAAGTCAAACAGAAACTCTGGTGCGTAGTCATTTGACGCCCTTGGCTAACCACAAATTATTTCAACTAATTTCTGGAATCTGTTGTCATCTTCGGCCTGTTCCACCCTTCCTCCCGCAG
>NC_137688.1:13513178-13515678 GCF_963989245.1 Nansenia antarctica
TGGGGCTGGTTGGGGCTGACCGCCCGGATGCGGATGTTGCCCAGGTCAGCGATGTACAGGGTCCCGTTGGGGGCCACGGCCAGAGAGGAGGGGGCCTTCAGCCGCGCGTCACGAGCATAGCCCCCGTCCCCTGGTGGTGGGAGAGAAACATGGTCACACACCAATAACACACACACTGTGGCTACAACACTCACACACACACACACACACACACACACACACACACAGACCGATATACCGAAAAATATATGCACTCACTGCAATGTAAGTAACTTTGAGGGTTCTAATCTGTTTTGTTTTGCTTATTATTGCTGCTAATGTTTGCTGATAACCTTCCCTGACAACATACACTAAAACCACGTCGAAGCTATTCCTAAACCTGACCTTAACCACCCACAGTTAACACTAGAACAGTCGCTTTGGATGAAAGCATCAGCTAAATGGTATATGTTATTATATTACACACACGCATGCACGCACGCACGCACGCACACACACACGCACGCATGCATGCACGCACGCACACACACCCCCCCTGTCTGGTTTAATCAGCAGTACCACCAGCCTGTAGTCACACACACACACACACACACACACACCTTCCCTCCTTCCCAACTGATGTTGTTATCAGTTCAGCTCAGGACAGAAACAGCCATGCCTTGTATCCCCCCTCTATGCTGGAGGTATGGACGTCCTGATGGTTAACTCTCCCTTATCAGTGTGCTGGCTGGGAGAGTGTGTTTAGAGAGTGTGTTTAGCATGGGTGAGCATCTTCACATGCTGCCAGCGGTGGATCTGCTGGTTCTTTTGATAAGCAGGTGCACACAGTAGGGTGGCCTTTTATCATTTGATGGCACAATTGGGTTTGTACGTGTGTGTGTGTGTGTGTCTGTGTGTGTGTGTGTGTGTGCGTGTGTGGGTGCATGTGTGTGTGTGTATATGTGTGTGTGTGTGTGTGTGTGTGGGTGCATGTGTGTGTGTGTGTGTATATGTGTGTGTGTGTGTGTGTGTGTGTGTGTGTGTGTGTGTGCGTGTGTGGGTGCATGTGTGTTAGAGGGTGCACGCACGTGTGTGTGTGTGTGTGTGTGTGTGTGTGTGTGTGTTAGAGGGTGTACGCACGTGTGTGTGTGTGTGTGTGTGTGTGCGTGGGCACGCGCACATTGAAACTGTGTGAATGACAGCGCATTTGTTTGCAGAGAGAGGGGATGGGAGCAGCACGCCTCTGAGGAAGGTAATCATCTGTTAACAGCATGACATGATGGGAAATATGCAAAACACCACTAGAGAAATTGAAATGGTTACATCCCATTGGCTCATGACTCTTTTTCCGTTTTTTAAATCGAAAATAGACTCGTCTTATGGTATTGGAATTAAGTGATGGAATCATATCCTTGGAGATTTACACTGCAGAGCCTAGTATCATGTCAAAGAAGCCATCATGTACACTACATAGTGTACATTCACTTCTTCAGCTTTCATTCTATTGCCTTTGTAAACGACGACCCTGTACAAGTCTTTCAAAGGTTAGATAACGCCTTCTCATTCAACACCTGACTGCTGGGTGGATGTTACTCATCGGTGAGCTATTGAAACACGGCCAGTTGAAAACGCGACCCTTTCCTCTCCTTCTCTCGCTCTCTCTCTCTTTCTCTCCGTGCCTCTGTTCTTTCTTTCCATAGCTCTCCCCCTCCCCCTCCCCCACCGCTTTTTCACCTCCTGACCCTCATCTCTCTGGCTGGAAACACGCTGGAACAACAGAGCGTGTGTGCGTGTGCGTGCGCGTGTGTGTGTGTGTGTGTGTGTGTGTGACTCACCAGAGAAGCAGTCACAGTTGGGGTCTATCTTGCAGTCGCAGTCTGTGGGGGCGCCAGAGATGACAGAGATCCCTCCGTTCGTGGACACCTGCCCAGTGTACGACAACAACAACACCACCACCACCACCACATAGCATAACATAGCATATTTTTACCAAACAGTCCTTAAATACCTCATGACATTTTCCGAAAAATATCGGAGCGTTCGTTGCGAAGCCTGCGAAGGGTTCGCTAGCCTTAACCCACAGCGACGCCACTGAGGAGAGACGATAAATGATGCAGGACTGATTATGTATCATGAAATAGTTATCGGTTGTTGAATATTGCAGGAGCGCGCTGGCTGGTGTAGCAGACGGTTCAGGGACGCGGGGGGAGTAGGCTACCTGTTGGATGCGGTTGATCCGCCTCTCGTCTGTCTCGGCGATGAACAGCGCCCCCTGGTGGGACAGGGCGATGGCCTTGGCGGCCTCCAGCGTGGCGCGTACCGCCGCCCGGCTCACCAGGTGGTGGTCGATGCCCGGCACCTGGCAGTGGATGGGGCGGCCCGCCACGATACGCACCTGGAGACCCTCCAACACCTGGGGAGGAGGGGGGGGGACATCCAATGATATGTGTGTGTGTGTTTGTGTGTGTGTGCGTGTTTGTGTGCGTGTGTTTGCGTCGTATGTGTGTGTGTGTGTGTGTGT
>NC_137688.1:13525678-13530678 GCF_963989245.1 Nansenia antarctica
TGTGTGTGGTGTCTCTAACACCTGTGAGGTGAGGAGGTGTGACCCCTGCTGCTCTAATTGTTGCTGTCACCTCCTATTTTCACCTTTTGGGAGCAAAAGAGTCACCCAAGCGTCCGTATGTCAGCACCTTTCATCTCCGGGAGGCCGGTGGAGGTAGAACTCGGCGGAGGACGGGGCCTCATTGTAATGCACGGAACGGAACGAGGAACGGTATCAATGAACGCCGACCTCCACCCCCCCGCCACCCCTCCCCCGGCTGAGTCACACAATACAACAATCAAAGTGACTTGTGGGTCTGGGGGGGGACAATGCATGGAGTGCCTACACGCCGGTACACATTTCCGATATATTTCAGCATGCAATCACATGCGATCACATGCGTGCGCACGCACGCACGCACGCACGCACACAAAGGCGAAGAAAAGCGCACACACACGCGTACACCCATACACAAACACACAGACGCGCCTACACACACACACACACACACACACACACACACACACACACACACACACACACACACACACAATGAGGGTCGCCTGTGTAGAGAGTCAATCAGCCACCAGGACCCTTTCTCCCCGAGGGGGATAATCACCGGGGCTGACATATTATTACAGCACTTAGCAGGTGTTTAGATGGCTTGAGGAAAACGTAAGCAATGATAGTGTTTAGAAAGCGTATAATAGCGTTGGCCCGGAGCATGCTGTTAAATCAAAGGGTTCCCCCTGAGGTGATCAGCCCCAGTCAGCAGAGTAATGACGGAGCAGATCTGGCCCACGTCCTGTTCTCTTACCAGCGTCCGGATGGGGATCGTCTGGATGCGGCCCAGGAACTTTTGTTCCCCCGAGGGGGCCAGAAGTGGATGTTCCTGACCCCTTCCTGAGCCGTATCTCTGCCGTGAAAAGGCCAGCCTTGGGCCAGCCAATGCGGATTGAGCCGGGACCGAGTCCGTTATGTGCCACCACCAACCAACCAGATCAGATCAGATTCCCTATTGTCTGCTGACTGGGAGCTGTACGGAGCTGTGGGCTACTTCCTGTGACTTTGACCAAGCTGTGAAAACCACTGGCTACAGTAGGTGACACTGTCACAAACACCTCACACAACTCTCCGGTTCCTACGACGACACATTCACACCTGCTGTAGAACACCACTGTTCTATAAATGCATTTCTTTTCTCCACTCACTACAGTAGAGCAGGAGGCAGGCAGACTGTGTGTGTGTGTGTGTGTGTGTGTGTGCGCGCACGTGTGTGTGTAGTTAAGTAGGGAGGTGATGAGACAGCATGACATGGTAGTTAATCTCATTGTGTGAGTATGCAAATCAGAGGGAGGGAATCAGAACTTCATTGTATCGTCTACGTCAACCTCAATCACTCTGGAGACATCACACCCACACACACACACACACACACACACACACACACACACACACACACACACAGACACACAGACACACAGACAGACACACACACACAGACACACACACAGACACCTGCACACATGACTGATGACACAAAGGTGACACACAGACACACACAGACACACAGACACACAGACACACACACACACACACACATGACTGATGACACAAAGGTGACACACAGACACACACAGACATACAGACAGACACACACACACACACACACACACACAGACACACAGACACACACACACACACACACACACACACACACACACACACACACACCTGCACACATGACTGATGACACAAAGGTGTGCAAATTCAGAATATAAACCTGCTCAATCAATCCTGTCTGACTGAGCTGTGCATCGTACTAATGCATGTGCATATATGTGTGTATGTGTGTGTGTGTATGTGTGTGTGTGTGTGTATGTGTGCGTGCGTGTGTATGTGTGTGTGCGTTGGTACTTGCGTGTGTAAGCCATATTCAGGCTGAAATCAGAGTTAATCCTTCCAGATCAGACATCTCTCTCACGTCATCTCTCTGACAGTCACACAGCTGAACCTTTACCAGCCAGTCCATCAGCAGCAGTGAATATGTGCATACTAAACAGCAGCATGAGTTTAGTACCTGGCGATGGGCGTGGGCCGTAACTGTTATCGATGCTCCAATAAAACTATTTTATGATCCACATGTGATCGTCCTGTGAATGCGAGGAAAACATCTATTTGCAGTAGATCTTTGGAATGGATAGTAATTCATGTTTTCTATTCATTATTAAAAAGCCTCCCAGAGACACACTGTGTCAGTAATTAAAATCGTTATTTCTTGCTGAAAGTTTGCTAACATATTATCTCCTTTTGATTAATTATTGATAGCTGCAGATTTAGCAATGTTAGCCACTGCGAACTACAACTGCAAAAGGCAACAATAACAAGACTAACAAGAGAAAATATGCAACACATGCTAATTTCCAACCGGATAAACATCCTTAGGAGAACATGCTGTTTTTGCCTTGTTGGATATCAAACCAGAGATCCAAAGCAATCACAGAGGAAGCATATGAACCCAATTAAAAAAGCAATTCAAACGGTTCAGGGGAGACAATTGATGTTTAGAGAGTTTTAAATCAGTATGTTGCACTTTTACTTCAAACACGACTCGTAATATATTAGCCAACGTAGCTATCAGTGGTGACTTCTGGTATTTTTCGGGAATGGAATGAGGAATGGTGCGTGTTTTGATTCCATTCCATGCATTACAATGAGCCCGTCCTCCGATTTCTACCTCCCCCAGCCTCCCCTGAACTGGACATACTCGGTTTTTTAAACATTTGCTCAGGAGCTGTGGAAGGTTCTCAGAAGGATTAACGCATTTTAAGGCAGTGGGGGGAAGGCTGTATATATCTAGGGGAAGGAGAGGGATGTCAAGGTAATGGGCTAGAGAGACTGTTTGCTCTGTAAAAAGGCAGAAAGGCAGTGTCAGGTGCTAGCTCTGCTCATTGTCGCCCCCTCCCCTCTGACACAGTTCCCAGGTGTTCCAGTTGCCCAGGTGGAAGAGCTTAGTAAACGTGTCTGCTGTCCCACCTCTCAACGGGCTGTCAGAGGGGGGAGAGAGGCACACGAGCAGGGGTGATAGCCCACCTCTGTCTGCCTGCCTGCCTGCCTCCCTCACTCCATTATCTTCTCCTCTGTCACTGCGCTGTGGAGACAAAACAGAACAAGGACCGACAGGGCGCGCACACACACACACACACACACACACACACACACACACACACACACACACACACACAGACACACAGACACACAGACCCCCCCCCCCCCCAAGCTCTCTATCTAGGGAATCCCTCGGAATAATGTAATTTATTCCTACGCTACGGCAATCGCTCCGCTCATCCTTCTCAACGGTCCCCCTCCTCCCTGCAGTGGGTCACGGGTCAGCTGACAGAGGTGACCCTCAGATCAGCCCTCCCAGGTGAACACACCAGCCTGACACACACCAGCCTGACACACACTAACCTGACACACACCACCCTGACACACACCACCCTGACACACACTAACCTGACACACACCACCCTGACACACACCACCCTGACACACACTAACCTGACACACACCACCCTGACACACACCACCCTGACACACACCAACCTGACACACACCACCCTGACACACACTAACCTGACACACACCAACCTGACACACACCACCCTGACACACACCAGCCTGACACACACCAGCCTGACACACACCAGCCTGACACACACCACCCTGACACACACCACCCTGACACACACCACCCTGACACACACCAGCCTGACACACTAACCTGACACACACCACCCTGACACACACTAACCTGACACACCACCCTGACACACACCAACCTGACACACACCACCCTGACACACACCACCCTGACACACACCACCCTGACACACACCACCCTGACACACACTAACCTGACACACCACCCTGACACACACTAACCTGACACACCACCCTGACACACACTAACCTGACACACCACCCTGACACACACCAACCTGACACACAACACCCTGACACACACCAGCCTGACACACACCAGCCTGACACCCACCACCCTGACACAAACTAACCTGACACACACCAACCTGACACACACCAACCAACAACAGCCCCCAGCCACCAACAACAGCCCCCTGGCCCAAGGCCCCTATCCAAGGCCTGGAAGATGTCTGTTTACCCTGTAAACCTCATTAGAATAAAGCCAAGCAGGTAAACATACTAGGAGGCTTTATTCAAACATTATTCAAACATCCATCTGTCAATCACTCTCTCTCACACGCACACACGCTCACGCACATGCACGCGCGCATGCACAGACAGGCAGACAGACATACAGACAGACAGACAGACACAGATACACACACACACTATGACACAACATGAGCCTTTGGCCTTCAGCCTGAATCCATTATTGACTCAGGGATTCATTACACACACAGTGAGTTTTAGTCGTCTCTCAGAAGACGCTCTACGCAGCCAGACTACAGACAGTCACAGGCTGACAGCAGGGGAACGAGGAATGGCACCAAACACACACAGGTCTCCTCCACCAGCCTCCGCTACAGTCCAAACAGGAAACGGCACCGAACTAAACCGAACCGACCAAACACGACTCTTTCATCCTCTTCCTGTCTCCAGTTCGTCTCTGGACGTAAAAGAACATCAGGTATCAAACTCAGGTGATCCATATGCATGACTACGGTTCTGTTAGAACCCCCAGAGTCTGATTAGAACACCCTGGTTTCGGGCCAAGGCTTCTCATCATGAAAACATTGTGAAAACATTGTTCAGTAGTGAACTGTGCCACTACCACGCAGACGGAGGGAGTATTAGGCTTGATTAATGTCAACGTCACAATAAAGAAAACAAAGTGCGGAAGAAGTGACGTGACCTTGCGGGGGGGTTTCTGTCTCCGGTTACCAGAGACGAGGCTGCTGTTGTTTTTCGTCTGCTTGCGTGATTAATGCATGTGTATGTCGTTCATTTAGGGACATCCGTGGGCAGAAGAGAGAAAA
>NC_137688.1:13533178-13535678 GCF_963989245.1 Nansenia antarctica
GTGGCCTTGCCCCCCTCTCCACAGTGGCTCTGGTCGAAGGGCAGACACTGCTCTCCTGTCCCGGCCACCACCTCCATATTCCTGGCCGGGTCTTTGGGCGGGCCCAAGGTCCTGACCCGGTACACCCTCCGGCTGCTGGTGTCAGACACGTACAGGACCTCTCCCACTGGGTCCATGGCCAGGTAGTATTTATGGGCCGGGCTTGTGCTGGGAGAGAACACACACACACACGCACGCACACGCACACGCACACCACACCACACACACACGCACGCACGCACGCACACGCACACCACACCACACGCACACGCACGCACGCACACGCACACCGCACGCACACACACACACACACACACAGGGGAGAAACGGTTTAACAACGCAGGAAGTCTACTTAACATACTAGACGTACACACCTCTAAATTTAGCCATTGCCGGCTAATTGTTTCCACATGTGTTGAATGTCATCCTGTGTTACCTTCATACGATATACACTTATTGAATCATCCCAGCTCACAGCACACTAACCAAACGTGTGAGGAAGGAAAAGAATCAACAACAACAACAACAACAACCCTGTTCCTCTTCTTCCTCCTAATGATCGTCTATAACAATCAGAGCTGATACATCCAGATGCCACATTGTCACATCTCATTATCACCCGCTTCCACTGATTAGCTCTGAGCCGCCAGTGCTGTGTCCTACTTCCTCCTTTGGTTAACCGGAAAACACTCTGCGTGTTGCTCTGAGGAAATATCCAAGTGAGAGAGGTGATCATAGTTGTTTACGGTGAGTAGTGAAGTAATTCTCCGGTGTTTTGAAGCTGTGGGATGATGGGCACTCCCCAGAAAGTCAAGCAAAAGCTTTTTTAAAAAAGCTGCAGACCTATGAATAATGACTGTTCTGGAGTTGAGAGAACAGTAGTCAAAAACGAAGAAAAACAGAAATGTGCAACATGGTGAAATGGTAGAGCTGAGAGAGAGGGAGGAGGTGAACTGCCCTGAGAGTACGGGAGGTCAGTCTACAGTTGTGTGCTGTAGGGGTGAAGAGGGGGATACTGGGTGAAGGGGGGATACTGTCTGAATAAATAAACACACACACACACACACACATAAATACATGCCCGCAGGCAGGCACGCACGCACAAACACTCACACACTTTATTAGGAAGACCTGTACACCTTCTCATTCATTCGGGTGGTGTAATGGTGTGAGCAATGTTTTCTTTAGGAATTGCATGATGTAATCATGTCATCATGGACCAGAATGTCCAAAGGAATGTTTCCAACATCTTGCATTGCCATTACATTTCCATTACATTGTTGGCATTTAGCAGACACCTTTATCCAAAGCGACTTACAACAAATACATCTGTCATCTGAATCATCTATCCATCAGTCACAGCAAGAAAAAGTCATCTATGCCCAGGCCGTCATAATGAAATGGGAAGAATTACGTTTTTTGAAAACATTGTATTTGATTATTTACAGTAGAGCAGTTTGTACAGGATGGTAGTGGAGATGAAGAGGTCTTAGGAGATACAGTTAAGGTGTAGCCTGAGGAGCAGCAGTGGGAAGCTCTGGGAAGCAGCAGTGGGAAGCTCTGGGAAGCAGCAGTGGGAAGCTCGTTCCACCAGCGGGGTGTCAGGACAGCAAAAAGCCGTGTGACCGGGTAGCGTCACTGCTGCCTCCACGTAGAGGCGGTGGTGCCAGTCGGCCAGCAGAGGTGGAAGAGCGGAGTTAACAGGCAGGCGTTTGGGGGCTGACTATTGCTTGCAGGTTGGTAGGGGCTGTTCCCTTTGCTGCCCGGTAGGCGAGCACCAGGGTCTTGAATCTGCTACCTGGAGCCAGCGAAGGGTGCAGAGGAGGACAGGAGAGGAGAGGGGTGACATGGGAGAATTTGGGGAGGTTGCATATCCTTTGATGTTGAGGAGATTACAGAGCCAAGAGATTTTGGTATAGAGGGAGAACAGTAAGGGCCCTAGGACGGAGCCCTGTGGGACCCCAGAGGTGAGGGCTCGTGGAAAGGACAGCGACCCTCTCCATGTCACCTGTTAAGAGCGAGCAGCCAGGTATCCTAAAAAAAACTAGGAGAGTGCAGAGCCAGAGATGCCCAATTCTGAGAGGGTAGAGAGAAGGATCAGATGATTTACTGTGTCGAATGCAGCAGACAGGAGTATGAGAACAGAGGAGAGGGTTTTGAGTCTGTTTTGAGAGCAAAGCGGGGCCCTAACCAGTATTAGTATATTGTTCCATATAAAGTGTTTGGTGAGTGTACAATACACACGCACATACATACACACACGCACACACACACACACACACACACACACACACACACACACACACACACACACACACACACTCAGGTCATCTCTGTTGCAAGGTGTTAAAGGGATGGACTCTCTGTAAATCCCATCTTGGATAAACTCAGACACCCACACACACACACACACACACCTCGATATAAGCCCTGATACTAACACACACACACCTCATATCAC
>NC_137688.1:13540678-13548178 GCF_963989245.1 Nansenia antarctica
TCTGTGATGTTTGTATGTATTAGCATGCTTATTATCACGTCACATTTTTTGTGGGCCTTTCAAATTTGCATGAGAAGTTATCGGACTGCATTATAATTGTGTAGGTCTGTAGCCTGATGCCGTCCCTGTCATCGCTGTTGTGTGTTTGTTGTGTAGTTGTGTATTTGTTGTATGCTGTATTTTTTGTGTAGTTGTATATTTGCTGTGTACTATAGTTGTTGTGTATGTATTGTGTATTGGTTGTGTGGTTGTGTATTGGTTGTGTAGTTGTGTATTGGTTGTGTAGTTGTGTATTGGTTGTGTGGTTGTGTATTGGTTGTGTGGTTGTGTATTGGTTGTGTGGTTGTGTATTGGTTGTGTGGTTGTGTGGTTGTGTATTGGATGTGTGGTTGTGTATTGGTTGTGTGGTTGTGTGGTTGTGTGGTTGTGTATTGGATGTGTGGTTGTGTATTGGTTGTGTGGTTGTGTGGTTGTGTGGTTGTGTGGTTGTGTATTGGATGTGTGGTTGTGTATTGGTTGTGTGGTTGAGTGGTTGTGCGGTTGTGTATTGGTTGTGTGGTTGTGTGGTTGTGTGGTTGTGTGGTTGTGTATTGGATGTGTGGTTGTGTATTGGTTGTGTGGTTGTGTGGTTGTGTGGTTGTGTATTGGTTGTGTGGTTGTGTGGTTGTGTATTGGTTTTGTGGTTGTGTGGTTGTGTAGTTGTGTGGTTGTGTGGTTGTGTATTGGTTGTGTGGTTGTGTATTGGTTGTGTGGTTGTGTGGTTGTGTGGTTGTGTATTGGTTGTGTGGTTGTGTGGTTGTGTATTGGTTGTGTGGTTGTGTATTGGTTGTGGTTGTACCTGTAGCTCAGGGATGACAGGTCCTCTCTCTTCACACGCCCCTGTGTATCTGGGGAGGGGGGAGGGCAGCACCAGAGGGTATGGACTCAGAACACTCCTGATGTCACACTTAAGGGGCGGGGCTTCCACCCGGGCCATGGTCACCTGTTCCAGGACCAGGAAGTCATTGCTAGGCGGCCACACGGGCCGTGTCTGTGGGAGGAAGGGTGGCCGCTGGAACAGCAGGGTCACAGACACCGCCCCTGAGGTCACCAGGTCAAAACTGGACCAAGGAGAGAGAGAGAAAGAGAGAGAGAGAGAGAGAGAAGTCGGAAGAGGAGATACTGTACTGAGATACCTTAGAAAAGATAAATACTGTATCATCAAAATAAGTGTGTGTGTGTGTGTGTGTGTGTGTGTGTGTGTGTGTGTGAGTGTGAGCCTATACCTGCCGTCCTGTCTGCTGATGGTGTATCCATACTCAGGGTGCTGTAGGAAGGTGATGTTCACTCCCACCAGAGGAGAGCCATCCTCCAGCACCACGCTCCCTCTGACCACGGCCACGCGGCTGGGGAGAGAGACAGAGGACAGCATGGCCACACCGCTCTACAGGACTGGTACAACAGGGTGATTCACACCAGCAGGTTCCTGACACATGTAGTACACATCTGAGGCTAGTGGAGGTACACATCGGGGGACAAGCGTATTGTAATGCATTACAATGAGCCCATCCTTCGATGTCTACCTCCACCAGCCTCCATTTGTGGAATATGATGCTCAAGATGTTTTTATTATTTATAATAATAATAATAATAATAATAATAATAATAATAATATATTTAATTTAAAAGCACCTTTCTCAGACTGAAGGACACTATACAAAAAAGGAGAAGAATAAAATCGTAAAATCAAAAATGGTGGAAGAGCTCAGGCAGCTACAGGGAATAGTGTTCCTCGGGACACGGGGTGTTCAGAGAGGTCATTATCTGTATCTGTATCTGCATCTGTTCAACCTACAACATTATCTGTATCTGTGTCTGTATTCAGATAGAAGACCTGAAGTGTGAGTACATAATACATTATATTGGCATGTAATTAATTATGAAATATATTTCCACATCCTCATACTGTATGGTTCATCTCTTTCTCTCTCTGTTTTTTATTGGAAAAAATAAATGATTAGCAATGATTAACTGTCTAACCTGCACCCCCTTTTAACCGGGGGACATTGAACAGAAACATATTTTTTGTTGTTGTTATATAAATCTAAAGATTCTGTTTTGCATTGGAAATAGAAACTATTTACAGTAAAGATATATAGAAAAAATATCGTTCAGTTGAAGGGAATCATCTTAAATTCCAATGATGCTGCGTTTAAGTTTCTTGATGTCTTAACGTTACTGCAGGTCGCTAGGTAAAGGTGAATTATTAGGTGCGATGCGAGAGATTCACATTGAAGCAGCACTCCTGGGTAGTAAATGAAACAGCTTGTTAGTGAAGTCCTATGTTGCAAACAGAATGGGCATTTCTATCTTGTGGTTATCCACAATTAATTGATTTAAAAGAAACATAATGGCTGACGCACAGACATGTCAATCATGCCTTTTTTCCCCTGAATAATAACAAGCAACTTTGGGTAGAATCTGTATCTGTTTCCATCACATTATTTGTGCTTTTCCGAATAATGCATTTGTGTTGGGGTGCATCTCTAATCAGGACCCATGCCAGCATTTGCCCATCCATCCAGTATCCCCTCCAGGCAACTCTACTTAGATACTGTCATGGTTTCTTAGGTTTTCATTTTAGAGACATCTAGTGGACATTTTATGACATTACATTTGTTACTGCCTTTATTCAGTTTCGGTTTTGATTAGTCACATGACGAACATTAGTCACATGACGTGAGCACACTGTTCAGACGTGATAGCTCGTGCAACAGCTAGTTGAGAGAAAAAGCTCCGGAGAATCTCTTTGTTTACATTCTTGCCCTGGAAAAGGCTTTGCTTGTAAGTTGCCTTTTCTTTTCTTGTTTAACTACAATGTATAATGTATATGTTTATAAATACATAGCTTATATTATTTAAGTATAACTATTTGTATTGCTATATTGATATTATATGTTGGCTACATACTGTTGATGTTGAAAGTGTAACAGTATAGTTTTGAGCATTACAGTAATTGTACTCTTATGTTTATTTACAGTTTTACAAAATAACCAAACGACCACTCATGTTTCTGAGGGTTGAGTAAAGAACTAAACTTTACTCCAGCGTCTGAGGATTCATTTGTGTGTCAGTGTGTGTTCGCTATCTGTGGAAGTTGCGCCCTGGTTACGCGCAGTGGGAACAGAATAGTAAAAAAGCAACCACTCAGCGGGCGGATCGACTCAAGGAGAGAGATCTTCAGCGCAAGCACTGCTCCCCATCATCCTTGCTCACGCCAAGCACACAGCAATATTCATGATGGAAGAGTTGAGCAATGCTGAGACAAGGTCAGTGGCCTCTAGCACATCTAGGTCTTTTAAATCAACAGCCAGTAGGGCAGCTGTCAATGCACGTGTCAAAGTGGAAGTAGCACGCACACGTGCTGTCTATGCAAAAATGGAATCAGAGATTATGATCGAAAAAGCCCAAATGGAAGCAAAATTAAAGAACTTGCTGCATGAGAAAGAAGTGGCAGAAGCCATCGCTGAAGCTAATGTTCTTGAAGCAGCAGCGGAGGAAGAAAACAACGGTATCGAAGCTGTCATTCATGCCACTGTTGACCGCACACGCCAGTACGTAGAACAACAGTCACAGCTACCACTATCTGCCGAAGATGTTAAGGACTCTATAGCCAATCTGGAACCGATAGTCCATAGGCTGAGATCCTCCTCACCACCCAGACAGCGTCTGGCTGTTTCATACGAGAGACAGCACTCCTCCACCGTGAAGCATGAGCACAGCTCTCCATCACTGCGACCTAGTAGGCCAAAGACATCAGAGCAGCTCACACCCAGCAGGCTCAAGGGTTCACCATACAAACCAACAGGAAGCGGTGACACAACCGACATCAGTGATGTGGCTCGGTACCTAGCACGCAGAGACCTCGTAACCTCCGGTCTCACCAAGTTCGATGATCACCCAGAAAATTACTGGGCATGGAAGTCGTCCTTCAAGAACGCCATTGACGGACTACTACTCAGTGCTAATGAAGAGATGGACCTCATGATTAAGTGGTTAGGGAGTGAATCTGCAAAGCACGTGAAACGAATAAGAGCAGTACATGTAAGTCATTCATCTCAAGGTCTATGCAAAGCTTGGGAACGCTTAGAAGAGTGCTTCGGGTCTCCAGAGGTAATTGAAAAGTCCCTCTTCGACAGGCTGGAGAACTTCCCAAAGATCAGCAATAAAGATCCTGTGAAGCTGAGAGAGCTAAGTGACCTTCTCCAAGAGTTGGAAGCAGCCATGTTCGAAGGTTACCTGCCTGGTTTGAGCTATCTGGACACTTCACGCGGCATTTTGCCCATCGTAGACAAGTTGCCCTACAACATCCAAGAGAAATGGATATCACAGGGTTCCAGATACAAAGCTGAGCGACAGGTAGTTTTTCCCCCATTCACATTCTTCTGCGAGTTCATCACCAAAGAGGCACGAGCTCGCAATGACCCAAGCTTCAGGCTATCGATGAGTAACACAGCCCAGATGAAGTCAGAGCAGCCATTCAAGAGACAAAGTAAGAGCATGGTCTCTGCACATAAGACAGATGTCTCTCACGAGAAAGACACACAAGACGGTTCAGGCCGAACAGCAGTGGACATAAAAAAACTATGCCCTCTCCATAAGAAGCCACACCCCCTAACACGCTGCAGAGGTTTCAGAAGCAAGCCCCTCGAGGAGCGCAAGGCCTTCCTCAAAGACAACGGTGTCTGCTTCAGATGTTGTTCCACAACTACTCATCTAGCCAAGAACTGCACCACAGCCATCAAGTGCATGGAATGTGAGAGTAACAGCCACACCACGGCTCTTCATCCAGGACCTCCGCCTTCAGCCCCATCTGAGGATGGCGGGGAGGGAGAAGGAGGATCAGACCAATCTGCAGTCACCTCAAATTGCACAGAAGTCTGTGGAGAGGGTCAAAGCGGCAGATCTTGCTCGAAGATTTGCCTGGTGAATATATTCCCAGAAGCACACCCAGAGAGAGCAACCAGAGCATACGTTGTGCTGGATGACCAAAGCAACAGGTCGCTTGCACGGTCTGAATTCTTTGATATGTTCCACATCAAGGGGTCAGATTCAGCATTCACACTTCGTACATGTGCAGGTACAACTCAGATGACAGGAAGGAGAGCCACAGGCTTTGTGGTGGAATCTGTGGATGGAGCTACAACAGTGACACTACTTACACCAATAGAGTGTAACAACATTCCCACCGAAAGAGCTGAGATACCTACGCCAGAAGCAGCGTTGCATCATTCCCACCTCAAGCCCATAGCATATGGTATACCACCTTTGGATTCTAAAGCACAGATCCTTCTCTTGCTAGGCCGAGACATCCTTAGAGTTCATAAAGTGCGGGAGCAACGGAACGGTCCACATGACGCCCCCTACGCACAACGACTCGACCTGGGATGGGTCATCATAGGAGAAGTCTGCCTAGAGGCAGCCCACAAGCCTTCAGACATCCAAAGCTACCGCACCAATGTGCTTGAGAACCAACGCCCTTCATTCTTCAGCCCATGTCCGAACAGGATCCAGGTGAAGGAGCAATATGTTCAGAAGCCAGCACATCAGATTGCCCCAGCGCAAGGCACCCACAGTATCCGGGAATGCAACTTAGGGAGCACCATCTTCAACACGTCCGGGGATGACAACAAGATTGGACTCTCTATTGAAGACAGACTGTTCTTAAAGGTCATGGACAAAGAAATGTATATGGATGACTGCAACAGCTGGGTGGCACCATTGCCATTCAGAACACCACGTCAGCAACTCCCTCACAGCCGAGGCCAGGCCCTCACACGACTTACCTCTCTTCAAAACACACTGGAGAAAAGGCCCGAGATGAAGAGGCACTTCATCGCGTTCATGCAGAACATCTTCGACCGTGATCATGCTGAGCTGGCTCCTACATTGGAGAACGGACAAGAATGTTGGTACTTACCTATCTTCGGGGTTTATCACCCTCAGAAGCCAGGCCAGATTCGAGTCGTCTTCGATTCCAGTGCAAAATGGAAAGGCGTGTCACTGAACGATGTTCTCCTTTCTGGTCCGGACTTAAATAACAGCCTCTTAGGAGTACTGGTGCGATTCAGACGAGAACCGATCGCTGTCACTGTGGACATAGAACAAATGTTTCACAGCTTCGTTGTGAAAGAAGACCACAGGAACTTTCTCCGCTTTCTGTGGTACGAGGACAACGATCCTAGGAACGACATATGTGAGTACCGCATGAAGGTTCACGTATTCGGGAACAGTCCCTCTCCTGCGGTGGCAATCTATGGTCTCAGACGTGCTGCAGCTCATGGTGAAGAAGAATTTGGGTCTGACGCCAAACAGTTCATCGAAAGAGAGTTCTACGTTGACGACGGACTCCTGTCAAGGCCCACAGCACGTGAAGCCATCGACCTACTGAAGCGGACACAGGAGATGCTTGCTGTGTCGAACCTGCGACTTCACAAAGTTGCTTCCAACAGCCAGGAGGTTATGGAAGCATTCTCTGCTGAGGACCGAGCAAAGGGACTCAAAGACCTAAACTTGGATGTCGATCCCACTCCTATTCAACGGAGCCTTGGAGTGAGTTGGGATCTGAAGAAAGATGTCTTCACGTTTCAAGTAGCAGAATCCACAAAGCCTTTCACACGTAGGGGTGTTCTAGCTACTGTCAACGGCCTCTTCGATCCACTTGGATTCGTTGCACCAGTTACGATACAGGGAAAGATCCTGTTACGAGAGCTCACAAACGAAGCCTCCGACTGGGACTCTCCTCTTCCTCCAGAAAGGGAAGATGAGTGGAACGCTTGGAGAAGCTCTCTTCAAGACCTCAGGCAGTTGGAGATCCCAAGAACCTATTCTGCTTCTACAATCTCAACAGCCATAAGAAAGGAGCTACACGTGTTCTCAGACGCTTCAGTGAAGGCTATTGCAGCAGTCGCCTATCTCCAAGTAATTGATGTTGAGCAAAAATGTCAAGTAGGATTTGTCCTTGGAAAAGCTAAGTTAACTCCACAGTCGGCTCACACTATCCCAAGATTGGAGTTGGGAGCTGCCGTGTTGGGTGTGGAAGTCGCTGAGCTAGTCACAAGCGAGCTAGATATAGCTCTGGATGCTGTCAAGTTCTATACAGATAGCCGAGTTATCCTAGGATACATTAGCAACCAGACAAGAAGGTTCTATGTATATGTGAGCAACAGAGTGCAGCGTATACGGCGGTCTTCTGAACCAACCCAGTGGCACTACATCTCCACAAGCCATAACCCAGCTGACCTTGGCACACGTTCTGTCCCTGCAGCTATGCTAGGTGAGACAACCTGGCTTAGAGGACCAACGTTTCTGCTACAAGTAGAGGAACCATCATCACCTGAAGTCTTTGACCTCATCAACCCGGACTCAGACATAGAGGTGCGGGCACACATCACCAACCTGCCCAACGACAGAACACACCTTGGATCTCACAGATTCGAGCGTTTTTCCTCATGGAAGCGA
>NC_137688.1:13560678-13578178 GCF_963989245.1 Nansenia antarctica
ACACACGCTGGCTTATCCTCACGCTGTTTCAGTTTACTGAAGCACCACCTGAGCCTGGCTACTAGGGCAACCCAAGCATCTCAGAACTGCCCCCCCCCAGCGCCCCCTCGCTGACTCTAACCTGCCATGACACACACATGAAAACGGGCGATTAGCAGAGAGAGAGGGAGGGAGAGGAGGAGAGAATGAGGCGCGAAGCAGGAGAGATTTGCATGCAGAGTGAGAAAGGTGTAACTGATATAATAACCGCTAGGTACCGTATAATAAGTGGGTGGTGCATGGACAGAAATGATAGATTAATGTTTGCTAAATGTAGATTCTGTGTTTTGCACATCGTGTGATGTTGAAAGTGCTATAGCCTTGGAGATTTGCACAGTGTGTGTCAATTGGTGTGTGTGTGTGTGTGTGTGTGTGTGTGTGTTTGTGTGTGTGTGTGTGTGTGTGTGTGTGTGTGATGGGTATGAATAGATTAACATGAATAAATCATATGTTTGACACCAGAGCAGATACATTACTGCAGACAGACAGGCAGAGATACTGACAGACAGACACAGACAGACAGACAGACAGACAGAAACACAGACAGACAGACAGACAGACAGACAGAAACACAGACAGACAGACAGAAACACAGACAGAAACACAGACAGACAGACAGAAACACAGACAGACAGACAGACAGAAACACAGACAGACAGAAACACAGACAGACAGACAGACAGACAGAAACACAGACAGAAACACAGACAGACAGACAGACAGAAACACAGACAGACAGAAACACAGACAGACAGACAGACAGACAGAAACACAGACAGAAACACAGACAGACAGACAGACAGAAACACAGACACAGACAGAAACACAGACAGACAGACAGACAGAAACACAGACAGAAACACAGACAGACAGACAGACAGACAGACACAGACAGAAACACAGACAGACAGAAACACAGACAGACAGACAGACAGAAACACAGACAGACAGAAACACAGACAGACAGACAGACAGAAACACAGACAGACAGAAACACAGACAGACAGACAGACAGAAACACAGACAGACAGCTTTGTGGGCGTCAATAGTGTAGAAGTCTCCTCAGGTAACAAGCTGTCAAGCTATGAGAGAGAGGGTATTGATGAACAGGCCTTTTTTTAACAGGCCTTGAGTGGCTCAAGCGGTTATGGATAAACAAGTCAGTATATTCTCCATCTATCCTGGAGCACACACATATACAGACACACACACACAGACACACACACAGTACTGACCTTTTGCGCAGCCAGGTCCCAGGAATCCAGCAAAGCAATGACAGTGTCCAGCCACACACTCCCCGTTCCCATTGCAGTTTGTGGAGCAGCCATCGATCGTATCTACACACACACGCGCGCGCACACACACACACACACACACACACACACACACACACACACACACACACACACACACACACACACAGGGTGAGCATGGTTTCAGAAACAGGCACTGTTATTGAATCAGAGATCTGATAAGCGATGGATAGTTCTCCAGACACAGAAGCCCTATTAGATTAGTCTGATCCTGCTGTTATAGCCCTCTGGGGGAACAAGCCAAGCGCTCACTTACACTCAGTAACACTAACCACATTACAGTGTTTACTGCTGAAAAACGCTTTACATAATGTACAAACATTAAGCGCTTAATCAACGATGAACATGTTTACCAGCATAGAGCCCGGAAAAAAAAACTGGTTTGTTGCTGAATAACATTGAGAGAGGCAGTTCCTATTTAGAGAAAAGAACATTATGATTTCTACCATCTAACACAGCAGAGGAGAGATCACCTCACGACAGTGATTCTGTCTATACTAAAGTGTCTCATCAGACTGAGTGCATTTGATTTCCCCTTTGGGTACCAATCACGTTAAATAGTGTACTTCAGCGTTCGCTACTTGAAGTGGCCATGTATTGTATCTGAGCCACAGTGCAGTGATATATATTATAGTGTTTACTGCTGAAAAACACATCTATAACGGACTGACTTATTCCAAAGCGCTTTACAATGGCCTATCATTCTCCCATTCACACACCAATGGCGGCAAGCTACCATGCACGGTGCCAGCCCGCTCATTGGGAGCAATTTGGGGTTCAGTGTCTTGCCCAAGGACACCTCCACATGTGGCCAGCCGGGGCTTGAACCGCGGTATAATATAGTGTATATTTTTAGCATACATGGTCAAAGCGGTGGGAATCTAACCCACAACCATAGCATCTAGTAGCGCCATGCTTTACCAAGGACTGGTAAGCTACACAGAAACGTGTAGTCATAGCCAGAGATGGCAGGGTTGTCTCAGGGCTCTACTCTAACACACTGGTGGATCGTCAACAGATCAGTTTTTTCGGAGAGTCACTCACTGCCACCCTCAGACAGTAGGCTACTCCTCTTCCACTCCTGCTCTACCGACCACCGCAGGAGTCAGCCACCGCAGAGCCTCTCTCCCCCTCTCCCTCCCTCCCCCTCTCTCTCCCTCCCTCTCCCTCTCTCTGAAACACTCCACGCCGCGTCCTCCTCCTGCTCCGAGACAGGCATGCGTCACCTGCCACTGCCCCGAGACACGGATGTGACACATGCTAATGAGCCGGGGCCCTGTGAGCGGCGAGCGGGGCGGTGTTTTTTCTCCACACCATCACTACGGTAAAGCACAACAATTTTCGCCTCCATCACCAGTCATTGTCACACTGATGGAGAGGAGGAGCGGCAATCATCTCTCTCCCACGCTGGCATGACTCTGACACACTTATCTCACACGCACGCAGACACACACACCGCAGTTACACACACACACACACACACACACACACACACACACACACACACACACACACACACACACACACACACTCTCACACGCCAACTTGACAGATACACCTTCCCACTCACACTCCAACCTGACACCCAGTATAAAAAGTTAAGAAGAGAAACAATTTGCGGTATGCAAGAACTTCTATCGCTATTGTAGCTACGAGGTCACTCAAGAGAGTAATTATATACGTCTCACTGTCTATATTCAGGTATCATATATTTATTCCCATCCTTAATTAAAACTGGTCAATGCCAATCCTCCCACGGAATCAGATGAGCTGTCATCCTCCTCCTGTACCCGAGTACACAGCAGGGGAGGCTGGCGGAGGTAGAAATACGGAGGACAGGCTCATTGTGCATGGAATGGAAGAAGGAATGGTATCAAACACACCTCTCCTCCTACCTCCACCAGCCTTCACTGCTGTGCACGGCCTAATATCGGACACACAGGCTGTGTTCGAAATGGCATACTAGCATACTGCATACTAGCATACTCAATGAGTATATACTGCATACTGCCTACTAAATTCATAATAAGTATGCCAAAACCAGCCGACCGTTTACACTGCAGTATGCATACTGCCTCCCAGAATGCATTTTGCACCGGCAGGCAGCAGGGAATTTAAATCCTCCATGATGTTGAACCCAGTGTGCGCTCGGGCGCTCTCAGAGCGAATTTACGAACGCACCCTATCTTTTTTCTGATTTTGGGGGCCAATATCTTTAGCTAGCTGAAGTAACTAGCTTACTATATTGTTGTCTTAGCAGTTGGTAAAAGAACAGGATTAAAATAAATATATATGAGCAATAACATATCGTGGGCTTGCTGCAGCAAGCACAATAACAACTCACGTCCGTCTGAAGCTACAATACTGGGACCATTCGTGATTGGGCTAAAGGCAGTCAAATACTAGGCGAACGTGTGTGTAAGACACAAATAAACTTGGATTTCATGCATTTCAAGTGGCATCTTTGTAATCATGACGACGTAGACATGTCTAAGAACGCATTTCACCATGTTGATTCCCAATATAGTGAAAATACCACCACTCATCCGTGATCAGACTTAGCTGGGGTGCTGCAGCTGAAGAGTATCAAATAGAGTGCAAAAAAGCAGCATCTGCACACTCAAATCTGTGCAAAAAGTTTATTGCAAGCTTTCGGTCTCCAGGCTATCGGACAATGTAAACAACAGCTGTATGACGATTTTGTGTGACGCAGTTTGACAGGCTGAAGAGACGCGCAATGCATTTTGGGAATGTAGTACCCCAGTAGTGTCCAGTCATACCATACTTAAATAATTGCGAAAATCTAGCATACATACTAAATTTTTGCATACTCAAATCTCGCATACTGTACAGTGTGAACGCTCTCGCATACTCAAATCTACGTCATATCTAGTATGAGTAGTATGCTAGTATGCCATTCCGAACACAGTCACACTCCCCTTAAATAGCAACACATGTTTCATATATATAGAGTAGATGTATGTGTACACATGTATTTGAGGTGGACAGTATGTGCACTTCCCCCTCCTCACCTATAGGGGTGCTGTGTAGCAGCACCTGCTCCAGGTTCCTGCCGTCGTTGTAGAGAGCCAGGTGCCAGGTTCCAGGGTCCATGTACTCGATGAAGCCCGTCTCCTGCAGGGCGCTCAGCAGCAGACCTCTAGGGCCTGACCCAAGATCAGCCAGACCACGCAGCAGCTGCTTCCCATCCAGCAGCTTCACAAAGTCAAACTGAACACAGAATAGTTTTAGAAAAAACGAATACACACAAGACAACAGCAAAGTCAAGAAAACCATGGAGATTGAGAGTGAATACAAATGACCTTTTTGAACAGAACGACTTTCAGTGGCAGGTGAACTGGCATGCATGATGGAATGTACCATTTGGAATGTTTGATAAATCAATGGTGTTTTCTATTGCTCATAGCTGAGTAGGACCCTGTTTACACCGGAGCATCTAAAACAGACACACTTGTTGTACAGACACACTTGTCCCAAAGGACACAACAGCTTATTGTATTAATGTGAACACTCCAAAATGTTTACAGAACTGTTACGGCAATATCACCTGAACGAGGTCGTTTACCACAACACATTCCAAAGTGGGGTAAATGGACTGTGAACACTCCACAAGGCATTTTTCATGGTGACATTCCTACGGGTATGATTAATCCCTGGACAAAACTCACTCTGCACATTCCCTCGTATTGCTGTGATTAGTTACGCCCTTGACGTCGGTTGCAAGTATAAAGAAATCTCTGAAGCAAAACACAAAGGTGTGCTTACCTAACTAGGACACTCAAAGAGCACGTTTGTTTAGACAGCTGGCTTTGCGAGCGATATGAACTAGCGAAAGATGGATCGTATGAGTAAAGTGTGAGATGGCGAGCATTATTGAAACATTGCAGCAAGGACGTTCATAGTTCATAGGAGTAAATGAATACCTCGCAACCATGTTGTTACACGCAGAGTGGCAGGGGGCTGTAGTATAGCCACTACAGGGCCTGACTGATGTCTGATTGGATTTGGATTGCTCAAGGTAGATTGATAGGTGTGCAGACAGACACCCCCCCCCCCCGACTAAGAGCAAACCCTTCTAGGGTTCTGGGGGCGGCTGTGGTTCAACCGGTAGAGCCGGCGTCTAATGACGGCTGGTCATGTGTCGAAGTGTCCTTGAGCAAGGCACTGAAGCCTAATTGCCCCGGGGTCGCCTTCAATGGCTGTGACCCCTGGCCTAAATGACCCCTCTAGAGCATGAACGCATTTCATGAATGCGTTCGTTTGTGCAATGACAAACTTTGAATCCCTTTCCCCTTTCTTTCCCTTTTTTCTCGAGGAGTGGAGGGAGGGAATCTGTTGATCCCATGGCATTTAAAAACATGTGGTGGGAGCGCTCCACACTTTTGGAAGTGCCGACACTTTCGTAGCCAACCACACCACTAATCTATTGTATTGTATTGTATTTTATACAACAGTTAGTTCCGACCAAGTAATTTGATTGGACAAGAGGCATTCCATGAGTGCCGATATACAGTATAACAGCACTGGGACTTTTAAATATATGTATCACTCCACCGCACAGATGTTCTATTAATATTAAATGACCGTTAATACAAAGTAGCTAGCCTGCAGATGTTTGTGTTCAGGTTACTAGGCAACAGTGCAGTTGTGGACCATTTTTTTTTTGAAATATAAAAAATAAATGATTAAATAAGCAAACAAATCATAATTTGTTGTCGCTTATTACTGTTAACTAATAAATGGCGCTGTAGAGCTGTTGTATAAAAGCAATATCACACTCGAGGCCTGCGGCCTCGTACCTACGACCGAATCACAGCCGTGCTGATATTCAGTATAACAGCACTCCCTCTCGTGTGATATAAGGATAAGGATGCATAATGAATCAATTTGACATGGGGTGCGTGGGGTGGAGGATCAACAGCAGTTTCCATGGTTTCACCTATCAACTTTCCATTTATTGTTGTACATAACACATGCTCCATATATATCATGTACTGTAGCTAGAATCAATGTGAATGCACGCCAACGCCGTAAGGATACGAATGTGAACAGATGTGCCACTAGCATTGTATAATACAACATATATCCAAACTTTTAAATGTTAGGAAGTATTTATAGTATAATAAAGTGTGAACCGGGTAGGAGTCAACCTCACCCACTGTATGTCCAAGGAGCAGGACATTGGAAATATCCATGAATAAAAAACTGAATGTCCACAGCAGCTCAGATTGATACACACACACACACACACACACACACACTCACACATACATACACACACGCCTGCACGCACGCACGCAAGGCACGCACAGATGTAGTTCAAAATATTTCATACAGCTGCAAAACCAAACACCCAAGAGTGGGCCAATTACGTTTTCTAAATCTGAACCTAATTGTAAGAGTGATTAATAGTATTAAGAGTGGAGTGTAAAACAGAGAACCACAGTGTTACCAAGTCTATTCTCTCTCTCTCTCCCTCTCCCTCTCCCTCTCCCTCTCTCTCTCTCTCTCTCCCTCTCCCTCTCTCTCCCTCTCCAAACCTCCTTGAACTAGAAGTGGTGTACACCTTATTCCCACAGAGGGCTGTGTGTCAAACCAGTGTCAAAAACAGCTAATTAGACCTCTTCACTGAGAGGAGAGCCAGGCTGCAATGATGTTAAACAGCGGTGTGTGTGTGTGTGTGTGTGTGTGTGTGTGTGTGTGTGTGTGTGTATATGTGTGTGTGTGTGTGTGTGTGTGTGTGTGTGCATGTGTGTGTGTGTGTGTGTGTGTGCGTGTGTGTGTGTGTGTGTGTGTATGTGTGTGTGTGTGTGTGTGTGTGTGTGTGTGTGTGTGTGTGTGTGAGAGAGAGTTTATATAACTGTGTGTGTGCGGTGATGTAAAGCTGGCTGCTATGGTCTTCTCTACTGGATCTTGCTCTCACTCTGTGTGTGTGTGTGTGTGTGTGTGTGTGTGTGTGTGTGTGTGTGTGTGTGTCTGACCTGACAGTGACCGGACATAGCCTCCCCAGGTCAATGGAAGCATATGTTTGTCTAAGTGAGTCTCTGGCCATCACGGATCTCACACACACACACACACACACACACACACACACACACACACACACACACACACACATACACGCATACACGCATACACACACACATACACACATACACACATACACACACATACACACATACACACATACACACACACACACACACACACACACACAATCTCTCACACCTGAACATATGAAGAATGTAATAGACATATTGACCATCATCTGAGATTGTACAGAGGTTTCAAAAGATGACACACACACGCACACGCGTGCCAGCAGCTTACCTGTGTGTGAGTGGGGGGTATGTTCCTCCGTCCGTAGACCCCCAGCAGTGCGTTGTGGGACAGCGAGAGGTTGAACCTGACGTAGGTGGGGTGGTGCACCGTCATGCGGAGCCTCCAGAACAGACCAGGAGGGACGGCCTGGGTCTGCTGGGTCCCCACGTCCACCTCCCCTCGGTCTATAGCCCGGCCACGCACCCACTTATCTACACACACACACACACACACACGCACACACACACACACACACACAGAGAGGAGAACAGGTGAGGACTTGTTAGCTTAGAATTCTCTACAAGTAGTATAGGGAGAGCTATATTGCATTCGAGGAGTTGGTCACAATAGAACCCTTTATTTCACAGACCTGTGTACATCCATACAACCACAGAGACTGAACGTATTCAGGGGAGAACAAAACACCTCCGCTTGTGTCTGACATCCTGATCTCTCCATGAATTCCGCTCCATAAGAAGAAGTGGCAGGTTGAGGGTCAGGGTCATCAGAAAACCACCCCACTTTTTAAACCATCACACGAAGAGGCATTGTGTGTAGAGAGAGTGGGCTGAGGGAAATGAGTGTCTCTACCTCTGCTGGCTCTTTGTCAGGAGTTAGCCACATTAGCATCGGCAGCGGCGAAGGACACAGAGTGGAGTCAGATCGGGACATACTCATTGTGTGAGAGAGAAAAGACCCCGTGAAGGTCCCATAGCAATGAACTGCCTTTCACTGATCTTATCTCTCCACCTCTTCTATTGTCTCTCTCTCTCTCTCCCTCCCCCCCCTCTTTCTCTCCTCTCCCCCTCTCTCTCCCTCTCTCCCCCTCTGCCCCGCTCTCCCCCGCTCTCCCTTTCTCTGGCTTTATTGAGAGATATAGCCTTCCTCCTAAACTAAGATGGAGGAAATACGGTGGGGGGGGGGGGGGGGTGTCGCGGGGGCAGGGTCGTTATGGGACAAAGGCAGAGGAACAGTTACAGGCTGATTCATGGACGAGGCTATTCACTCTCAATCTATAACGCCTGCAGCTTCAACACTACGTTACGGAGACACACACCGACAGAGAGAGGCCAGGGGAGATATATCAACAGGACCCCTGTCACAGGAGGGAGGGAGGGAGGGAGAGAGAGAGAAGCAGACTGAGTTTGAAGGGAAAGAAGGAGGGAGGGAGAGAGAGAGAGAGGGAGAGAGAGAGAGAAAAACTGAGAGAGAAGCAGACTGAGTTTGGAGGGAAAGAGGGAGGCAGAGAGAGAGAGAGAGAAAACTGACACAATTACGATTTTAGTATTATCTAAATTATTATGATGTATTATCACCGTTTTCTGAATACTGTGATAACTATCACCATTTCCTGTGTGCTACGGTGTGTGAGTAGAATTGAAGTGTAAATTGAGAGAGAGAGAGAGAGAGAGAGAGAGAGAGAGAGAGAGAGAGAGAGAGAGAGAGAGAGAGAGAGAGAGAGAGAGGACCGAAAGAGCAGCAGGGGACAGAAATAATGGCAACTTTATGAGAAGGAGACAGATGTCCTAATGGAGAGACACTGCCATCATAGAGAGAGAGCTAGACACAACTCAAGTGCCAGCCTGTGTGTGTGCGTGTGTGTGTGTGTATGTGTGTGTGTGTGTGTATGTGTGTGTGTGTGTGTGTGTGTGTGTGTGTGTGTGTGTGAGTGTGTGTGTGTGTGTGTGTGAGTGTGTGCGCGTCTGTGGTGTGTGTGTGTGTGTGTGTATGTGAGCGTCTGTGGTGTGTATGTGTGTGTGTGTGTGAGTGAGTGGCACTGGTGTGTTTCTCTGCCTGGTCAACCCTAGGCCTTGAACTCCACCTCACCACAGAGAGAGAAGCAGAGGCGGGCAGGGCTGCATGCCCTCCGGAAGCCTGCTATCTATTCATGACTAGTGGAATAGGAGATGACAGCGCTCCGGCAGTTTCTCCAGCAGGGTTCCGGCAGCTCTCCGGCTGCGCTCCGCCAGGCGGGCGGCGGTCCTTCTGATGGTAATTACTCCCTCGCTCCTCTCCGAGGAATGATGCAACAGAGGGACAGAGAGACCCCTGCAGGGTCAGCCGTGAGGAAGGGAGGAAGAAGAGGAGGAGGATAGAGAGAGGTCCAAAGGAAGAGGGGAGGAGGAGGAGGAGGAGGACTGCATATACAGTGAGAGTGATGCCTGCTGATGCAAACGGAGGAAAACCCTGCATCTGCATCCCCCCCTATTGTTCCTCCCCCTCACCCCCCTCCCCTTTTTTTTTAAGCTGGATCAAAATGTGTTGGAATAATCAGGAGAGGATGAGAGGGAGTCTCGCGGGAGACTTGGGGACGTGGAAGATGTGATGGTCTCTGGAAGGGCGTCGAGGCATCCTACTGTCATGGCGTCTCGATCCGGGAAAGGAAGTGGACCGGGGCTTCCTCTGAGCAGAGCACCAAGAGTGGTGATTACAGCTGTCAGTCAAGACACAGAGTCACATCAACACACCACCCCCAGAGTGGCAGAGACGGTCTCACGCCACAAAGATTTACAGAAACAATACGGTAGCGACTGCAGAACATCTCTATTGATGACTTCCGGCTGGAAATTGGATAGGTTAGAAATGCTGACAACAAGCGGTGGTGGTGGTGGTGGTGGTGATGTTGTTGTTGTTGTTGTTGTTGTTGTAGTTGTTGTTGTAGTTGTTGTTGTTGTTGTTGTTGTTGTTGGTGGTGGTGTTGTTGGTGGTATTGTTGTTGTTGTTGTTGTTGTTGTTGTTGTCGCCACGTTAGGCAATGAAATCTCATCAATATGCAAAGGTATGTGCTTGTTTGAAAAACAGGGTGAAGTTAATGATACAACGGTTGTTCATTATTCATTCAACACACACAGGCAGGCAGGCACGCAGGCACGCAGACACACACACACACACACACACACACACACAGAGCCATTCCATGTGCCAATCCGTTTGTCTGCCAATCAGAAGAACTAGTGTCACAGAGGCTCAGTATGAAGCCCACATTAGCATAATGTTTGTACATTAGGATAAACACATTCACAGCGACTAATACCTGCGTGGCAAGCGAACTAATACTATTTGTATCAACACTTCCCTTTCATCAGGAATTTCCCTTGAAGCCCTGAAAACTGCAATTATCAAGCCTTTACTGAAAAAGAACGTCCTAGACCCATTTGTACTGAACACCTACAGTCCCATATCAAACCTTTCCAGTACAGGAAAAATAATTGAAATAGTTGCCCACGAGCAACTTAGCAATTATTTGACCCAAAATGATCTCTTTGATGATTTTCAATCAGGCTTTCGCCCACTACATAGCACTGAAACGGTCATTATTAAGGTCCTTAATGACATTTGTGTAAACACAGACTCCGGAAAAATCGCAGTTTTGGTACTACTAGAACTTAGCGCTGCTTTTGACACTGTAGACCACGTCATTCTAATAGATCAATCCTTGGCCCCCTTCTATTCAATCTCTACATGCTTCCATTGGGACACATCATAAAAAAGAACAAAATTGCCTACCACAACTATGCGGATGACACTCAAATCTACATAGCCCTCTCACCAAGCGACTATCGTCCCTTCGACAATCTCTGTAATTGCATGGAACAAATAATTGCCTGGATGACATAAAACGTCCTCCAGCGAAACAAGGACAAAATGGAGATAATTGTATTCGGTGCACCTGACAAAAGATCGAAAGTCAGTGCAAAACTTGATTCTCTCTCTCTTGGTGTAGCCTAATTCTAGACTCCGATCTAAACTTCAATGGCCACATAAACTCGATAACTAAATCAGCCTACTATCACCTGAAAAACATAACAAGAATGAGAGGTTTCATGTCCAAACAAGACAAGCACATTTTGAAAAGCTCATCCATGTATTTGTTTTGAGTAGACTTGATAATTGTAATGGTCTACTAACAGGCCTATCTAAAGGGGCTGTTCATAAATTGCAGCTAATCCAAAACGCCGCTTCTAGGGTCCTAATAAAAACGAAGAAGTTTGAACACATTACACCAATCCTGAGAGCTCTATACTGGCTACCAGTCTCTCAGAAAATTGAATTCAAAGTACTCCTAATTGTATACAAATCACAAAATGGTCTTGGACCAAAATACATAGCAGATCTCCTCCCCCCTATATTCCAGCAAGGCCCCTAAGGTCAGCTGAGACTAATCAGCTAATCATTCCAAGAGTGAAAACAAAACACGGTGCAGTAGCTTTTAATCACTCTGCCGCATGCTCCTGGAACAAACTCCCTGAAGTAATCAAACAGGCTCAAACACAAAAAATATTTAAATCTAAGCTAAAAACCTTTAAAAACAGTTATGATTAAACACTAACACTTCCAACCATGTATTTGTTTTATTAATTTCTATTATCTTATTCATTATGTTATTAAATGTTTATCTATATATATATTTATATGTATTCTTATTTTTTAATCTGCTTACTATTCTCCTCTTGATGTATTTTTTTTAATGCTGTATATAAAGCACTTTGAATTGCCCCTGTTGTATGAAATGTGCTATAGCTATACAAATAAACTTGCCTAATAGGTGTGTTAAGCGGGGTACACACATAAGGATTTTAAAAATCTTAACCGAAATCATATCTGAGACAGACCCCACACATGAAGATAAAAATCTTGGATTGAACAGCCTTGATCGTATTGTGTGTGGTGTGCGGCGATTTTCCCATTTCAGCACCCCACAGACATAAAGATTTTCGTTACGACAGACTCCAGACTCTCTAGAGTCTCGTTCCCCAAGCCAGAAATCTCGCGTGAACCCATCCTTTTAATATTGCCTTTAAATTACAAAATAATTAAATTAAGATTATATAATGATTAAAGCACTTTGAGCCGCAACGTTTGCAGGAAAAGCGCTATACAAATAAAGTTATTATTATTATTATTATTATTATTATTATTATCTAACGTAGTACCCTGACTGACCTGTACGAGACAACCATGTGCGACAGGGCAAATAAAGTGCCGAATAACGAAAAGAAGAAGTCAGCTCGCTTCTTGATTGGCTACATTCCATCCACGTTATAGTTGGACTCGCGAGCAGGGTTGCCAGATGGGAATGACATTTTCCACCCTAACCACAGTCTAAAACCGCTAATTCCACCCAAAAATCTGGCAACCCTATGATTTCTGGTCGTAAGTATTGAACACATTTGACATTTACGATTGCCGGCCACGCCCATTTTCCGAGCAGGTTGTCGGGAGAGATTGACTCTTAACACACCTCACACCACAGGATTTTGTTATAGGAAAATGTTAAGATCCATCTGATAATCAGGCGTTTCTGTGTTTGGTCGGAAGGGGGAAAATCGGGCCAAAATCGGCCAGAAAATCCTTATGTGTGTACCCCGCTTTATGCAACAGAGAAAAGTCCACACATTGTCATCAGTCATCTCCTAACACTGGGCTGTGTGTGTGTCTGTGTGTGTGTGTGTGTGTGTGTGTGTGTGTGTGTGTGTGTGTGTGCGTGCGTGCGTGCGTGCGTGTGTGTGTGTGTGTGTGTGTGTGTGTGTGTGTGTGTATGCGCATTAGAGAGTGCATGTTAACCAGGGAGAGAGATGAGATGAGCTAGAGACTCTCTGACACCAAACCTGATTAATTTCCCTTGCCTTGGGGTAATACGGTTTACACCTGTAATCTATTTTCAAAGGAACTGAACTGTCTTTCCAATTAATAGTATTATTCCTCAGCTTCTAATGAAGTGTCAAGCAGGCCAGTGGTTTAACACCGGGCCTGTCTGACAATTGGGAGAAAAAAACAGTGGGGAATGTGTGTGGTGTGTGTGTGTGTGTGTGTGTGTGTGTGTGTGTGTGTGTATGCGTGACTGCCTGTGTGTGTGAGCACGTGCGTGCGTTTGCGTGCGTTAAACTCAAACACCAAATTGGTACCGGCAGGCAACATTAATGACTATCCGAAAGAGCTCGCCTTAGGACACATTTATAAAAATATCACAGTGGTCCAGGTCACTATAATTAAGGGAATTCAATTAAAAGCTTTTTGAGCAGGTGCCTTAATAGGATTGCAGCCACCTTCCCTACTTTACAAGCAAATTATTATCAGTCAGAGTCAGGAGAAGAACATTCTGTTGGACATTCTCCTGTCAGCCCTGCTGCAACTCTCCCTCCTCCACTACGCAGGTCAATGGAATCCATACCACAGTCTACAATAGCAGTTTAATCTCCAAATTGACAATACATAGTCTGTTGACTTTCAAGAACTATTATGATTTAAATCTCCCTGCTGAGGTGTATTGAAGAAAAACGTTAGCTGTATCGCGTGTCAATTACGTTTTTCGGCTGCTTTCCCTGTTCTGACAATGCTATTTTATATCTGGTCATTATGCTGCTGCACTGGTGTGGCTGGTGCTGTGTCTTTAAGAAAAGCTCTGATGGCCTTGTTGTGGGTGTGTGTGTGTGCGTGTGTGTGCACGCACGGGTGTGGGGCTATGTGTGTGGCATTTTTTATACTGTATCACAGCATGGGCAGATCAATGAGACTGACGTGCCAGAAGCCAAATCCATCAGTGTTAAAAAACACACACACACACACACACACACACACACACACACACAGCCACCCTCCCTCCCACCCACCAAACCAATTCACACACACACACACAGCTCAGAATATTGATGTGCTCTTTAAAAGTGCTCCTCCCTCAGTCTCCAAACATATTACACATGTCTACAGATGGACTGGTGCCAGACTGTCAGAGTACATAATGAACTGAATGATAGGCACAGTAACACAGACTCAACAACAACAACAACAACAACAACAACAACAACAACAACTAACAACTAACAAACTACAGACAATATAATAGTAGCTCTACATTACACATCATCCCATTGTATACGGTACTTAGGCTGCATTTACACTGCAGGTTGTAATGCCCAGTTCCAATTTTTTGCCTATATATCAAAATGTTTTAATGCCTGCTTACGGTACATTTAAAATGACCCATATCCGATACCTGACATTTGCTTACTTGCGTAACACTTGAAACAACCCGCATGCGTACATGAGGGTTTGGTTACCGGAAACGAAAGTTAACAGACAGCCGGCACTTGCAATGGACGCAAACGAGACAGAAATTATAATCCGAGCCACTGCTTTCAGAAGCATGTTTAGAGGCGCACATTTTAAGGTGGCGAAGAAAGAGGACTTAAGAGCACTTTTTAGCAGCTGTTGTGAGTGAAACTAACGTCAAACGTCATCAAAATACGAAGACTGTCACATATCGGAATTACCATGAATATCCGACCTGTCCGTTTAGATCACAGTCGAAATGACACATATCGATTCGTATCAGATTTATTTCCACATATGATTGAGGCCTGAATCTGATCTGAGAATATCAGATTGAATGTGCTCTTTTACTGGTACATGTTACATGTCTGATCTGTGCCTCATGTGAGCAAACATTTATTAAATGAATTGTGTCACTTTTACAGTCAAAGTGTAAATGCAGCCTTATTATGAGCTAACCTGCGATTCCATGTCATTTTCCATTATTTCATAATGTAGATATCCAGAATTCTGTGTTCATTGTAGAATTATCCCAAGACTAAACAGGGATTCATTAAGGAATGAAAGACTCCAGCAGACGACACTTTGTCAGAGCTTGAGTGCTTTCATGTGCTCAAGTCAGATCCAGGAGTGAGTGAGTGTGTGTGTGTGTGTGTGTGTGTGTGTGTGTGTGTGTGTGTGTGTGTGTGTGTGTGCGCTTATCGCAGGGGCGAATGGCAATTAATGCAGCACTAATTAAAAAGCCTTTAATGTGTGTAGGATTGTGGAGGGCTGCCACTGAACACTAAGAGGACAGGCTGGGTTGGAACAGAGGGATGAAGGGGAGGGAGGAGGAGTGAGATGGTGGAGACTGATGGAGGAGAGAGAAGGGAGAAGGAATGAGAAAGATCAACTGTGACAGCACACATGAGTACACAGTCACGCCAGCTCTGACTGACCGCATATCAGTGTTGGTTGGTGGAGAAATCAGAAGACGTGTTTGATACCATTCTCCGTTCATTTTATATTCCCTTTTTGGCCATTCAGCAGTAGTAGTATGCAAAGCGACAACAACAACAAATAAGTACCGTAAGTGGATCCTCTATCCACCAGTCACAGCAGGACAAACTAATCTATGCTCGCGCCAGGGGTCATTGGCAGTAGTACTGCTAGAAATGTATTCTTATTTTCTTTCCATTCCATGTATTACTATGAGCCTGTCCTCTACCTCCACCTGCCTCCACTGACACGTACAATATCAGATTTGACAAACTGTATGTGAATATATATAATTATGTGAGCATCATGTTATGCTATCCTCCTGAGATGACAACTCTCTCCTGCTGAGATGATTCACCAGGCATATCTAACGTGATCAAGCCAACTAGCCCTTAGCTGTTCTTAAGCATCTAACATGACAAGTCAACTCATCCTTAGCTGTGATTAAACGTCGAACATGACAAGCGAACTAGTCTTTAGGTGTTCTTAAACAACCAACATGAGCACAGAGCTTGTCTGTAATACCGATTCATGAACACAGAATCATGCTTAAAACCTGCACTCATTCCCTTTTCCTCTTTTCACGCTCCCTCCCACGCTACTCTCCCTCCTCCCTCTCGTCCCACCCTCCTCCGTCTCTTCCCTCCATCCTTTGGTGTAATCTGGGGGGATTACGTCCTCTCAGTGTGAGAGGAGATCGAGGTTGGCGAGTGAGTGTGATAATCTCTAACACAGGATTATGTCATCAACCATAATCTCCCTGGCTATCCTCTGGCCATGGGGGGGGGGGGGGGGGGGGTATTCCAGACAGAGATCTAAGAAAGAGTTTTCTAGAGAAATCCTTCTTCAGATAACCTGAAGTTGGAAATCAGGATAATTCAGTTCCATAGAGGCTGATCCAGAGTCAAATGAAGCTGATTAATTACACCTGAATTAAGTTAACCAGTCCACATGCTACACTGAAAGGCACACACGATGAACATCAATAGCTCTATTTAAGTAATGCAGGAAGATGCAACAAAGAGCCATGTCAGTGTCAGGTTTTCATTGCAACCGATATCACCACCCACTGCTTATATTGCCTAAATTAATCAGAATCTAGGATTAAAAAATAGATGAGTCTTTGATTGTCATTTCCATTAAGTATCCCATTTGATCCACTTGATGCGCTTCTTATTCTTCAGGTTCTTGATTGACGTGGATCAGACAATCCTTTCAGAAGGGAGGGAATCTCATTTGGTTGGTGGAGCATGCGATGGTAGCCTCAAATTCACGATAGAGTTGACTTAACCCCAGAGGGAGAAGGTTAGCTCTGAAGCATTCGTTACCATAGTTTCAGATCCGGCTTTTCATTGAGGGCTCTTTTTTGGAACAGAAAATTCAGAATTGATTCAAGATCTGACTCAAGTTATTACTAATAAATACATACTAATAAATCCTGCTGTCTGAAATACCCCCCAGGACACACACAAATCCCAAGCATTTGAGATTTGAGATTTGATCATCTGAATAATAATAGATGTTGTAAGATTCATGTTTTTAATGTCCACTATCAAGTCTGGTTGTTGTTGTTGTTGTTGTTGTTGTTGTTGTTGTTGTTGATGTGGTGATCTCCCTGGGGTCCGTTTCACTAACGGTGGCTTAATATAGCGGCGCTATAATTAAATGCGGCGCTCAGGGACCTCGAGATTGGTATTCAAGCCTCAGGTGATTCCTCGAATGAGGATCAGCCTTGTGTCATCAGTGTTCACAGAAGACAGGCTTACAAATCTTCGATA
>NC_137688.1:13583178-13595678 GCF_963989245.1 Nansenia antarctica
ACTCGTGAGCAATGGAGATCAGTGCAGGGCGGAGAGCGTCAGGGACAAGCACTCTGGAGCCTCGAAATATGAAGCTGTCCTTCACAGACAGTTCATGGCGGAGTGGGTAGTATGGTAGCAAGACAGGGTCGAGACCTTTAGAGGAAGGAGGCCAACCACTTGAGATGATGACGCGGAGCATTGTGAGCTCGGGACATGAGGCACAGGCAGAGTCCAGGTCAGCAGCAGAGAGAGACTCACTAGTAGAGGTGAGAAGAGCAACGTACTCCGTGTCGTCGTCAGCCGGAGCAGATGCAGCAGGCAGAGGTAAGCGAGACATGCAGTCGGCAGGTGCGTTGTCAGAGCCTGGACGGTAGGTGACATCGTAGTTGTAGGACATGAGACGGGCAGACCATCTTGCAACACGTAGACCAGCGCGACCGACACCCTTTGTAGTCATCAGTGTCGTGAGCGCTTGGTGGTCCGTCTTCAGAGTGAAACGGCGTCCCCACAAGTAAGTGCGCCACCGCTCCACAGCCCAGACGCAGGCCAGGGCTTCCTTTTCCACAACAGCATATTTGCGCTCAGCAGCAGAGAGAGTTCGAGATGCAAACGCAACAGTTCTCTCAACGTTGTCAGGGCCCACTTGTGACATCACAGCACCCAACCCGTAGTCAGATGCATCTGTAGATATGATAGTGTGCAGTGCAGGATCAAACAATGCTAGGGCTTGGCTCTTTACCAGCAGTTGCTTGACCCTTTCATAACTGGCTTGTGCTTCGTCAGTCCACTGAAATGCACTGTCCGTCTGTCTCAGGCATGCTCGCATAGGTTCCACCACAGTGGCATGGTTGGGCAGGAACTTAGAGTACCAGGAGAGCAAGCCGAGGAAGGAACGCAGTGTAGTAGCGTCAGTGGGTGCTGGAGCCTCAGCGATGGCCTGTATGCGTACAGTGTCTGGAAGCAGACCATCAGCAGAGACAGTGTGACCCAGGAATGGTAGACTGGGCTCACGGAAACGGCATTTGTCATTATTAAGCTGCAAGCCAGCAGATTTCAGACGTTGCAGGGTAACTTTAAGAGCCTCGTCATGTGTGTGCCTGTCACTGCCATGTATGATGACATCATCAATGTAGTACTCCACACCCGGCAGGTCAGCGAGAATGATGCTCATCATCTTCTGAAAGGCAGCTGGCGCTGATGCCAGTCCATATGGCACACGGCAGAACCGATACAGTCCATCATGGGTGATGAATGCCGTTAGGTCGCGTGACTCCTCAGCAAGAGGCACCTGGTAGTAGGCGTTAGCCAGGTCAATGGATGAGAAGATGGTGGAGCCTTTCAGGCTGGAAAGGAGCTCATCCATATGAGGCAGTGGAAAGGCGTCAATAATGACCGCCTTATTGGGCTCACGCAGGTCGACACACATCCTTATTTTTCCAGTCTTCTTTTGTATGACGACAATGGGGGACACCCAAGCAGAGGCGTCGACAGGTTCGATCACTCCAGCAGCGAGTAAGCGCTTCAGTTCATCAGAAACTGCGTCTCTGACAGACAGCGGTAGCCGGCGCAGCTTTTGGCGTACCGGTGTGACAGAGGAATCGACCTTCACGCGGTGCACAAAGTTTTCTGCACACCCTACAGCAGCGGGAGCAGATGCAGTAGTGCACTGGAGCACAGGAGTAGGCAGAGATGCAGAGTCATTAGGAGGCACCACTTTGTTGTTTGCAATATGCACACTTAACACAGTCATTAGGTCCCTCCCCATCAGTGAGGTCCCCCTCTCCACAATGAAGAAGGTACCTGGAGCAGTGCGGCCATGGAGAGAAACATCAGCAGACATGCACCCCAGCACTGGAATGCTGGTTTTAGAGTAAGACACCAGCCTGGCAGTCGGTTCAGTAAGTGGAATGTTTTTAAAGTACTGTGCGTAGATGCTCTGTGGCAGTATAGAGACAGATGAACCAGTGTCAACCAGCAATTCCACTTTACTGGACTGTGAGTGTTCTGAAATAATCTCCACAGTGCATGTGATCTTATCACTATTACGTGCAGAATGTTCAGTATATAACACTGTAAATTCAGGGAGATCAACCTCACGTACCTCCTTGGTGTGTGTCTGTGTACTGCGACACACCTTGGCAAAGTGACCCACTCTGTTGCATTGTCTGCATGTAACTGATGCAGCTGGGCAGTTAGTTGCATTAGCTAAATGTCCATCTGATCCACAGCGGTAACATGTTTTCCGCTGTGAAGCCTCCCTAGGCTTTGTACGCTTACCCCACTGTTGTGGAGTGTGCTGCACCGCCTGCACAGATGCAGCCCGCGGCTCACAGAAGGCCTTAGCTTGCTCCGTAGCAGCCTCAATCTGTGTAGCAGTTGTCATGGCCCTTTCCAGTGTAAGTTTATTGTCCATCAAAAGTCTTTCACGGATCCGCGGGTTGTGTAGATGTTCAACTAGCTGATCACGGATCGCCTCATCCGCACGATCGCCATAGTCGCACGTAGCTGCAAGTTCACGTAGTGCAATCACATACTGAAGGACCGTTTCATTCTGCATCTGTACTCTCTTACGGAAAGCATGGCGTTCAGCAACAGTGTTTGTCTTGGGCACAAAGTACTCCTCCAACGCAGTCATTGCAGTATCGTAGTCTGCACCTGTGTTTGGGAGCGAGTAGAAGAGACGCTGTCCCTCGGTGCCCAGGCAGTGTAGTAAGACGGCTCTACGCCGTGCAGCAGGCCAAGCATTACCGCTAGCATTGATGACCAGCAAATAGTTCTCAAAAATTTTCCGCCATGTCTTGAATGGAATGGTGGGCTCACCAGGCGCAGGCAGGAAAAAACAGGGAAACGGCACGTTTACAGCCATTGTAAAAAACTAGTAAACTCCGATTACTCGTCGCCAATTGTGATGTCCGGACTGGACTTGTAAGTAATAATAGTAGATAGAGAACGTGGTCCATCAAACGCAGGTTTATTCTTTACAGCATCTTTACAGCATCTTTACAGCATGAGTATGGCAGCCCAACTACCCAGCATACACTTCAACTTCCTAGTTAGTCTAACACGTGATTCCGTCTTAAAGGGCAGGACACAACACACGGCTTTGTCCAACAGCGCAGGGTATTCATGTTTAATGTAACTGGCAGCATATTTTCTAACTATTGGTCTTCTTTGTGCTGCTAGTAGGCCTAACGTTGCTAGCAGCGGGTACAACCCGCCTGCTGCTGGAGACTGTAAACATTAGCACTCGGCTCAGTCGGCTGACTGTCTTCTTCTTCAGCTACTGTGACACTTTAAATAAAGTGAAAAAAATACTATTGTGCAATATGACAACCCTAGTCGTCTATCTGTACAGTATAGTACAGTGGATTGTGTACATAGCCTTTATTTATGTAAACCAGCTCCTTCCCTTCTTGTGTTATTTATTTATTTTTCTAAAAGTTTTTTTTTTCTTTTTTTTTTTTCCTAACACCAGGGGAGCCACCCCTCCTAAATGTCGTTGTTTGGTACCTGTACTGTAGCAATGACAATAAAGTCCATTCATTCATTCATTCCATTCATTCATTCATACTCAGGTTCTAACTAGGCTACTGCCCAAGTTAGAATTATGATCAGCAGGTCTCCTCATGGATCCCGTTTTGATCCAGGATTGTAAGGCGTTCGATCTTTTCATATTGATCTGCAAACGTTACCGCGGCCACCACCGACTAGCTTGCCATCCACTCTTGAATATAAATGCTCGCGCTCATCAGGGTTGCCAGATTTCCAGGTTTCCATCAGGATTGACAATGTCCAGCCTAAACACAGTCTAAAAAACGCTAAATCCACCAAAAACCAGCCAAAACCTATATTACCTACATTTTGTAACTTTCAGGCACTGACATTTTGGTACCGCCTAAATGCTATTTATCCAGCCCAACCCGCCCACATGCTTTTTTTCTGGCCCAGTGTGATCAAAAGTAGCAAATTCCGATGGTACACAACTGTATATCTCTTTACCACTTTATCACCCAGTGACATCATCCTTATTATATTATTATTATATATTATAATAATAATATTATATTATATTACTAAACTCATTCAATGCATTGATCGTATCAACTTGTGGATGTCACATAATTTCTTGCAATTGAACAAACATAAGACAGACATTTTAATCATCAGAGAAAAGCAAAAACTGTTGGCGGGCTTCGAGACTCTGATTTGAATTTTAAATCTCACATCAGTAATCTTACTAAAACTGCCATTTATCACCTTAGAAATATTGCTTAAGTGCAACCGTTTCTCTCCCAGGCAGATACTGAGAGACTTATACATGCTTTTATCGCTAGCAGGCTTGATTACTGCAATGCTCTCCTTTCTGGTTTACCTAAGGAAGCTATAAATAATCTACAGATCATTCAGAATGCAGCAGCACGTGTATCGACCAAGACCATAAGGAGAGCGCACACATCTCACCTGTCCTAAAGTCCCTTCATTGGTTGCCTGTCAGTTTTAGAATAGATTTTAAAATCCTTTTATTGGTGTTCAAATCAATCAATGGACTAGCGCCTGAATACTTGTCAGACATGCTTGTAATATATACTCTCGAGATCCCTCAGGTCCTCTGGCACTGGCCTTTTATGGCGCTTTTCCATTGACCAGACCGGTACGGCTCAGCACGGCACGCATTTGAAAAGTTCGGTCTGGTACGGGTAGGATACGTTCTCCTTTATACACAACAGACCAGGAACGAGCGGTGACAGTAGGAGGAGTTAAGTGTCATAAGAGCACTTCACTTTAATAAGTGCCGGTATACAGCTCAACGGGGGGAAATGCGATAAGAATTATGTCAAAATGCAGCACTATCATGCCTAGATCAGCCTTAAAACAACATCGCGCAACCAGGGAAACGCCGACATGTGTTAAAGGGAGCAAGACGCGAATCTACCGGCATTTGGCTCATGAGTGAACGGCGAAAACGCCTGGTCGGCACAGCTTGGGATTCCATGGAAATTATAGGGAACTATGTGTGAAAGAGGCTTAAATGTTGAAATAACAGTAATACCATGTTCATTGATCAAATGACATAAGGGATGAAAAGGGGGGATGGCAGTTTTAGAAGCAGGATGATGAAGTGCGCTGGACTGAGGAACGGTCTAGCATAGGCACAGCACATCACCATAATAGCGATTTTTTTTGTTATGCTTGTTGTAAATAAAAGTTCTACGATGCATTGAAATGACATTAAACTAAGATAACGAGATGGTTATCATAATTTAAAAAAATCTTTATTAATAAGTTATTACAGAAACAGTAAGTGACATTTTCCGAGAGTGAAATCTGTTGTGGTATATAAAAATGGCGGTTATCGATGAAGTCTATGAACATGGGATTCAGAATAAATTCAGAATAAAAGTCTGAACCTTTTTTTCAGAATAAAAGTCTGAAAAAATGTTAGATCACGCGGCCCGGCACGGTACAGCACGGTAGTGGAAAAGCGCCATTAGTTGTTACCAAGGTGAGGACAAAGAACAACAGGGAGGAGACTCTTAGGGCCCTATTATGCACTTCTTAACTTGCCGTCTTAAGTGTTAATTAAGACGCACCGCCAGGTTAAGACCTACCGCCACCCTTATTATGCGCTTCATACGCGCTACTGCTATTATGCAGGTGTCGATAGGCGCCCACACACAAGACGTAAAACTCCCGTGCATATATTGCTAATTGTGGGAGTGTTCATAAGTTAATGAAGTGCACTAGGCGCCCCTGCTATTATGCGATCTGACTTTGCTCCTAGCGCTAAGAAGTGGTTTGAAAAGTTCTTAAGTTTAGACTTTGTCGTATATTTTCTACTATATATATCCTATTTTCTAGTGTTGTGCAATGGTTCTTGTAATCTGACCAGCCCCTCGGACTTGGGGCTGTGGTGACATCACAGGGGACGGCCCTCATGGCCATCTGGATAAGGTGATAGGCTATGACCTGTGACTGTATTTGCATAAGAGGGAGGGATCTAGGAAACTAGGGAAAACCAGCGAGGAAGGGAGGAAGCGGTCTCTTTTTGTCACCAGGCCCCAGCTTAAACACGTGTATGTATAAATCTGTTTGTAACTCGGATTAAATCATCTTAAACTCACTAGCTGTTGTTTGATTCATAACCAATAAGAATACACGACAATGATGGCGAGCTAGCCAGGAGTCCAAAAAAGGAAATCTACGTTTGAAAACTTAAGCTCAAGCCACAGCTCTAAAGACGGTAGGAATTAAAATAGCGCTATTTTTCTGTTTAAACCGCTAGGGGCGCGTGTGCAACAGCTGGGTTTTCAAACAATTTCTTTGTGACTAAAACAACCTTAAAGTAAAGTCTTATTGGAATAGAAACACACTTTTCATAATCTTTAAGCTGGGGTTGGTGAGAGCCGGACTTTGAAGTCCGTTTTTGTAAATATACGATTAGATTGGTATATTGGTGATATAGGGCTGAATTTGGTAATTCGCTTTTTTATGTTAAGATATTAGTTGTGTAACTAATAGCGGTATTACGGAATATCGTGAGTGTGTGTGTAGAATTGTGTTAAGGTGTAAATGGACGGGGTAGTCTATTTTGTATTGTAGCAGTGAAAAAACATATGAGCAGAACTGTAGACGCCATTACTCTTTGTCTGTGTGAGAGGACGCCGTTGTGTGGGCGGCCATTTGCAGTGTACTGTCGGCGGAGTTTAGACGCCATTTGCATTTAGACGCCATTTGCAGTGTGTCAGAGAGTCCATTCTTAGACGCCATTTGCAGTGTGTCAGAGAGTCCATTCTTAGACGCCATTTTTCTTTGTCCTTGGGGAAGGACACACACAGAGGCCATCTCTGTGTGGGAAACGTGAATACATTGTAGTGATTCAAAGATAGTGAATTGATCATTGGGGTTAGGCAGGGGATTAGGCACCCCGAACCTAGCCCCTAACAGGCGGCGGTGGAATTGCAAAGTTCCGAGGGCACGTTAAGAACGCAATATAGTGCTGGGGAGAAGACTGAAGGCCCCCGTGTCTGATGAAGTATGAATGAACATACTACCGTGGTACCGTCTAGTCGGCGCAGCTGTCGCATCTAGGTGTGTGGGCAGTGCGTGGTACGTGGGCGACAGCCCACACCTAGCGGGATGTGGGGACCACACCCGTGAACAGGCAAGGCTGGTGTAAACGGTCAAAGTTTCTAGACCCATAGCAAAGTGGGCTAGGGATCAGACCGTCGGTTCCCAACTGGGCGGCCAATCACCGCTACAGGGTTGGTGTTTAGACACTGACTGGGGATCGCTATCGACTGGGTCACCGGCCGGTTGGGTCGCAAAAGCCTTAAGCCATAGGAAAATGGTGGCTGCGCTCAGCTCAATGTACAGTCAGGCCACCATAAGCTGAAAGCGACGTACAGCTAGTAGGCGAGTGGTGCTTTCCGTGATCAGAGCTCTGAAAAGGAGACTCTGGGAAGCGGAAGGGGTGGGGGTTTACTGACTCTGACCTGGGGTTAGAGGGCAGTGAACCTCCATCGGAAAGGGTTCCAGCCTGAGACTGCGCCCTGGGAAGAGGGGAGGTCTGAAGGAACCAAGTGATTTTAAAGTAGTTTAAAGTTTAAGCAATGTTATGTTGTAAAGATTGATCTGGGAGTCCACAGCGGGTTTTTCCCCCAGAAGGACAAAGACTAGCCCCTCCTTCCCCTACTCCATTTTTACACGGAGGCGCTGGCGCATGCGCAATCGATACGCAAGTCGGTTACTTGGCGCCGCCTGCTGGACGAAATACGACAATACATTTTAAAACACTAAATCCTCAGGGAGATACAGCTGAGGTCGATGAAACAGTCCGATACATTAATAAATAGATGGTTATAAATGATTGTAATGTATTACATTAATTTAATTAATTTAATTAATTACAAATTGATTGAATTAATTATTCAGATCATTTTATTTCTCTGTTTTCACAAAACTTTGATCAATTGTTTTGTGACAATCTAATGATATGTTGATAATAGCTAATTGACTTCACAGGTTTACATCAATGGAGTGTCAATGAATAATTCTAACTAATCATTCATTCTTTTCCAAATAACAAGTCGATTTCTTTACAGGTTATAATTAATATTTGTAATTTACATCTTTTATTTTAGTTAGGTCATTTCCACAGTGTTTGATTAAGGAATAGCAGAATAGTACATATTTGATAGTTGAGCAGTAAAAGGGTTTTTGTGGATCGGTGAATACTTAGGTGTGACCAGCTTTTGTGATTTAATAATTGTGTTGACCAGAACTGTAATTAGTATTGAATGAGTAATTAAGTGACACATTCATAAACAATTAGGAAACACATTTAAGTATAAAGTACTTACACAGAGATTAGATTTAAGTTAATACTGCACTGACATACACAAGAGGCAAGTCTGTTATTCTGGAGTTGCAGGGTTTTTGTGGGGATGGTTAATACAGTTATATTGGACTAGCATTTGTTTAGCAAACAAGACAAAATAAGGTGGGTTGTAAGAAGCGTACACCTTATCTAATATAGAATATTGTCAGCATATTGAACAAGTAGAATGGGGTCGAATTCCACGAAGCTGTTAAAAGATATTAGTGAACATCGTGGAATGTTGGCTACGTTATCCCCTATGGCTGTAGTGGAAAAAATGAATCCTCTTGTTAGGGAAATTAGCAAAATGTCTACGAAATGGAATAGCCGTTGGGCATACATTGAACAGCCGTGGCCGAAAGAGGGCAGCATTAATTTACAATTAATTGCAACATTGGAGATACTTATCAATGGGCACAAAGCACATCAAAGAGGAAAGATTAGATCAGAGAAACGCAAGTTAGAGTTAGCTATTTTAGATCTATTTAAGGTAGAGGGACAGAAAATAGCTCAGATGGAACCGGAAAAGAAAAAAGAATTGGCCAAGACACTGGAACAGAAACTGAACATTTCATCCCTAGACCTGTGTTCTGCCCCCAGTCCCCCTCCATATGCTAAGGCACTGGAGGATCATTCCCAGAAGAAGAAGAAGGAGCCAAGGGGAAAAGGGGACGACAGGAGTGACGAGGAAGATGACAGCGAAGATGGCAGTGCAGACTCAAGTGATGACGACAATGCAGATGGAGGCTACAACGCGCAGGTCAGGAAGATGATAGCCACAGCCGAAAGGAAAGGTGGGAGAAGACGCCCGGAGAAAGAGGGAGATTGTCACCGAATGTCATCAAATACATTAAAGAACTGTCCAGTGCTGATTCGGGGTAACAAGATGGAATATCATCCGTGGCATCATACAGATTTGTCTGAAGTGATCGAGAAACTCCCAGTTCTTCAAGAGGGAGGACATTCGTGGACGCGAGAGGTCGACGTGATACTGATAGGAACGCAGGCCGCGATGGGAGACCTGAAAAGACTCTTAGCTTTTATTGCAGGATTGGATACAATGCAGGAAATATTGATGAAGGCAGGACTTCATAGATATATCAATACATCAGTTTATGATCCAGAGCTCTTCGCAGCAAACAGAGGCAGGCTGTGGAAAGCAATCAGAGAGACCTACCCTACTCACATTCACCCAGACAATATCATTGTGAAGCCACTGGGGGGGGATGAGAATCCTAGGGGTTATATTGCCCGTATGCACTCTCAATGGAGAAGTGTGACAGGGAAAGACGCTGAAGATAACCCCTTAGAAAAATCCATAATCAGGGAAAAAATACAAGAAGGGCTTCCTACCCCAGTTAAGGATAAGCTAGCAGAAGTGGTGGGGCTACGACACATGAACAAAGCTGTTTATATAGACCACGTAGCTCATCACGTGGAGTTATATCGAAAGAACATTCAGATACAGAAGGCACGAGACGAAGAATCCCTCAGAATATTGACTCATTTGCAATTGACTGAAAGCGAGAGGAACATAGAGGGAGTGCAGGCTTTAGCCCCACAGCAACAGCCACCTGGAGTGCAGACTGCTACTTACCAGTCCTACTCACAGGGGCCACAAGGGGGGTATCCTGCTACTTACCAGTCCTACCCACAGGGGCCACAAGGGGGGTATCCATACCCACAAGGGCCACCAGGGGTGCAAGCGGTTCCATACCAGATGTACACACAGCCTGGCCAAGGACCACCACCAGGGGGATGGACAGCAGCAGGGAAGGAGATGCTAGAGCCATGCCAATGCGACCAGAATGGACATCTAGCCTGTGCCTGCTGCAACAGGTCCCAGGGGGGCGCAGGGGGGAGCCAAGGAGGAGGATATTGGCCCCCTACTACACCTGCTTCAGGAGTGATGAACCCTTACGGAGGCCCAGCAGCTGGCCTATAGGGGTGCCCGGAAGATCCGAGTGGGAGGTGCCAGCTGGTGGTGACACAGAAGCCTGAAGGCGCCACGCACCTCCCTATGTCTAGAGAATATGTGAAGACAATCGGATTTGAGGGAATTAAACAGCTGATTCCTACAACTGAGCTTGTAGACTTAGAGTACAAGGGACAGAGAGCAACTCTGTCAACGCTTGTGTCAGAACACACGCCAACAGGGCTGCTAGGGAGAGATGCTCTATGCCAATTGAACTGTACAGTAAAATGCACACCTGACGACTGTCAGGTGACGATGCCATCCGGTGTTCAGATTCCATCGACAGCCAGAGTGATTAAGCATAGAACAGACCTACAAGCTTTGCCTTTAAAGGGAGCTGATATAGAATATTGGGTTGATGGGTCTTGTTACGGGGTAGGAGAAACGTTGTGCGCTGGGTATTCCTTAGTTAAAGCACAGAATTCAAAGTTTATTGTAGAACAGGCTGAGGCAGTTCCTCAGCCTTGCTCGGCTCAGTTGGCTGAATTGATTGCCCTCACAGAAGCATGCAACTTGGGAACCGGACGGAGAGTGACAGTGTACACCGACTCTGCCTATGCACATAATGTTTGTCATTTTAATGGAGCTGTATGGAGGGGGCGGGGTTTTAAGAGAACTGATGGTACGCCTATACAGCATCACGCACAGATCATGAAGCTGTTACAAGCCATGATGAAGCCAAAGGAATTAGCTATAGTGAAGTGTGCCACACACAGGTCTGACTCATCACATGTCACACAAGGTAACAGGGCTGCAGAAGATGCAGCCAAAGCCATTACAGGAGCAGACAAGGCAGGTAAAGGTCTTCTGGTCACACATGAAAAGCAATTACAGGGCATGGTCACACTTGAGGATTTATTGATGTTACAGAGTAGAGTAACTACGTTAGACAAGAGCGTTTGGCTAGCAAGGGGGGCAAGTCAGGATGACACAGGTCTATGGAGGAATCATGAGGGGTTGGTTGTAGCACCCTCAGATTTATTAGGCATGTTAATACAGGAAGCTCATGGATTAGCACATGTGGCTAGGGGGGAGGTAAGACGCAAGATCACCAAGAAATATGGGTTTTGGAGTCCATATTTGATGGAACAGATTGACCATGCTTTAGGTCAATGTGGGGTCTGTTGGAGAAACAACATCAGAGTGGGTACACCAGTGGTGTCTGGGCATATCCCTACCCCAATAGGGCCACGGGTGGTGGACAGGGGGGTGGATGTACAGAGTAGGCAGGATGTTGTGCCAACAGGTGCCGAGGTCCCCAGAGAACCTGAGAAGGAGGAGCTACGAGGAGATGCTGTGGTGTTGCCAGAGCCAGTGGCAATGCCAGTGTTACAGCCAGTGACATTACCGGCAGTGCCTGAAACCGAGGGGACAGCGGAAAGCTGTCCAGATGCCAATGAACCAGAAACCAACGAAGCAGAGAGTGTTGACAGTCTGGAGGTCCAGCCTGGGGGTGTCCAAAGCCTGGACACCTGTGCTACTGGGGATGCTGGCGAGTGCCTGCACCATGCTTCAGATGATGCTGAGGGCGACTCCCCAGACCTTGATCAGCGTGGGAGGGGACCAGGCGGCTGCCTTAACCTCAATGACACTGACGGACGACGACCAGTTAGGAAAAGATTAAAGACTATGAATAGGGTAGTGAAGCAGCAGATCAAAGGGAACGACGGGAATGGACAGCAGATGATAGCATGGCTGGAAACGGTCTTAGGGGCATGGGAAACTTATTTTGCTAAGATAGGCGCACCTATTATAGCAGACATGATTTTTGACTTTCTTAGGAGGCAGGGCCTCATTGACTGTTTTTGGAAAATCAGTCACTCAGTCCACGTTAATGAACTTTTCAGAAGACTAGTCCTCACCTGAGGTGAAGATCTATGCATTAATGCATTCCCTTTGTCCTATGCTTACTGTTGGAGACTTATGTGTTATGATAACTGAATGTCATTATTTGTGTATTGTTTGTTTATTTCTATATCGTATGTGATTGATGTCAGTTGAGAAGTGATGTAGTGGTTATGCAAAGATAGGAAAGAGGTTCTGTTCCTAGCGCAACGAAAATGGAAGCTGCTGACTATGAAAGTGTTATCAATCTGAGACAGCGGTAAAGGCTGTTCTCCAACTGGGTACAAGTGCTAGTAACCTCTGACCCTGACGCTTCAAGGA
>NC_137688.1:13600678-13630678 GCF_963989245.1 Nansenia antarctica
TCGTTTTAATTACTGCTTTCTCAGACAAGTCGTCACCTAACTCTAATTGCCCCTATTGTATGATACCCTTCAGTGAGTGTGTTTCTACGATGGAATTAGAACTGAAAACCAGTCCTTTGGTGCATACAAAGTCATCGTCAATGTTCCACTCCAGAACCATGTGATTCTATACGTGCTTTATTTGTTCCTAGGCAGCGTCGTTGTCTTGTCTTCGGTATACTTTGAAGGTGATGCAATCACTGTACCGGCGTATTAGCATTCAGGACATGACCGTGAGTGCTTTCCGCCATCCTAAAGGGGGGTACTACTCTACTTCGTGTGGTGAGACTATAGAAGACGCGATTTGTTATTTCCACCGTTGTATGTTTCTCTTTTCTTTGTCTCTACCCGCTCTTCTTCCTCCTTCTCTTGTTCCCTCTCCACTCTGTTCTTTCTCCCTCTTCTCCCCCCCCCCCCCTCCTTCCTCTCTCTCCTCTCCTCTCCCTCCTCCATCTCCCTCTCTCAGCGCCAAAGTGGCTGTGCTTCAGTGGAGCTGCCAGCAGCAGCAGCAGCAGGCAGGTCCTCAGGTAAGCGCTGCGCTCCTTGTCTCCTCTCTGGGCCCTGAGGCCCTCCTCATCATCTCTCTCTCTCTCAGGCTGTTGACCTTTAGCTGCAGCACTTAGCGTCCAGAGCCATAAAACAGCCACAGGAGAGAGAGAGAGAACGCACAAGGACCAGTGAGCAGGACAGGGGTGGTGGAGAAGTGGGGAGGAGAGGGCTGGGGCAGAGTTCGGGAGGCTGAGAAGGCTCACACACACACACACACACACACACACACACACACACACATACTGTACACCCCCACACACACCCACCCCCACACACATCCACTTCCATACACATCCACCCCCACACAGACACACACACACCCTCACAGACACACAGACACACACACACACCCTTACATAGACACACCCTTACATAGACACACACACACACACACACCCACACACACACACACACCCACACACACACAGACACCCTCACAGGGGTTCCAGTAAAATAAATCTTAATCTGTCAACATGACGGACGATGTTGGAAAAAAATCTGTCACAGTCAATTTTTACCTGTCATTATCAATTGCGTTACATGATTAGAACCCGCTATCGCGTCTCGTTCCAAACCCCCCCCCCCCCCCCCTCCCCCGCCGATTCAAGCAATAAATTAGCTTCACTGCAACATCAGTTAGAAAGCAATAGAATGAAGGAGGCATACCAGCCTGGTAATGTGGAGCAGAGATGACTCTGGTATGGATATTTACTGTCAATCATCACAGCAGCATCAATTAGCACACAGCAAGGCTGGACTAAAACAACAGGCAGTTTTTCACTGTTTGTTTGTGCAATATTTCTCTCTCAAAATGATTTGAGAGAGAAATATTTTCCCGTCAACACTTAAGCACGAGCGGACATGCGCACGTGCGCATGTGTGCACACACACACTCGCACACACACGCGCACACACACACTCGCACACACTCGCGCACACACACACTCGCACACACACGCGCACACACACACACACACACACACACACACACACAGATACACACACATACACTCCCGCCCCCGCTATATTGCTCTCTGTAGCATTCAGTCCCTGTCATTAAAGAGCAGCAGCAGAAAGGCAAAGCAGCAGAGCAGCTGAGCTGGTACCAGACCAGCGGTGCAGAGAGCTAACCGGCCTGTGCCTCCACACACATGCATCATTTATCAGTGTGACAGAGAGATGACGAGTGTATGCCTATATGTAACAGTAATAGGATGGCGCTACAGAGGGGGGTGGGGGTGGTACCTCTGTTCTGTGGTGCCCAGCGGAGCTGTGATAGGGCAGGATGGCTATGATAGAGGGCTATAAGCAGAGTGTCTCCCCTCTTTGGTAGCCAGCAGAGATACCACGGATAATGCCCAGAGAGATGTATGAATATTGCAGGTGGAATGTGACTTGTGTGTCTTTGTCACCTGATAGATGGAACGTGTTCAAGCGGTAAGTAATTCCCCACGGCTGTAATCTCCAGGCAGATACATTATGTCAGGGCAGAAAGCCCTTACAAGAGGAGATACACAGAGAGGTGTGATGTAGTTGCTGCACGCTTGGCCTGGTTTGTTGTTGATCTGTCAGGGGAATGTGTGTCGGAACGTCTCTATGGATCGGCGGAGGACGGGGCTCATTGTAATGCACGGGATGGATTGAGGAACGGTGCCATGTGTGTTTGATCCCGTTCCATGTATTACAATCGGCTAGCCTCCCCCGCGCTGTGCATCAGTGTAGAAATGATTGCGTGTGTGTGGTGATTGATTGGATTCCGACCGGGGAGAGGATAGTGTGCCAGGGTGTGTATAGGAGGGGGGGGTGAGGTTGTCTGTGTGTGTGAGGAGATTAGGCTTATTGGAGTGTTGGTGTGTAGGGGGGTTGTGAAGGTTGGTGTAGGATGTTGGAAGGGAGGTGTGCGTGCGTGCGTGTGTGTAAATACATTTCAGCGTTGGTGAAAATCAATGACACACTCGCTAGTCAATCCAAAACATTGCAAGGCAATGGATTCAGTGAGTAATCCCCACTGCTCTACACTAACTAGAAAGTAGAGGGGATTACTCACTGAATAGCGAGTGTGTCATTGATTTTCACTGAAATTGATTTACATTTTTCAGAATAAAAGTCAGAACGGTCCGTCAGTTGGCGACTTGTTGGCGGTTTCGACAGCTGCTGTCACACATCGAAGAGCGATGCCACCTGGAGGCAAGCCAACGATGTGGCCCTAAGCTCCTGGTAGGGTCACCCACGGTGGTGAGGTCAAGATGGAGGTTCCAGAAGAAGTACAACCCAACCAAGAACGGCAGAAACAGGCGGAAGATGACAGAAAGTCACCACTGCGGTGAAAGTGGAGGAAGGCTACAGCAGAGGGAAGTCCCCAATAGTCATGGTCTCCATGCCATTGGACCCTGGCCCCTGTCTGTCAAGGACCCACAGATGTCCTCCTGAAAGGCAACATGACATCCTGAATCGAGTCTTGTGGCGATCAGGAAATGGTGATGGAAGCAGGGCAAAGACAGGAATTGGCACACAGGCGACGGGTGATTGATTCAGTTGTCGAGTTTGTGGACTGAGGCAGAGCTGCTGCACCCATAACTGAGCAGCCTTTCTTAGGACCCACTCTGCCCACCCCAGTAGAGGAAGGGGATAGAAAAGATGCCTTCAAAATAGCCTGCCTTATAGCTACCGACTGAACTCTGGAGTATCACATCAAAGTGGGTTCACCTCGTTTGCAGTCAAGAAACAATTAAAATGAACTTTGGAGCCTGGAACGTACAAACCCTCATGACAGTGCAACGAGTGATCGACCTGAAAGGCGAACCACAATCACAGCCAGAGAGCTCAGGAGGTTTCTGATGGGGGGCCGCTGAAGGACAAGAAAGGCGGATATACCTTTTTCTGGAACCAAGGATCCATGGAGTGGGATTTGCGGTTGAGAATGGACTCATCAGATCAGAGTAGATTAAAGATTTCAACTTTATTGTCATTGCATAGTACAAGTACCAGACAACGAAATGCAGTTCAACATCTAACCAGAAGTGCAAATAGTGGTATAAAACATGATCTAGAAACATGACACCTCAGCGACCTCTCTGTACTCCCTGTGGGTGTTAACAAACCAGTATGACCATTGATTTGATGCTTGCAAACAATCAAATGGTTATGGTCGTGAGCAGGTATGCTCCAACCCTGGACTCACGGGAAATTAAGGAGACCTTCAACACTGACATGGACATGGTTCTACTTGGGGATTTCAATGCCAGGGTTGGTCGGAACCATGACCTTTGGAGAGACACAACTGGGAAGGAAGGGGTCTGCAATACAAACTTGAATGGAGTTCTTCTACTAACTAAACGTGAGTTCTTCTACTAACTAAACGTGCAGAACATGATCTCACTATCACCAACACACTCTTCCGACAAAAAGAACAAATTCTAAATATCCTCAGGGATGTATCCCTGAACAGGCATCCCATTGACTGTGTTGCTGTCTACACCAAGGATAGTCATGATGGGAACATCACAAGAGTGATGACAAGCACAGGCGACTGCTGGACAGACCATCACCTGATCCGTTCCACTATGTCCATCCTATGTCCATCCTATGTCCATCCTATGTCAATCCGACTCATTTTATATATAAGTATTTAAGTATATCAAACATTAAACACTGTCAGCAATGTAAACATGCTTACATTCATCCTAATCAGTGACTAATCACCACATAATTTGATTAGAGAACAGCAATATCATTAGTATTACAATTAGTTATATATTTATTATAAATAAAGCAACCAGACTATCTGACAGCTACACCATTTTATCATCCAGTAAAAACAACTTTGTGAGTAGAGAGAGAGGGGGGGGGGGGGAGAAAGAAAGAAAGAGAGAAATAGATACATCAGAGGCAATAAAACAACAGTCTCCCACAACAGTGAGCTGAGAGAGAGAGAGCGCCTGGGGGTCCATCTGCCATCCCTCCATCCAGTCTGACGGAAGAAGGAAGAGGCTTCCTCGCCTTCCTTCCGCTACTACCCTGACAGGTACTAATACTCCTGTCATGGCTGTCAGGGTGGTCTGTGTGTGTGTGTGTGTGTGTGTGTGTGTGTGTGTGTGTGTGTGAGTGTGTGTGTGTGTGTGTGTCGGCCCTTTACCCCCTGGCTATTGTTTATATAAACCTTCCAAATCAGTCCCATAACAACGATAACCTTTTTGTAATCTGGAAGTGGAGGATAGCAGGGTTGAAAGATGGAGGAATGGAGGGATTGCAATGACTCATGCCTTCTCGCTGCCTGACTAATGGAGGGCGCATTATGCATACTTAACCAAACATCTACCATAGGATCAGACCACCCAACTCCTCTTCCTAGCCTCAGAGAAAGTCTCTCTCCCTCTCCCCCTCTCCCTTTCCCTCTCTCCTTCTCCCCCTCTCCTTCTCTCCCCCTCCCCCTCTCCTTCTCTCCCTCTCTCCTTCTCCCCCTCTCCTTCTCTCCCTCTCCCCCACCCTCTCATTAGGTTGCAGAGTGCTGAGTCATGCCCTCAAAAGGACTTGCCATTAAATGTGCTCTGAGTCTGCACCGTGTCAGTGTTACCCTCCGGCAACCACTGTCTACTGTCACAGGTGACTATCCCACTGCTACTTAAACACACACACACACACACACACACACACACACACACACACACACACACACACACACACACACAGGCACACACACACACACACACAGGCACACACACACACACACACAGGCACACACAGGCACACACACACACACACACACACACACAGGCACACACACACACACACAGGCACACACACACACACACACACACACACACACACAAACACGTCTGATCTGATACAGCTCTTCATTTAGAAATGAGATTCAGGCATACAGAAGTGGAGACTATCAGAGAGAGAGAGAGAGAGAGAGGTGTTACATTGCAGAAAGTGGTTCTGACGTTCACACCGGTTAACAGATCTGAGGCCAGTGAGTAGGTGTATGCAGTAGCTGCAGGGAGTGGACTACAGTAAAGGGTAACCCTGTGGTTTCAAAGTTGGTTTGAGACAAGTCTCTGCAGGGCTATTTTACCAAAGGGCTTTCTAGTCCCGTAGAGAAATGTTGCCAACAATGCTCTCTAAAGCCGTTTAGTGTTGGACACTCTGTAGCCATTAGATCTAGGCTAGCAGAGACAAGACTCTCCAGCCTTTTAGAAGTACAGCATGTTGCCAAAGGCTCTCTGAAGTGTTTTAGATTTCTGTTACCAAATGCTGTGAAGCCATTTAGAGCTCTTTTACCAAAGGCCAGATTGCTGTTTAGTGCTGCAGCAGAGGACCAGAACAGAGGTGGGCAAACAAAGAGAAACAGGCCCAATCAATACAGACCTCAATGAGGCATGAAAGGTCTGGCTGTGAGAGGTGGTGACACACACAAATACACACAAATACACACAAATACACACACACACACACACACACACACGCACGCACGCACGCACGCACATGTACGCATACACACATGTACCCACGCACAGTTCTATCGACTTCCCCTCTCTTCAGCCTGTTAAACTAATACCTCTTCTAACACAGTTCCCTAATGACCTGAGAACATCATCATCTCTAGGGATGGGAATCGAGAACGGGTTCCGGTTGAGAACCGGTCACAAATTGGAATCAGAATCGGAACTGTACGCCTCCAAGGTTATCGATTCCTTTTATCGATGCCGGCATGTTTTTCTGACAGGTGCGTGTTGCAAAAACTCATGCATAAAACTCTGTGGTGTAGTATCCTGCATAGATATTACTATATGTAATATCTATGATATCCAGAGTGTAAAGTTTTATTTAGTCGCAACAAGGACAGTATTCAAGAGCTCAGGCTATGCTACAATGCTATGCTACAATTTAAAATGTAACAAACTAAATGCAACATCGTGGATTCTAAATGGTAGACGAACTGCACGTCACTGCCACTGAATTATAACGTGGCCATTGACACGTTGTGCTCCGTGACAGACAGTGTTCTTTTTTTTTTTGTCTCAAGTGACATCAATGAATCATGCATACAGTATATGTTATTCATATCTTGCAGTAACTTCTATGGTATCTCACTTTAAGTTGTATGTAAATGTTCCATTGGCTTATGATAGGTTATGGTCATTTGGTAATTATATTATGAACTTACTCTTCCAATTAATGAGACAACTGAGAATATATTTTAAGTAAGTAAAACATAATAAGTAAGTAAGTAAGTAAGTAAGTACAATGCATAGTATCAGTATGTTTAGCATAATGATACTGCTGGCTGCACTGTAGCCTCTTTTCTAAATAGGACAGACATCAGTCGTCTTGTTTTAGCCACACCTAAATTCTCAGTAACTGAGAATAAAAAACGAATTGTTTATTTTATGTGCCAGTTAAATGTTATATTTGGTTCAAGCATATTCCCTTTTGAAAAGGAGGATTGTAATTTATACAGATGTTACTAGGCATACATGCTTTTTTTTCTAAAGAAGAATTTATGTTGAAAACCTGTGTAGGCCTACTTTTTTTTAAGGGAATCGATAAAGAATCGGATTGATAAGCAGAATCAATAATGGCATCGGTATCAAAAACATCTTATCAATTCCCGTCCCTAATCATCTCTCCTCAGCATGGTTTTCCACTGTCTTTTTAAGACTGTGCCATCAACTATGTCTAACGAATGAAAGTCAACATGTGTACTGTACAAGTCTGCATCCAGGCAAGCTGTTGTAGATGTGTGTGTAACTATGTGAGTGTAATTATGTGTGTGTAAGTGTGTATGTGTGTGTGTGTCTGCTGTGCTGTGTGTCATTGAGAGGAGGTATAGTGGAAATTATATACAGAGATATATAGAGAGAGAGATAGAGAGAAAGAGCTATACAAAAAGAGAGTGAAAAGAGCAATGTGAATGGTTCTGTTACGATTCTGTCACGATTGAGTCTGTCATTCGGTGTGTCAGTATGTGAAAAGTTATTAGCGTATGTGTGTGTGATTTAGATGGGAATATGGTTATTTGATTGCAGGGTGACACTGCCGGGATTCTCAGTCTCGTTTGCGTCAAAAGTATATTGCTGTTGCCATAGAGATCATGAGCTTTTTTTTTAGTAACTGACATTTCTTAGGCCGAACGTTTCGATTTTTCACCAGTGGAAAGTGTTTCTCTATTATATTCAAGCTTTAGCGAGGATCGCGTTAAATGCCTGCACTAGAAATATCTTTCCTTTGTTAAGTCCAAAAGATATCTGAAGAGGCATTCAAAGCAATTACATTGTCTGTCAGGAAACAGGTTCATGAGAGAGACTCGTCATAGAGCGTACGAGCCGGAGCCATGGGGGGGGGGGGGGGGGGGGCATGAGAGGGAAGAGATTGCTGCCTGTGTCTGTATAATACACTCTGTATGGAGCAGGAGAGGCTGGTGGAGGTAGAAATCGGAGGGCGGGCTCATTGTAATGCATGAAACAGAATAAGGAAAGGTATCAAACCCCATCCCATCCCATCCCTCATGCCTTCTTCTACATTACAATGTCCTCCGTCATTCAGCCACAGTCCTTCAGAGGCTAGAGGCCCGCGCTGTACACATCTGAGCCTAGGATGATTGATGACCCATCTCTGTTATGATACACCATCAACAGCGTATGAGGAACTGGAGAATATTCCAGTTATTATTATTATTATTATTATTATTATTATTATTATTATTATTACCTCTTATCTGTCCTCCATCTCTCCTCTGATGCAGTCCTAATATATCACATCTGGTTGAGATAGCTGATGTCTTATGCCTGCGCTGTGTTTAATAACAGAGGGGAAACTGAAGGAAGAGGGAGGGAGTGAGAGGGAGGGAGGGAGTGAGAGGGAGGGAGGAGGAAGGGGGAGAAGGAGGGGGGAAGGAGGCTGTGAGACAACAAATTAACAAATCTATTTAAAGCGCAGGCAGCACCAGGGGGTAAGGGAGGAGAGAGGGAGGAGCGGGGGGGAAGGGGGAGATAGAAGAGGATGGGGGTATGTCTTTAGTGAGTCGCCACAGGGTGTCGGGCTGATTTCACTTAATCTTTGCGTCATCCTGCGAATCCTAAAACAACCTTTGTTGTGGTAATTGAAATGCTTTGAATTCATTCATTTGAAACATTACATCATTGTCTTGTTATTTGCTGGGACGGTTTTTCTTCACAATGAGAAAGGCACAATACAAACAACCAAAGCAAACAACAGTTATTTGAGGTGTGAATTGACAGTGTTGGGCAAGGAGTAACGTCAATGCATACAACAATATAATGCATCTCATTCCTGAATCACAAACAGCACACAAAAAAATTTGTATGTCAAGGTTTACTGATAATATCAAGACTATGTGATAGTTGTATCCACTGATGAGCCAAAACATTATGACCACTGACAGGTGAAATTACATTAACATTGATTATCTTGTTACAAGGGCACTTGTCAACGTGGGATATTAGCCAGCAAGTGAAGAAATCACACAAGTCTTAAGGCCAATGCACATGGCGTGTGATTTTGTCGCACCGCCGAATTCGATTCCATTGTTTTGAATGAGACCCAATGAGACAATGCACACGGCGTGCGATGCGATATTGTCGCACGACAACATTCGATTCTCCATTCACATTAATTCATTCATTGGTGTGAATTGAGAATCGAATGTTGTCGTGCGACAAAATCGCACGCCGTGTGCATTGGCCTTTATTGAGCATCTTTGGGAGATGCTGGACTGACAGGTCCGACCCATGGCGGCTGCACCTCGCAACTTGAAGGGTCTGCTGCTAATGTTCTGGTGCCAGACACCACAGGACACCTTCAGGGGTGTCGTAGAGTCCATGGCTCGGCAGGTCAGCGCTGTTTTGGCGGCACACGGAGGACCAACAGCATATTAGCATATTAGCATATTATACAAGTGGTCATTATGTTTTGGCTCATCAGTGTATGTTATTACCTAGCACACCTCAACAACGAGATGAGTTAAAAGAGGCCATTTTGAACCAGGCCATGTGGTCTTCAACACTGCTGGTTAACATCTGCGCGTTGTTCATTGATTATTTCATGTGATTGTTTGGTCCAAAGACGACCGACTAGCAGTGTACCTTCAGGTCAAGCTAAATACTCTTACACTATGTAATCATGTAGGTGTATACCATCCATCACCTGTTCCTGAGGTGACAGGAACGTGGAGATCAATCATTTGAAAGCAGGAAGAGAGCACGGCACCAATTAAGAGGTGATGTGTTCTCTGGCTCATCACTCATGCTTCTCACTTACAGCCTAATTACCAGGGCAGGAACATTAATGGAATACGATGGTTCATGCTACGGATTAATCTGTGTGTGTGTGTGTGTGTGTGTGTGTGTGTGTGTGTGTGTGTGTGTGTGTGTGTGTGTGTGCGCGCGCAGTATCTGTGTGTGTGTGCGCGTGCGTGCATGTATTTAATTTGTACCTCTGCTCAAATGAACATGACCTTGAGCACAGCGGGAGGGGAATGGACTTCTGGGTGGAGTGCCGAGCACTGAGGGTAAGTGAAGAGGGGGAAGGGTGGGGTAAGTGAAGAGGGGGAAGGGTGGGGTAAGTGAAGAGGGGGAAGGGTGGGGTAAGTGAAGAGGGGGCAGGGTGGGGTAAGTGAAGAGGGGGAAGGGTGGGGTAAGTGAAGAGGGGGAAGGGTGGGGTAAGGGTGGGGTAAGTGAAGAGGGGGAAGGGTGGGGTAAGTGAAGAGGGGGAAGGGTGGGGTAAGTGAAGAGGGGGCAGGGTGGGGTAAGTGAAGAGGGGGAAGGGTGGGGTAAGTGAAGAGGGGGCAGGGTGGGGTAAGTGAAGAGGGGGAAGGGTGGGGTAAGTGAAGAGGGGGAAGGGTGGGGTAAGTGAAGAGGGGGAAGGGTGGGGTAAGTGAAGAGGGGGAAGGGTGGGGTAAGTGAAGAGGGGGAAGGGTGGGGTAAGTGAAGAGGGGGAAGGGTGGGGTAAGTGAAGAGGGGGAAGGGTGGGGTAAGTGAAGAGGGGGAAGGGTGGGGTAAGTGAAGAGGGGGAAGGGTGGGGTAAGTGAAGAGGGGGAAGGGTGGGGTAAGTGAAGAGGGGGAAGGGTGGGGTAAGTGAAGAGGGGGAAGGGTGGGGTAAGTGAAGAGGGGGAAGGGTGGGGTAAGTGAAGAGGGAGAAGGGTGGGGTAAGTGAAGAGGGGGAAGGGTGGGGTAAGTGAAGAGGGGGAAGGGTGGGGTAAGTGAAGAGGGAGAAGGGTGGGGTAAGTGAAGAGGGGGAAGGGTGGGGTAAGTGAAGAGGGGGAAGGGTGGGGTAAGTGAAGAGGGGGAAGGGTGGGGTAAGTGAAGAGGGGGAAGGGTGGGGTAAGTGAAGAGGGAGAAGGGTGGGGTAAGTGAAGAGGGGGAAGGGTGGGGTAAGTGAAGAGGGGGAAGGGTGGGGTAAGTGAAGAGGGGGAAGGGTGGGGTAAGTGAAGAGGGGGAAGGGTGGGGGAAGTGAAGAGGGGGAAGGGTGGGGTAAGTGAAGAGGGGGAAGGGTGTGGTAAGTGAAGAGGGGGAAGGGTGGGGTAAGTGTAGAGGGGGCGGGGACGGGTAAATGAAGAGGGGGCAGGGAGGGGTAAATGAGTGTGTGGATAAGGTAGAGGAGACAGGAAGAGGGGATGAGGCCCAGAGTAGAAAAAAGGAAGAAAATCCAGGGGAAATAGTTTGAAATGCGGCAATCACCTATCACATATTTAAACATATTCAAGCACCCCTTCAACCTCAAACACAATGACCGAAACCTGAAACTGGTGTATTTTATCTCACACCAATTCTTCACAATGACACATTGTGACACAAATGACACATTGCTTGCTTATCACTCTTTTTGCAGCTCTAAACCACACAGTTAAAGTTTATAAGACTAAATACAATTCTCTACATTTGGCACATTCTTCCTTGATAAAATCTCTTGTGTTCCCATGGAAAATACTACCATTCAGACTGCTAAACTCAAACCACCAATCACACAATCACACTCCTCATATGGGCAAACACCTATTGCATTTGAATTAGCAATCATAGCATTGCTAGCTCTATTCTTGTATTGTGTTTTATATTTGAGTATGAGTTTCAGTTTTTGGATTTGTGTTAAGAGTTAAGAGAAAATTAGCTATGCTTTGAGAAAACGTGTTACATAAAGCGATAGAGAAAAACTGTAATAGACTTGGTGTTATACAGTGATGATTAAGTGTTCCCTTAATTTTTTGGAGCAGTGCTTTCTGCAGTTTTTCTCTATCGCTTTAACATGTTTTCTCAAAGCATAGCTCATTTTCTCTTAACTTTTAACACAAATCCAAAAACTCACACACAAAACCCTAAACTCCACAAATCTCTTGCAAAAAAAAACACTGCATTAAACATATTGTTATGTCTTCTCAAAATGAAATTATGTCATCAAATGACAAACACACAGCATCAAATGAATAGACACTAGTAACAACCAATTGAACACTGATATGCACAATGGAAAACAGTACTATGATAAGATTATCAGTAGGCCTTTTGCATTTTCAGTGTTACACTACATACGTACAGTAGCCTGTTATAAACTGTTATGTTTTCATACTCAACACACAAATACAAGAATAGAATGTTTTTTAAATTCTGAAATACTGTACACATCTCAGCAATGACAGTTGGATTTGTAAAGTGTTCTTCAGAAGAAAAACTATAGAAAAAAGAAAATAAGCCCTCTGCATATACTCCACAAAGGCCACAAGACCTCGTCGACATCACAAGCAATGTTCTCCCTGGCCAAGCCGATGGGAAAGTATTGCCTGGCATGACGCATCCAGCCCTGATATACTTCAGATATTTCAACACAGGAGAGCTCACCTTTGGCCCTTTTATTGCTAAAGCTATGATTGCTAATTCAAATGCAATAGGTGTTTGCGCATATGAGGAGTGTGATTGTGTGATTGGTGGTTTGAGTTTAGCAGTCTGAATGGTAGTATTTTCCATGTGAACACAAGAAATGTTATCAAGGAAGAATGTGCAAAATGTAGAGAATTGTATTTAGTGTTTTGTTAACTGTGTGGTTTAGAGCTGCAAAATTAGTAATAAGCAGGAAATGTGTTTGTCATTGTGAAGAATTGGTGTGAGATAAAATACACCAGTTTCAGGTTTTGGTCATTGTGTTTGAGGTTCCGATGTTAGTGTTAAAGCGATAGAGAAAAACTGTAAACTTCTGGGATATCGATCTGTCCAGTTAGGACGCGTAAAAGATTGTTAATCAATTTCACCTGCTTTGGTGCAAATGAAAGAGACAACAGGTGGACAGGAGAGGCAACAGCAAGACAATCCCAAAAAGGAAATGGTTATGCAGGTGGTGGCCACAGACCATTTCTCTCTCCTTATCCTTCCTGACAGATTTTTCTCTAGCTTTGCATTTTGCTAGTGCCCTTGTCACTACTGGTAGCATGAGGCGGTACCTGCAGCCCATTCAGGTTGCACAGGTAGTCCTGCTCCTCCAGGATGGCACATCCATACCTGCCGTCGCAATAAGGTTTGCTGTGTTTCCCGGCAGTCTCAAGAGCGTAGAGGAGATACCGGGAGCCAGGCCATTACACAAGGAGAGCTGGACAGGGCCATAGAAGGGCAACAACCCAGCAGCAGGACCGGTATCTGCTCCTTTGTGCGAGGAGGAACAGGAGGAACACTGCCAGAGCCCTACAAAATGTCCTCCAGCGGGCTAATCGTGTGCATGTTTCTGACCAAACTGTCAGAAACCGACTCCATGACGGTGGCATGACAGCCCATCACCATGTAGCTCGAATGGCATTTGCCAGAGAACACCAGAATTTTCCGGTTCACCATTGGCGCCCCGTTCTCTTCACAGATGAGAGGCAGGTTCACACTGAGCACATGTGAGACGTCGTGGCGAACGTTATGCTGCCTGTAACATCACCCAGCATGACCGGTTTGGCGTGTCAGTGATGGTCTGGGGAGGCATATCCTTTAAGTGTTCCTTTAATTTCGTTTAGCAGTGTACATATATATATATATATCTATATTGACATGGATACTGTCAAATAGTACCATGTAGTAGTTGTGTGTGTGTATGTGTGTGTGTGTGTGGAGGGGGGGGGGGCGTCATGTGACCATAGTGTGCTTACCAATGACGTATGTGAGCAGCAGAGCCAGGGTGAGGGTGAGGAGGGAGGCGGAGAGGGCCGTGCACTTCCAGTTGCAGCAGCGGTGGGGCTTGTTGAAGGTGAAGAGCGGCCTGGTGACGCTGCCGCGCGGCAGGGGCCGGGGGGGCGGGGAGTAGACCGTGCCCGAGGTCAGAGGGTAGCCCTGTCCCGCCCCCGACAGCAGGGTCGACGAACCGGAGCCCTGCTTGAACAGGAAGTGTCTGCGGGGAAAAGACAGAGGGACGGGTTATGACGTAACACCGTTACCATGAACACAGAGACAGAACAGCGTTAGGAACACAGCCAGAATATAATGAACAACCGAGTTTTAAGACAATCAACTAAATAAAGAGGCATTCATTAGAATCGATTGTTCCCAACCGATTTAGTGGCGTGCCGCATACGCACATGCACATGCACACACACGCGCACACACGCGCGCACACACACACACACACACACACACACACACACACACACACACACACACTTGAGCGCCGTCTTAAATGCCACGGAACTCTCTAATGAGCCCAACAGTGTTTCTGGCACCGGGCCATGCTGAAGCCACGAGACAGTAGTAGTAACACCTGGCTGAGACCCCACCGGGCTCCAAACCTGGCATTTGGGAAACCCTGGAACAGGTCCTGAATAAACACGATACTGTTTAGCCATGAACGTTGTTAGCTAGTAGCTTTGTTCTCCCCTCTGTCATTCACAGTGTCTTTCGGAGACAGACTACCTGAGGTGGCTTCTACAGCCTTAGGAGGGATGGACCGGGAGGAGAGTTTTCCCCTCTGAGGTAGAATCATCTAGAGATGTCACTCTGATGTGGCAGGGCAGCTGTGTGGATGTGTAGGCGAGCAGGGGAAGGCTGTGAGAGTGTTCCTTTCAGCCTCACAGTCTGGTGAAATGGCTCTGAGAGGAGAGGAGAGTTTATATGGCCAGCCTGACGGATTGACAGATGTGCGCATGCACACACACACACACACACTCACACTCACACTCACACTCACACTCACACTCACACTCACACTCACACTCACACTCACACACTCACTCACACACACACACTTCACACGCACACACACACTCCACACACACACACTTCCATCATCCTCTGTTGTCCTCATCCTCTGTTGTCCTCATCCTGTGTTGTCCTCCTCCTCTGTTCCCCTGCAGCACCAGGGTGTCTGGTACAGAACCCTCCCAGCCGGCCTCTCCCCAGGAAGCCGTGACAGACAGCTGAGACACAGCGGGCACAGAGGACTCAGAGAGCACCAGTCAGGCCCGCCCACACACCAGGGGGGTCACCCAGGGTTCACTCTGTCTCTCTCTCTCTGTCTCTGTCTGTCTCTCTCTGTCTCTGTCTCTCTTTCTCTCTCTGAGTCTCTCTCTCTCTCTCTCTCTCTCTCTGTGAGTCTCTCTCTCTCATCTCTCTCTGCCTCTCTCTCTCTGTCTCTCTCTGTCTGTGTCTGTCTGTGTCTCTCTCTGTGTCTCTCCGTGTCTCTCTGTGTCTCTCTCTGTGTCTCTCTCTGTGTCTCTCTCTGTGTCTCTCCGTGTCTCTCCGTGTCTCTCTGTGTCTCTCTCTGTGTCTCTCCGTGTCTCTCCGTGTCTCTCTGTGTCTCTCTCTGTGTCTCTCTCTGTGTCTCTCTCTGTGTCTCTCTCTGTCTCTCTCTCTCACCCCCTTGATCTTCCAAGACAACATCCACAGGCAACGCCCAGCGAGCTCCTTCCTCATAGAGGAGAACAGATTTCCCCTGAGAGAGGAAAGAAATTATAGTTCCACCTCCACGGGAGGTCTCTATGTCTGAGGCCTAGGGACTAAGGTGTGTGTGTGTGTGTGTGTGTGTGTGTGTGTGTGTGGTCTTACCTCTCGGAGATGAGAGAGGGAGAGAAGGGAGGGCTCCAGTCTATTTATTACAACTCTAAACTTAACTCTCCTTCGTAACACACCCAGCGAGACACAGTCAAATATATTGACTATCTATATCTGCTGAACTGCTTACATGACCTCTAGAGAAGCATAACAGAAATGCAGTATGATGGGAAATCCATGGACACTTCAAAGAATGTTAATCTCCAGTGTCGTAACGTCGATACATTTCTATATATATATATATTCATCAAATAAGCACCGTTGGAACTGTAGCAAGCTTTAGTCAAATAGATTATTTTTGCTGCATGAAAATACGGTTGTATCATCACTAATAATTCTATCAGTATGAGCTAGCATGAAGCATGTTAAGTTTGTAAATACTTGGATAAATCAATCTCATGCTTTGAGATAGAACTGATAATAATATCAGGGTATATATACTGTATATACATACAGTAACCGAGTTTTATGAAGTCTTAAAATTAGACTGAGCTTCTGATAGGTTTTCTTCCCCATTGACATTCATATATATAACCAATGATTAATTCAAATTGTCATTGCATCTAATTCGCTCTTCCTTCTTTAAATGAGAGAGGATCTAATTATGGGTAGATTCATATCTTATTAAAACCCCTTTCCCCTTTGCTGGCAGCCTGCCAATCCCATCCACATCTAATGGAAGAACTCAGCTGCTACCAACTCCTCATTAAACATGCAAACAGAGTTTTTGCCTTCCCTTATCTCAGCGAAGACCGACACACAAATGAACGGCCACAAAATAATACTCTAATCCATTATTCCTAACACAGCCACACTGTTTAATTCTCTTTGATGGAACAGTCTGCTGTTATACGAACTGCAAACCTTTGGAGACATTTCTGGGAGGACAGAAAGTTGAAACCCGAGTCAACATTCTCCCAATCTGTTCCTGAAAAGAGAAGAGTGTGGTCCCAGTTGGACTGACTGACTGACTGGTGGTGGGGCTGACTGACTGACTGACTGACTGGTGGGGTGGATGACTGGCTGGCTGACTGACTGACTGACTGGCTGACTGGTGGGGTGGCTGACTGACTGACTGGTGGGGTGGCTGACTGACTGACTGGTGGGGTGGCTGACTGGCTGCCTGACGGGATGGCTGACTGGCTGACTGACTGACTGACTGGTGGGGTGGCTGACTGGCTGGCTGACTGACTGACTGACTGGTGAGGTGGCTGACGGGATGGCTGACTGGCTGCCTGACGGGATGGCTGACTGGCTGACTGTCTGACTGGTGGGGTGGCTGACTGACTGACTGGCTGACTGACTGACTGACGGAGAGACTGAGGAATCCTGTGGATCCATTATTCCTAACACAGCCACACTGTTTGATTCTCTTTGATGGAACAGTCTGCTGTTATACGAACTGCAAACCTTTGGAGACATTTCTGGGAGGACAGAAAGTTGAAACTCGAGTCAGAATTCTCCCAATCTGTTCCTGAAAAGAGGAGAGTGTGGTCCCAGATGGACTGACTGACTGACTGACTGACTTGTGGGGTGGCTGACTGACTGACTCACTGACTGACTTATGGGGTGGCTGACTCACTGACTGGCTGGTGGGGTGGCTAACTGACTGACTGACTGGTGGGGTGGATGACTGACTGACTGACTGACTGACTGACTGACCGACGGGTGGGGTGGCTGACTGACTGACTGACTGACGGAATCAGGGTCTGAGTGACTGAGTGACTGACTGACGGGTGGACTGACTGATTGACTGACTGAATCAGGGACTGACTGATTGACTGACTGACTGACTGACTGACTGACTGACCGACGGGTGGGGTGGCTGACTGACTGACTGACTGACTGACGGAATCAGGGACTGAGTGACTGAGTGACTGACTGACGGGTGGACTGACTGATTGACTGACTGAATGACAGAGAGACTGAGGAATCCTGTGGGGCCGACACCCAACAATACAGAACACTCTGGAAGGAAAAGAAAGTTTCTCTACATTCTCTACTACTCTATTAACACCCGGGAGGTGTCGAGTGTCTCTGGTCCGTTCAGTCCGGTCACGTCATGCACGTCCGGCGCAATCTCTGCAGGGGGTCTGCAGGAGGTCTCTCCAATGTCACGGGTGTAGCGTTTGGGGGCCAGGGCTGGTTCTTGTCTCCGCTTTGTCTTTGTCACGACACACATTACCCACGGCCTGAGGAGATGGCTACAGCAGATTCTTATTCTACGCCACAGGCCCGACTCAGCTGGTTACCTCCCTGCGTCTAGGGAGGTTATGAAGAGTGAATTCTATCCGAATGAATCCCATTCTACGGTGCGGAAGGTGTGTATGACTCGTCTGGTCCCCTACAGTATGTAGATGACACATAAATGGACTGACTTATATAGTGTGCTTTACGACGGCCTCTCATTCACCCATTCGCACACACACCAATGGCGGGAAGCTACCATGCAAGGCTCCGGCCCGCTCATTGGGAGCAATTTGTCTTGTCCTGAGGACACATCGACACGTGGCCAGCCGGGGGTTCGAACCGGCGATCTGCCGAACCTTGCGGTTCATTAGACGGCGGCTCTACCTCCTGCGCCACAGCCGCCCCACATACGCCGTTGTATAAGTCTGTTGTACTCTCCGATTGGACAATGCCAGACGTCCGGGCCTTACCTTGTCTCCAGAGGGATGTTGCTGTTGAGGACCCAGCTGTTGTGGAGCTGTGTTGGGTCTGTGCCCGCGCCCACGTCTGACCCCTGGCTGCCCTGGTGGCCCTGGCCGGCCTGCTGGCAACGGGCGTGGGGCATGGTCTTCCTCTTCAGGCTGACCGGAGCGTACGGGGCCGGACGGGCACAGGTGCAGGCGTGGGGGGGAGGAGGAGGAGGGGGGAGAGGTCGGAAGGAGAACTGGCCACCTGGACTGCTGGGCAACTCTGCAGAGAGAGAGAGAGAGACAGAGAGAGAGAGAGGAGAGGGACGGGGGAGTCGTTATAGCAGAGAATACTGTGTAAATGCAAAAAGATGGACAGTGAGACTTTCATTTGCACTGAACATTTGAGGAGTTGGCTGAGTATGCACAGCAGCTGGTTGTCATGCTGACAGTGACAAAAACACAATTTGTCTACCTGCTTGTCTGTCTGTCTCTGCCTGCCTGCCTGCCTGCCTGCCTGTCTGCCTGTCTGCCTGTCTGTCTGCCTGCCTGCCTGCCTGCCTGCCTGCCTGCCTGTCTGCCTGCCTGCCTGTCTGCCTGCCTTGCCTGCCCACACTCTCCATCCCTATAGAAGCACAGTCTTGGCTGGACCCTACACGGAGCAGTCCTTACAGAGGAAACAGCTTTAGCTTAATCTGTCCTCGCCAGCGGAACACATGTTTATTATAAGGTCTGCTGCTGGAATGAGCTGGCCAGCTGTACCTCTAACTGCTAACCTCAGGGCTGCTGCTGCTGTTTCTCTCTCTCTCCCCCTCTCTCCCCCTCTCCCCCTTTCTCTCTCTCTCCCTCTCTCTCCCCAAGCAGGGTCACATCCAGATGGCTGTGCCATAACAACACGGAACATGTAAACACAGGAACAGGGAGTGTGTAAAAGAAGGGGATTCTCTGGATGAGGCTGGCTGTGTTGAGGGGAGAGAGGGAGAGAGGGAGAGAGGGAGAGAGGGAGAGAGGGAGAGAGAACATGGGCGAAGGGGGACAGACAGTAATCTTGGTGAGTAGTCTGACACCAGGGGCAGAGCAGCCAGATGGTGCATTAGAAGGCTTAGCTTATGCAGCTTTGGGACAACTGCTAAAGTGCCACAAACTCCCAACACACGCACACACGCACGCACACAGACACAGACACAGACACACACACAGACACACAGACACAGACACACACACACACACACACACACACACACACACACACACACACAGGTAAACACACACACACACACACAGGTAAACACACACAAACACACACACACACACACACACACACAGGTAAACACACACAAACACACACACACACACACACACACAAACACACACACACACACACAGGTAAACACACACAAACACACACACAAACACACACACACACACAAACACACACACACACACACACACACACACACACATACACACATACCACCCACACACACACACACACACACACACCCATACCACACACATCAAATGCTGTGATGTTGTTAAATAGTAGATGCAACCCAATTAAGCCTGTCGATATAGGGCAAGAGTCCTGTGATGTTTGGCAGGCCAGTCAAATCAACTCTGGGGGGAAAGTCATTACAGCAGTGGTTTACAGTTGTGACAGTGTGTTCCATGTGCCTGGTAGTGGGGTGGGGTTGGGTCCTGGAGGAGGCAGACCAGGAGAGGCTGATTGAGGTAGAATTGAGAGGATGGGCTCATGAAATTAGGAACGGTATATCAGCATTACACTAAGCCTGTCTCCTGATTGTCTATCTCTACCAGCCTCCACTGAGATGGACATCCATTTGAGATTCTTCTTGACTAATTTAATTAATTTAATCCAAAGCGACTTACAATTACGAATTACAGGGACATTCCCCCTGGAGTAACTGAGGGCTAAGTGCCTTACTCAAGGGCACACTAGTAGTGGTGTGGTTTCAGGCGGGATTTGAACTCACAACCTTCTGATCACAAGTCCAACTCACTATCCACTAGACTAGACCACCACTACCCCTGCTGCTTTGATCTATTTATTATTATTATTATTTTTTTTAAATCTGACATGATTAAATGTAACAAAAAAATAATGAAGTAAGCCTTTTTTTAGCGGAAGGAAATGAGATGTTGTGGCAGGAATGGAGGAGAGGTGTTTTTAAATATGTGTTAACACATGTTTTGGTGCAGGGGAGGCTGGTTGCATTACAATTAGTAGTGTTAGTGAGTACTTCCACTATACATGTAGCTCAACTATCAGTTTAACTACATGTTGTTGTAGTTTGGTGGTGCAGTAGTTAAACTCAAACTAAATCCTAGTATTTCCTGTAGTTACTATATCCAGTAGGTGTTGTTGCCATGTAGTGGTGGAGTAAGCTACTCACGACTCACTACATGTTTCCAAAAGAAAGAAGAAAAAAAAACATTGGAATTCAGCTCATATTCCAGGCCTTGAACATCAAATCTCCCTTCCATGTCTTGCCTTACTGCTTTCCTCCCCACGGTGCTCCCCCTCCCCAGTGTTCTCTCTCGCTGAACTTACTGACTGTTTTAGTTACACACCGTCTGTCACATGGACTGGTCATCGTTCAGTAACACACACTGTCGTATGTTGGCTGAAGTCATTTCAATGTAGTGAACTCCTTCTTATAGTAGCTTTAGCTATTTTATCGCTCTAACTAACTTTAGTTCTATTTCTCTCAAGGGTAGCTTCTTTAGTGGCGTTCCATTTCTTCGCTTGTGAAGTAATTCAATGAGCCTGTCCTCCACCTTGGTGGGATATACTGTATTTAAAATAGTCCTGTGGACTGGTATTAACGCGGTACTGAGAAATGTTATTAAAAACCGTATGGGTGAGAGGTATTAAACATGGGAAAGAGCAGCGAGGACAATTAAAGCAGTACCTTGAGGGTACTGAGAAACAGAAGTAATGAAGCAGTTTGTCAGCATTCCTGAATGTGTGCCCACACACACACCCACACACACACACATACACACACACATACACACACTAATGACTATGCAGATGAGTTTTCTCACATTTTGCGTGTCAGAAGGTGACTTTAAGCAGGTGTAAGACTTCAAACGGATCACGTATGCAAACTAATCACCTGTGTGTGTGTGTGTGCGTGTGTGTGTGTGTGTGTGTGTGTGTGTGTGTGTGTGTGTGTGTGCGCGCGTTTGTGCCATGCTCATTAAAATGTTCATTTTCCAGTGCTCTTGTGTGCTCCATATGTTCAGCAGTACCTTAACATTTATATTCCTAATTGGGACTTCGAGAAAGCATACAATAATGAGCTGCCTTGAGGATATGGAAAGAAAAAGCACCAAACCGATATATACTATATATATTAACCCTTGATTAGATATAGGTACACACAAACGTATGACAAGATCATGACACATGTTATTGATCTACCACTGGACACCAGTGAAGGCTGGTGGAGGGACAAATCAGAGGGCAAGTATACACTGTAATGCAGAAGTCATTGTAATACAAATCGTCCTCCGATGTTGCCTCCATCGGCCTCCACTAGTGTACACCTGTCACTTGTCACCTGCTGCAACACCTGACACCTCACCCACGCTCTCCCATGGAGCCGGAGAGAACAAGACACCACTTCTCCAAAGCTGCACAACACCCTACTACATCCTCTCTGTCACCTGGCTGAGAAGTTATCAAGATACTATGTTGAGATGTTTAGCTCTCCTTTAACACTCCTTCACTCCTCCTCTCCCTCTTTCACCCTCTTCTTCACTCCTCCTCTCCCACTCTCTCTCCCCCTCTCATTCACTCCTCCACTCCCTCTCTCTCTCCCCCTCTTATTCACTCCTCCTCTCCCTCTCTCTCTCCCCCTCTCATTCACTCCTCCTCTCCCTCTCCCGCCCTCTCCCCCTCTGCTCCCCTCATTCTCCCTCTCCCCGTCTTCTGCTCTCTACAGAGGCGCATAGGTGATTTTACTTATTACAATCGTGTCATAAAATCGATAAAACATATCAACTCCATAATGCTGTAATAAAGCCTGTCTATCCATCAGACTAAAGTAATATTAGGGGGCTACACTCTTCACTTTGTGTTGTGTAAATATTCTAGGGCATGCCAGGCTAAAGCACAGCAGTCATCCATCTCTAAAAATAAACCGGTAATAATTTCCCTGAGGGTAGTTTTTATCTATTTCCCTCATAATTGACTTGCATTAACTTACTAACAAGTACATTCGTCTGCTGTGCTAATGCGAAATAAATAATTAACCTTGTAAAAGGGTCGTAATATAAAAAAGAAAAGAAAATGCTTATTTTTCCTCAACAAGTGCAATCCTGCTAGAGGGCCTCTCACACGCTCCTAATGGAGACCTGACGTCAGAGAAGCCCATGTCTCCCATCCAACTCCATTCTAGGCACACCCATCCAGAAGGACTGGAGATCCAGTCCAGATTCATACCTGTTCAGACATGGTGTCATTCATTGATAAGGAAGAGTAAACAGTAAAGGAAATTGTGAGTTAAATTACAATTGTGTGATGATGATGATGATGATGGTGATGTTGGTGGTGATGATGATGATGATGACGGTGGTGATGATGGTGGTGATGATGTCGATGATGATGATGGAGGTGATAAATGATGGTGATGATGATGACGATGACGAAGACGGCGACGATGGGTGTTGGCGAAGATGACAATTTCACAGAGCTGCAATCAGGGGATAGAATCAACATGAAGAGTGTGATCTCGTTTTAATAAAGTCAAATCAGGTTATCCAATTAAAATGAGAGATTACAAACGGAGAAACAAACTTCTGCTGTAGCTTTTCTCTCTAAAGCAGAACACAGTCGATTTCTATATAACTGGGTAATTACCAGCCATGCATCATCATCATTCTCCACTATGGTACGTTAATAAGAGAAGGCTGTTTAACTGACACCTCGCAATGGCGGAGAGCTTGGAGGCTGAGAGGTACTGGGTCTCACAAACAAAACTCAAATGAGTGAGTGGGAGGGACACAAAAAACTTTATTCAGCAGCGTGTGTGTGTGTGTGTGCGTGCGTGTTTAACACGTAAACAACTACATTCTGGTTTGTTTGGGCTGCAGGTTCTTCTAGAAGTGGCAATTCTCCAGAGTCTCACACTGGGAAAGTCTTCCCATCACTCAAACAGACACTACCTGAAATCTATAAACTCAACTTTTTCGGAGAGCTACACGATAGTTCCAATGTCATTAAAAGGAGCCCTCTAAACCTTGTAATCAATTAGAGAATGTTTCCCAGATGAAACACTACTCCACTCCTTTTGATACTAATGAAAAGGGAAGGGTGCAGTGCAGTGCGGTGCGGGAGTGATTGATAAAGGGCTCAACACACAGCCAGCTGAGCTCAGCTCCTCTCCTCAGGGAACAGAGATGTTACCAGCTACCTCCTGACCTTGTCTGCCTCTGCTGCAGGGTGCTGGTGTCACTGCCACTGTGTGTGTGTGTGTGTGTGTGCGTGTGTGTGTGTGTGTGTGTGTGAGAGAGAGAGAGAGAGAGAGAGAGGCTGTGTGGGCGAGGACACAAACAGAGTGTGTGTGTGTGTGCGTGTGTGTGTATGCGTGTGTGTGTGTGTATGTGTGTGTGTGTGTGTGTGTGTGTGTGCGTGTGCGTCTGTGTGTGCGTGTGCGTGTGCATGTGTGTGTGTGTACAGGGTGACAGAGTTATCGGGCCGTGTCCAGTCGAGACCCAGTGTCACATGGATCATTAGTTCCCGTCTAAATATGCATCAGCAGAAAGAGGATATGACAATGTTCTGGAGACCCGGCCAAAACAATCTCCTCACACCACGCACCCACACCCGCACGGACCCACACATGCACGCACGCACACATGGACCCACGCACGCAACCACAGACCCCCGCAATTTGTGTCGCTGCTATACGGGGGAAATTACCACAGAGCCGGTGCGTTGTCTCACTGGTGCTCAGATGAGTGGTGGTGGTCTAGTGGACAGTGAGTTGGAATGGTGATCAGAAGGTTGTGAGTTCAAATCCCGCCTGAAACCCCACCACTAGTGTGCCCTTGAGTAAGGCACTTAGCCCTCAGTTACTCCAGGGGGAATGGCCCTGTAATTTGTCATTTGTGACGTTGAAATGTTGAAATTTTTGAGTTAGTAATTCATAAAATACAAAGGTTCCACCTCACAAAACATAATGGAATGTAAAAACTTTGACGCTCAATATCTCTGAACTACCCTAAACGGAGAACCTTATAATTCTAAGGTCACAAATTGTAAATCTCTGGATTAAAAGTGCTGCTAAATGGCAAATTCTTTCTTTCTTTCTAGATGAGTGGAATAGCGGTAAAGACAGGTGTGTTCGGCCGTCGCACTACTCATCTCAGAAGAATCTAAGAAACGCACCAGTTCATGGACCCACGCACGCACCAACCCACCCATACACCCACCCACATACACCCACCCACCCACCCACACCACACACACCACACACACCACACACACCACACACACACACACACACACACACACACACACACACACACACACACACACACATACACACACACCCGAGCCACCCACCCACCCACATACACATACACACACACGCACACGCACTGTACGGGAAATTATTGTCATTGCTACTCTTGTAAATATCAATCAGACTGTCTGGGCAGATAAACACACTGACGATCCCAAGTCTGGTAGACAACAAAATACGGTTTCCTCTGCAAGATTCTACATTTGCCCAACAACAGATTCATTTGAATAGCTCACCTCCTTTTATTGTCCCTAGCCTGTCTTGACGCCTAGAAACTCATGACGATGTTGTTGGAAGAGTAATGGCTCTGCCTTTGTTCACTCTTGAACCCACCCTCCTTACCTTTGTGATACCATAAGGAATTTGTGATGCCAAGTTCACACACATCACCTTCCTCCCTCTTCCTCATCTGTGACCTGCCCTCAATGTGATTGGTATGGACCTCACCTGAGGGCAGGTTTGTGACCTGTGTATAGAAATCCCTGTTGTCTGTCTTGAAAACACTTTTCTGAGAACGGTTTGACTGACATACTTTGTCTGTCGTGCTTGTAAACTATTCTCCTTTTGCAAAAGAAAATGAAATACCTTTTTCTATACAATTTGAAGAAACCAGGCTACCTTTTTCTATTGATATTTAGATACTTAAATATTTCCTGGCCTAACCGCACCCACGTACACAGCCAGCGAAAAACATATACTCCAAACATTATACTCCAACATGCTCCACAACAAACACACCAGTGACAAGCAACACAGTGAAAACACACATACACACACACACACACACACACACACACACACACAACATATCCTCTACTTCACAGCAAACACACCAACGACAAGAGATCCCTGGCAGAGAACAAAGAGTGGAATATCGCAGCAGCAGGACTGAAGTGAAATCCAGCTCTACGGTGTTTGCCCAACGTTTGCAGTGGGAGTGAAGCGCTCCAACAGGCCTGCGCTCATGGTAATTACACAGGCAGGCTTAGAGAAGAGACAGGCAGTGAAATGAATGCAAATGTATTCACTGACTCCATCACTGGGTAGCCCCCAGCCTCCTGATCTGGCCCATGGCGCCTTGAAAACATGAAGAATTGGTATAAACAGAGCACAGGCACACACACGCACACGCACACACACACACACACACAAGCTAGCATAGCGCACACACACACACACACACACACACACACACACACACACACACAAGCACAGCACACCACACATACACGCTAGCACAGCACACACACAAGCACAGCACACCACACACACACACGCTAGCACAGCACACACACACACACACACACACACACACACACAAGCACAGCACACCACACACACACACACACAAGCACACCACACACACACACACACACCACACACATGCACACAAGCACAGCACACACACAAGCACAGCACACACACACACACACCACACACACACACACACACACACACACGCACACACACACACACACACACACACACACACACACACACACACACACACACACACAGCAATCCAGCACACCAACACCAGAAGGCAGAACAGGGAACAGAGGAGTGGGTGAGAAACGCTTGTTTCCAGACACACACCCCCCTGTTCTTCAGTAGGATAAACAAAAGCGCCTTAATTGGTGTCGATTTGGCAAAGAATGATGATACATCATCCCAGAACTACGGAACAGAGTATTGGAAATACAATTATTTGAAATCCATGTGACCTTGAGTCCACGCCAATGATCCACCCTCTTCCCTCTACGAGTGGAGACACACCCGCACAGTGTCCAACTGTCAGAGTCATAAAGGTTATAGTCGCTGATTTTACAAGTCAGGAAGAGTCTTAAATCCTCCAAAGTCAAAGCTGTTTCCTTGCTATCCGGTCTGGACAGAGACATCTAATCAAGTGCACTTGATTTCTAACAGAACGTAGTAAATGCGGGTTATTTACAAGATTGAGGGGTTCAATTTTCAGACGGCAATTTTCATATTGTCAATTTGTGTCGCCGCCGTACAGGGGAAATTACCACAGCGCCGGAGTGTTGTCTCGCTGGCGCTCTGATGAGAGGAGTAGCGGTAAAGACAAGTGCGTTCGGCCGTTGCACTGAGAAATCCTGCACTACTCATCTCAGAAGAATGTAAGAAATGCACCAGTTCAAGGAGAAGCAGGGTGTCAGAGGATCTCATCAGACCTGAGCGGGTCTCACCGTCAATGAGTGTAATTAACACATATTTCTCTGGCAACCAGGTGTCCAGGACCAGCGGGAGACTTATTATAGGCTACATTATGCATGTAATGTCCCATCGGGGAGAGTGTATGGACAGTTAACTATTCACGGATGACACATCTGCTGTACAGAGGAGGACAGGAGGGAGGGAGGGTGAGAATGGAGGACAAGGAGGAGCCCATTGGTATTCAGGTTGGGAAGGGAGAGCATAAAAGAAAGACTAGAGAGAGAGAGAGAGAAGGGGGGAAGAGAGGGAGATGTGCGTTCTCAGCCACCTGCGATCTCGACAGGAGGTCTGCGGTCAATGAGCTGAGTTCAGTCACAGACCCGGGGTCAGCGCTTACAAGGACCAATGACACAGCAGCGCTCGCCCTCGCTCACGTCAACACCTTGCAGCTGCACTCTGCTGACCGCTCTCACCACACGCGCGCACACACACACACACACACACACACACACACACACACACACACCTACACACACCTATCTCAAAACACAGGCAGGAACAGATGCCCCATATCAACCTTCGGCCGCTCCCACCAACCTCTGTGTCACCTCTGAGACAGGAGAATATTAATAAAGATAAGATACTGCAGTCCTGTTCCAGTGAGAGGGAGAGAGAGAGAGAGAGAGAGAGAGAGAGAGAGAGAGAGAGTGTGAGAGAGAGAGAGAGAGAGAGAGAGAAAGAGAGAGAGAGAGAAAGATAGAGAGAAAAGGAAATTAAGGGCCAATCCCAATTCACCCTTTGGCCCTAGCCCTACCCCTGCATTTTGCGCGTTCACATGTAGGAATGGATGGGTAGGGCCAAGTGGGAGGGCTACTTGGCCCTCCAAACAAAGTTTTTTCAGAGGCACACTCCAAACCGAGGGTTAAAATCAAGAATGCCTTGCGAATCATCAGCAAGATAGTGACAAGCAACAAAAGAAAACGTAATTATTTTCTTCGTTAATAAAGATTTAACAATTGTGATAACCATCGTATTATTTTAGTTTAATGTCATTTCAATGTATTATAGACCATTTCTTTATAACAAACATAACAAAAAAGAAATGCTAGTATGCACTATGCAGATTGCAGACGTGTCTAGCTAGCTTGCTAACATTACAACAATGTTTTATGGCTGATGATTATGTGCATAACAGTCCCCCATTTTGACATAATTTCCATGTCGCATTTCCCCACTTTGATGGCATATGATGTCCAGCAGTGAAGTTGTTGCACTTGTTACCGCTCCTCTAATATCAGTGCAGACTGTCAGGGTAGGAGCATGGGTTGGTAGCCTACAGAGCACTGCTATTCTGTCATGTATTCGGTCGTGAGAGAGAGAGACAGGGAGAGGGGAGAGAGAGAGAGAGAGGGGGGGGGGGGGGTGAGACAGAGAGAGAGACTGCAGTCAAGTTCCCAAAAGAGTCCCCAAAAGATCTTAGCAACAAGCTAGGAGAACTACTGTAGCATTATACCCAGCAACAAGACCAACCAGAGACAATCAAAACAGACTGTCTCAAGGTCACAAGCAATAATTGTGACAATAGTTGTGACAAAGAATTTTTCTCTTCAGTTGTTCTAAACTGAGGGTCACAATGACCTTCTGAGGTACACATTATGAAGAGGAGAGGAGAGGAGTGGAGAGGAGAGGAGAGGAGAGGAGTGGAGAGGAGAGGAGAGGAGAGGAGAAGAATTCCTCCATTCACTCTTACTATAAACTCAACAAAACATCCTGTGTTCCATACAACACTATATCCATACTCCACATTCATTGGTAAGCACTGACGAGAACACCATTTTCAGAAAAACATTCAGAACTAGACTGTGGACAATTCCTGTGGAAATTGTGAAGTGTGCTTGCCCCCCCCCCCCCCCCAAGCACACTTGATAACATCCTCCAGTTCTTTAGGACAAACGCAGACGAATGTGGAACAGACATAACGCATTGAATACCAAGGCTGGGGTCAACTGTGGCCAAACGACTCACTCACTCAGGGGGGATAAACAGCTCAGAGAGAGAGAGAGAGAGAGAGAGAGAGAGAGAGAGAGAGAGAGAGAGAGAGAGGAGCAGAGAGAGAGAGCAGAGAGAGAGAGAGAGAGGGAGAGAGAGCAGAGAGAGAGAGAGAAAGAGAGAGAGAGAGGGAGCAGAGAGAGAGAAAGAGGGAGAGAGAGCAGAGAGAGAGAGCAGAGAGAGAGAGGGAGCAGAGAGAGAGAGAGCAGAGAGAGAGAGAGAGCAGAGAGAGAGCAGAGAGAGAGAGCAGAGAGAGAGCGAGAGAGAGAGAATTGTAGGAAGTTTATCTTTTGAGCCACAAATTAAACGACAGCTTGCAGCAACTACTCTTTCCGGATCAGACACATAATCACTGAGCTTCCTGGAGAGACGGAGACAGAGACAGAGACAGAGACAGAGACAGAGACAGAGACAGAGGCAGAGACAGAGGCAGAGACAGAGACAGAGACAGAGACAGAGACAGAGACGGAGACAGAGGCGGGAGGCAGTGGGCGGAGCTCACCATCATCACCGACCGAGACGTGCCCAACGCCGACACTCCTCCAGAACACATCCACCACAACCAAACATGTGCTCTGATCCAACCCATGCATCACAATGAGCCCACGTCTCCTTCCAACCAGCCTCCCCGGATGCAGATAACGTAAATATGAATATGTATCTTCATATTATGTAAATGGGCCAATACGCAGATGAACACTGTCTGAGTATGAAGAAATATCTAATCGTGCAGGAGTACGTTTCAACACCCATTAGTCTAGCGGCTCATGACTATTCACCAGACACTTACAGACACTTACAGACACTTAGAGTTATTACCATCCATTAGAAGCCATGTGCGGACAGTGTAATGATGTATAATGATGTGCAGGCTCCAGACAGGCCTTATCAGGACCACAGTACAGCCATCACAGAACACTGCTGGTCATCCATCTTAGCATCTGTTAAAGCACATTGTATACTGTACCA
>NC_137688.1:13635678-13640678 GCF_963989245.1 Nansenia antarctica
CTCCTTCAGAAGGAAAAGTTCAGTGTTGAGGCTGTGTAATCACGTTTTGTTCTGCGTCTTCTTCAGCACAAGCCTGGTTGTCGAGTTTATGTGGGTGTCTCTGTGTGATTAAGTTAGGCAACTTACATAAATGATACACTTTAGTGCGCTCATGTAAACCAGACGTACACTGTGGGCCTGCCACATAGAGGTCTAGTCATAAGCGTTGCACTAAGTGGGAGAAAAGGAACCATAGAGAGGCCCGCCGATTCAAGGAGAGATTCAATTGCATTGTTAGGACACCACAGTCAGATCCATTAGACTCACAGTCTCTCTCACAAACTCACACAAGAACGCATGCACACATATAAACACAGACACACACATGCACACACACAAACACACACACACACACACACACACACACACACTCACACACAAACACGCACTCGGACTCTCCCCCCTTCTTCCTAAAAAAGTCAGAGTCAGAACTCTTTAACATGGGCTGCTATTTCTGGAGTCCCATTAAAGCTGTAAAACATTTAAGATCCTGGCAGCGTGACTTCCACTCTGAGGCTGTCAGAATGACCGGCTCCTTCCTCATTCCTCAGCGCATGTAAAAAAGCTGACATGAAGCTTGTGACAGAAACATGGATTTGGTGCGAGCCCAGACACGGCTGAGTGGGCTGACAGGCGGGCGGGGGCAGGCGGGCGGGTGAGGGAACGGGTGGGCGGGGGCGGGGGGGGGGGGGTTTGGGGTGGGCAGAGAGAAGAGGGGTGGAGGGGGGGGGGAGAAGAGTATGTATTCTCCCTCTAAATGGGCCCATTTATGCTGAAATGAGAAGCCTGCACTTTGCTGACACGCTATAATAAATCTATCAGTCTGAAAGCATGTGTGTGTTATGTGCATGGAGTACAGAGGTGGGGGGTGGGGGGTCAGGAGCGTCTTAAACAGGCCTACCCACAGCTTATGAAGGCCACACTCTTCGTTACAGGCTAGTTAGGTAGCAGCTGTGTCTGTGTGATTGAGCCATACATTGGGGACAGTCACACACACACACACACACACACACACACACACACACACACACACACACACACAAACACACACACACAATGTCAAGCAGCCTGAATGGATTATCTGGGCTTCCTTGCCTTTCAGTTTCAGTTCAGGCTGGTGGAGGTAGACATCAGAGGACAGGGGAGGCTGGTGGAGGTAGACATCGGAGGACAGGGGAGGCTAGTGGAGGTTGAACTCGGAGGACAGGGGAGGCTGGTGGAGGTAGACATCGGAGGACAGGGGAGGCAGACATCAGAGGACAGGGGAGGCTGGTGGAGGTAGACATCAGAGGACAGGGGAGGCTGGTGGAGGTTGAACTCGGAGGACAGGGGAGGCTGGTGGAGGTAGACATGGGAGGACAGGGGAGGCTGGTGGAGGTAGACATCGGAGGACAGGGGAGGCTGGTGGAGGTAGACATCGGAGGACAGGGGAGGCTGGTGGAGATAGACATCGGAGGACAGGGGAGGCTGGTGGAGGTAGACATCGGAGGACAGGGGAGGCTGGTGGAGGTAGACATCGGAGGACAGGGGAGGCTGGTGGAGGTAGACATCGGAGGACAGGGGAGGTTGGTGGAGGTAGACATCGGAGGACAGGGGAGGCTGGTGGAGGTAGACATCAGAGGACAGGGGAGGCTGGTGGAGGTAGACATCGGAGGACAGGGGAGGCTGGTGGAGGTAGACATCGGAGGACAGGGGAGGCTGGTGGAGGTAGACATCGGAGGACAGGGGAGGCTGGTGGAGGTAGACATCGGAGGACAGGGGAGGCTGGTGGAGGTAGACATCGGAGGACAGGGGAGGCTGGTGGAGGTAGACATCGGAGGACAGGGGAGGCTGGTGGAGGTAGACATCGGAGGACAGGGGAGGCTGGTGGAGGTAGACATCGGAGGACAGGGGAGGCTGGTGGAGGTTTAACTCGGAGGACAGGGGAGGCTGGTGGAGGTAGACATCGGAGGACAGGGGAGGCCCTCCCATGTCTACCTCCATCAGCCTCCCCTGTCCTCCGACGTCTACCTCCACCAGCCTCCCCTGTCCTCCGATGTCTATCTCCACCAGCCTCCCCTGTCCTCCGACGTCTACCTCCACCAGCCTCCCCTGTCCTCCGACATCTACCTCCACCAGCCTCCCCTATCCTCCCATGTCTACCTCCACCAGCCTCCCCTGTCCTCCGATATCTACCTCCACCAGCCTCCCCTATCCTCCCATGTCTACCTCCACCGGCCTCCCCTGTCCTCCCATGTCTACCTCCACCGGCCTCCCCTGTCCTCCCATGTCTACCTCCACCGGCCTCCCCTGTTTCAGACGTATGCAGACATGGATCATCATCCCCTCGGTTATAACCCTCTGCCCCGTGAAGCCTTAATATCCACAGTGACAGCAGGCCTGGGCACTTCAGCTGGAAATGACAGCCTTTTCCACAGCGCTCTGGGAGATAACGAGGATGAATACTCTCCATTCACCAGAGAGAGAGAGAGAGAGGGGGGAGGGGGGTATAGATTGGTGGTGGCTGGCCGCTCTATAGCAGGGGAACGGGTGCTACAGCGCTGTCCACTGTCATGTTAATAATATGTGTTTAAACGGCAACCGTTTCCAGAAACATCTCCTGCCATCCCGTAACCTCTGACCTGTGTCTACGCCCACCACTCTCAACCCCAGCCTTGGCTCCCAAACACACATTGATTTTCAGACATACTGTGGAAATGTGGACAGCCAGGAGATCTGCTAAGATGAACATTTGCATACGCACGCACGCTGAGGCAGATGAGAGAGGGGAGGGAAAGAGGAAGAAAGAAGTTGACTATGATGAGTCATAATGTATGATACCTGTTCTGCCTGGCTAGAGTATACGTGTGTGTGTATATGCGTGTGTGTTGCTACTCCAGGTTCGAGATATAGGAGGCGTGTGTGAGGTGAGGTATCTAGGTCTATGTGATGAATAGATTTCAGGGGCAGATAGCACGGAATTACATCATGTCTGTTAATGCACTCTGTCCATGGGTGGGTGGATGCACTGTGTGTGTGTGTGTGTGTGTGTGTGTGTGTGTGTGTGTGTGTGTGTGTCATTACTGTGCTCTGCACGGAGTCACGGAGGTGTGAGAACAGTACGTATGGACCCCGACACCGAGACACTGACTGTAGCCTATCATGCATAGAGTAATATGCATGAATACTATAATTGCTTTTTACCACTGGTTCTGATCCTTAACAGTAAACGAGGACACGGTACTATAGGACGATATAGCCATCCCATTACTGTGATTCTAGCATTAACCAGAGCAGAAAACCTGAGAGAGAGGAGGACAATTCCCCTTTCGTTCATTTGATCTCCCAGTTATCACAACATCATTACAGTATGAACCGACGCCAGCAGCGGCAAGCAGCCCAAGTTGCACGCAAACGTCCCCTCGTCGGGTATTAACACAACACTCCTACGCCAGCCGGGCTGCGCTCGGCTGTGCTTGGCTGTGCCTGGGTCTCTCCTGGGCTCGGAGCAGACATGTGCATGCTCCGACGAGATGAATCGTTCTTCTCCGCCTCTGGCCACGCACGCATTAGCGATGATCGCGCATTCCCATATCGCTCTGCATGCATCATTCAGCTAATATACCGTAGGACTGCGGGTAGATACATCGCTCGCCGCTAAGAGCTCTCTCCCCCCCCTCCCTTCTTCTCTCTCCTCTTGCTCCCTCTAATCTCTTTCGCTCTCTCTCTCTCTCTCTCTCCCCCTTTCCCTTTTGTCTCTTCCCTCGCTCTCACCTTCCGTTCTCTCCTCCCCCCTCCCCCCTTCCTTCCACCTGAATGATATCTGCTGAAATCTGTTCTAAAATGACTCTCTCTAAGACTCTAGCTCTAAGACAAAATACATTTTTCCTCTCTCTACTTTGACTTCAGAACGCGGCCATTTAGCACACACTCTTATCGAGGCTGACGAGCCCTGTGTTTGAATGGAGGAGGTGGAATTGGCTGGATCAAAACCTTACTTCAGAAGATTTGGTTGGTTAGTTGGTTGGACCCACAGAGTGTGCAAGCGTGTGTCTTTCCCAAGGGCAATGGCTCCTGATTCAACTAGTCAGCGGTTGATGAATTGTCGATCAATTGAATCAGATGTGTCAATACTAAGCTGGAAGTCAATGCCTGTACACCCCTGTAGGTCTCCAGTACCGTGACAGACAGATGCTGGCAGACTGGTACCTCCTTTCTGTCACTGACACAATCACGCTGGCTTGGCCCGGGTGGGTTATCTGCCCACTCAGCTGTGTGGCCGTCTGTCCATCTGACTGGATCCACTCTGGCTGGACTGACAACACTGTCAGCTGTTCATGTGCTTCAGAACACACCGCGCACACGCACACACGCACGCACGCACGCACGCACACACGCACACACGCACACACGCACACACACACACACACACACACACACACACACACACACACACACACACACACACACACACACACACACACACACACACAGGCTCTATCTGGACAACAACCGTTTTGTTTGGCCGTCACTACAGAATCTATTAGTTTTTCTGGTTATTGAGAATGTCTGGCAGCAGCTTTGCATCCCATTAGAACCGCTTCCACTCCTCTTCCTCCTCCGTCACCACTGACATTTACATATGGCCACTTAAGTGATAAATTCAGTTGGCAAACTGTGTTCTCTAGCTGCTCATAAAATATCCATGCATTTTAAAGTGTTCTGTGGCTTTTTAGCGTGTGCATTTAACAATGTGATTATCTGTCTGGCGTTGTGGTTATCCATCTAGCTGAGTGATCGTCTGCATTAACGCCTGTACAATCACTAGACAGTTGTTCACACGCGCATGCACGCATGTACACACACACACACACACACACACACACACACACACACACACACAATCAAGAGGGATTTCTCTGTGTGACAGACTAATAGGAATTACCTCATTACATAGACTATGACTGAGTGGCAGGTCTATC
>NC_137688.1:13648178-13743178 GCF_963989245.1 Nansenia antarctica
CCCTCTCTACCCTCCCCACCACCCTCTACCCTCCCCACCTCGCTCTACCCTCTCCACCTGCCTCTACCCTCTCCACCTCCCCTTCCCTCTCCACCTCCCTCTACCCTCTCCACCTCCCTCTACCCTCTCCACCACCCTCTACCCTCTCCACCTCCCCTTCCCTCTCCACCTCCCTCTACCCTCTCCACCTCCCTCTACCCTCTCCACCTCCCCTTCCCTTCTCCACCTCCCTCTACCCTCTCCACCACCCTCTACCCTCTCCACCTCCCCTACCCTCTCCACCTCCCCTACCCTCTCCACCTCCCTCTACCCTCTCCACCACCCTCTACCCTCCCCACCACCCTCTACCCTCCCCACCACCCTCTACCCTCCCCACCTCCCTCAGCCTCCCCACCTCCCTCTACCCTCCCCACCTCCCTCTACCCTCCCCACCTCCCTCTACCCTCTCCACCTCCCTCTACCCTCTCCACCTCCCCTTCCCTCTCCACCTCCCCTACCCTCTCCACCTCCCTCTACCCTCTCCACCTCCCCTTCCCTCTCCACCTCCCCTACCCTCTCCACCTCCCTCTACCCTCCCCACCACCCTCTACCCTCTCCACCTCCCCTCTCCACCTCCCTCTCCCTCTCCACCTCCCTCTACCCTCTCCACCTCCCCTTCCCTCTCCACCTCCCCTTCCCTCTCCACCTCCCTCTACCCTCTCCACCTCCCTCTACCCTCTCCACCTCCCCTTCCCTCTCCACCTCCCTCTACCCTCTCCACCTCCCCTCTCCACCTCCCTCTACCCTCTCCACCTCCCTCTACCCTCTCCACCTCCCCTACCCTCTCCACCTCCCTCTACCCTCCCCACCACCCTCTACCCTCCCCACCTCCCTCTACCCTCTCCACCTCCCTCTACCCTCTCCACCTCCCCTTCCCTCTCCACCTCCCCTTCCCTCTCCACCTCCCTCTACCCTCTCCACCTCCCTCTACCCTCCCCACCTCCCCTTCCCTCTCCACCTCCCTCTACCCTCTCCACCTCCCTCTACCCTCTCCACCTCCTCTTCCCTCTCCACCTCCCTCTACCCTCTCCATCTCCCTCTACCCTCTCCACCTCCCCTTCCCTCTCCACCTCCCTCTACCCTCTCCACCTCCCTCTACCCTCTCCACCTCCCCTTCCCTCTCCACCTCCCTCTACCCTCTCCACCTCCCTCTACCCTCTCCACCTCCCCTTCCCTCTCCACCTCCCCTACCCTCCCCACCTCCCTCTACCCTCCCCACCACCCTCTACCCTCTCCACCTCCCCTTCCCTCTCCACCTCCCTCTACCCTCCCCACCACCCTCAGCCTCCCCACCTCCCCTACCCTCCCCACCTCCCTCTACCCTCTCCACCACCCTCTACCCTCCCCACCACCCTCTACCCTCCCCACCTCCCTCTACCCTCCCCACCTCCGTCTACTCTCCCCACCATTCTCACCCTCCCCACCTCCCTCAACCTCCCCACCTCTCTCTACCCTCCCCACAGTGTTGCGTGGTACCAGTCTTCCTCAGTCTCCCCTGAGCCTTCCAGCTGCCAAGCCTCTCCTCAAACCTATGTTCTTTCCGATTCAATTCACGAACAACCAGAGGGAACACCGGTCATAAATATGTGTCACTTAAAACGGCAACATCCGTTAAATATCAACCGTCTTCTAACAAATAACACAGGAAGCGGCGCTCACCGTTCTCCGGCTCCGACTTCCTGTCGTGCTCGGTGTCGGTGAGGGAGAGGGCCGAGTTGGCGCGGCTGGAGAGGCAGGAGCTCTGTTCCGACTTCAGGCCCCGCATCCACAGGTGCTGCAGGCCGTGGCCAGGGGAGGGGTCAGGCTCAGGCTCCGTGTCCACGTCCGACCCCACCCCCAGGGTGTAGCCCCTCGCAGGGACACGCGCTGCAGGCCCAGGGGGGCACAGCCCGTCCCCCTGATCACGGTACTCTGGGCTCCTCATCTGGGCCACCTTGCAGAAGTCCAACTCTATAGAGTGAGAGAGAGTGAGAGGGAGCGGGCGGGGGTGAGAATAGAGGATGAAAGAGAGGGATGGAGAGGGAAAAAGTTTAGGGCCCAAATTTGTTTAGTCATTTACGACTCTACTTCACAGTGATAGGCTAATAATAATAATAATAATAATAATAATAATAATAATAATAATAATAATAATAATAATAATAATAATAATAATAATAATAATAGTGATAGACAGCAGTAAATGTTTATTGATACAGTAACCGAGAAAAGGTCTGTCTATATCACATGAATGATATTTAAGAACGATGTTGTTGAAAATATTCCTCGATGAATAACATGAATATCCTTAATAACATCCTGTTTGTTCTCTCTGACCCTGTGTTGTTTTTCTGGCCCAGCTGTGTGTTTTTTCTATTTTATTTAAATTTCTCCATTGTGCTGTCCCACTTATTTTGTAAAGCCTCTTGGGTCTTCGAAAAGCACTGTATAAAGTTACATAGATGTATTATAATGACTATTTTCTATAAATATCTCTAATGTCTTCATAAGTTAGGTGCTGTTTAAACTGAACTTCAGAGCTTCTCTGCGCTGGGCATGGAACGGAGGTAAAGATCAGAACTTATTAATATTTACTCAGATGGAGGTAATAAATGAGACTCAAACACACGTTGCCTCGTCTCCCAGGTATTAACATATGACATATTAAATCCCGGTGCTGTAGAATGTTATTGAACAATGATTCATGTCAGAAAATTGCCATTTACTGTTAGGTCAAAGTATGTGTATTTTGGGCAATACATTCGATTTTTTTTAGACCCTTTCTTGGTGACTTATGACATATCAGACAGCTACAGAGCTCCGGAGTGTGACGTGGCTAGCCTATTTGTAAAAAGAGAACCCAGAGCCAGATATCCCACTGAACTCCCTTTATTTGCTTTTTTAACGTGAGTGAAACAACCTTTCGATATATTTTTATTGAGAATCGCTCCTAGCTATATCTGGCTTTACTTTCTCTAAATAGCTGTGTGAATGACTAACACCAGTACACCACCACTCGTTGACCTCCATTCTTTGAGCAGTTTTTTTCCAAGAAAAGCCAGGAAGCAAAAAAGGCTGGCGTACGCCTTTAAATCACAGTCACGTCTATAAAAATAAAGATGTCTCACATAATTAAGCATGATTGTTGTGTGCATGTATACACAGATGGTTAATGGTACACACTACAATATTCCACATGCCATAAATGTCTTTATACAACAGGCTGATGAAAACAAGCATTGTCATTGGCCAAGAGGCGCTCAAAGCCTCTCGCTGTGCCTAACAACTTCCCCTACCCGGAACAATACTGACGATAAATCATGGCCTCTCGGGCATTATGGCTTAAATAAATATGTCTATAGAAAGTCTTACACCCCCTTTGCCAAGAAGCAAAGGAACAATTTCACCATGAGGAATAGATGATTGCCTCGAGAGGTATGCAAATACACTGTGGAGAACATATACAATAGTATTCAAAAGACAGCTTGATGTTTTCATTCTAAATTAAATGTTAGCTGTCAAAGCTGCACACAAAAGATCCATTCTTTCGGGTTTAAAACCATGTTTGTTCAACGCCGCACACAGTCTGGCTGACCATTAGGGCTACAACACGCACGTCTCTCTATCCTACTGCCTCAGGCGGACAGGTTCACGACCCCACAGTGGGTGATGTGATAGCACTGCTGACGCTCATCAGAACCGTTGTCGGAATAACAAGGATAAGAGATGGGGGATACAGAAGAGGAGATGGGGTAAGGGGGTGGGGGGGCACACCATTATCTTATCTAGATGGCGGTGGGTGTGGTGGTGGGGTGCGGAGGGAGGGGGGGGGGGTCAGATGTACAGGGAGAGGCAGGGTCTACATTAGCCTGACCAGGCAGAGTGTTACCCTTTGTTGACTGAAGATAGAACCACTTGGCTTCATACTTGCACATTTGGGGATTTTTGGAGGCTGCTTCTGGGTCTGTCAGGACCCCCCGTCTGGCAGCAGAGGGAGGGTCAGCGTATATTAGGGTTACCGCACCGTACGTGGCTTCAAACGTACAGTAGCTAGCGCTACAGCAGAGTTGTTTACATCGGCGTGGCTGTTTAGAGCCGAGGTCCTTCAACCTTCCTGTCTGTGATTACCCAGTGTTGTGACAGCTGTCCGTAACCAGCGACCACGGCGACAACAAACTGTCAAAAGCCCTGAAGCTGCGTTGTCAGGTGTCGCCAAACTCTTCTGAGTGACGCGCGTACTTGTTAGCATGTTAGGTTAGCGATGTTGCGCTAGGCAGCGAGCTGAGGCAGCAGCAGCGGGAGGCGGTGGGGGGGAAGGGGGGGGGGGCTCACAGCGGCACACACCGCCGCTGTCTATTGATCACAGAGAAGCCGGAGCGGCGCTCCCCCTGATGAGGTGCACTTTCCCTCCTAACACTGCACACGGCCGGCCTAAGACCCATCCATCACACTGTGCCCTGGCCCATTTCTCCTGCCTTCAACAGCAGGAGAGTGTGGAGGGGGGAGAGTGTGTGGGGGGGGGGGGGGGGGAGTGTGGGGGGGGGGGGAGGGGTGGAGAGGGGAGATTCCATTCTGTTACCATGTGAGGCTGGAGAGGGTGCAGGATGACCCAGTTTAGCCGTGGGAGAGAGAAATATCACCTCAGGAGATGAAAGGTAATTTGCCGTCTCCCAAATGTCATTCTGGCTCATTTTGGTCCCTAAATACAGGTAATAAGCGCGTTTAGAGGGAGATTGCGGAGGCCTGTCTCTGTGTGTGTGTGTGTGTGCGCATGTGTGTGTCTGTTACCTGGCTGAGGCTGGCTGTAGTTGCTCCGCCTGTCTCTTTGGGTGCTGAGGGTCAGTCGTAGTTCGTGTGTGTAGTCGGGGAGCGTCTCGCGGGACGTGTAGGAGCGGTGGTTGGCGCGTCCGTCCTCGCTCTCGTCAGAGGAGCTGGTGTAACACATCTCCATCTCGTGGCGTCCCTTAGACAACGGCTGGTAGGGCTTACTGTCCATCTCCTCCATGGCCGAAACGCTCCTTTACTCACTCAGTCACTCAGTCACTCAGTCACTCACTCAACAGAGCCGCAACACACACAGCAGTGGAGTCTGGAAGGAAATAGGGAGAGAGAGAGAGACATATTCACGCTCTAGTTATTTTTTTATCGCTGCATAAGTCCATTCCATCGCATTTATTTCACAAACATTTTGGTTTCCAGTTCTAAATCCAGCGATTCAGTGGCAGCAGCTTGGTTTCAAGCCCTTTGTCAATATTGCCCTGAAGGCGCTTTACATGGCTGCCATGAAATCATTTGATTCCGCGGTTGAAAGCAAATTGGCCAAACTCTCTCTCTCTCAGTCACTCTCTCTCTCTCTCAGTCACTCTCTCTCTCTCTCAGTCACTCTCTCTCTCAGTCACTCTCTCTCTCTCTCTCTCAGTCACTCTCTCTCTCTCTCAGTCACTCTCTCTCTCTCTCTGTCACTCTCTCTCTCTCTCTCAGTCACTCTCTCTCTCTCTCAGTCACTCTCTCTCTCTCAGTCACTCTCTCTCTCTCTCAGTCACTCTCTCTCTCACTCTCTCTCTCTCTCTCTCTCTCTCACTCTCTCTCTCAGTCACTCTCTCTCTCTCTCTCACTCTCTCTCTCTCTCTCTCTCAGTCTCTCAGTCACTCTCTCTCTCTCTCTCTCTCTCTCACTCCCTTCTCTGTCTTTGGTTTATTCAGTCATGATTGATCTCCAACAGAACAGGCAGTCGTGACCCTACTGTTCTTTATTGTTTTTAGGAATTATCAAGATCAAGCACCGGTGAAAATAATGTTGAGTCACGCCTCTCTCTGAGAAACCTGTCACGGTAGGAACTCTTCAAAACTCTCCAGGAAGTGCAGGTGGAACTCGATTAGACAGATCTCCCGCTCAGCGTCAATTCCCCTCTCCACCACTCAAGCACTACCCCAGATGAGTTTTACACACACACACACACACACACACACACACACACACACACACCCACCCACATCTCTGCCTCCCTCTCCCCCTCCCTCCCTCCCTCTCCTTCCCTCCCTCCCTCTCCTTCGCTCCCTCCCTCTCCTTCCCTCCCTCCCTCCCTCACGATCACAAGCTAGACTACATTTGATGATGTTCTCCACAGATTGCTTATTATATCCCCCAACTTATGATTGATTTGACCGCCGATTAGAACACAAGGGGACTGATTAGAAAACGCTTTGTTTTATTAGGGCTGTCTCTCTCTCTCTCTCCCTCTCTCTCGGCCGGGGCCTAAGGCCATTCCACCCTATTTCCTGCAGATATAAAGGTTCTAAATGGAGCTTGAGAGGGTCATTGCTCATACAGACAAAGTGCTGTGGTATTGACCTCTTCGGGGACTTGTGTAGTCCATATATCAAGCCTATTAGAGCGTGCCTGCTCAATACCACCGAGGAGGGCTACATTGGGGGTGAGACACTCCTCTCATGCAAGTTTACAGTTGACCTTTCTACTGCTGCAGTAATGCTTTTATTCCACCTGAAAGGCTCGCCCCCTCTAGCTTCACACACACACACACACACACACACACACACACACACCATGCACCCACGCACATACTCATGAGTGCACACAAACACACACACACACACACACACACACAGCACACACACACACCCACATACACACACACACAGTACCCCCCCCTGCCTCCCCCGCCCCCAACTACACACAGACAGTAGTATAAACGCTTTTCATCCCTCCATCGCTACTTTACTCTCCTGGGCGATTGTTCTGACCACTACCGTTGTACACTGAACATGCCATCAACATGCCGATCAGTCAGCGGGTAGGAGGTGTTAGGAGGGATCCTAAGCTCCTGGTGTCTGGTGTAAGCCCCTGTCAGCTAGGATGAGCTTTGTGCAAAGAAACCACTGCACCTTGGAGCTCCGAGCATGCTGCAGGCACTGAATGTCTCTCTCTATACAGCCTGACAGACAGACAGACAGACAGACAGACAGACAGGCAGACAAAGGTAAGCAGACAGGCAGGGAGGGGCTCAGACATGAATGCACACATTGCACACGCACGCACACACACACACACACACACACACACACACACACACATACACACCACACATACACACACACAGTGTATATTCCCTCTCATGTGTGAAAACCCTGTACCTGTTCAGTGTAGCTTGTTACCCTACCATCCGTGTTCAGTCTCCGTTTCCGTGACTACTGCTGTGTAGCTATTGATGTCACGCCAGGTGCTGGAGGAGACAACACACTGAGGTTTACCCACGCCGTTGTTTCCTCCAGTTAGTCTATAAACACAGCACGCCTGTTCCTCCTTAGTCTCTCCCTCTCCTCTCTCCTCCCCCCCCTCTCTCCTTCCCTGTGTCTTCCCAGTACGTTTAGAGCAGTAAGCCTGCTGGTGGGGTTGTGATTCCTGCTAATTCTACCCCGCTGTTGGGTGCCCATTAGAAGGCTTGATTCTCCCGGTTTGAAGGCAAACCCTGGAGGTTGTTTCCTGAAGCCATGCTCACTTCAAACGAGACCCACGAGTGCTCAGTATGGACTCAAGAGACCGTACCACCTGAGCAGTGCTTCAGTTTCGGTAAAAACCCCCGGTTTAAGATGTCGATTTTAACAACAGGGTGCCAAGATGGGCGCCAGAAGTATTTGACTACGTTTTCTAGTCGACGTTCTCATGAGAATACGATGTTATGGTTCCAAGAAGGTTTGGTGCCCATAGAGTGGATATCCGGATGTTGTTTTATCTCTGTGGAGAGGTGAGGGAGGCGTTGTGCCAGAGGTCTTCTCACCCGACATGTTCACCCCAGGACCCAGGTTTCCTCTTCTTCATCTAACGGTCACGGTGTGTGCCCACCACCCTGATGAAGGCTACACCGTTGTGTCTGAACAAAGCAAAGCCTTGTTCCGTTATCCTCGAAAAGCGGAGGGGTTTTTTCCCTCTTCGCTTGAGTTCGCTCCTCGACTCGTACCCCCCTTTTGGCTAGTTGGGAGAAAGAGTTACTGAGAGAGAACCTCCTCTCCCGTGCGTCGAGATGAACAGGTGGAACGGCTTGTTGACTGACAGCGGGGGTATCGAGCCCTGGAGCAGGCTGGTACATGCTACACCGACCACGGAGGATGAAGGGCAGCTCTGGAATCTTCCTGACAGTTAACAACACACATCGTCCTTCTGAGAGATGTGTAAAATGCGTATAGAGTTTACAGATGAATGCACTTCGTTGTATTCACAATGCAGGGTAACCTTCTACTGAGTTGTACTAGGTACGGTGTGCGGATGTGAAGCTACATGAGACAATCTGAAAAATGTTGTGCAAACCCAGCGGTTCATCTCTAATTCATATTCATATCCACAACCCATCGGGTCATATCCTGTGTTTTTTAGACTGATCCACAGTGACAGCCGTAAATGAACCACATGCATCACATCTCACCAGTACGCCATTACACACCTCACACTGATGAGGAATCCCATTTTCATGAATCCCATTTCTCTTTCTCCCTTTCAGAATGGACCGTTTTAAAAGTCAGTCTCCTCGTGAATTGTTCTCTCTCTCTCTCCCTCTCTATCTCCCCCTCCCTCCCTCCCTCCCTCCCTTTCTCTCTCTCTCTCCCCCCCCTCCCTCCCCTCTCGTCAGATTGACCTCTTTGCCAAATGCATCCCTCCTTCCCATCCCTCTATGATTGTGTAAATATTGTAATTCCAACCTAATTGTGGGTGGGTTAGTGGATGTGGCTAAGGGGTGTAGGATATTACATGTGTAATGATTGTGTATTATAATTCCAAACTATTCCAAACTGTGGGTGGGTGTATGTGTAGATTGGTTGGCTAAGGGGTATAGAATAGGATGTGTAATATGTGTGGATTGGGTGGATATCTTTTGTGGTTCTTCTTAATAAATAATTGTGCAATATAACATTTTCTGTGAAATGATGGCCTAATTATGGTTCTTGTGTATTAGAAACATGTTCTTTGTTGCTTTATTGAGTATGTGCTTTATTGAGTATGTGTGGAACTGAGGGGTATAGGATGGTGTAAATATTATAATTCCAAACTCATTGCGGGTTTGTGAATGAGTGGGGTAGTGGTGTGGGGCTAGGCTAAGGGGTGTAGGATAGTTACATGTGTAATAATAGTGTATTACAGTATATTTCAATATATACATATATATATTATGTATATATATATATAATATAGCATATAAAATGCTATATGCCATTTAGCTGATGCTTTCATTCAAAGAGGCTCTATCGCTCCCTCCATCCATCCACCCCTACTCTGTATACAGTGGCATCATCCGAGGCCTTTGGTCTTTTTCTCTAAATCTGCTTAGAGAAGTGATAGAGAGGCACGCATCTACAGCTGCTCTTAAACAGGATTTATGCCCTGGCCAAGCTCTAACTCACACAGGCCAAGATAACTGCGAACAACAACACTACCACCACCACCACCAACACAGAGGCTTAAGCTGAGGACAGGATGCAAATAGATACATAAAAGGACATAGAGATAAGCAAGGAAATAATCCTGTTTATGACCTCTCAACTGAATGAGCCCTTCCCAAACATGTGCCTAGTACCATTCTCAGGACTCCCAGGAGATGTTTCTAGAACACTGAGCTACGTTTCTGGTTAGCTGTCGCTGTACACTGAAATATTCATAAGCAACAGGTTAGAGCAATCACAACAGTGTCCAACACTCTAAATTAAACACCTCCGAAATGTTGTGATAGGAATAACAATAACATTGTTACTCAACCAATAGAGTAGCAGCGACACCTATTTTTTCACAGTTTTTAAATTTATTTCACATTATTATTTTTTCTTTATTTACAATTCCGTCGACTTCCTCATCGAATGCCACAGCGAGGTGTGTATGCACATCCTGACGCAGTGACGCCCTGTCCTCTGACGCCCTGTCCTATGTGGAGTAAACAGTGAGCTGTCAGAGAAGAGCCAGCCAGCGTGATGGATGCCTAATAAGCTATCTGTTCCACTGGTTGCCTCCTCCTCAGCCCCAGAGCCAGGGCCAGCCGACGACAAGGCCAGCTCAGACTTGGCCTCTGCAAGACACATAGGACCCTGCTCTATCCATCCCAAACAAACACAACCCAACAAAACACAACACAGACTTCCCCCAGGGATGGCACTAGTAGGTTCTGAGGGAAAGGACGGAGGGACGGAGGGACGGAGGGAGGGAGGGAGGGATAGAGTGATGGGGGATATACAGATGGAGGAATGGAGAGAGTAATTGGCAGTTAGAAGCGTGGTGAGTGGTGACTGACGGCAGTCTCGTCAAGCTGTGGCGGTTTCACAGCTGACCAAGCCTGTCACCTCTGGCTATTACGACCGACTTAACCACCGGCAGATTAGCAACTGATGTCTCACACACACACACACACACACACACACACACACACACACACACACACACACTTCACCTTGCAAGCCCTTACAATTGCCCACCAGTTTGCCTACCGTAAGAACAGTCGACGGAGTATGCCATCTCAATGGCACTACACTCTGCCCTGACACACCTGGATAAAAACAACACCTATGTAAGGATGCTGTTCATTGACCTCAGCTCAGCATTCAACACTATCATCCCCTCCAAGCTGGTCACCAAGGTCAGTGACCTGGCCATGTGTGTGGCATCAGCACCTCCCTCTGTAACTGGATCCTGGACTTCCGGACCAACAGACCCCAGTTTGTTAAACTTGATAACCACACCTCCTCCACCCTGACCCTGAACACCGGTGTCCCACAGGGCTGTGTGCGGAGCCCTCTCCTCTGCTCCAATACTAGGGGTGCACCAAAATGAAAATGTTTAACATTTTAAAATTGTTGTCATTTAGCAGACGCCTTATTCCAAAGTGACTTACAATCAATACACTCAATCATTTGACTGAGCAAGTGAATCAAAAAATTCTTGGCCGAAACCGAACTTAAGGGAACACTTGGCCGAATACGGAATAGCGTGTAGCGGCAGTTTTTCATTTATTTTGCCAATGTTTGTACCATTGCATAAATTAAATATATGTAGCTTTTTATTCATGCTTGTATGCTTATTCATGTAAAATGATAATTATCAAAATGATGTGTTTGAAATTGGATATACTTTATGTTATGTAATATTTCCTCATTTCATGAAAGATGTAAAAATGGTGACAACGGCTGTTGAAAGGGGGAACAAGTGAGCAATCAAAATGATCAGACTTTTATTTTGAAAACTGAAATCCATTTCAACATTGTTGAAAATCACATGATACATTCGCTAGTCAAGCCAACATACTGCAATGCATTGGATTCGGTGAGTAATCCCCACTGCTACCTAGTTAACTATAACACTACTTTACATTGTTAGCAGGCAGGCTCAGAAAACAAGCTGTGTTAGTTGACTAGCGAGTATGTCATTGATTTTCAACAACGCTTAGCTTTTATTTTGAAGTCGCGAAAACGAAAACGGAATTCAATGTCGGAATGTGCCTCGTTGTCGTTCAGACACATGCCGACATGTTTGCTGCAATATAACTTGGCAGTAGGCAGTCATCACTCAATGCTCGTCTCATTCACACAACAGCATGGGTTGCTTGCAGTGTTTGATTGGTCATCAAAAAAACGTCTCGTATTCGGTAAACATTCGGTCTTTTCACACCGAATGGCCGAATACGCATTTTTCCCCCTGCCGAATACATTCGGTGACTGAACTTTCGGTGCATCCCTATCAAGTTCGCAGACGACACCACAGTGGTAGGCCTGATAAGCAACAATGACGGGTCGGCCTACAGGGAGGAGGTTCAGCACCTGGCAGGAACTCATTGTAGAGAAAAGGAAATTAGAGGAAAACCAGATGCTGCAAACACAACCGCATCTACATCAATGGGATGGAGGTGGAGTGTGTTTCCAGCTTCAAGTTCCTGGGTCTCCCAGGGTTCTGGTCAATGTCTACCGGTGCACCAGAGAACCTTCTGACCAACTGCATAACAGTGTGGTATGTCTGTCTCTGACCGGAAGGCCCTGCAACAGGTGGTGACTTTTTAAAAATGTTTTATATTAAGTGAATATATTCATATTCATTGCACGTATACTGACTTTATATTAATTTAGCCTACTTATACTGTAATACCGTATACTGTACCACCACCATGCACTGTCCATACATTTATGTCATCTGGTTAGATGCCAAACTGCATTTTCTTGTCTTTGTACTTGTACTCTGTCAATGACAATAAAGTTGTCAAGCATCATCATGTTTCTCACCTTGTCAAGTCCGCGGCTGCTTGTCAACTGAACATGGCTGCTGTGCTGCGCGCATGGCAAGACACAAGCCTGTTCTCTAGCCTCGCGAGAGTTAGTGAGACGCGAGATTCACTCCAATCCAAGATGGCGCCCCCCTGTTGGCGCACATGTTCTGTATCGCGAGAGTTAGTGAGATATGCGAGATTCACTTCAAGAAAGATGGCGGCCGTGTCTCATGGGAGCCGCGTGACTAGATTCCAAGATGGCGCCGTAGCATGATTGATTGAAATTGATTGATTGATTGATTGATTGATTGATTGATTGATTGATTGATTGATTGAAAACTTTATTAGAAGATTTGCATAAGTAGGTACATGAAAGTACATATTACATACAAGGTCAACTAACAGGATAAAAACCCAAGAAAGCCACTGGCTTATTTCAATTGGGGTCCTTGATTCTCAATTCATCGTTACATGTAAGACAGACAAAAAAACTAGTACTATCTACAAGATAATACAGACAAATAACTAGTACTATCTACAAGATAAACATACATCCATCATGGGAAGAACAATACAACAAAGCATAAGGTATGTACAGCGGGTAGGACAGGTGGGGACATACACCACAGGTGGGGGCGGGGACAAAACACAAAGTATGTACAGTGGGTAGTTCGGGTCTTTTAATCAGATTTTTGATTTAGAGGGTCCAGTTACGGATTGCAGCCTCCTGTAAATGTTTTTTGAGAGTGGTTTTGAAGGTGGGCAGTGTTTTGCACTCCTTTAAGATTATAGGAAGGGCGTTCCACATTTTTACTGCATAGTTTGCAAACGAGTTTAACCCCTTGTTTGTGGTGCATCACAAAGCTATGCTAACAAACTATGAAGGCTTACTTACAGTAGACTGGTATGATAGTTGAATGAACCATCATTCTATATGCTTACTCCTATCAGAGTCTCTGAATGACATCACCCCCGTCCCTGAGCCCACCCCTGTCCCAGCTGATGACATCATCGACGTGAGTCTCTATAGACAAGGGACACAATATCACATCCGGGCAAGACCCATGACCTCAATGTCCACCCTAGCATACCACGTGGAGTTCATAGCCAACATATTGCTTCATTCTGTGCTACCCTAGTGTAGAATTGGAACACCTAGTCCCTAGTTGTAGGTCACGAGACGCACACACTCCTGTAACTGGTTATGTGGTTGGTCTCAGGAGTTGGTGTGTGAGGAAGAGAAGGTGTCAAAGATGGGGGAGAGAGAAGATACTCTATCATCATTGCTTACTCGTCTCTTACTTAGTAATCTAATATAATCTAATTATCCTCAGAGATGTAATCCATACATGTAGGTATTTGTTAGGGATGTACCGATACAACTTTTTCATGGCAGATTCTGAGTATTTATCATTGAGTATCAGCCGATGCAGAGTAGCCTATCGATTTTATTAAAATGTGAAATGCTACTGCCACGCCTCAAAAACCCTCACCAACAAGCAGTTTTACTGGTGTCTGTCTCAAACATGAAGACATGACAAACCACAGACATGGTTGTTTTTGCTGTCTGTGTCATCTCAGTCATCAGTCATGTTTTTATCTTGTGGTATTTTTTTTTGTCTTCGCCTTGACTTGATGTGCATGTATGACTATGAGGCGAGGGCTGTGTGCGTGTGTGTGTGCGTGCGCAGCTTCCAAAGTCATCTCCCCCATCAGTTTGCCTCAATCGGGAACATGCGACAATGCCGCATGTAGCCTATTTATGTGTGCTTGCTTTTAACATTTTCTCTGTCCAAACACATAGAAAATGGCCTAGTGTATGCTGAAGAAGTTAATCTTCTACACAGAGGCATTAGTCCTCATTCAGTCTCTGTTGCCTATTTGGTTGCCTCCATTAGCCACAATGACAGAGAAAAGCCAAGGTTAATGTTAAGATGTAAAAAGCTATTGAGCTCTCTGTGTGTGTGTGTGTGTGTGTGTGTGTGTGTGTGTGTGTGTGTGTGTGTGTGTGTGTGTGTGTGTGTGTGTGTGTGTGCGCGCGCACATGTACGTGTACGTGTGTGTGTGCGCCCATGTACATGTGTGTGCGTGTGTGTGTGTGCGCGCATGTACATGTGTGTGCGTCTGTGTGTGTGCGTGTGTTCAGTTCCCCAAGAGACAAAGCAAAGCCTCGGGTACAACAGAAGGAATGCATCAGAGTGCATGAATGCAGTATGAACGGTTACACTTAGTGTTTGACAGTCAGCTGTTATACAACCACCAAGGAGTATGAACTGTATGGGATACTAACTGAATGCCGCACGTGTTCTACAAGACTGAACCCAGCTCAGAAATCTATAATTCTTTGCAGTAATCATATCTACAGTCTGTGGTCAGGAGAATATCAGAAGCAGGCACAATAGCTTTGCTTTTCTCTAACTCAAGGTCAATGAGCTTAGGTCAATTATTGCTTTCCTTCAGCACCCATCCCTTCTTCATTCCATCTCTCCCTTCCTCCCTCCCTCCCTCCTCTTCACCCCCTCCATTTTATCCCTTTTATCTCTCTCTCTCCCTCCATCTTTTCCCCCTCCCTCTCTCTCTCTCTCTCTCTCTCTCTCCCCCTCCCTACCTCTCTCTCTCTCCCTCCCTCGCATTCTCCCTCCCTCTCTCCCTCCCCCCTCTCTCCCCCCCTTCCTCTCTCCCTCCCCCCTCTCTCCCCCCCTTCCTCTCTCCCTCCCCCCTCTCTCTCTCTCTCCCCCCCCCTCTCCCCCCCACTCCCTCTCTCCCCCACTCCCTCTCTCCCCCCACCCTCCCTCCCTCCCCCCCACCACCCTCCCTCCCCCCCCACTCCCCCTCCCTCCCTCTCTGTCAAAGTCATCTCCCTCATCTGCCTGCCTCCATTGGGATGCTGCGGCCCTGTCTTAGCATACCAAGAAAAACACAGATTTCAGCAGACTGTCGTTTACACTGCTCACAGACACACATGCACACGCACACACGCACACACACACACACACACACACACACTACCACCATCACGTCACACACACACACACACACACACACGCACACACAACCACCATCGCCTCACACACACACACACACACACACACACACACACACAGACTACCATCACCTCATACTCAACATTCAAGTCAAGGCAAAGATGAAAAAAAACATTTGATATTCCTCCTTTGTCACAAGATAAAAACATGTCACAGCGCTCCCAGGAGTACTAAACAACGTTCCTGCTAACTCTTTGCACATAAAGCATTACATCAAAACTGACAACCACTTTACACCTCAGAATACAAGATTAAGTGCTAGGTAAAAAAGCCGTTTTAATATAAAACTGACCAAAACTGTTTTTTTTGTATTAAAGCAAAAACCAACCAGCCTTTTAGGCTAATCGTTGTCCTCACAAGTGGCCAGCTCGCGCTCAGTTATCTGCCTGATCCTTAAGTAGTGAGGGATGTGATCCGAAACCGGAGCCATGCAGATTGATTTCTGAGCAGTAAGTGAGCTAATCTGCAGTATATATGAGAAGATTTGACGCTGGGAATTTGAAAAGCCCTGAAGTGAGAGAGAGACTTTTTTTTCCGATGTTGCTCTTTCTTTCTTTCTTTCTGGAGTCATGAGCCCTGTGTCCCTGAGCTCGCATCCTCTCTCCCCTGGTGGAATGGTTACCTGGCCTCTGATTGGACAGCGATCCTGGCATTGAGAGGAATATACAGTTCAGGGCAAGAGTAGAGCGAGTCCACAAAGGCAGCCAGTCTGCCAGGAAAAAATATACGTGGGCCTGATCGGGCTCTTTTGTATGCTACGGTATGGTAGTTCGAGGTTGAATAGATTCCGCCGGGGGGGAGGGGAGAGGGGGTCAGATCAATACAGGTTTATTATATGAAGCGTCTTGAGAAAGCAACATTTCACCCTTCTCTTTCAAAACCTTATTTTATTACATTAGAAGTGAAAATGCAATCGTTTATCAGTTGAATGAGAGTTGAATGCAATAACAGTTTCAATTGGTCTTGAAACTAAAGGTGTCTTCACCTCTGAAGGTTGGCCAGCGCTGAAGTGGTATAATGGTGTGTTGCTGAGGGTGTTTTAAAAGCCCTTAGGTGTTCATCATGATTTACCTTAGAAGTTACTTAAAGACCACCGAAGGCCACAAATGAAATAAATAAACTCAATGAGCAGTAACTTGAAACCAAGTCCTTCACGGGTGTGAAGCCTTGTAAGACAATATACAATGTAAACATGGGGTGAACTTTTTTCTTGAAATTGAGTTTTTAGAATAGGATAGGCTCCATGTACTCCAACAACAGTTGAGATTCATCATGTACAAATGAAAAGCTATTCAGCTTTATGTCAATTAATTATTCATCACCAGCAAGAAAGCAAAGCTATGAACCTTACTGATGACTCTCATGGGGGTATTTACTTCTGAGATGAAAAATTGAAAAACTAAAGCTTAACACAATCCCAATGTCATTTAAGGTGAGTTATATGATGTTAACAAAGGGGGGGGGGGGGCAACACAAATATAATGGATTTTTACTTAATTATTCTGACGCCTACCGCCAAGATGTGCGCCTTAAAGTCAAGGACAATTTATGCAGTAATAAATTGGTGAAGAAACAAAAATTGATTTCTCTTCTCTAAAGTTGTCCACTGACTTGATTAATACCTGATTTCAGCGTGAGCTACGCGTCCTCGCGGCCCTGTAAACTTGATTAGCTGTTTATAGTTGCCTGGTTGAGTCAGCCCCTAAACTGTGCTGCTAAAGGACTGCTCTCTACGCCTCAGCACGGGCTTGTCTGAACTACTGATATTAAGATCTGAACTGAGATTTCACTTCCACTGCTACGCCATGAAGGCATATTTTCCAGCTGCTTCAGGCCAAAACACATCTTTAAATAAAACCAAAACAACCTCAATACTGGAAATCCACTGACATGAAAAAACTAAAGTATGTTGTTAATAATAATACAAGATAGATTGAGTGCACTGAAACATGGTTACCCAGGGTTACCACTACTTTTTCCAGAGAGTAAACTAGCGTGCGTTCTCTGCTTCCCTGGCCAAGTGTTGAAAGCGTTGAGTGTGTTCAAACAGATATCCACACAGCTGGAATTAACAAGCAGTTGGATAGCAATGCTTATAGAAGTACAACTCTGAGCAAGAAGTGCATCAAAGATGAGGAGCCTGCTGTGAAGCTGTGGCCAGCTCCTCTGGATGTCACCCACCTCAGGCTCTCTGTGTTCCCACTCTCTCCCTCTCCTCCTTCTCCCCACAAGTTACAGTCATATTTTAAAGAAGATTGGACTAGGCTCTAGTATTCCCCAGAATGTGTCGTACAAAAAAATGTGTAGGCCCGAGTGTTGTATTGTACAACATAAGAAATGGGATGTCATTAGGGATAGCCACATAGTTGAGGGAGCAGCTGCCTGCGGGTGTCTGTATGCAGTGGGGGACGGGGGAAGGGGGGGCGGGGACGTGGGGGGCCTCCAGCAGGAACAGACCGCCCAGAGGGTGATCACTGGAGGACCAAACAGGAGATAAGTCAGCGATTGGGTGACAAGTGACATGGTGACATGATTGCTATTATTTCAATATAAAAAGACTGAAGATGACACATACTGTGCACTCTGTTGGCAATTATATTCCTCCCATTACCCATACAGAGGAAAAGTGTGGAAGAAGGAGGGAAAGAGCTATTTAGAGAGAAAGCGAGAGAGATGGTTAAATTGAGAGGGCGAGAGAGAGACGGAGAGAAAGAACAAGGTAAGGGGAAGGAGGAGGAAAGAAGGACAGAGAACAAGAGAGAGATAGAGAGAGAAAGAGAGAGACAGTTCTACTCAGCCAGCTGTTTGGCTGCATACCTAACCCTGAGTGTTCTTATCAATGTCATGAACAGCGATGATGCATTTCATATTGTCCTTTCACTACTTCATAACCCCCAATTGTATTAAGGAAACTCGATTTTAGAGGGAACATGCGAAGAAGCGTTTGAGTCGATGGCGGTATGTGGTATTCAGCGCCAGGGGCTGCTGCGTTCCTGGAATGAAAAATCATAAATAATGCACGGCTGGATAACACAAAGAAACCCCCGACTGTTTAAGACTGTACTACTGAAGAATCCAAGGGCTATGCAATATTACTCCAAACACCAACCCAACCGCTTGTGTGGAAATGGTGTTATTATTTGAAAGGGGACAATGAGATTTAATTTTCTGAATGCAAAATGCCATCATGCATAACATCTGCCATAACATACAAGTAGCCTACGGTACTGTAAAGTTCAGCAGAAATCATGAAGAAAGATATATATATAAACATGCAGGAAATGTAAACTCTTTTGACATTCCCAGAGCACCTTATGCATACTTTTTATGACGTCCATAATTCAAAAGAGGGAGAGACCCAGCTGATAATCAGTAGAGTCCAGGATCAGTGGCCATGTCTTGAGAGAGAGGAAATCATTCCATATTAATCAATCCATCAATCAAAAGTTATTAATATATAGTAGCATACTTCATACAGAAATGCAAAATGCAAAAACGGTTAAAATAAGGCAGTATGGTAAAGTTTAAAGTCTTATAGACATAAACATAAGCCTACAAAGTAAGAAACTAACTTAGGACTGATAGCTGGACACATTTCTTATGTGATAATGGTGAACTGACAGACTAAAGCAATACAATTTGAATATACAAATGTTTACTCAAGTTGTAGACTCACACACATACAATTTTATGTGGACTCACTATCCAACAGGGGAGAATGGTGGAGGCCGAAATTGGAGGACAGGCCATTCCATGCATTACAATGAGCCTGTCTCATCATCTACCACCACCAGCCTCCCTGACTCGCACATATCCAGTTTTACCATGGACTCACTTCACAAAAAAAGGCACAAAGGGTTGGCTGCAACACACACACATTCATCTCCTCGCCCCCTTTTGAACCGCTCCACCTATCCCGGCAACAGGAGAGGCAAGACCTCATTTAAATGACCGACCACTTCGCAAATGTCAAATCATTGTTTGAGAGATGGATTGAGTGATTGATGGACAAATGAATCATAATGTCACTGTATCATCAGGGCCACTAATAATTGGTGGAATGACATTTCATTCCAAAGTGATGACTCTTGTTATGTTTAATGGCAGCCATTTCTTGTGTACCATTTGACATGTTCAATTAATCTATGTTTATGACATCCCAATCTTCAGCAGCTAGGCCCTCCACACCCAAAGCCTCTCTAGCTAAGACCACACACACACACACACACACACACACACACAATTAATGCTGCACCCACTGAGCGAACACTAGCAGTAGCCCCCAGCTATGATACACTGCTCACATCAACACTATACTGGGAGAAATGAAGGTGGAATCACAATCAACCTCAACACCTCTCATATATCATCCTCCCGCAGCTGATCCTTCCTCAACAACAGGTTGTGTGTGTGTAAGTGTGTGTGTAAGTGTGTGTGTGTGTGCGTGTGTGTGTGTGTGTGTGTGTGTGTGTGTGTGTGTGTGTGTGTGTGCGTGTGTGTGTGTGTGTGTACTACTTAACCTCAATATGCACAGATGCTCTCTATTAATCACAAACACCAGCGACAGATTGCCTCCTTTTTATCATCACTATCAATAATGTTGAAGCTGAGGAAGAATTAAGTATCAGTCTGAACAGAGGCAGGTGGTATTCTCACACCATACAGCAGTGGCGTAAGAATACCACACTTGCGGGACACAATACGTGTCTATCAGGGAGGGAATACTCAATTATTCCACTGGGGCAACAGGATACTGGCAGAAATATACTATAATATACATTGGCTTGAGGAATATGTTAGGCCTAAGCCCACAGGTAGAGTGAGGATTGTACATTCAACGGAGGCCTCGTACTGTATATAAAATACATAACTTACAACATTGTTTTAAAATCACAGCATTCTGTATTTGATAAGGAACATAGACACATGGAGAGTAATTACACTCCCATAAGACTAGATCCTATTTCCCCACAACCCCTGGCCCCTTTGAAATGAGATTAACCATACTGTAGCTTGGAACAGCTGTAGAAAATACCGTTTGGTAATCAGGATATACACTAATTGTTTTTGTTTTACATTAATCAGATATGTAAATGTTTTGGAACCGGACCATAACCTGTTTACTTTAATCATAGTGATTTATAGGTTACATGTCAGAAATGCTGCCGAATAGGCCGACAAAGGGCCGGTTCATTTGGATCTATTGGGCCGCTAAAATAGCGGGTTGTTCAATTTGCACTGCATTCACTGTAATTAAGATTTATTCCGACATACTGTAGCTCCTGTTGCTTCCGATATTGGGCTCACGTAATCTAAAAAGACTGCCAGAATAAGAAGAAATTAATATTATTCTTTAATTTCTTCAGCTAATGGGAATAGATCAATTTTCGTTAGCCTTACTGCAAGTCATCCAATATATGGAAGAAAGAAAAAACGTTCAGGCAATTACTTAACTGTGAGTGCCTTAAAGTATCTCACACCTCACCTACAGAAGGACAAAAGCAATTTGTGATATCAAATGTTTCATGAAGTTTGATTAAAATTGCAAGAGGGATGAGGGCTCCCGCTACTTCCCCCCCCCCCCTTCACATATATATATATATATATATATATATATATATATATAATTGATTGATTAAGATTTATTTATATTTATATTTATATTTATATTGATTATATATTATATATATTCATATATGTATGAAGATAGGAACGCCATGCTACTCGTTGTGCATACATAGCAGGCAAACATCAACAAAACTCACAGAAGCCCATAGCATAACCGAAACACTCAAAACCCACCACCTCTTAGCATAGGGTGGACATAACCATAGGGTGGACATAACCATAGGGTGGACATAACCATAGGGTGGACATAACCACACAGCAGGTGCACTGCATTAGACACATGACCGCGCACGCACGCACACACACACACGCACACGCACGCACACACACACACACACACACACACACACACGCACACACACACACACACACACACACACACACACACACACACACACGCACACACACGCGCGCGCGCACGCACACACACACACACACACACACACACACACACACACACACACACACACACACACACACACACAGTATTGTCACATGCATCGGCACAGCCGATAACACGTTAAATCAATATCGGCTACTGTAGCCATATGAACAGTAGGTAGACTATAGCCAATAACATATTGCAGATAGTTACTCTTGTATAACGGACTTGCGGGCCATGTTGAAATATCAATTAGACCTACCTTTCCGATGTAATGCCATTCCAGGTTAGTCCAATTTCATCGCCAGCGGAACGTGTGAATGTTGTAGATATGTAGACCATGCACATCCCTTGTTGAATTAGGCTACTTCGAGTTATTCCCTCCTAAATGTGAGACGAGTCTGGCTGTCTGCTTAGCAGTATGTCATGTTTATATGTTTTTACGCCGCAGCGAAGCTAAGTGGTATTTGGTGGAATGAATGTAGATATTGCGGGGCATGCACGCGTGTGAGTCCGTAGTGGCAGGTGGGTAGCTGCTTGGAGAGACGCGGTTAGCCGCAGTTGCGCCCAGAGACACTGTTGGAGCTGTTGCTGTTGCGGCTCAGAGCCGCTATATCAGCATCTGTGGAATATACCACCGCGCTGAAGAGGAGGGGGTGTGGTGTGGCAGCAGCGTTTAGGTTAAAAGAGAGAAACCCGCTCAGACACGCATCTAGACCAGCGCTCACTGACCTGTCATTGACTAGTTACTTCCTTAGGAGAAGCCTACAGGTTACAACATTGATTGAAATGGCACAGTAAGCTGTGGATGCGCGCACCCTGGGCTGACTGTCATTAACGGCAGGTCATTTAAAGCATTAACCTTGCTCATCCAAGTGCACATGTTATGTGTCAGAATGATCAAAACGAGGAGCAGAGTGGGAGAAGCACATTTAGCATGCATTAAAGGCATACATTAAAGACCATTGTTGCATTATAATACACTCGTATAGCTTCGAGCGAGAGACCTGAATAATGTAATGCATGCCATGCGACACAGTTATTTATGTACAGTGCTGAAAGGATATATACCCTTAAGGTGACTGCCTGTAACTGCCTAGCAGCAGCAAAAAAAAAATCCTTCACATTTCAAGACGATGTGCAGTTTCGACTCAGCTTAACACAAGCAACATAAGCTGCTGGAAGGCAATGTTACTGTTAAGTCAGCCTCCTAAGGGGAGTATCCTAAAGCACTTTGCTTTAAGCAAAGTCGCTTTTAGCCCCTGCCTGACACTATAACTGGCTATTGGCAGTACACAGAAGGGACTCGTGAATGCACACACTGTAGCACATTGCCTTGACCCAATGAAGCATGTCAATGTCCTGTTTAGATCTGTGTGCTGAGAATATGATCGATAAACTTTGATTCGATTTGACTTGATTACCTGTTTGTCATCTGGTTCTTTTTGGTTTGTAATAATGACAAAACACATGATGTTTTCATGTACAGTGTATGATAGGCCTCTGTCGCATGTTTGGTGTGCAGGTGTCAGTATGAGCTCCAGTCTGTGGTGAAACCAGCTGGTGAGAGGCAGACAAAGGTTCTAATGATGGAGTGTATTATTTCCCCAAAGCGGTACACACGTGGGGCTGCAAACAATGATTCTGACAGCTGCTTCACTGTCTCTGCCTCTCAGCCTGTCTCCCTGTGTCCCTACACAGCATAGCACCATGAATCTTTCATAAACAAATATGTTTTGGCAGTTTCCAGCAGTTTCATCTGGGAGAATCTGTAACAGAATCCCTTAGACCAGTCGAGTCCAATAGTATTGGAGACAGACAGCGTATGAGAGCTTGTGCACCCATTCGTCTTTGACGATTCAAGTGATGATTTGTTGACTAGCTGTATTGAGATGTGTTAACAAAAGTGCAAGTTGGCAGATACTGTGAGTCCCCAAGACTAGGACTGAAGAACACTGTTCTCAGGCTGTTGGCTCCAACAGTGGAAGGGCCAGCCTCATTCTGGGTCCCCCCAGGGCTGCGTGCTAAGCCCCATCCTCTACAACCTCTACACCTACGACTTCACCCCCGTCCACCCCAGCAACTCCATCGTAAAGTTTGCAGACGACACCACCGTGGTGGGACGCATCGCGGCGTACAGGGATGAGGTAGAGCAACTGAGCAAGCTGTGCAAGGTTAACAACCTGCTGCTGAACAAGTCAAAGACCCAGGAAATCATCGTAGACTTCAGGAGGAAAAAGTCCGAGATCCAGCCCCTGCTCATCGACGGAGAGAGCGTGGAGAGAGTCTCAACCCTCCGATTCCTGGGGATGCACATGCGGGATGACCTGACCTGGAAGGACAACACAAAAGCCACCATCAAGAAGGCACAACAGCGGCTATACATCCTGAGAGTCCTCAGGAAGGAACACAGCAAGCAGGAGATACTGGTGACCTTCTACCGTGGCGCAGTGGAGAGCATCCTCACCTACGGCATCTGCAACTGGTTCTCCAGCTGCACAACCGCGGAGAGAAATGCGCTACAGAGAGTCGTGAGAACAGCCCAGAAGATCACCGGCGCCCCCCTCCCATCTCTGGAAGAGCTGTACAACACACGCTGTCTCAGGAAGGCCTCCAAGATCTCCAGGGACCCAACCCACCCTGGGTACGAACACTCTACCCGGCTGCCCTCGAAAAGGCGGTTCAGGACCTTGGCCGCAAGGACAAACAGACTGAAGAACAGCTTCTACCACAGGGCCGTCCAGGCCCTGAACACAGCAAAGACCTAGGTTCTGGGCCCTGGACAGTCTGGACGGATTGATGGCAGCTGCTGGACTGAAAAAATCAGGTGTAGTGCTGAGGCACAAATATGTACATTTCAAGCCTGCAAACTGCGACACTTTAAATAAATGTGCAATAACACTATTGTGCAATATGACAACCCTAGTCGTCTATCTGTACAGTATAGTATAGTGGATAGTGTACATAGCCTTTATTTATGTAAACCAGCTCCTTCCCTTCTTGTGTTTTTTTTTTTTTAAGTTTTTTTTTCTTCTTTTCTTTCCTAACACCAGGGGAGCCACCCCTCCTAAATTTCGTTGTTTGGTACCTGTACTGTAGCAATGACAATAAAGACCATTCATTCATTCATTCATTCATTCATTCATTCTGTAGTTCTCTCCAAATAACACATACCTCAGATACCGTGGTGAAAGTGTATTTTAAAAGAGCAGTTTCTAGCCAGGCATGACAGCCATAATCTTAGTGTACATTGTTAGAGCAAATTATTAATAATGGCAGCCTGTTTCGTTTCAAGATGTATAAGAAAAGATATTTAATATTCTTCTGCGGAAGGAGAAAGTTTACAAGCACGTCAGACAAGTCTTAACAGTAAAAGTTTCTCAACAAAGTCCCGATCATTCATTTCATCTCAGTATTTATGCCCTCAGGTAACAAGTCCGCCCTCGGGTGAGTTCTAAACCAATCATTAACAAGGGGTGTGGATCTGTACATGAGGAAGATGATGGGGGATGAAGGTTAAGGGGGAATCGGCCCCCACTTTCTCCTAGAGACACAAAGGTGGAAAAGGAACACAAAGGCTACAACTGGTTTAGTCTGGATTTAGAGTACTGGGCCTGGGGGAAACACAAAAGTCCAAAACTGCTCTAGATGGCTTAGTCCATCTAGGTAGAAAAGAGAGCAATCAGGTCAATGTAATCATTTAAATGTGTCTGTTGTCTAGCCAATGTCAAGCTTCAAGTAGAGAAACTGGTTTCATTGTGTGACAACAGGAAATCAGTTTCTATAGCTTGCTGTAGATATTCAATTTAAGATGATGGAGTTTGAATCTTAAATGTAGAAAAATTTCTTATTACATATAATAATTTTCTCTCACAACATCTCCTTGACAGCTGACACAGCGACTATTTGAAATGTCAGTTTTATTTAGATGATACTGTGTGTCTGGAAAGATCCACCTACATAAGTTGACTGTATGGTGCAGTGGAGCCTCATCTTTGTTATGGTTTAGTTAACAACAATAGCTCCTCTACCAATCAATCAATCAATCAATCAATCAATCAATCAATCACTCAATCACTCAGTGCAGTCATTTGGATAGTAGGCTCTATTGACTATGCAGTATATTGAACCTAGAGCATGTTGATACTGTCAATCTAAAAGCACCAAGAATATCACTCTGCATATCAGCCACAGGTATATTCAGTCTAATATCATTATACATGCTACATTTACCCATCATATGATGAATCAGCATTGAATCACATGCTTATGGAAATCAAATCAAACTCTCGTCGATCGCAGAGGCGCTGATCTGGCAGAAAGTTCCAGTGGCAGCTGGGTGGGAGCTGTCCATGGTGTCCTCACAGGCTTCCCTACGCTGCACCACACAGCACTGCTCCTTAGTTGTTGATCGAATTTAATTTCGTCATGAGCTGTTCATTTCATGTTGGTCCCGTGTTCATGTTCTTAGTAATATTAAAATGTTTTTCTTTTCTTTCTTTTCTTTTTTTCTTTTAAATTCTCCATAACTCTTTTTTTTCCTTTCCATGATTTTTGCTCTCATTTCAGTTTTTCTTTTCTTGATGTTTTCTGACCAAACTATGTGTCTTTGTGTCTTTTTTCAGTTTTGTTTTTTTGTGCTATCCTACCCATTTTTGACCCATGGATATGATTTTGTTTGTGGTTTCTTTTATCTTATTTACATGTCTTAAGTGTTCTTTGGTATTTTGAAACCTAGCTATTGACGGGAGTGGAACTATGTACAAGCCTTCCTTTCACCGTTTCATGTGTGCTAAATAAACTATACTAAACTAATCTCATGTACTATTTCAGGGAACAGCAGTAAGCAGTTGATTTTAGATGTAATTCAGTTGTGATGAACATAAAGGCTATACTGTGAAGCTACCGCACGCCTTGCATTCCTCGTAAGCAAAAAAGGATCGACTGGCCAATCTCACCAGGGGAGGCTAATGGAGGTACAAATCAAAGGACGGGCTCATTGTAATGCATGCTAAGGAGTGAGGAATGGTATCAAACACGTGTGACAATGAGCCCATCCTCGTGATTTATACTGTACCTCCACTAGCCTCCCTCCTGAATCTCCTCAATGCTGGTTCTGTGATTGACAGCACAGATGTTGGCTGTGTGTTGTCATTACAGATTTGACCTATACAGTAACCCTCTTCATATCCCTATTCTCTGGAACCCCATATTTCTACATAGGTAAATGGCTCCCCCCTTCCTCTTCTTCTTCCTCTCTCTCTCCTGTCCTCCCTCTATCGTCATCCTTCTCTCTTCTTTTCCCTTTCCCTCGCCCTCCCAACCTCCCTCTCCCTTCCTCTCCCTCTCATGAGAACACCCACTAGGGGACTGCTCTAGGGGTATTAGAGGTATTCTATCTTTAAGACAGTTGTTAGCTCTAATGATGATGATGATGATGATGATGATAATAATAATAATAATAATAATAATAATAATAATAATAATAATAATAATAGTCATACTACTGCTAATCCTAACCCTAATAATAATAATAATAATAATAATAATAATCATATATTATAATAATATATGCCTTCAGGGGGTTTTGAGAGCTTTTACAGATACATTACTCTGCCTTCTCTTCGAAGGGAATCCAAGTTATTTTCTCTCTTACATGGGTATCGGCACTCTTAAATGGGTATTACTTGTGTCTTAAAGGAGTAGCAATCTCTCTCTTAGTGGGGTATTTGGGGGTCTTCTGTCTCCATCCTGCATTCCTTAGTCAGCCACTCTGCCTCCATCATTCCATCCGGCCAGCATAGAGTCCTGGGAGAAGAGGAGGCTTCCCATTTATTGAAATCTATTTTAAATGACTGAGCTATGACCTTTCAGAGGCACACACTCCAGGGCCATAAATTCACACAGATTCCATTTTACATTTCCTCTGAGCATTCAGAACCAAATTATACCGGCACAGGCTTCACCCCTCCTGGCAGGAATTCATTATTTTCATCTTCAATTATTACTTTTTTATTTTATAGAAGGTACTTCAATAGTTAGGAACGCTGATAAGATGATTGATGGAGGCCCACTAAAAAGTGAGGTATATTTCCAAAGAAAATAATACACTTGTTGACAGCGAATTCAAAGACAGTCTTGTCTTGTTAAGAGGAATCGACTTGATACCTTTGGATGGAAATTAACAAACGCAGCAAAGGCATCTAATCAACAAACTCTGAAACGGACTCTTTGTACATTAAAGACCTGTCCGCCTGAGATGAGAATGAGGTTCAAAGCACTACCTGATGAAACAGGCGTATTATCTGCTCTTCCATTAGAAATTCAGAAGCCTATCTTCTTCAAGCCTTCCTTTAATAATGAGCCATGTCTGTGAAAGGGCATGACATTCATAAATTCCATATCAAATCCACATATATAAATTGTCGAGACTTTGAAAGAAAGCAATATTCTTAAACAGCAAGCTGACATTCAGTGGCTTATGAAGAGAGAACATAGACATGGCTTATAGAGGACACAAAGTGTCAGGGACAGAAGAGGCACTGAGCTAAAGGCACTTCACTTATTGATTTAGAAAGTATATTCTTAATCTTATGCATGTAAGATTGTGGTAAAGCAAGAACGTGACACAATGCCGCGCTGATGTTGCCTGCTTAATCAATATCGCCAGCTTTCATCCATCAATCAATCGACGAGATGAATCAGGTGTGTCAGTTCTCTACTGGAACAAAAGCCTGAACACTCTTTTGGTCTCCCAGGTCCCGAGTTCAAGAACACTTTTTTTAGATGGTTGAAATCCCCCCCCACCCAAAAAAAAGATCAAAGAACTGTTTTGGGGGAAGTGTGTGTGTTGTGTTGTACTGAGTGCTTTTATACATCTGTGTAAAAAGCCTGCAGGTATGGTATGTCACCTTACAGCAGGACATCTCTCCTCCTTTTATCCCCTCTACTCAATCGCTCTCAGTACTGTGCTTACCTGTGTGACAGGCCTGGCTTTCATATGTGCCTCATTGCATTTCAAACGCCAGCAACTCCTACTCTCCCATCCAAGACTCCCACACACACACACACACACACGCATGCACGCAAGCATGCACGCATGCACGCACACACACATATTGCACAGTACACACACCTACACACACAACCACACACACACACACACACACACACACACACACACACATACTGTACAGTACACACACACACACACACACACACACACACACATCCACCTACCCACCCACACGCACGCACACACACACACACACACACACACACACACACACACACACAGCTGTCAGCTGCCCAAATATTGTTTCCGTCCTGTTTTCCCCCCACCTATCTCTCTGTGTACAAACTCCTCAACAGTTGTTGAGAAAATAATATTTTATGCAAGCCCACACACCGATACATCTTGCGAATGACGGCCTTGCGTACCTGCCAACTTTTATATGTGTATGTATGTGTGTGTCTGCCGATGTTTATGTGCCACGCTAAGGTGCGTTCAACCATCTGTTCTTCAGCCTCTACTGTTTTAATGTGGTAACATCTGACCATGACACAGTTATTCATATACAAATGTCACACACATAAAATTGTATTTATGTAAACCTTGAATGTTTTCCAAGAGCAAGCCAGTAAAAGTTTGGACTCTGAGAGGCGAGGCACAATGATAGGAGGAATACACAATCTGCTAAATAAGTAGAGAGAAGCATCCCATGCTTACCTGCCTGGGGACACATATATTCGTGATACCATTCCTCATTCCATTCCATACATTACAATGAGCCGGTCCTCCGATTTCCGCCTCCGCCAGCCTCCCCTGGCACCCACTAGTACCACCGAGTAGGAGAGGATCCAGCATAATGAATTAGCATTTGTTTGAAGTATCATTATTAATTCATGCCAATTAAAGTAGACCTAGGGGGGAAGCAAATGATAATACCGGATGAAAATGCCTTCCTATAGCCATAAGGGCTGTTTGTTTGATTGTTTGTACTCCATGTTGTTTTCATGCTCTGTTGAGTATAATATGGACACTAGCCCATTGTCCTATTTGAGCATGAAACCCATATATTGACTGAACTGATGAGGACAGGGGGATAGTAAGAGTGAGCCTATCTTATTTAATCAGCGTGTGCTCATCTAAATGAAGGCCCATTATCACAGACCACCCATTGACTGCTTCTCTGCTCCTCAAACAGCCAAAGCAAAAGGTCAAATACTGATAATGTGGTGCACCAAAGAGATCACCGGAGAGACAATGTTGAATGTAAATGTGGAAGGATGGTTGTACACACCAGCGAGTCAGAGATATGTCTGTGAGACTGTGAGTTTGATAACCTAATGTTTGCCTTAAATTTCTGTCTATGCATTGTGTGTGTGTGTGTGCATGTTTGTCCCTGTGGTGTGTTTACATTTACATGACATTTTTAGCATTTACCAGACGTCTTTAACCAAAATGACTTACAGCAAATACATTTAGTGAAGTAAATCATCAGTCAGCATAAGAAAAACAAATCTATGCTATGACCAGGGGCCATTGGCAGTTACAATGCCAAAAGAAGGCTCTTTTTTTTTTTTTTATAACCCCAATTTGTTTATAGTAGAGAAACTGTACAGCGGGGTAGTGAGGATGAGGAGGTCTTTTGGAGGGACAGTTAAGATGTAGCCTGAAGAGATGGGTCTTCAATCTACAGTGGAAGATAGGTAGTAACTCTGCAGTCCTGACAGCAGTGGGCAGCTCGTTCCACCAGCGAGGAGCCAGGACTGTGAAAAGTCGTGACCGATTAGCGCGACTGCTACATCCACGTAGAGGCGGCGGTGCCAGGTGGACAATCGCAGGGGAAGAGCGGAGTGCCCGGGCAGGGGTTTGAATCTGATGCAAAGGAAAGGTTGACATGGGAGAATTTGGGGAGGTTGCTACCAGACGGGCGGCAGCATTCTGGATGAGCTGCAGAGGTCTGATGGCGGAGGCGGGGAGCCCGGCCAGGAGTGCGTTGCAGTAGTCATGGTGGGAGATGACCAGTGTCTGGACCAAGAGTTGTGCAGCTCCTCTGGTGAGGAATGGACGTATCCTCCTGATGTTGTAGAGGATGGAATAATCTACAGGAGTGTGCTGTCGCTGTGATGGTCATCACTCAGGATACGTGGTTGTCAAGGATTAGGTGGTTTACTGTGTTGAATGCAGCAGGCGGGTCCAGGATTGAGGACAGAGGAGAGGGAGGAAGCTGGAGCACAATGGAGGGTGTCCGTGACGCAAGGAGAGCAGTCTCAGTAGAGTGGCCAGCCTTAAAGGTGTGTGTGTGTGTGCGTGTGTGTGTGTGTGTGTGTGTGTGTGTGCGTGTGTGTTTGTGTGTGTGTGTGTGTGCGTGTGTGTTTGTGTGTGTGTGTGTGTGTGTGTGTGTGCGTGTGTGTTTGTGTGTGCGTGTGTGTTTGTGTGTGTGTGTGTGTGTGCGTGTGTGTTTGTGTGTGTGTGTGTGTGTGTGTGTGTGTGTGCTTGTGTGTGTGTACGCATGTGCGTGCGTGCGTGCGTGCATGCGTGTGTGCGTGTGTGTGTGTGTCCGTGCGCGTGTGTGTGTGTGTGCGTGTGTGTGTTTGTCTTTGTGTGTGTGTGTGTGCGTGGCTGATAGGTACACACACCTGTGGCACAACAATGTAGTCAGCAGTTTCCACAAACAGGGAGGCTGGCAGGAGACCAGCCAGTAGTTAATGGGACCTAATGGAGCGCTGTCCATGGTGCTGAACCTCAAACTCACACAGTTATCCTCACTGTGCATGAGACAAACACACTTTCTGATCTGACACAGCACATTCGTGACAGCAGCTGGTGAAACCGGGAACAAGTCACCAACCGACGGATCCATTCAGACTTTTACTCTGAAAAATGTAAATACATTTCAGCGTTGTTGAAAATCAATGACAGACTCGCTAGCCAAGCCAAAACATTGCAATGCAATGGATTCGGCGAGTAATCCCCACTACTCTACACTAACTAGGTAGTAGTGGGGATTACTCACTGAATCCATTGCATCGCAATGTTTTGGCTTGACTAGCGAGTGTGTCATTGATTTTCAACAACTCCGGTTTCACCAGCTGCTGTCACATTTGTACAGTATCTCAACGTTCAGTCGGTATCTGCCCTGATTAAGAAGTTCCAGGGTAACCAGGAAGTCAATTATTAATGCCAATCATTCGATTGATCATTTGATTGATCACTTGTATTTTCTTGTGCAATTAAATCAATAGCATTTATTATTAAATCGGGCTCATTGTAATGCGTGGAATGGAACGAGGATTGGTATGGTGTGTTTGATACCATTCCTCATTCCATTCCATGAATTATAATGAGCCTGTCCTCTGATTTCTGCCTCCACCAGCCTGCCCTGGTATCCAGCCTATGAACAGTAACATTCATTACCAGCCTGGCAGGCCTCTTACACCATCCTCAGATAAGCCTTAATCACAGCAGTCTGACCTCCTTCATCCAGACTGCCGCCACACGCCACGCGTCTCTTTGAGATGTGCTGTTTAATGCTGAGTGTGTGGGTCAAAGCAGGGACGGAACATTCAAAACCATATTAAACGGTTCTTAAGAGTTTTTAAATGGTGTGTGTGTGTGTGTGTGTGTTTGTGTGTGTGTGTGTGTGTGTGTGTGCGTGTACGTGCGTGTGAGTGCGTGTGAATGCGTGTGTGTGTGTGTGTGTGTGTGTGTTCATGTGTGGCAGCATCAGAGGGAGCCCCCCAGGCCTGCAGTCTCAGAAGAGAGTCTGATCAGGGTTTGGATTTTGGTGATCGTTCGGCTGCAGACAGAGTGTGAAACGCTCCATTATTAACACCTCACACACACACACACACACACACACAGCCTGTCAGTTTAATGAGAGCCCACAGCACTGGGCATGGATGCACGCGAGCACACAAATGCATGCGCGCACACAAACTCACATACACACTCACACACACACACACACACGCACACACACACACACATACACACACACACACACACACACACACACACCATTCTGTCACTTCTGTTTACCCCCTTATTTGACTGAACATTTTAGAAAAGAAGACTGACGTTATCGATGCCACCAAAGTGGAATAATTGAAGGCGACTGACATTATTAAAAATGAAATGCGTCAGGCTTCTGACGAAACTCTACATTGTTAAACCGTAATGTGTCACGCTTCTGATGAAACCACCAATCATAAGCTGCCTCTGGCTCTAAACTATTTAGATCACTATTTCAAAGAAGCCCCCGAAATTCCAATTTCCTTTTAATACATTTTGATCCCCCCCCCCCGAAAAAAGCTTAAGACAAAGCCGGGTTTAATGTGAAGTGATAGCAGGTGCCTGATTATGACACTGGGGCTCTGTTGGAGAGACTCCAGCCTGGTCTGAGGGACCAGGATAGCAGCGGCTGAAGTGGCCTTTCAGGCTGTTCTATGTGAGTCACCACATGTTGTGTTTCAAGTGCTTTCTTGTCCATGTGTCGTGTTTCAAGACCAAGTCTTTTCTTTCTATTTGGAGTGTTCTTGTGGCATTTCACTCACTGTATGGGAGCTTCCTCATCCAGCTGAGCACCGTCCAACAGCACATGGACAGAGTGCTCTCTGCTGCGTGAGTGCATGTACGTACACGCGCGCACGCACGCACACAGACACGTATACGCGCACGCACACACATGCACGCACAGAAGCATGAAGGCAAAGATGCATGCACGCATGCAAACACACACACACACGCGCGCATTACACACTTACACTTACACTTACACACACACACACACCCGAGGGTGTAAATAAATGTTAGAATAGGTATAGCATAGCATAGAGTACAGCACAGTGTTTTATTTGTATAGTATAGTATAGTGGATAGTGTACATAGCCTTTATTTATGTAAACCAGCTCTTTTCCCTTCTTGTTTTTAGTTTTTTTCTTTCCTAGCACCAGGGGAGCCCCCCCTCCCACATTTCGTTGTTTGGTACCTGTACTATATCAATGACAATAAAGACCATTCATTCATTCATTCATTCACACACACACACACACACACACACACACACACACACACACACACACACACACACACACACACACACACAGTTTCATACAATAAGGTAGAGAGATATTTTCAGATTGGGTCGCAGCTGCAGAGGAGTCTGGTAATCTACAGCACCATGTCCAGAGATCATGAGGGGTCTCTGAACCCTGCAGAATCATTTCTGGGTTTTCAATTCTCTACAGTATCTGCACAGAGGAAACACCCACAGGCATAGACTGCACAGTCGTTGGCCACAGATGATACACCAGAATGCATAAGAATGAGATGAGAATTCTATGCATTACAATGAGCCTGTCCTCTGATTTTTTTACTTCCACCAGCCTCCCCTGTCGATAACAGAAGACAAAGATGAAGAAACCCCGGATCTGATCCAACAGTGCTACTGTACTGGGTTATGTAAACCTTGTATGTACAGTAGCTAGCACACTAGAGAGAAGAGCTAGGATGAGCTCCTCAGCCCTGGGCCGGATCTCACAGTAGTGTAAATGATACTCTTTCACATGATTTTCTATCAGAGCCACATCAGGTTGCTTGCTTGTGTCACATATTGTAGAGCTCCGGACCAAAGCAGAGAGAAGCGTGTCAGTCTGTGTCATGAAATGTCAAAAAAGTTAAAATGGTAAATTGACTTTAACATTTTAATGAGACCGTGTGGCTCTGATAGGGCGATGATGACTGCTGAGGGGTGAGCAGTCAGCAGCAGAGTCGGCAAAGAAACCCAGCAAAGAAAATGTAAACAGTGTTAATCAGCGTAGCAGGATCATATGATTCCACCATAATGAGAACGGGCGTCCCATATCACACTGAGAGCTGTGATTACCAGGATCTGACTAGGGCTTTTAGCAGAACAAATTCAATACCACTACTACATGCTAATATACGCTAACGTCTACCTGCAGAACAAAAAATATTCAATCAAAGCGATATGCAATGAAACAGCAAAATCATACTGTACAGGTATTCATATTGTGGTATTATTTTAGTATTCATATTGTATATTGTATTCATAATGTAGTATTTTCAATAGAAAATCCCATGCCACAAAAACAGCATTGAACTCTACACTGTATGTCTGTATCTCCAGGCCTGCTGGAGGCTGTTTTATTATTTAGCATTCACACCAGTGTGGAACAAATCAAATTAATACATTATTTCTCCGGATGGAGCAAAAGATTAAAGTTAGAAGAAAAGGTAAATAATACAGATTAAGGAAATAAATAAGATATTTTGATCATCTTTAGATGAGGGCATTTCATACGTTCACGCTGTGTTATTATTCCTTTTGAATCTAACAAGTGCAAACAACTACTGTAGATAGAAGTAAGGCAAGGCCGATGTGCATTGATAGTGATCATGTGAAATTGATATTTAATGGATTCCATTCCATAATGAAAGTTCCAGCTCCTATTGTCTAGTGGAGGTTTCTCTAAGTGGAGGCTGGTGGAGGCAGAAATTGGAGGACAGGATCATTGTAATACATGAAATAAGGAAATGGTATAAAACACACATATTTGATACCACTCCTCATTGCATTCCATGCATTACAATGAGCTTGATTTCTTCCTCCACCAGCCTCTACTGGACTTTATCCAGTGGCGGCTGTGGCGCAGGAGGTAGAGTCGCCGTCCAATGATCACAAGGTTGGCAGATCAGCGGATTGAGCCCCGGCTGGCCACATGTTGAAGTGTCCTTGGGCGAGACACTGAACCCCAAAATTGCTCCCAGTGAGCGGCCAGCGCCTTGCATGGCAGCTTGCCGCCATTGGTGTGTGAATGTGTGTGTGAATGGGTGAATGAGAGGCCGTTGTAAAGCGCTTTGGAGCAGATTTGGAGCAGCAAAAAAGGCGCTATATAAGTGCAGTTCATTTACTATTTACCATTTTATCTAATCATCCATGTTGTACTCTGACCCGTTTCCTCCTGCTGGGGTGGGTTGGAAGGCTGTTATTGATCACACCTCTGGTCAACCAACCCCACTCACCCCCAACAGGTGCCTATAGACCACTTTACTCCGTCTGAAGTGAGGCTGCGTATCTTCGATCAATCAGGGATAGTGTAGGATAGTTAGTACACAAGTTTGATCTGACTGATTAATAAATTATGAACATTGAAATACTACTCATAAAACACATGTTAAAATAATATGGAATATGATGCAATGCAATGGATTCTGTGAGTAATCCCCACTGCGACCTAGTTAACTATAACACTACTTTACATTGTTAGCAGGCTCACAAAACAAGCTGTGCAGGGATGCCTCGTTGATTTTCAACAACGGGGAAATGTATTCCCATTTTTCGAAAAAGAAATGAGGACCAAAGCATTAGAACGTGTCACATATGTGAAACATTCAAATGTTATCATAGAAACACCTAGGGGAAAGTGGGTGTGAAGAGGTCATGATGATTCAATAGGTGGCAGGGCGTTGGCACCACTGTCCTATGGCACAATGAATAAGGACACTTGTCAAGTGATAGTCGTTGATCACAGCAATTTGAGCTTTGGCTCATAAACACAGATAGTGATTCACATGTAAACAAACCTCTTGGCCAGATCATCATTGTAAATGAGAATTCGTTTTTTGCATCTGGTAAAATAAAGGTCAAATTAATAAATAATGGGAAAAAACATCATTATACCTGTACTGTACGCTGTACTAAACTCCAGGTGCACCTAAAACACAGCTACTCCTATAAGCCTTCCCCTCCTCATACCCTTCACCTGAAACACAGCTAGCCCTTAGAAGACTAGCGTCCAGGAGCGATTTCATCCCCAGGTGAGGTGGGTGGGCCGAGGAGCCACGCTGCGGTTTCCTGTAATTGACTTGAATAAATGATACTGCTTCCAGTGACGGAGCCGACTCTCTGCAGCAGCTTTGCTGCCTTTCTGCCTGGCTAGACACGTGGCTGCCCCCTTTAATTCATTTTTAATTAGGAGGGAAAATTGCCGGCTGATTCCGCTGGGACTTTTAAGACATCTGTGCATTAGAGATAACATTCTTAAATACTGGGAGTCTGAGAGGGCTGGGGTGGGGGGGAGGGGGGGGGTCACAGAGGGCAGCACCGCTCACGTGTCGATGGTAGCGGGCCCAGGACAGGTGGGAGGCTCCTCGAGGTGGGATTGAATCCTCACTTCATTACATGCATGACAACGATCACATCCTCACCAGCCTGCCCTGGTGGGCTATGGACGTCTGTTGATTGGATCCATGGTACCGGACACGAGAAGGTCACAACAAGGTTGTGATAACCGCCCGTGTTACGTGTTTGTCCAATTCAATATCTCTGCGTCATGCACACTCAGGCATACACATACCCTACTTCAATTAGTAGATTCATCTCTTCTCCCCCGCCCCTACAGTACCACCCCCCCCCCACACACACACACCCTCTCATTAGCAGACCAGACTGCTGGTAAATGATGTGACAGTATCCCTCCTAATATGTCCCTCCTCCTCACCAGACACACACACACGCACACACAAACAGACACAGACACACACACACACACACACACACTAATGCATGCTCGCACACACGCAGGCACGCAGGTGGTGGTGGTGGGTGGTGGTGGTGGTGGTGGTGGTGGTGGGTGGTGGTGGTGGTGGTGGTGGTGGTGGAGGTGGTGGTGGTGGTGGTAGTGGTAGTGGTGGTGGTGGTGGTGATGGTGGTGGTGGTGGTGGGTGGTGGTGGTGGTGGTGGTGGTGGTGGTGGTGGGGGTGTTGGTGGTGGTGGTGGTGGTGGTGTTGGTGATGGTGGCGGTGGTGGTGGTGGTGGTGGTGGTGGTGGTGGGGGTGTTGGTGGTGGTGGTGGTGGTGGTGGTGGTGTTGGTGCTGGTGGTGGTGTTGGTGATGGTGGTGGTGCTGGTGGTGGTGCTGGTGGTGTGGTTGGTGCTGGTGGCTGTCCAACAGCCTGTACTAGGATGCTTTACTACCATGGCAAGCTGCATGTTGTCACAATCTGTTCAATATCGCCACACATCAAAATTTACTACACGCTTCGAGGCTCGTCTATTCATTCTGTTTTATTTCCATGGTGACACACATTGATCCTGGCAAATAATGCTTTTTATTATTAAATATGACCCCGCGGGTCCCATAACTAGATTTATTTCCTGTACAGCATGTCAGTGAGGAAGCACATGAACTGAAACTCGATATCATAACAGGTATAGATTGAACGGGACGCTCTCTATCCTTTTAACATAGAGAATAAACCTGTGTGTGTGGGAGTCTAACTGACCTTATCAGCCGGTGACAGACTGAGTCTTACTGTGAAAGCATTTTAGTATGCTGAAGAACTGCCACCACCACCACCAATACTATACAAAGTCAGCCGAAGCTAGTGGAGGTAGAAATCGTCAGACGGGCTCATTGTTACGCACGGAACGAAATGAGGAATGTGTTTGATAACGTTTCTCATTCCATTCCACCCATTACAATCATCTCGTCCTCCGATTTCTACCTCCGCCGGCCTCCAATGATCAAAGCGCTACTTGAGGTTAAACGTTTGGATAGCAGGCCCGGGAGAAAGAAACCTGCTCACTGTTTTTCTCTGCCGTGGCTTTCCGTGTGTTTAGCTGAACCACGCTAACGAGCCACATGTAAGACATGACGGTAATGGATGTGAATGGTATACTATAGCAGCGTATCCAGCAGGAGACGGTGACAGAGCATGGAAGTGTCTCATTAGGACTGCTGCCCAAGATGTTGTAGCCGTGTGTGAGACAGGCCAGTGTCTGGCATCACATCTAAGGCTGTCACATTCGCTTTACTTCTCACTCAGCCGTGGAAGCGCTGTACGCACCAGTGAGTGAGGGAATTCATCTGAACGTAGATATATAAATATATATATATATATATATATATATTTCTGTAATCTTCATATTGTGGATCTTTTTCTATCATCTTTTTTTATGACAGGGGCAGTGATGGCCCTGGGTGGGACCTGTTTAAATGATAAATGGCTATGTTGAAACAGTAGAAAGATCAGGAAGACTCACCTTGAAAGTCTTATCTTGAAAGTCTTATCTTGAAAGTCTTATCTTGAAAGTCTTAACTTGAAAGTCACACCTGGGTGATTTAAGTAAAAGTCACCCATGTGGTGGAAGTAGAAATCGGAGCGCGGGCTCATTATAATGCATTGAACGAGAATGAGGGATGGTATCAACACACGTGAGCCCATCCTCAAGTCTACCTCCACCAGTCTCCATGGCTACATAGCATAACGAAAGACTGTGGTCTTCTTCCAACAATCTACTGTTTTATCCAAAGCGCTTTACAATGCCCTCTCATTCGCTGCACAGCCGCAGAGAGAAATGCGCTACAGAGAGTCGTGAGAACAGCCCAGAAGATCACCGGCGCCCCCCTCCCCTCTCTGGAAGAGCTGTACAACACACGCTGCCTCAGGAAGGCCTCCAAGATCTCCAGAGACCCATCCCACCCTGGGTACGAACACTTTGCCCGGCTGCCCTCGAACAGGCGGTACAGGACCATGGCCGCAAGGACAAACAGACTGAAGCTCAGCCATCCAGGCCCTGAACACAGCAAAGACCTAGGTTCTGGGCCCTGGACAGTCTGGACGGATTGATGGCAGCTGCTGGATTGAAAAAAATCAGGTGTAGTGCTGAGGCACAAATGTGTACATTTCAAGCCTGCAAACTGCGACACTTTAAATGAATGTGCAATAACACTATGTGCAATATGACAACCCTAGGGTACATAAGGTTGCAGAGAAATAGGAAATGTTAGAATAGGTATAGCATAGCATAGAGTACAGCACAGTGTTTTATCTGTACAGTATAGTATAGTGGATAGTGTACATAGCCTTTATTTATGTAAACCAGCTCCTTTCCCTTCTTGTTTTTTTTGTTTTTTTTGTTTCCTAGCACCAGGGGAGCCACCCCTCCTCAATTTCGTTGTTTGGTACCTGTACTATAGCAATGACAATAAAGACCATTCATTCATTCATTCATTCATTCATTCACCCATTCACACACACATTCTTACACCAATGGCGACAAGCTACGGTTCAAGGCACCGGCCCGCTCATTACAGTTTTTCTCAGTTGCTAAAACACTAAACCCCATTCTCGGAACCAAATTCTCAGTGGCCTAAACTCATTTGTCGAGTCAAACACTCTTTTGGCCAAACCTTAAACACTGTTCAGGTACTTAGACACAATTTGCGAAACTCATCCGCTCTTTGTTGCCAAACCTTAAACACATTCTCAGCCACTAAACATATTTTACACTGTGATACACTTGTGTTGCAAAATTGTAAACACTGGCAGCAGAATGTGAACACAACACCAACACATCTGTTACACACAACAACTCAAAATGTAACACACACGTTTCTATTGATGTGATCAGACCAATTGGGCAGGATTAAAAGTCAGTTCAGAGTGCACAGGTGGCACATGTGCATCCATCGACAATGGACAGAAACATACAGAGAGGCAGAAGAGGAAGAGTTTGTGTGAGAGGTGGTGGACGAGGAGGAAGGGGACGAAGGAAGAGGCAGAGGAAGACCAAGAATCCGTGCGACTATTGTACACCATGTTGTTGTTCGTGGGACAACAAAGAGGGAAGCAGGACAAAGAGTCCAACCCAATTTGAGCAGATTCTCTGTGGCCAGCATCATCAGGACATTCAGAGAAGAGAACAGGTAATTGTTTCTTTCTGTACAACATTTGACATACAGTATACTATACTGTAAGTGCTGTAATGTTCATTACAATACTATTTTTACTGGCTGTATACGTTTGTAGGTGCATATTCCCCTTTGTAGAATTGAAAGATGACCAAATGGGGGTGGAAGGACTGCTCTGTTCTCCCAACAACAAGAAGCACTCATTGTTGATATGCTGTCTCTGTCAACTATTGACCGTGTCCTCACATGCAACAGACTTAGCATGAAACAAGTGTACAGAGTACCCTTTGATCGCAACTCTGCAAGAGCCAAAGATCTAAGATATCAGTATGTGCAAGTAAGTGTAACCTACAGACACTTTCAGCACTGATACTTCCAGTGCAATTCTATGCTCATAGGCCTACTGTTACTCTAGGCTAGTAGTTGCAGTTGCTACATTTACAGTACTGTAAATGATATTGTAATGTATGTAAATCTGGAGTGCATATACTGTAAATGCACTATTGCAGAAGTCTGTCTTTCTGTATCACTTACTATACTAAACTACTTTTTATCTATTTTTATAGAGAGTGTTTGAACTGGATTCCATTGAAAGGCCCCATGTATACATTTTCATAGATGAAGCAGGGTTCAATCTGGCGAAAAGGAGGCAGAGAGGCAGGAACACAATTGGTCAAAGTGCCATTGTGGAAGTCCCTGGCCAGCATGGTGGCAATGTCACCCTTTGTGCAGCCATAAGTAACTGGGGGGTTCTCCACCGTCATGCAAACCTGGGCCTATAACACTGAACACCTCCTTATTATTTCTGGGTGGTCTACAGGATATTATGGCTGCGCGTGAGCAGCTGCATCAACAAGCAGTTCATCCTGTATATGTCATAGTTTGGGACAATGTGAGCTTTCACCGTGCTGTCCTGATACGTGAGTGGTTCACCAACAACCAGCGCTTCATAATGGTTTTCCTTCCACCTTACAGCCCCTTCCCGAGTTTTTCTCTGCGTGGCGATTAAAGGTCTATGACAGACAGCCCTACACTAGGGCAAATTTATTGCAGGCAATGGAACAGGCCTGTGATGATATAACTGTGGAGTCTTGTCAAGGCTGGGTTCGGCACACCAGAGGGTTTTTCCCCCGTTGCCTGGCAAGGGAAAATATTGTCTGTGACGTGGATGAAGTCCTCTGGCCGGACCCCGCACAAAGACATGATGTTGGAGAATGAATCTCAGTGACTTTGATTGTTTAGTAATGTGCTTTTCATTTAGCTTTTTTAGTTTTTGTTATGAAAGTGCTGAATGTAGATATCACTTTGACTGCGATACGTTTTTGCTAAATGTATTTACAATAAACATTTTCTGTTACAGTTTTTCTCAATTGCTAAAACACATTTCACAAAACTTTCCTCCATTTCCCCAAAACTCTAAACACAACACTCTTTTCTAAAGCTACATAAACAAAACCACACCTTCTCTCTTCAAAACTCAAACTTTCACACCAAAACAGCTGCTCAAAGCCTGCAAAAATGTAAACACTATATGCATCATTACAGACTACAACAAAACAACTGAAAACACAATCTTCAGTGTGTGAGAATGTTCTTTTTTTCACAACTGCCAAAGCACATTTTTAGAAACCTTACAGTATCTGTTCTCAGAATATATCACTGTAGAGTATTGGGCACTCATAGATTTGTGTGTTTCATATGAACAGTATGTAAATCTACAGAAAATACAGTATGTATTTTACGGTACATGTGGGAATACGGTACATCTGGAAAAACTAGGGTTAGGGTTATGTGCTAGGGTGACTTGGTACATGCTGGCATGTCTAACCCTAACCCTAACCCTACCCCTAATCCTAACCCTAACCTTAACCCTAGCACCCTAGCACCTAACCCTAACCCTAGTTTTCCCACATGTACCGTATTCCCACATGTACCGTAACATGTACACTACTGTACTGTATCACAACTCAATGCAAACACTACAGAGGATCCATTACACACAACAATACTCACTGAAAACAATGTTCAGAGTGTGATGTTTTTAAAATTTATTTATGGAACTATACCACACACACACACACACACACACACACACACACACACACACACACACACACACACACCACAATCATTTGCAACAAGTGTCTTACATTTTTAGTCGTTATGTTCAATGAATGAAGCCAGGTGTGTTCATTGTGTTCAAATTTTGCTGACTGTGGCAAGCATTTTGCATCACATGAGCTTTAATTTGAGAATTTGAGCAGAGTTTTTTGCAACTTGCGTTTTAGCAAGACAAAATGTGTTTAGATTTATGAGAAAAGGAGGATTGTGTTTTGTGAATTGTGTCTTCATGTGAAATGTGTTTATGGTTTTGGCAAATGGGGGCTAGTTTTATTAAATGTGTTTAGAGAACTGGTCATTTGGTTTAGAGAATTGGCTTTTGTGTTTTAGCAATTGGGAAAAACTGTAACTACATGCCCTGGATGCTGTGTCCTAAATTATTGTATGTAGTGTCTAACAAATGCTCTGTGGTGAATATATTTTTACTTGCTGTGTGTATGATCTGAACACAGTGTTTGGTTTTGAACACAGGATAAGTGGTTTTGAGGTGATAGTTTGATTTTGGTAGAAAAGTCTGGGGTTTTGTGAATGTAGTTAGTCATTTTTGGATTTGTGTTTAAGGTTTTGAGAAAATGGGTGGAGGTTTCAAGAAATGTGTGCAACTGAGAAAACCTGTAAGAGCAATTTGGGGTCTGTATGTCTGCATTCAGTTTTTTAAAAAGCACACTTCCAACCACGAGCAGGGCACAAACCTTAACTACTCACAACCAACAGCTCTCGCAATTACACAACACAAAAGACGAATGTTCAGATGTTGCTCCTGTTAGTGTGTTTGTACAGCAGGTGTCTGATACCTGCATTTGTTTTCTCTGCTCATGATCCTTTCTGTTTGAACAGCTATGGTCACTGGCTACACTGGCCCTGACAGGTGTTATCTGCAGGTGTTTCCTGCAATTGTAACAGCTTTGTCATTGTAAGGATGTGTGGGGACAGGGGCGCGAGTGAGGGTGGTTTTGTATGGCTGTTTACTGAAGGGAAAGTGAAACACATTCGGGCCATTGATCATTACTTGAAATAACCCTTCACAGCGTTATGTTCTGTTGCTCCCACTGAAGGCTGAGGAGAGAAGAGGAGAGGATATGAGATGAGAGGGGAGGAGAGGAAATGAAAGGTTGAGGAGAGGAGAGGTGGAGGAGTGGTGGAGGAGAGGAGAGGTAGAAGAGGAGGAGGGGCTGAGGGGAAGAGAGGTATGGAGAGAAGATGAAGGAGAGGAGAGGAGAGGAGGGGAGAGGAGGAGATAGGAAAGGAGAGGAGAGTACAGGGGAGGAGAGGAGAGGAGAGGAGAGGAGAGGAGAGGAGAGGAGAGGAGAGGAGAGGAGAGGAGAGGAGAGGAGGGGAGGGGAGAGGAGGAGATAGGAAAGGAGAGGAGAGTACAGGGGAGGAGAGGAGAGGCTGAGGAGGGGAGAGGAGGAGATAGGAAAGGAGAGGAGAGTACAGGGGAGGAGAGGAGAGGCTGAGGAGAGGAGAGGAGGGGAGAGGAGGGGAGAGGAGGAGATAGGAAAGGAGAGGAGAGGAGGGGCTGACGAGAGGAGAGGAGAGGTGAGGAGTGGAGAGGAGGGGATGAAGAGAGGAGAAGAGAGGACAGGACAGGAGAGGAGGGCCTTAGGAGAGGAGAGGAGAGGAGAGGAGAGGAGAGGAGAGGAGAGGACAAGACAGGACAGGAGAGGAGAGGAGGGGCTGAGAAGAGGAGATAGGGTAAGATGAGATAAGAGGTGGAATAGTGGAGAGGAAGGAGGAGAAGCTATGGAAACACCCGCCACCAACTCCTCAGCAGTGACCTTCTTCATAGAGGAAAGGAAATGTCATCTCAATTAGGCCAATAACATGTTCCTTCTCTGTCATTGTGGCTAAAGGGATGCACCGAGGGGTTTTAAGAGCCGGATGCTTAGCCCTAAAATTACTCCATTCAAACGTTTTGCATTTTGAATCTAAATTAACCCAAGGCCAACGCAAGAGTCCCGGAACTCTAAATATAGCAGACAGTACGCTCACTATTATCTTTGAATCATTCAGGCCAGAAAAGTTAGTTAGCGAGTTTTAAAAAAAAATCTATAAAGCCAGGTGTAGACCTTGTTCTGAACCAGTAAATGGATTATTGAATTCCTGAAATACTGGAATAGAATTAACACAAAACTCTCCACTGCAGGGGAGGCAGGGGGAGGTTGAAATCGGAGGACGGGCTCATTGAATTGGATGGAATGGAATGAGGAATGGTATCACACAATGTAATGAGTCCACTAAGCCTTTCTACCTTCAGCAGCCTCCCCTGCTCCAAAGCCAGACTAGTCAAAGAACATTTTAATATTACTCATGAATATTATTCACATAACCAAAACTTTTAACTTCGTCTGTGCCTTTGACATAAGCTTCTTATGTTAACCCGAAGGATATACTCATTTAGATCCTTGTCTTTAAATTTCTAATTTTAGCTTTAATCATAGTCCTAATTTACCTGTGCCAGTGCCACGTTACCTCGTTAATCAACCGTGATCATCCAAATATTAATTCCCAAATCTCTCTCTGGCATAGATAGGCCTCCCAGATAACCACAGACAGACACACATACGCACACAGGCATGTACACACACACACACACACACACACACACACATACACACACACTCACACACATACGCACACACTCACACACATACGCACACAGGCACGTACACACACACACACACACACACACACACACACACACACACACACATACTCAGGCCTATTAAACAACTGCACACAGTGACCTTGGTTTCACACGGAATATGAAATAAGCTAGGCCATTATTACGCTAATGCAGAGTGCAGAGCAGCCCTTCAAGCAGTGCAGTTCCTACCTTAACATGTAACTGTTCTTTATGGCCTGCTGACTGGGCTCAAGAGAGTAAGGTCAATTATGGATGATTCCCCTGAGTCTGCAGATACTTCTATCCAGCTCATCATCTTACATAAAACTTCCAAAAGTTTCCATAATGACTCTGGGCCTCATTATTATATTATATAGGGCATTTAATTGAATTGTTTTGGTACGGATTTTTAGCTACAGCTGGAAATAAAATGGAGCTAAGAAAGTAAACGGTGGCCTCGATAAACTACTTGACATTCAGTCTTGCAGTGAGGTTCAGCAAAGGAAAAAATTAAAATAATGTTCACATCATTTAAACATGTAGGTAAGGAATAGAGAGAATAGCTCTCTTCCCCCTGGTCGCATTTCATGTTGAGCAGTAAAAATATGTATTTCATTTGCATAACAATGTATGTCAGAGCTGAAGAAAGATCGTAAACAGCAAACATCCATGAAATCATTTGTGTGGGCCTTTCTTTAATGAAATACCTGTATAATGTGTAATTATGCCCACACAAACACACACACACACACACACACACACACACGCACACACACACACACACACACACACACACACACACACACACACACACACACACACACACACAGTACACTTTCTAATCACACAATTGACCATGCATGAAATACTCTCCACCCTTATTCACCCTCAGACAAATTAAGGACTACGATAATAAGTAAATATACACTGCTGTAATTGTTACATGCCTAATTTAGTAGAACATTATATGAGCTTAAGGCTGTTGACTTTCCTTGAATTATAGCATTGCACTTGTACTAACCTGCATTGCTACAGTAGATATACATACAGCTCAGTGATGTTTATTATATGTAACTGTCAGTTCAGTCAAACACAGTATATGAACTGTGCACAGGATTTAATGTTATATTGCACTAGTATAAGTTTTTCACAGGAAGTCAAGTTTGTGTTACAGAAATAAGTGGTTATGCTTAACACTTCGAGACTCCAACTCAATTTTAATTGTAATGCATTACAACTTGAGAGGTATTACATACTCTTTCATCTCACACCACTTTGGGTCCTCTCCAAGGCATTAGGCACAGCATCTGAAACTTAGACATGATATATTCACACCCGTAGCCCAAGTATTCCTACAAAGTGGAAACTAATTAATCAGGCATTTGTGTCTGTCTGAAGCACACAACAAAATACCCTCGTTCGAATTATTTCATAGCTGTTCAAAGAAATCGTCAGTTTAGAAAAGTGAGACTTTAATACGCTTTGGATTCTTACTGTGAATTTGAACTGTACACCGTGTACTCCAAACTTTCAACAGCTCTAATGGAATAGTAAGTGCTTTCAACGTTATAAATAGCTTAGAGACAGGTCTCAGTAAAACCATGCATCTTTAGATACATTTTGTTTCACAAGTATCCCTGCAAAGATATCAAATCACTTACACATTCATTCTCACTTTGATGCAGTGACTGTTTGTGGGCAACATTTAACAATGTGTGTTCTACAGTATTGATTTTAGAGACAACTGAGGATCCATTTATAGTTCAGACGGCTGGCGAGGAGACATGTTGAAGACCCAGAACAACTCTGCTCCTCACCGCTGATCAAACAGCAGCAGCCACTGTATGCCAACACCACCACTCACGCCTGACATCAGATTGACGAGCAACAGAGAGCTTAAGCTCCATTTAATTCACATCCTGCTGCTCTACCTGTGTTTGTTGACGTTAGCATGTTGGAGTATTAGCACAATCTGGTCGAGATACTGTGTACTGTAGACAAAAGGCTTTGTTGATACACCAACATCCAGTGTCACACTGTTTGTTCTGAAAGTCACATACTGTATGGAATCAACTGTACGTGATTGATAAACATTTCCCTTCGCCTCAACTCTCCTTATCGTAGATTATCATTCAAAAAGAAGAAGAAGAGGCAAAGGAAGGTCGGCCAGTCGAGCGGTTTACCCTGGGGTTACCGTGGTATATTTACTTTGTAGACTTTGACTTAACTCAGCCTTCAAAGAAATGAAGACCATGTCCCAGCTTCCTTTGTCCAGGGGCTCAAACACAGTTCTCTAACTCTGCTTCATTCATACTACTACGACTTGATGACACAGGAGAAAAAACAACAACCAATTTGAGGCGTGCACTCTAAATCACTGCACGCAGCACATAGCGACTTATGTGAAATGATTACTATTCAAGAGTAATTCCCAAAACACAATTTCCTCCGCCTTGGGTGCTTTAGATGTGCTCATTTGAATAGAAAACAAAAAACTCCTTTAATATATGAGTTGTTTCCTTGTTTAGACGTTATTATGGAGCCGTTATATGTAGAATGACTGCTGGAATAAAAACGTCCACAAACATAAAGCTCAGAGATAGAGCCACAGAAACTGACTATGCAAATGACCATTTCATACAGCCTCATTATGGGGAGAGAGGGAGGCCATCTCTCTCGGCAATTTGGCAGAGAATCATAAAATATATATGTTTTGTGTTAGGGATGTTTTGTGTGTCTTCTGAGATGTGTAAAATATGTTGCTGGAAATGTGAGGATCATAAGATTCATTTAATATGTCTGTATGATTGATCATTAAATATGTTTTGTATTACCGTAAATGATGGAAGATATTCAATGTATTCCCTCAGTTGTTGATAAATCAAACATGTGAACATGTGGCTGTGGCTGTCTGGTCATCTTTGACTTTTCTGTTGTTGTTTTTTTTATTAGGAATGAAAAGGCATTATATAGAGAACATAGAAATTGTCTTTAGTTGTTGCCTTGTTTGTGCTATAAAATTAGGGGGATTAAGTAAAGAAGCTGTTATTACTATTCACCTCCTCTATGTTTAAGCTGAGTTTAATTACTGTTCAGGGTCAGGAAACAGAAACAGAATATACCAATTAGAAGGCCCGCTCCCCGCTCTCTCCCTCTCTACATCTGCATGGATCCCTCTTTCTCTCCATTATTTCTGGCAGCCTGTTCTCCCAGCCTTCCCATACTCTGTCAGCTTCTCAACCTGCTAATTACCCTGCATTAATGAGATGCACTGGCATAATTGTTAATCATTGGTTCCACTGGAAACATCACCAAGAATGAGTAGAATGCCAAACAGACAGCAGAAAAAAACTGCTCAATGAAAGAGGGAGGGAGAGAGAGAGAGAGAGAGAGAGAGAGAGAGAAGGAGAGAGAGAGAGAGAGAGAGAGAGAGAATTAGAATTCTAAAAAGCATTTATTGACACCAGTCAAAACAGAAATGCTCTATCACGAACAGCTCAATGAGTGAGGAGAGTGAGGGAGAGAGAGAGAGAGAAGGAGAATGGTAGAGAGAGAGTGATACAGAGAGAGAGAGAGAGAGAGAGAGAGAGGGAAAGAGAGAGAGTGATACAGAGAGAGAGAGAGAGAGAGGGAAAGAGAGAGAGACAGAGAGAGAGAGAGAGAGAGAGAAGGAGAACGGTAGAGAGAGAGAGGGATACAGTGAGAGAGAGAGCAATAGAGAGAACACGACAGAGAGAGAGAGAGAGAGAGAGAGAGAGAGAGAGAGAGAGAGAGAGAGAGAGAGAGAGAGAGAGAGAGAGAGAGAGAGAGAGAGAGAGAGAGAGAGAGAGAGAGAGAGAGTAGAGCCAGGACATTGTGTAGGTGTAAAAGGGTAAGAGGACAAAGTAGCACATTATGAACAATAACAACAACCCACTTGGTTAGCCAAGGAGACCACAGCAGTCAGACGGGTAATGTACATGTGGACCATTCACTAATAAGCTGGAAGCCTCTCCCGTCGCCTGAGGTGAGGCCTACTACCACACCGTCTATGCTCAAGAGGACCATATCTGCCTCTCCTTGGATAGAGCAGAAACAATACAAATACAAATATGCCAATATCATAAAAGTCGACACAGCGTAAACCATATTACACAGAAGATGAATAGAGACCCGTCCGCGAAGGGCAACGGCGAGATGAGCGGAAAGAACCGCGAAGCCGGGGCGAGAGTTTGCTTATGGAGTCCCTCGGTCCACCTATAGCACCGCTCACGGAGCCTGTCCGTCTCAGATTACTGTCTAATCGAATTCAGCCTCATGTCTGCCCTCTCCCGTGGGTCTGCTCCAACGCTCGGCTCCTGTGATAAAACATAAAAACAAGACACCGCCGTTTCATTGTGGAGCGGCTCATAGGGGACATCAAAGACCTTGATCTCTCTCCCTCTTTCTGTCTCTCTCTCTCTCTCTCTAACAGCTCCCGTCCCCCTATCTCCCCCTCTCCCTCTCTCTCTCTCTCACTCTCTTTTATCTTTCTCTAGCCTCTCTTCCTCCCCCCACTCACTCTCTCTCTCTCGTTCTCCCCTCTCTCTCGTTCTCTCGGCCTCCTCCTCAGGAGGGTCATTTGGCTTATAGCTGTGAAAGCGTAGTGTCACTGACTGGTGCTCTGTGCTCTCTGGCCCGCCGTGATGATCGTGAGTCAGAAGGCATCCTGCATAGGTTACAGGCCTCGTTCTCTATTCTCTATGTCAACCCCTTGTTAAATGTTTATGTGTTTCCAGCATAGAGAGCTAGGCTATTCAAATTATCTTGTCACAATGCATCCCCTAGCAGGAATAAAGCCTTCCTTTATGTGCAATTGTAAACAGTTGCTGCGTTTCTTTACTGGGGGAACTATGCCCATTTATAAGAGTCCTGCGGAGGCCAGGTCCTATGGGAGGGGTAAAGCTTTTCACTTGGTGTTCCCCCCCCCCCCCTCTTTTTGTGTGTGTGTGTGTGGGGGGGGGGGTGTCTCTCTCTCTCTCTCTCTCTCTCTCTCTCTCTCTCTCTCTCTCTCTCTCTGTCCTCTAGTTTTACTTGCGGTGCCTGTTTCACCCGTCCTTTTCCCAGAGCTCGGCTGAGATCAGGCCCAGGTTTAATGAGTGCAGCAGTCCCAGTCTGAGCCCTTCTCTCTATGCAGCTCCATGAGCCTCGTAATCCGCCATCGATCCGTCTATGAGTTGTTGCTGTCAGCTTCTAGAAATAACAGAAAGGAAAACAAAGACCCAGACTCCAATTAGCCTGCGTTATAATTGGGTATTATTACAGTGGCAGAGCCCAGGCCAGTGAGGCGTGAGTTGACACTGTGCTGTCACAGCAAAGCCCCCCCCCTCCCAGAGGTCAGGAGTTAGACTGTAACCCCACTGCCATCACGCTGCCAACCTTCAACCCACAGCATCCCCCCCCCCCCCACCCACCCACCCCCGCCCCCGCCATGTATTAGCCGCTTCAGCCCTGTCTCAACATAAGCAACATGTACTGTAGACTGTTCAAAATTGTTATGGTTCATTGTTCATGCAAGTACACAAACAACAATGAAGGGTAATGATAAGTCATTGCCCTGACGACTGTATGTGCTGACTGGGGCCACACAAATATTGCGTTATACTGTATCTCCCATCAAAGTTCATTTGAAGTTAAACTAACCAGGGATGACTTCTACTTTCTGCCAGAGTTAGATCTAAATAAAACATTTTGTTTTATTTGTTTACCTCGCTCTCTTTTCACTGTTTTCTCACATTTTCGCCCTGTGTAATACAAAATAGAGTAGTCTGATGTCTTCTTCTCTCAATCACAGTTGCTGAGGTTGTACCAAAAAAATGGATTTAAATAACAAAGGTAACACTTCACACAGGGTAAAAACCGACTCCTCCTCTCCAGATAATAATCAAACTTCCTGATGGAGCAAGAATAACGTATGGCTGATATATTATTCATACTTCGTCGACTCTACATTTTCAAAAACATGTAGATTTTTTGGTGCTAAATACATTTTTATGCAAATGTGGTTAGTATCTCAAGGACTAATGTGTATTGTCTACTCTAAGGCAATGTAGGCTATTGAATAGTAGAGTGGATAGGACCAAGGCTGTCTGTGCCCAAAAAGCGTATTTGACAAAATGAGATACCTTCAATGGATCTTCTCACTCCTCCTTGATGCATATTCAGTGTTGAATAATAAAATGAGAGAGAGAGAGAGAGAGAGAGAGAGAGAGAGAGAGAGAGAGAGAGAGAGAGAGCTATCTCTGCCCCCCTTTACTTTCTCTTTCTCCAATATCAGTCCTGCTGACTCGAATGGAGGAAAGGCAGGCTGGCACAGAAAGCCAGAGTTATGTTGCCATGGTAACTGTTAACCAGCTGATCCGGGGTCCGGGTTTAGCCCAATTGTCACAATCACATCGTGCCGACGCCTGTGGCTCTAATAGCATAAATAAATTCCTCTGTGTCCGTGCCACGATATGTTTTATGTAACCGTTCTTGCTGACTGATGATACAAACAATCCTAATGACATTTCTTGGGATTTACCAATCTCCTTCTACTGAGTCATTCAGAAGTGGGTTTCTGAGAATGCTTTTTTCTGCAGTCGGTTGGCAGGGAGAATAGGGACGTGTTTGGAGAGCCAGATCTAGAGATGATCCTGCCCTCCCTGGTCCCAGGAGAGAGGACACTATGGCCAGACCATGGGCAGCAGCCACCTGCTACTGGGACCACAGTACTTTACTGGTGCCCATGAAAAGACAGAGGCATGTCTCCAAAGGCCCATCAAACTACATAACAGCTGCTTCACCGCCCCAACCCAGCCCTACACACACACACACACACACACACACACACACACACACACACACACACACGCACACACACATGCACACACAATCACACACACACACACACACAAGCACACACACACAAGTGCACACACATGAGCCTACTCTCACCCACCCACACACACACTCACACTTACACACTCCATCGCCAGGCTGTGCACTGCTGTGACTATCTCTGCCCCCTTTACTTTCTCCCAGTTGACAAATATTTACTGTGCTGCCATGATTTATTCTGGGTTAATTAGTGAATGTTAAACAGCTATCATAGTCATGCTCATGCACACACACACACACACACACACACACACACACACACACACACACACACACATACACACACACACACACACACACACACATCAGCACGGTTGGCCTGCTGTCTCTAACACACACACCCCAGATTCAGGATTAGAGCAGCTCTTGGTTACCCTCAGCGGTATAATGTGCTTTATTACAGACATGTGAAGACTTAATTAGATGTGTATAATGCATGCCGTCCAGGGACACACCACTGGATCGTTGTATAAAACTGGGTTGGCTTTCCCTGCTGCTCTAACAGTCTGCATTAGTAAATCTCTTTGTGCTATGGTAGTGATGAGAGGCAGCGCGGTGGTAAAAGTCCTGCTCCCTCCTCGTTACCTCAAATTTATGTTTATTCACAAGGGATAAGAGAGGAAGATTGGGGGGGGGGAAGCACATTTCGCCCACATTTTCCTGTTCTTGGTGAATAATTGTCACCCATTGTACTGTAGGAGCATGATGCAGGGTGAGGAGCAGTGGGTGCTAAGCAGCATCATTATGAAAGATCCGTCTAATGCCGGAAGCTGACGTTTTATTTCACTGGCTGACAGCCAAAGCATCTGAATACTGGTGCACGTTTTTCCCTGTAGACTCCAAAAGATTGAAATAAGTTAGAAGAACACAAGGCATGCTGTATTTTTTGGTGAGTCATTCATCTAGACCACGCTGGAGAAAAAAACCCATAAAGATTGTTTGCTAGATTGGCGATCCGAAAGAAAACAAACGGAATGCCAGTGATCCGGAGGCTGAAAAAGATGTTAAGATAGAAGAGATTATCAGCCAAGAAAACAGGATGCCAAAATAACTCAAGTCCCCTTAGGGGGACGTAACTGACTGGTCACACAAAGGAAGAGAGGAGAAAAGGATGTGTAAAAATCGAGGGATGCTGCTGACTACAGGAAATATATACAGCTAGACAGAGACATAAAGCTTAGAGAAGCACCCTGGTGAACAAAAATAGATCAATAAATCCATACACGGTTCAAGGAAGCTCCAGAAACTCTGACATTAGTCACATGCGTCATTGGCCTGCCGGACAAAGCTTTGACCCTGGGTGATCGGTGACAGTGTGGGTCGTCCCCTCTTCAGAAGAAGTGCAGCCTCAGTATGGCCTTACAGAACAGTGGGTGAAACTCCGATTTTTTCTCATCCTCACTATAGTTCTCAGCCTGTTCTAGAACTATGGTACAGCACAAGGTCTGACAGCACAACGCTCCACACAAGGACATTGTTAGTGATGAGAATGTGAGCTAAAGTTAGCAAGCAATAACCTAGGAACTCTCTCCCCTCACAGTCGATTAATTCTCTGATTTGGTGTACTCTTTGCAAGGGAAAATACATCCCCAGCGGAAGAAAAAAAAAAGGATACTTAAGTGTTTTAATATTTAATCAAGTTAATGAATACAGTATGCTTAAATGAAAATCTCAGTTTCTCTCAGTTTCTCATCCCACACTATAGTTCTCAGCCTGCTATAGAACTCTGGTACAGCACAAGGTCTGACAGAACAAAGCTCAGCCCACGGACATTGTTAGTGATGATAATGGGAGCTTAAAGTTAGCAAACAATAACAGGGAGTTTTTTTTCTTCTACTTCATAAGTGTTTCTGTAGATGTTGGCAGATGAGAAGAAGATGGGAGGGTTGTTGCTCAGAGTATCCTGGGTCCCTTAGCCTTTATACTTGCTGGAAGAAACTTGCTGTCTGTTTGTCAGTCTGCAAAGAAACCATCCAGTCTGTCAATCGGCGGCATCTCTGCCTCTTGCCAGTTTCACGGTGTCTCGCTGATGGAGGTCTCTGAGGACTGAGCTGATGATGAGATTAATGAGGAACCAGATTGGATATAGCCCAGTATGTTTACTTCAGAGGAACCTCAGATCCCATTTCTCTATGCAGTGGCGGTCTGGGCCGTAATAGCCATTTGTTGCCACCCGCAACACGCTGATAGTTCCCTAGGGACTTAATGCGGTTGCATTAGCGGTCTAGTGGGCTGGTTTGTTGTGTGACGATGGGGTTTCATCCGAACTACATTCTGCCACACATACAGCATAGCATACCCTGCCCTACAACGTTGTAACTTTTCACTTGGAAATATTATATTTGTGCACAAAACCCCCCAGGGGAAGATGATGTTGTTTTGGAGCAACAGAACATTACCAAAATTAGCCAAATGCACCTCCTACCTTAGTGGGCTATATCAGCTGTAATAATAGTATACAAATCTTATTCATTCATTGCAAAAAAAAACAAGATGAAAGTATTCATTGATTGCAAAGAGAAGATGAAAGTATTCATTGATTGTGATGCAAAAGATGAAAGGCCAGTGCTGAGCAGGGTAACTTCCCCAAGGTTCTGGTTCTAGCCATACAACTCTGTGTTCCAAATACAAGGGAAACAATTTACACAGAGGAAATAAAGCTTAATGAATTAAGTATTAAAAAACAAGTATTTTCCATGTACTTTTTATACTAGTATTATGAATACTTCTATTTTATTATTATTTAGGTTATTTACTTTACTTTACTTTATTTTTATCGGTGCTGTTGTCACGTGCGTTTGATAGCTTTCCTTATTCTATTATTGCATTACAATGAGCCAGATGTTACACCTCCACAAGCCTCCCCCGATCCACACCGTTCGTCTATCAGATGTGATGAAGGGAGGAAGCTGAGGAAATGAAGCCATACTGCATTACTGAGTCACAGGCAGGGTGACAGAGCTGTCCCAGTGGCCTCACCCATGACATCTAACAGCTTCATTTCTCTGCATTGACATTTTACGGTCGTGAACACATTGAATACGGTGACAAGCACAGGGGAATCCTCATCTTTCATTTCACTACTAAAGACTGTGAATTAAACCCAAAGTTTAATTCAATCGTAATAAAACTTTGACTTGGGGCAGTCTTCAGTCAGAGTAGTCAATTATATTAAATAAAACGCAAAATTGCACAGATTCTACAACATTATTTGGGGTGGTAGCACATGATGTTGATGTCTAGAGTGTAGTTACAGTTCATTTGAATGTAGCCTAAAGTACGCACAGAAGGCTGTTAGTGTGCTAGTAGTGTAGCTGAGTGAATGCAGTTTATGAATATGTACTGCATGTAAACTGGTCAGCAGAGTCTGGCTCAAGGTCAGAGCAACAGTGTCCCCATGTCAGGAATCCTGATCAGCTCTTCTCCACAGCAGCAATATCTGTAAATAATATTGACACTTTAAACAACTCTTGAATTCATTGAGGGGTAGAAGAAAATCAATTTCAAATGATTTTTCCATCAGTAAAAACTGGAATGTGGGCATTAATAATTCAGCATGAATTCTCAGGCAATTGATCTACAGAGATCTCTGAGTCTTGACGGATGTGAGGGGCGAGGGAATTACCGCTGTGCACTAGAGAGGATCCATCCAAACACACACACACACACACACACACACGCACACACACACATACACACACACACACACACACACACACACACACACACACACACACACACACACACACACACACACACACACACACACACACACACACACAGTATCAACAGTAAAGGTATTCCCATATCTCTTGCCTCACAGTTTATTAATTCTCTGATTTGGTGTACGCTTTGCAAGGGAAAATACATCCCCAGCGGGAAAAAAAGTATACTTAAGTGTATTGAAAATAGATTACAGGAGTAATTAATAAGGTATGCTTAAAATACCTTTTTTATTTTAGAAAAATAATACTTGTATTGACTTTGTACTTTTGAGTACTTACGCAAAGTATACATTAATTTCATGTCAATAAATGTGTACTTTAGTACAGTATATACTGGAAAAAAGTATACTAGAATTGAATTGAATTGTATATCACTATTTACACTGGTTCGATGCTAAACTGCATTTCGTTGTCTGGTACTTTGGTACTCTGCAATGACAATAAAGTTGAATCTAATCTAATCTAATCTATTCTAATCTAATCTAATCTAATCTAATCTAAAAGGATTTAAAAGGAACGAACGGGTATGTCAATGAGGACTATTCAGTTGCTGTGCGACAAAAGTGTAAAGAGCTCTTACCAGCCATGTGGGCAGTGCGCGAGCATGGGGACATAGCATTGCTGCGATATGACAGACTTGTTGTCCACCCTGTGACCCTGCCTCCCAAAGGATTGCTGGAGTGGAAAGTGGAATATGGGTTCATAATCTCAGACAAGCACACATGCACGCATGCACACTATACACACATGGACTGAATGTTGATTTTCTCACACCATGTCCATGTCAACACTTGCCAAAAAAAATGGCTAAAAATGGCTCATGTGAATATACTGTATGTATTCTTACCATTTCTGAAACTCATTTAGACAATACATTTGAAGATGCTACAGTCGAGATACAGGGATACAGCATTTATAGAAATGACAGAGATATATATCGGGGAGGAGTTGCAATGTACATTAAGGGCCTCATCCCTGTTAAACTCAGAAGGGATCTAATGTCATGTGATGTTGAAATGCTATGGTTACAGGTTCACTTACCCCACCTCAAACCTATATTGCTGGGATGCTGTTATAGACCACCAAGCTCTAACAGTCAGTATCTTGATAATCTGTTTGAAATGTTTGATCGAGCATGCGATGCAAAGAGAGAAATCTATATCCTGGGAGACTTAAACATAATTTACTTGCATCAAGCTGTCCTATGAAAAATGTTATTCTTACTATAACCAGTACCTGTAATCTGGTTCAGGTTATTAACCAGCCTACCAGGGTGTACACTAACAAAACAGGAACTGTATCATCCACATGCATTGCATCGCATCACCATTTACACCAATACTGATGAACTCCGCTCTAAAGCTGAATGTGTTCCCATTGGCTTTATTGATCATAATTTAGTGGGCATATCTAGGAAGACTAAAGTTCCAAAGGCTGGACCGAAAATTGTCATAAAAGATTCTACAAGGGTTTCTGTCGTAAACGAACACATAGACCCAGATACTACACTTAATGTTTTCAATGAACTGTTGGATCCAGTTATAGATAAGCATGCACCTATCAAGAAGCTGACTATTAGAGCTGTTAGGGCCCCTTGGGTTGATGATTAACTAAAAGAAAGCATGGTTAAAAGAGCTGAGGCAAAGGGACTGGCAAATAGATCTGGCTGCACATCTGATTGGCAAGTATATTGTAAACTTGAGTAACTTTGTCTCTAAATTTAACAAAAAGAAGAAGAAATTGTATCATAAATCCAGTATTAATGATATAAAACATGACGGAAAGAAGCTCTGGAACACCTTAAATGACATCATGGCCAGAAAGAGTAACCCAACTCCATCTTTCATTGAAGCGGAAGGGTCTTTTATAACTAAATCGATAGATATTGCCAATTATTATTATTATATATTATATATTTATTATATAAAAATCACTTTATTGACAAAGTATGTAAACTCAGGCAGGAAATGCCAACACCACACTGTGAGCCATTGTACACATGTATACTAGACAAAATAATGAAAGATCAACTCAATTTGTGGTCAACCCAATTTAGCCTTTGCACTAGTGTGTGGTTGCACACACCCCTGGTCAATGTGAACACTCAATTACCCTTTCCACTACTGCTGTTTACAAATACTACCTTGCACATACCATATTTCTTGCACATTGCACATACTGCCTTTGATTATTTATACATCTGTACATACCGTACTGTACATAGCAACCTTAACTCATAGCTGTATATAGCTCTAACTACTGCCGTACCTGCCGTACTGTATCTATCTCTATCATGTATTTTTTTTATATCATGTACTTTGTACTCTGCAATGACAACAAAGTTGAATCTAATCTAATCTAATCTAATCCAAAAGGGTTTAAAAGGAATGTGTATGTCAAAGAGGACTATTCGGATGCTGTGCGACAAAAGCGTAAAGAGCTCTTACCAGCCATGAGGACATTTTAACTCAAGTATACTAGAAATATAATACTTATGTAATATAATACTTAAGTATACTTACAGTATATATATTTTTCCGCTTGGGGTAGTAATAATTAACTATTAGGTTGTTACTACTGTAACCTAAGCATTTATACTTGCTTAATACTCTTTCAAATAGGACTGAATACTGTAAGAGCATTATCAGTGCAATCTGCTTTGAGCCTGGAGATACATTCCATTGTGTGACATCACAACTAAAACTGAAGTAAGATTGAGTAGCTCAGGAAGTGATGCCAGTTAAATGAAAAAAATATGCAAATAGAATATGCAAATATGGGAACTTATTTGGAATATTTTGAATGTCTGAGCTAATTGGTCGCTAGAGAGAAGATGCTGATACAGGCGAGTTTCCCTGCCTGATACAAAGCCACTCAGCCAGCCACCCACACAACACACACACACACACACACACACACACACACACACACACACACACACACACACACACACACACACACAGCACACAGCATGCATGCACACTTAGCACGCATGTCCAAGCACACACATGAGCACACGTGCATGCACACACACGCACACACACGCACGCACACACACACACACACACACACACACACACACACACACACACACACACACACACACACACACTATACTCTTTTAACACCTCGCCTCTCTAAAGCCAATCAACAGGCCCCTTACTTAACAATACTATTTTCTGCCTGAACTCATATCCAGAAGCATTAAACTTCCTTTCAATCTTCTCCTCCATTATCATTCCTCTTCAGAGCTCCCTTTTGTTATCGCTGGTGTTAAAAGCTCGCATTAGCACACAGGAGAGTCCGCGTCGTGTCCTTCAGAAAGTATGAAGCATTTCAATCTCTCACCTGCTATTAAGCTGGACGTTCTGTCTAGTTTAGTCAGCTCTTACAGAGAGGAGATGTATAACCGTACTCTCCACACTCCATTAGAGAGGAGGGAAGAGCCCTAATCTGTCACAACCCTTTCTGACGAGCCTCACTGTAATGAATGTGCGCATGGACACACACTTACACTTACACTTACACACACACACACACACACACACACACACACACGCGCGTGCGCGCTCGCGAGTACATGTGTGCAAAGGCACACTCACACACGCGTGCAGGAATAACATCGCAGACACACACACACACACACACACACACACACACACACACGCGCAGACACACACAGACACACACACAGTAGGATCCACCAGTCACTCTGACACAAAGAGGGCACCAGCACCCATACCGTATGTTTTCAGAATAGCCTTCCTCCTTAACTATTAAGAACAGTTGATGAGTACAACAGGAAGAGAGAGCAAACGAGACGGTTGCACACCAGGTAATGAGATGCAGGGGGAGCAGACACCTGCTAGGTACACTTCATTTGCACATTCTATCCCAAACACAATGAGGTTAATCACCTGTGGAACTGGTGGTGCTTTATGTGTGCGTCACAATAGAGGAGTCGTGCTACATTAAACACACAGATGTTCTCCAGCTTTGTGTTCCCTCTCTACAGCTTCCTAGCTCCTCCATAGAGAGAACACTACTGCAGATGGTCTGAGCTGCACCTGCAAGCCCACCCTACCTCTTACCTACAAATAAATAAACCCAAACATATTTGGAACGAAATAGGGGCTAGACCAATATGGAATATTGATAGACCTTTGTCCGAAAGCAAACATCTTTTTGTTCTTCTTTGACAGTATCTAGGCCGACTTCCATCGGGAAGTCCTCTATTTCATCCAATTTTCACTCAATAGTCTGTTGTAACCCAGTTGTAATGGCTTTCTTTCTATCTGTCCTGGATAAGAGGGGAGCCATCACTCCTGTTTCATTTTACAAGCCCTGTCGGCCAGAAAGGCCCTTTCAACAGATGTAGTTACAACTTTATTTTCTGGCTCCATAAAGGTGACTTATAAGGCGGTATTGTGTGGCCGGCCCAGAGGACGTCAATAGGAGATTAAAAGGTGAGAGGAGAGAAAGGGACAGACTTCATTAAAGCTGATCTAGAGCAGCTGTTAACACCTATCAATATGTGACACACACGACCAGGATAGTCAGGGGGACCAATTGAGTGTTGCCTCTTATTGACTTTCATTGACTCTTATTGGCTTCCCCAGAGATGTATTTCTTATGAGAGGTACCAGGCTGGAGGGTAATCCTTGTAAAGTGGACGTTTATTTTTGACAACGCGAGATAAAAAAAAAAATACACGTGAAAAGCAAAGGACACATGAACCTGGATCAGAATGCCTCCAGTTATAGGTTATAAGAGCAGTGGACTGCCTCAAGCCCTCCTGATCATCTGATACTGTAGAAGAAATAACACAATCATATAAAGCCAATCATACAATACCATAGAATACAACTGTTCAAATATAAAAGAAAATAGTATGATATAGAAAACCAAAGTGTAACAACAGTTGTTCCAGAGGATGGGGATAACTAAAGCCTTACAACATCAGATACAACGCACACACATACACACACACACACACACACACACACACACACACACACATCATCATTGTTTATGTTATGTTGAATAATTCAAAACCTAATAAACAGATTTAAAAAATAAAATGAAGAATATGAGTTTGCCATTGTTGCCAGATCATTATGGCAATATGTGAATGTGAGATCTGAGACAACAGGATGTTCTGTCAGGTAGTACATCCCCTCCCAGACGCAGAGCAGGATCAGAACGCTGGAAAGGGCTCATTAAAGCTGCCAGCTGGGAGCCAACAACAAGCAGCCTCTTCACATAGAATATGAAAAGTTAGCCTCCAGCTACAACTTTTGCTGTCCAAAATGCAGAGTGACAGAGGGACTCAGGCCAGCAGCAAACACATAGGTAATCACACTGCATCAGCCTCAGAGATGACCAACTAGCACATGCAACAACATGATAATAGGCTATGCTACAACACGCTAAATGATGCAAGAAACATTCAACAAAAACCTAGTAGACCTCTTTTTTACTGAATAGAAATGCTTGACAGTGTAGTAACCAACTGTAGAGGGTTTTTTCGTCATTTGTTTCAGTGGTAAGGTTGATGGGAGACAAACTCCATCACAGGGTGGCACTTGTACAAACTTACAATACTATAGATATAGAGATTGCATAACCTCTTCAGCACAATGCAATGGTTCAATTCAATAATATAGTATCTTGAATTGAACCATTGTATTGTGCTGAAGAGGTTATGCAATCTCTATATCTATAGTATTGTAAGTTTGTGCGAGTGCATTATGTGTACTGTAGGAGATAGAAGCATGTGATACAAACAAAACATACTGTAGTAGTCCGTCACCATCGGACAGTGTGACCATTCAAATGTCTTTATTCTAAATGCGATCCTTTATGAAGAGAGATGAATAAGGTAAATGGCCTTGACTGTTAAACTCCGACTGTGACTCCTCAGCTTTGTTGCTTCCTCAGATTCTATTACCAGGCTGTTCTCAATGTTAATGGTGTAGTCATTTGTGGTTGGCATGCAGACAATTCAACAAGGTCACATCCGTGTTCCTTTTCTCTTTCGTTTTTCATTCCATACAACTCAATTGGCCACTTGTTATTGCCTCTGCAGTACCCATATTTCAAATACCTGATTTGATGGAATATTCATAGAGTTGTTCATGCTTGAAGGGGTATGTTATGTTCTTCGAATGAATTAAGAGTCAAACTATCCCGAAAGCCGATACCAAGCTCATCAAAGTTACAAGTTAAATTTGGATATCAAACTCAAACTTTATAGATGTTGAGGCCTTCACGCAGAGGTAGTGTATCATGCCCTGTGGGTTTAATCCCTGTTCTGACCCTGAGGCAGAGAGTGAGGGATCTCACCGTGCGAGGGCAGGCGTGGGCGCAGGCTTCTGCTCCAGACAAAGAGAAACACGTCTCACGCTACTTACATTGTAAAAAGACGTGCTGGTGCACAGCCTTTCTAAGTAAGCTCAACTAATTTAGAGGGGGGAAGGAAGTTGGACTAACCTTCATTTTTTGGTCAGCTGACATAACTCCAGAAATCTCAGGCATCAGATGTATGCCTCTGAAGTGTATATACTAAACTGCATATGCTCCCTGACAATTAAATGTACAAGAAGATTAAATCAAACCAACCAGAAAGGACAATGAGAAAAAACTGACCTCTAAATTGAAGTTACTGGCATTGAGTCCTAAGCACCAGGCCAAAAACCTGGGTGTCATCATAGAGTCCAATTTAACTTTGAATGCCCACATTAGGAATGTAACCAAAATCTGCCTTATGAAAAATACTTCACTTAAAATATATTGCCAGAAAGCGTCCGTTTCTCTCCCAGGCCAGTACTGAGATACTACTGCACGCTTTTATGCAGGCTGGACTATTGTAATGCTCTCCTCTCTGGTCTACCTAAAAAAGCCATAGATCAACTCCAGCTTGTACAAAATTCAGCTGCTCGTGTTTTAACCAGGACCAGAAGGAGAGCACTGGCTACCTGTTAGTAGCAGTAGTTGATTTTAAGATTCTTTTATTGGTTTACAAGGCACCATGGTCTCGCTCCCGACTACATGTCTGACATGGTTTTAAAATACGCACCCACTAAATCCCTCAGGTCCTCTGGTACTGGTCTCTTGGTTGTTCCATGGGTCTGGACTAAGACCCATGGCGAGGCCGCCTTTAGCCACTATGGCCCTAGAGCTTGCCGGAGGACTTGAGGGTGGCAGAGAGTGTGGATATTTTTAAAAGAAAGCTTAAAACACACCATTTTAGCCTGGATTTTACCTAGTGTCTTTGTCAACTTGCACTTTTACCCCCATTTCTTATCTCCTAATTTCTTGTTTTGTTTTTGTTCTTCCTTTTATTCCTGGTTTTATTACTATGTCTATTTTTCTTATCTCCTACATCTTGTTTGATTGTATTGTGCTTTATTTACTATTGTTTTTATGTTCACTTGGAGTTGCATTTAATGCATGACTTGTGCTATATAAATAAAGTTTGATTGATTGATTGATTGATAGAAGAATCCGTTAATGACCATACCCCCCACAACATTGATGGACTCAATTAATTTGATCAACTCAGCTATATGGGTTGCAAAGGCAAACTCCAATATCCATGTGCTTCCAACATAATCATTAGAAATCCTTTGGTAATTCAATGCAAAGAGCATTTAAGCTTGTCAGTACTCTATGAAAGCCTTGACTGAAGCCTTGATCACTAAGATCAGGTGTAAATATCTGGGTAATAGTGTAAGACCCTTTCATGTATTGCATAGCCCCCGGTTCCTAATGCCAGAAGAGCTGTAGAACAAGACCCTACTGTATATTTCAATAGCCTGATATGATGGAATATTTCAGCCATTGAAGCTTGAAGGGTTATATTATGCTCTGATCTAAATGCATTAGAGTCATACTGTACTGTTTCAGCCTATACCAAGCTCAGGAAAGTGAGGAGTTCAACAAGGATATCAAACTCCAACTTTAAAGAGCTGGGATATTCAGGGTGGAATCCCTGTGTTCTGACCCTGAGGCAACATGAGTAATCTTTCTCTGCAAGCGCTGGCGTAGGCGGAGGCTCTTGTCCCAAACAAAGATGAACACATCTGATTCTACGTGGAGAAAACCTGGATTGAATCCTGTGATTAGTTTGAATACATTACATGTGTCAAAAGGTGCCAAAATCCCACACCCCCACGCCCGCCTTCATAGCGTTAAATCGCTCACCTCTCCATCATTTGGTTCAGACCCTTGGATCCAAGCCTTAGGAAGCTAACGGGAGGAGAATGGTAGAGTGCTGTGTTACACCCACTAGAACAATGTTAGGTCATGCTCAATATACCCCTCCTACATCAGACTGGTTGGCTAATTGGTGATGATGAGGCAGATCCATTGTGATGAGGTGGTGCTGAGTGAGAAGGAGGTCAAGCTGGATGACTGGAAGGTGCTTCTACATGCTTCATTTAATAGATGGGCTTAAAGGGGTGATCCAGAAGATTACCCGTTGCTAATTGATAGTTTCATTATTTTAACCACTGCAATTCCAGTGAAAAGAATGGAAATAGCTTTTCCATCAAAGAACAAAGCTGGTTGAACCTCTCTCTCTCTCTCTCTCTCTCTCTCTCTCTCTCTCTCTCTTTTTTCCCTCAGAGCCCCTCTCCCCCATCCTCCTTCCTCTCTAATCCCCTCCATCTGATTGGTCATCACGTGGGTCACTGCCCGTCCCCCTGGCCCAGTGGTGTTTCCCGATATCTCAGGACACTTTATCTTTTCTGTCTGACTCCTCTCCTCCTCTCCTCCCTCTTTCCCTCCTCTCCGGGTGTTCTCCTTTCATCTCAACCTGTTCTACTCTATGGTGGTCTGTCTCCCTGTCCTCCTCCATCTCCGCCTCTCACCTCACCCCGCCTGTCTCCCCTGCTTCTCCCCCTTGCCTTCCCCATCTGCTGATCAGGCTGTGATAACTGTAAAGTGGGGCCCGCTCTCACCCCACCACTACCCTCTCTGTCCTCTATCTATCACCCCCCCACACACACACACCCCTTCCTCTCAGCCATCACAGGACGAGACAGAACATCAGCTCAGATAACACGTCCCCTAACAGGTCACTGTCTATGAACATGAAGATAAACATCCAACTCCGTTCTCTGATGGATATCTTTTGTTTCTTGTTTGTTTCTCTGTGGTTTTGTGACTCTGTGATGTTGCCACCTCTTTATTTGCATTGGGAATGTACCATAACACACCTACAGACAAGTCCATGTAAATACAGTATATATGTATATACTATATAGTACATCAGTGGAGCCTGTGGAGGTAGAAATCGGAGGCTCACTGTATTGCAGAGCCAGATTATCCGACTCCAAGGCATTTGCCATGTTCAAAGTAGTCAGAACAACAACGTTGTAAGTCACAGTGTGTGCCATCATATCATCATCTTCTATTATCAAGAAAAGTGCAGTTTGGCTAGGTCTGGCCTCTCTGACTGCCCCCAGCAGGACAAACTAATCAAGGTGAGGAAACACCTGCACTGATTGAGCTCACCTTGATTAGTATGTCCCTCAATACTTCGAATTGCTGGGGGCAGTCAGGCAGAGTAGACCTGGCCAGACTATACTTTTTCTGACAATTCTCATCAGTTCTGTGAGCGATAAGGAGCACTTCAAACTGTGTGGAATCATTCCCTTACTTACTTGGCAGAAAATGGCAATAATGCTTGACAAGGGCTTCCCACCATTTTGAATGTCTGATCTCACAGCCCTCCGTCAACGTCGCTAAACGAAAATACAGGCTTATTTTGATAAGTCTTGCTAATTTGAGTGAGAGTTCCATTCCCTGAATGTGGCTTAAAGGAATCGCTGCTGAGTAACCATGGCAATTTATACCTCAGAACAAACCTGGGGGGTATTCCATTAACGTTGCTAAAGGAAAATCCAGTCTTATTTGCCTGAATGTGGCATAAAGAAATTGCTGCTGAGTAACCATGGCAACTTATACCTCAGAACTACCAGGTTAACTGTCAAGATGAATTTAGCTGTGTTTCAAAAATGTCCAAGAAGCGGAAACAAAATACCAAAAGACAATTCCATCAAGCAATCGCATCACTTTTGTCACATCCGTATTCGGAAATGTATTCGGTCAGACCTTTTAAGTTGCAAAGAACATTAAGGAGGAAAATAAACAAGTTAAGAACATTACAACTTTCACTGTCTTCAAAAGCCGATAGATAGATGGATAGATAGATGGATAGATAGATAGATAGATAGATAGATAGATAGATAGATAGATAGATAGATAGATAGATAGATAGATACTCGCATCACAAACAGCATAGCGGTAGCCTAGAGGTGAGAGAGGGCAGCTAGTAATTGCTGGTTTGATCCCTTAGGAGGGTTCTGTGGACTGTATAATGTTTCTTTTTTGTCTTCAACAGCTAACCCTATTAGGCTAATTAACAGTAAATGCATTGTTGTTGCTGTATGTCAGTTTTTGCAAGTTACATCTGACATACATCTGATATGATCTATTGGTGATTGCTCCTTCTTTATAGACTTCATAAAGCTCCATCAGAAGGGTTTGTTCCACTAATGCAGAGAACACCGCTCTGCGCTCTTGTTTTCCCTTCTTTTTCTGTGATAGTATCTTCTTTTCGACAATCGGCTGTTCTGGGCTGCTTATTACTCTGTGCGTGCGCCCAAAGCAAAACTTTACAAGCCTGGCCAGAGTTAGCGTTGGCAAGACACGGCTGAATTGTGTTAATGGAACGGCTTGAGCCTTAAGTCACAGTCAACGTTATGTGTAATCAGGCTTTTTCAATTAAGCTCTGACTTAGTTAGTGACAATGATGAAATACCCCCCTGGAAAAACAAACAATACACTACAAACACCTTTACAGACTGACCTCAGACTGTGGGATGAGGATAGGGGTTGCATAAGATCCTTCAGGTATGGGTGAGTGCTTCCACAGACACACTTGAAGGTCAGAAGCAATATTTAGAAATGTATTCTGTATCAGACTGGGATCGCGTGCAGGGACTTCAAAACATCCATGTTTTCATTACTCTCATCAGGATCTGGGCAGCGCTGTTTTGTATGTATTGGAGCTTCTAGAGGGTCTTGCTGGGGATACCTTTAAAGAGTGTATATATGAAAGAAGATATGAATTGAGTAAAGAAACCGATTTATATGCTTAAATTAGTAAATAGCAGGGTTGTAGATCAATAGAAAGGGTAGTGTAATGGGGAATTATTGGATTGGTCAGTCAGAGACTAGACCCACCTCCGGGTTTCCATGGCAGCAAAGAGTAACTTTCTTTCTCTCCCTGAATGAATGTAAGGGTGGCAAAAACGTGTGGATAATACTAGAGCTGCCAAGTCTTCACGCATTGGCCGTGAGACTCACGCATTTCAACCAGTTCTCACCAACCTTCAAAGTCAAAGACAAGAATAGAGTTAAATCTATTGCCTCTCATCTTTTCCATTTTCCAAGCTGGATTCTCATCATAAGCAGTTGACTGGACTGTTGATACTGAGTTCACATACATGGACAGTTTTCCATCATTCGCCTGGAATGAGTGTGGATTTATTGCACTTAAACATTGATATTGTTAATTTATTTTGGCAGACTGATTGTAATATAAGTGGTCAGAGTTGATTTATTTTGGTTAAGTGTACTGACCGGTGTTCTGGGTTGCTCTGAGATTTCAAAACACAGGATATTATGTTAATATCCTTTGTAACACTTATAAGAGAGTCTTCTTGCTGATGGTAACAGCAACACTGAAGTAACTGACGGGGGAAGGTTGACACAGGAGTTCTCAAGTGGGCACCCTCCTTCCTTGATTTTTGTTTGTTTGTTTTGTTAATGAGCCCATGACGTCTCCGGAGGGCTCAACAGTGACTTCTGGCGTCCAAGAAACACCCCCTCTGTGTCGTCCTGGCCTGTTACTTCGAAGCCCAGCAGGGGTCTTGCCTCTTCATCCACAGCCACTGGCTACTTCTCTCTGCTAAACACAGTTTTGATGGTTAAGCACAGGCTCTGGCCTCTGATTCCCAGGTCTCTGAGCAATCTGGTGACAGATGTTCCTACGAAGCCTCTGCACCCCACCACCACGGGCCAGACTTCAGTGTTCCAGCCACGATGTCATGCTTCATCAGCTAGCTTGGCATAGCGTAGATGTTTTCGCTCATAAGCTTCATCCACTCCCAGGGTACAGTGAGCTCGATGATGACAACTTTTCTGAGAGAAGGGGACCAGAGCACCAAATCAGGCCTTAGGGTAGTGGTGTTAGCCCCTGGTTCTTTTGTTGAACATCTCCAAGGAAATACGGAGGAGATTTTCTCTATTGCATAAGTAGTAGTTTATTGAAGATCACAAGTAGAGTGCAAAGCAGTGCTGCAGCAGCTGGACCCAAATCTGAGGCAGTCTCAGAGAAGAGTGTTGACTTATTCAGTTACATTACATATATACTTTCCCAAATCCCAGGGACCTCCCCCTAATTGGCCACTATGAATCATGGCAGAACCATATCTGCTCATGACCATGATCAGAATCTACAAAACTATACAATGATTGTTGTCTGTGCCCGGCGTGTGAAATCACATAGGGGGGAGAGGATCCTGCACCTGGCTTTAAAGCACCAAGGCCATTAGAGACTTCTACCCAGACAGAAACTCCCTCATTCCGATGCTAGTACAATGGTGATGTGTGCTCGTAGAATACAAAAACTGATAAGTAGTTATTAAAATACAAAAACTGATAAGAAACGTAACATCATAACAAGCAGCTGGTGCTGGTCAAGTGAACATTAGGACCATAGAAAAATATATTATCCTAACAGTGGTAGCAATCTCTAGAGGAAATACGAGTTGCCGGCCGATGTCAACCAGCAGCTTCCAGTCACATGCTAAGCTTAGCTGGTCTTGCTCCGGTGGTGTGGAGGCTGATTGCCTTAGCCCCCTTGTGAGAGAAAATTATTGTATGTGGGGGACATTTTTCTACATTTAAGATTCAAACTTTGGATGTCTGGGGCAAAGCTATGGAAGCTGATTTCCTAATTGTGACCACACAATGGAACCGGTTTCTCTGCTTGAAGCTTGACATTGGCTAGACAACAGACACATTTAAATGATTACAAAGACCTGATTGCTCTCTTTTCTCCCGGAGTGGACTAGGCCATCTGGAGCAGTTTTGGGCTTTTGTGTTTCCCCAGACCCGGTGCTCTGGGACCAGACTGAACCAGTTTGTGGCTATTGTGTTCCTTTTTCACCTTTGTGTCCCTAGGAGAAAGTGGGGGCCAATTCCCCCTTAACCTTCATCCCCCATCATCTTCATCCATGTACAAACTCACACCCCTTGCTCATGATTGGTCTAAACCTCACCCGAGGGCGGACCCCTTACCTGTGGAAACCTGATTGTATAAATGCTGAGATGACATGAATGATCGGGACTTTACGAGGAACTTTGAATCGTTCAGATGCGTCTGACGAACCTGTAAACTTCCTCCTTCTGCAGAAGAATATTAAATATATTTTCTTATACATCTTGAAACGAAACAGGCTGCCATTATTGAATAATTTGCACTTACACCCTCACGTACAAAAGTAGCCTAGTTGTTGATGCTGCTGATGCTAAATGCTGGGTGATGCTAAATGCTGGGTGGTAGGGAGTGGGTGGCAGCTCAGTTGTTTTCCAGGGGGGAGGCAAGGCACTTTAGGACTTGGTTGTGACGCTATGTGTAATGTCCTTTGGTGAGGCTGACTTTACACCCTGTGAGAATGTGCTTGAGGGTTGCTGGTGTGGAACAGAGCGCACAAAACTGGCATGGAAATGGAAATATTTGGTTGGTGATAGGGATGCTCCGATCTGGATTTTTGGGGCCGATACCGATCACCGATTTTTTTCCTCAAGATCAACCGATACCGATACCAATACCGATTTTTTTTTAAATACATAACTGTAGGCCTACTGACTGGATAGCCTACATATTTTTAGCTTTTTAGACAAAAGTTTTGATCCATTAGGCACCAAGCAAACGCAGACCCATTTTTATGGCATAGTAAAGGTCTGGCCTATCACCCAGTTAGGGCCTGAAGCCCAAGTCAGTCGATATGGCTGTATAAAAGACATCATAAACGTGGCCTTCATGGTTTACATACTGTTACGTCCTCCTATGTTTTCTGTTCAGTTATCTGTCTTCCCCAGGAAAAACAAACAAAAAAAAAAAAAAAAAAAAAACGGTTTTTGCGATCGGCCATTTTTGCCGATCACCGATCGAGTCATTTGGAGTGAAATCGGCCGATTTAAATCGGTGGCCGATAAATCGGAGCATCCCTAGTTGGTGAATGTACTCCTATCATAATACAATTTAATATTCTTCTAAGGATGAAGATGTGGAGGTAACTTTCCTTTGTGAGTTGGGTTTCTCCTTATCTCCTACTTCAAAGGAAAGGGATGTGTGGGTTAGATGTCTGTGTGGGGGGGAGGGAAAATGGCCAGACAAAAGGGGTAATCTGCTCTACACCAGAAACGGATGCAGTGTGTAAAACTGTACAGGTTAGAAGTTTTCGACTGGTCACAGATGACCACTTTACTTGTACTCAAGATTATTTCCGTTGTCATGGTGTTACCTTACCGTAGCGCAGGGGTCTCCAACCTTTTTTCATCCGAGAGCTACTTTGAAAAAATTTAAGTGGCCGAGAGCTACTCATATCTTATTACTTACATTCATTCACATAACGTATCAAAACACTCTGAAATTCTTCACTAGCATGCTCTGTTTCAAATGTCAATGTGTAAGCTGCTCACTATAGTAGTAGCAGTATATTCTGTATCCATATATCAATGTATCACATCACCTCCATTTACATATCAAAAGCTTATAATTGTATGGTCCACATGTGTGTGTAATAAGTGCATTCACCTTTTCTAGTTTTTTCAGTCAGAAAACATTAGTATTTTTTTTTTTTCTTCTTCTTTTGTCTCTTTCAAAAAAATGTGTGCATGTGTGTAATAATGCATTCACTCATTCCTACACTTGAGATGAATGTCACTGCATGGAGTCTACAAGAGTTGTGTATTCTGGAGTGTATCCACTTAGGTTCACTCTTATAGAGTAATTTAAATGCTCATCTGTCAGTCTTGTTCAGAAGTAGTAGTAGTATTTCATTACATTCATATCAGAAAAATCTGATTCTCAAAGGTATGTAGAGCCAAATAAAACAAATACTTTCAGGGCTGCTTGGTGAATATTCTTATAGTTTTCTGGGTCTACCAGGCTCCAGAAATGTTGTGAATGTTGTTGCGATTGTAGCTGGACATTATTCTGGAGCTTTATAACCTCCATCTCCATTTCTCCAGGCTTGACACTGAACAGTTCAGCTATCTGCTCTCAGTGTTTCCCCTAGGTTTGCTGCCTTGGGGAGGGGGTGGCATGGACTGTGGCATATGTGGTCTTGACTAACTGTCCACTTTCTCACCTGGTTCTTGCTCTCTCTCTTTGGTGTGCTGACACCATCCTGCTCTCTCTCCTTCTCTCCTTTTCTCTCCTCCTCTTTTGCTGTCAACCAAAAGGCAAACATAACAACCAGAGTATTTATAATTTAATAAGAGGTATAAATTGATCCATATCAATTCATAACCTAATTCGAATTGAATATTGGGTTGCTGAAAAATAAATTGTATATCCATCTATAGAAAACAGACATTTCCAATGAGTGAGGGTTGTGCCAATGCTTCAATCCACTGTCCATGTACTGTAAATATACCATTATGGTATTACCATGAAGCCCAATTCTAGCAGAATAAGAAAGATTGTTTATCGACTTTAAGTAAAATAATAAAGTGCCTCCAGTTAGCTCTTTAGCTGGCAAGTGTGCAGCAGACTAGCTCATCTCATCACCTCTGAGCTAGCTAGCTAGCTAGTTCTTTGACACCATGGAACTATAATCAGACACTAGTCACAATAATAACAACCTTTCTCTGTCAGAACACTCAGCAAGTATATTTGCTAACGTTTTCAACTTGCTTACTTTCATCTGCAGACATCTCACCCTGCAAAAACTCTTGCGTCTCGCGCGCGCACACTTGCAAAACATTTTTTAATTCTCCAGCGCTGGGACAGTGACGTGACGACGTGTTGACAGACGGTAGCAATTTGATTGACAGCTGATATCATTTTTTTTTGTGTTGGAGGGGGTGGGACATTAGTAAGGGATTGAAATTGGAAAAGGTTTCCAGGGTGATTTTTTGGGGCGAAGGCTGCATCTTTTTTACAGGTAGCTCGCGAGCGACGTGTTGGAGACCCATGTTTTAAAGGGACCTTCATGGTAAATAGTGCTAATTTTAGAACTTGCCCTACGGGCGACTCGCGTGGTCTCTGCGGGAGACCTGGTGCCCGCGGGCACCGTGTTGACTACCCCTGCCGTAGCATATATGTACTCCATGTGTGAAAGTGTGTGTCAGTCACACTCCATCCTCCAACCAATCAGAGTCAATTGTTTACACCATACAGTAGCTATGTCTGTTCGCAGGTGTCTTCATGTATGGAGTGAGAAAGTGTTACACTCGGAGGATCCCCCTGGTAGGTGAATGTCAAGGTCGAGGTCGAGGGGAGTCATCCACACACACACACACACACACACACGTCTCCCTGCCAGAGGGAGATTTATCTGGGCAGCCCCGCTTCCCGAAACACATGGTTAATTTAACAGCCATTACAGATGACATGTTGATGAATAGAGAGACCTGCACCTGCATACACACACATATACACACACACTATAATGGTCAATTTACTGGAGGAAGGAGAACAAGGGGGGGGGGGGGATACAAGTAAGTGTACAGAGACTGACGTGTCAGGACTGTTTTATTAGTTGAGTAGAATAGAGAATCACCAGGGATGGGCAGAACATTCTAGAATGCACGTCAGTGATCTAGCATTCCTTTCTGCATTGGCAGGCCAATTAAAATGCCAGGAGAGATACGAATACAAGCAAAAGGATTGTTACATAAGACATTGATGGATGTCTCAATGTCATAAGATGTTTTACAGTGCAGAAGGGTTTGCAAACAAACGAAACCCAATAGAACACACAGCATTGTAGATAAAGATGCAGTGGTACCGTATGAAGTAATGGGGACCCGTGGAGGCTGGCGGAGGTAGAAATTGGAGGACGGACTCATTGTAATTCATCGAATGGAATCAAACACAATTTCTACAGTACCTCCGCCAACCTCCCCTGCTGTGATCGACGTGCAGTAGCAAGCTGCTGTTGACAGCATCTTCACCTGCTCTATCAATCATCATTCGTCGCACCATCAAACTGATGCCTGTATCGATTTTGCACATGACCTACATCGTGTGGCGAGTGGGAGGTGCACACATACACACAGATATTTGATCACTGTCAGACCTGTGTCTGTGGGATCCTCTACGGCAAGCCGACTGTAACAGCCTCTCCCAAGGAGTTCTTCTCCATTCAAACAGACAGTAACAGGAACATCAAGGATGTGGTGTGTGTCCTGACAACCAGGAACAAAGCTCTCTGTGACTGGGACGGAGCCCAGAGCAAGCCGTAGAGCCGTCTGTCTGTCCTTTTTCCGATAGATAAGCGTCTGCTCTGAGATTGTGAAAACTTGCCCTGTGGACTGTTTCGTGAGGAAAGAACCAACAATAGAGCAATCTCTGCAAAGAGATGACTTCAGCTCGTTACAGTCGAGACTTTCACTCCGACCCGCGAGCCGGCGGGCAGAGTATGGACATTGAATAATGAATGACAACAGATCCATTCTGCATGAGGTAAATTCATAAACCATACTGTTGTGTGTTTTATTCCGTCTGAACTCCCTCTCAAGCACCAGATTGGGGCCCGCCTCACCGATCTGCATCGGAGGAATGGATCGAGGACTCTGGAGCTTCCATGGATGGATTCATAACCCATGACTCGTCATCAAAAAGCAGCAGCTGGTGAAACTGGGAACAAGTCGCCAACCAGGGATTTGATTATATTCTTTCACAAATATCCAAGTATTCTTCCCTTTAATCCAGATGGCTGAGAATGAAGCTGTGACATTACCATCGACACTCATCGGGATGCATCCTGAAGGTCAGTCCTGATGAAATGGAGAGAGAGCACTGTTATAGAGAGAGCAGCCATTACCCAGACTATTACTACAGATGATTCACTGCTCTGAGAGAGGTGTCGTTGGACACACAGATGAGAGGAGAGGAGAGAAGAGGAGAGGAGCAGAAAGAAGAGGAGAGGAGAGTTGGGGAGAGGACAAGGGGAGAGGAAAGGACCACTGAGGAGAGAAGAGAGGTGAGGAGAGGAGAAGAGAGAGGAGAGACTTCTCTGCCTCACTCCTCTACCCCCAGAAAAGAGTCCACACCTGTGTACAGCAGTGAAGAAAGCTCCTGACGTGGGGAAAAGCTGATAGCTCCGTGACAACAACTCCCAAATCCACTTAGAGCGAACACCTCAGTGCAAACACTTCCAAGCCTAGCAGCCAGTTATAGGTACAGCCTGTGGACCTTCGAGACAGCAGAGCTGAACACTCCTACCCCGTTAGAGCTGACAACAGCCAACAGGCTCTCTGCCCAGACTCCCTTAGTTGGAGCTGAGATTTCACCTCATGGAAAAGGGCCTCTGAAGCAAGTAAATACACCTCACTGAAACCTCTCCCTAACCAAGTTAGCAGACACCTCAGCCTACCAATCTTCGTTAGGGTGCGCTTCCTTACAGTAGAGCCTAATCCAGGTAAGAGTCCATACTTCTACTGTATATACATTCAGCATCATTAGGATACATCATTCCACCACCCTACCCCCATCCCCCAGCACAGACACACAGGCAGCAGAGGGAAAGGGAGGGGAGTGTGAGGAGAGGTGCATCTGCACCCGCATGACCAGTCCCTGGGAGAGCCAGCTCCAGTAGAACCCTTTAGAACCCTTTAGAACACTTCTCCAAGAGCGTCCACCTCTCGTCCTCTATACAGGCTGAGGTTGGGGTTCTGCTGGGGTGATAAAGTGGTGTGTCCCTGCAGTACACCAGAGGTGTGACATGCATGATAAAGAGAGGGGGGGGGGGGGGGCCTGGAACGAGACACACAGCAGCACAGCAGCTAACAAAGTACACAACACGTCAGGAGGTGGATAAATGATTTGCCCTGCGATGAGACACTGATGCAAATGCTGTTTGTTTACCCTCAACCACACCACACTACACACACATCCCACGCATGCTGTATATGGATATAATATACATACAGTACATAGTGTAGACACACATTGAAACGGTATTCTCCTTGTGATTGTCAATGACTGATAAATAATTACAAAACACAAGATATTTGCAAATATGCAAATAAACAGCAGCATAACCACCTATCTTTTCTTCCCCAGGGCGTGTAGGTTCTTCCCCTACCTGTAATGTATTCCAGTCATTTTCCAGACACAGAGTGGAGGATAAAAAAGGGTTTGGAAATTCAGATGCACACAAAAGTTCAGCAAAAAAAATTCGATCATAAATTATCCCCTGCATTGGCAAATTCAAAAGAAAATATTCTCTGCATATGCATCTGTCAGGTCAGAACATCAAGAGAGGCCCCATAGTGTTCACATCTTTCAACTAGGCCCCCCATAGCTCACACTGACACTAACCCCCTATCTATAGCTTATAAAACTGACACTAATTCCCTAAGGTGTGTGTGTGTGTGTGTGTGCATGTGTGCCTATGTGCTTACGTACATGCGTGTGTGTGCATGTGTGTGTGTGTGTGTGTGTGTGTGTGTTTTTATGTGTATGCGCAAATGCGCGTGTGAGTGAGTGCGTGCGTGCGTGCTTGTTTGTTTGTATGTGTGTGTGTGTGAGAGAGAGAGAGAATGCCGGGGTAACCTCTCCTCTAACCATGAGTCTCAAAGCTCAGAGGAGTAAATTAAAAGAGAAACAGCCACTGATGTTCAGATAAGGGGATGGGGTACTGCTGGGTGGGTCACAGGCCCCAGCATGGAGCTGCACTCCTGGGCACATTCAGCAGTGCCTCTCAGTTCCTCCCATTGCCCCAGGGTAGTCTGGGGTTGTGTGGACGACCTGAGGGTGGTCTGGGGGGCACAACCTAAGGGAGAGCATACAGACACACCTCCACCCTCACAGAGCAATTATAAAGTTATGGGACTGAAAAGTTTCCTGTGTTGCTGTGGATGGTGGTAAGGGGAGGTAGGGGACTTCTGTCCATAACCATGAGAGAGAATACGTACAGACTGTATTGGTCTGTTGAAACGTGGTTGTTGTTGTTGGTATAACGCTTTATCCTTTCATGAGATACCCAAGCAACAGCAGTGATACTGTACAACTTTCAGTCAACTTTCTACACAGGGACACATGTTGTCATAAAAGACAGGCAGTATTGGTTAACGCTGATTGTATAATTATGGTGTTTGCCGTATATATGCATGTCTTTAGGACACATCTGTCCATAAAAATAGCAGACGTGAGTTTTATATGATAGGAATGATGATCTGTCAATCAATTCAGCATTATCAAGGAGAGAGGGGTTCAAGACTGTAGAAATAGAGTGAGATATTCTAGAATAGAACCGACACTCCCATTCAAATAGAACAGACGCACCCATTGATATCAATGTTCCATGGTGGGTGCAACGGCGCCTATCTTTTGGTGTCACATTTGGAAGTTTTAGTTTACAGTTTTATTTTGGGCTGATGGACCATGTTCCTCATGCTATTTCTGTGTGTCTAGACATACACCTCTGGTGTCCCTCTCTCCCTTCTGGAAAAACAAGTCTTGATTTACAGGGAATGGTTGATCAAGGGAGTAACCGCACAATTAAGCGAAAGTGAAAGTTAGAGGATTGCATCTGAAATCCATTTGCCACTGCTGTCTGTGTCGGCTGCAAATAGACTCAGTTGATTCTGAAGCAGAACGATTGATTTGTGCGCGGAATGTAAAAGTAAGGAGCGGGAGTGTTTTAACACCCACGGTTCATGTTCATGTGAATCTTCAAGGGGTCCCACACGAGGACTCTGGCTAGATCAACATTGTTTTGTTTCATAATTCATCCTCAGCCATGCAAACAGAGTTAACATCAAAACTGTCTCTAGTGTGTGAGCCTGCCTCTCGCGATATTAATAATTGCGTGGTTTCTATCTTGAAAGGGACTTGGTTCCTGACAGGGATGAAGGTTATCCGGAACATGGCCCAGATAATGTGGTGGTATGATTACATGTTTACTTCCTGTACAGATGTAATCTACAGAGACAAAAAAAGACTTTACTTCTACCTGTGGATATGCATCATGGGGCTTGGCATCTCTCCTCCATCTTCCCTCCATCTCCCCCCTGCAGCTTTTTCTATCAAACAGCAGCATTTCAGACCACCTCTCCAGATGGGGCGTCCTCTTAGCCTTCAGCCTTGGTTGGACAGCTGCCTGATCCACAAGCCAAGCTGCCTCTGTTAACTGGCCACATGTTTTATTCATGTCCATCACAGCCCACAGCAACCGTCGAGACAACAATGGCTTCAACTGGCTAACAACAATGGAACAACTGAGCAACTGATACATACACGGTTTCAGGTAGATGAGATAGGTGAGCGGCCATCTTTGTTTTGGGGTAATTCACTAGGGCTTTCACACCGGCAAAGAACCGTGCCGGTTCGCGTTCGCAAACCAAGTCTGGAACCGGCCGGCGCGTTCAGACCGAAGCTCAGTTGGTTCGGAACCTGAAAAGTTGGTTCGCAGCGGGCACCAAAAAATAGTGGTTCTCAAGCGCGAACCAAAACGTAGAACAGTCACGTCGTTAGTGGGTGTGTCATATTCTAGGCTGCAGAGACCAGCAAGGAGGAAGTAGACAAAATCTAATCTAATCCATATCTAATCATTAGTGATCAAAAACAATATCAAAAGTGTCATTATTCTCTTTATCTTCCTCACATGCTCAGCAAACACACACACACGCACACGCGCGCGGACATGCGCGAACGCGAATTTCGTAAGCCATTTCTATTCCAGTAACGGAGCAGCTGATTAGTAAAAGAATGCATATAGAAAGTGCCTTTTGTTTTGTTTCACAGAAAATAGTGTTTATTTCAGATACTGTAGTGGAAGATATTATCCTCTTTTCCAGTGAAGTAGCCGCCATCTAGTTGTGAAATGTTTGTTTATCCTGCCCCTTCATCACCCAGCGTTGATGACGCGGATGGTTCAGGTTACACTGGTATGAACACGAGCTCGTTCGCCAGACAGCACCAAGGTTCGGAGGTTTCCGAACGCGAACGTCTACATGTCTGCATGTACATTCACAACGATATTATCTTTAACACCCGGTATGACCTGAATCGTGACAAATTAGAATCTGTTTGGGTTGAAATTATCTTTAACAAAGCAAAACCGGTGCTGGTTGGTACTATCTACAGACCTCCCGATCAGAGTGATTTCTATGATATTCTTGAGGGGTGCTTGGATGACGTTGACTGTGTGGAAAAGATTCTTATTGGGGATTTGAACACGGACATGCTCAGAAATGAAGCATCCGTTTTCAAATCCTTCACTAGGTTTTCTGAATTACACGGTCTCCGTCAACAAATTACCAAACCCACTAGGGTGTGTATTTCTACTCAAACCACCATAGATCTCATTCTAACATCGGATGAGTCCAAAATCTCCAAGAGTGGGGTTGTTGTATGTGGGCTAAGTGATCATTACATGATCTTTTGCACTCGTAAAAAACATAAACCCAAGGCTGGCGGTCATAAAACTGTAACCACTAGATCCCTTAAATCCTATTCTAGTGAGGCCTTAAACCATAAACTGGAGAATCAAGACTGGTTAGATGAACTAAAATGCACACAGGTTGAAGAGGCATCGCTAGGTTTCAAAACCAAATTCCTAAATATTATTGACAGTATAGCCCCCATGAGAACCACCAGGGTTAAAGCCCGATCGGAACCATGGATGAATTCGGACATACTAAATGCTATGAAAGTCAGAGACCTAAAATGCTCTGAAGTTCAAAAATGCAAATCAAAATTAGTGAAACACTTAAACGAAGATCACAAAACCCACTTTGAGAAAATTTAAAAACAATGCAACAAACTATGCAATCAGGTAATTACCATGACCAAATCTGCTAAGAAAGAATACCTCGATAACAAAATCGAAGAAAACTTAAACAAACCACGTGACCTTTGGAAGCTACTTAATAGCCAACTAGGTTGCAGTCAAAAACTCAAAACCAGGTCTACAAACATCAGCATAAAATCTGGAGATTCTCTCCTTACAGACAAGCTGGATGTGGCTAAGTGCTTAAACACTTTCTTTACAACCATAGCCACTAAATTAGTTAACAATCTACCACCCCACTCAGGGCGTTATGGTGTAGAGCACATCCGTGCGTTCTACAATAAACTGGGTGTACGCAAAGATGATTTTAAACTCTCCATGGTGTCAAACGATGAGGTGTTTAAAAAGCTGGGCGCTCTACACTCAGAAAAGGCCACGGGCCATGACAATATTCCAGCCAGATTTCTAAAAGTCTCAGCTGCCTCCATTACCCCAATCATCACCCACATAATAAACCTCTCCATCAAACAGGGACACGTCCCCCTTGACTTTAAAATAGCAAGGGTAACCCCACTGTATAAAAAAGGAAGCAAATTAGACCCAGGCAACTACCGACCTGTTTCTATTCTTAATTCCATCTCGAAACTTATGGAAAAAATAGTTTATGAACAGGTTGATAGGTACCTTGCCGAAAAAATCTGATGTATGAATTTCAATCAGGATTCAGAACATCCCATTCCACTGACACATGCCTTCTCTATTTGAACGACCACATCAACCATGAGGTGGACTCGGGCAAGTACTGCGGCATGGTCATGCTGGACCTCCAGAAGGCCTTCGACACAGTAGATCACCACATATTGTTAGATAAACTGAAAGCAATTGGGTTCGATAGAACATCGGTGAGCTGGATGCAATCCTACTTAGAGGGGAGGGAACAGGTGGTTAGTGTGAACGGAACACTGTCCCCCCCCCTCCCAGTGACCTGCGGCGTTCCACAAGGAAGCATATTGGGACCTTTACTGTTCCTAATATATGTGAATGACATGTCATCAGCATGTGATTGCAATTTGTTCCTGTTCGCGGATGACTCGGCTCTGCTGGTCTCTGACAGGGACATATTGCAGGTGGAAAAAGCGCTAGGCACTGAACTGAGTAGAATCTGCATCTAGCTAGCTGACAATAAACTATCAATACACCTAGGTAAAACTGAAACCATCCTATACGGATCCCCATCTAAACTCAGAAAGGCTGAACATTTTAAAATAAAAGTGGGTAACATTAATATCACAAGAAAAGAGGATATTACATACCTGGGCTCCATCTTAGAGGCAAATCTTTCCGGAGATAAAATGGCAGCAAAAGTAATCAAAAAAGTGAACCATAGAACTAGATTCTTGTACAGGATATCCTCACTTGTCAGTAAAAACTCACTGAGGACCCTATCAGGAGCTCTCATTCAATGTCACTTCGACTATGCCGTAACATCATGGTACTATAGAACCACAAAGGCCCATAAAACAAGACTCCAGACAGCCCAAAATAAACTGGTTAGGCTTCTGCTAGGCCTCAACCCTAGGACACATCTAACCGCTGCTCATTTTTTGAGCCTTGATTGGCTACGAGTAGTTGACAGAGTGCAGCAGCTTGCACTGGGCCTGGTCTTCAAGATACGCTACACCACAAAGACACCCAAGTACCTGTCAACATACTTCCAAAAAGTGAACAACGTCCACACATACAACACCAGAGGAAGCTCCACGAACCACGTTCAACCGCGTTGCACCACAAACAAGGGGTTAAACTCGTTTGCAAACTATGCAGTAAAAATGTGGAACGCCCTCCCTATAATCTTAAAGGAGTGCAAAACACTGCCCACCTTCAAAACCACTCTCAAAAAACATTTACAGGAGGCTGCAATCCGTAACTGGACCCTCTAAATCAAAAATCAGATTAAAAGACCCGAACTACCCACTGTACATACTTTGTGTTTTGTCCCCCGCCCCCACCTGTGGTGTATGTCCCCACCTGTCCTACCCGCTGTACATACCTTATGTTTTGTTGTATTGTTCTTCCCATGATGGATGTATTTTTATCTTGTAGATAGTAATAGTTATTTGTCTGTATTATCTTGTAGATAGTACTAGTTTGTTTTGTCTGTCTTACATGTAACGATGAATTGAGAATCAAGGACCCCAATTGAAATAAGCCAGTGGCTTTCTTGGGTTTTTATCCTGTTAGTTGACCATGTATGTAATATGTACTTTCATGTACCTACTTCTGCAAATCTTCTAATAAAGTTTTCAATCAATCAATCAAAACGCGAACCGGCACGGTTCTTTGCCGGTGTGAAAGCCCTATCATATGATCACAAACCATATACTTGACTTGGGCCTGAACTCTGGAACTCCAGTTCCAGTGCCTCAAATGTTCTGTGTTCACGTCCTCCTACTGGATACTGGTTGTAAAATGTGTGTGCACCAGGGGCGGGGCTTGGGGGTGGCTACTTGGGCTCAAGCCCCGGATGTTTTCTGAAAAGCCCCGAATGTTTTACTTTTCAAAAAAAAAAAAAAAACTCTCGTGAGTAACGTGCAGTACCGGAGTTCAACAGAGAGGCAGCAGCTGCGCGACATTAGCCTGCGTACTGCGTAGCCTGCCCTGCCCTGAAGAAGAAGTGATCTCAATCAGTGCCTGACTTTGTAAGGATGGATATCCGAAAGTTGTTTTCAACAAAACAAGCGCCAAGAACTGTTGCAGCAGCAGTATCAGCAGCTGACAACAATGACGTCACCAGCAGTGATGACATAGATGATGTTTCAGGTTTGTGAATCTTATTAGAAAGGTGACTGACTCACTGACACTACTTTTCCGGTTTGCTAATGCTAGCTGGCTATCATAACATAACGTTATGTTATAATGAAAATGAAACATAGCACGGTACTGTTACGGTACATGGTAAGAAATCAAACAAAGGATAATACTTATACAAATAAAGTGAATAACAGGCTGATCGTCTTTGATATCTGCACTCTGGTTGACTGAGTAACAAGTGAAAAAGAATAATGTAACGTTAATGTTACAGCTAATAAACATGGAGTAACCACATTAAGTATGCCCTTATGGTAGTATGTATGTATACAGAACATGACTCAAATCTATCCTAAGATGTAACGCTAACTAACTAAGTTTGTTTAATGTCCCAGGGGGGATTTGATTTCACAGTACTATACACGGGCCAACAATACATGTAATATATCGTCATATAACACAGGACAAGACAATCAATACAATATAAGTGGTGAGCACAGAGTCTGCCCTGACATACATACTGTAACATAACTAGCCTCAGCCCATCAATTCTGTAATTCTATACAAATATAAATGATGGTGACTGACGTGTGTGTGTGTGTGTGTGTGTGTGTGTGTGTGTGTGTGTGTGTGCGTGTGTGTGTGTGTTTACTGTCTATTTTGTAATACAGCCTTTTGTCCGCTTTAAGGTGGTGGTAAGTTGAAGGTTGAAGGCAAATTTTTCCGGCGCGCACCGCGCGCACATTATATTCTCCCTCTGGGCTAAGCCCCGGATCTCCTACAATCCTAAATCCGCCTCTGGTGTGCACTTTGCTTAAAATTCAGAATGCACACTGAATACATTTTGAGCACCAGCGCAGCCTTCACAAATGTAATGCGGCGGCAACACATCATTTATCTGACTGATGCACGGGAGGCGACATTTATTTGCAAAGTGATCAGTTTGGTAATGTGAGGAGTGAAGCAGCAGGGATTGGATGGCCATGTTCAAGGAGTGCTGCTGGTTTTGAGTGAGGCGGACGCTAGACTCTGGCAGGATGCATTCAATCGCAGCTAATCCAATTAGATCAAAACAGCAGTAGCTATGGCACCACTGAATATAGCTTTGTTTTTGTGTGGGCAGAGTTTCTGTAGGTGAAATACCCTATCGGCAATGCCTTTTTAACAGTGTGACTGTTTAATCCGTGCATTTCTTACAGCATTCAGAAGAACTAGATGATTACACAGTCCTTGCTTTTGATCACGTCCTAAAACAAGCAAGTTTGTTTATAAGCCATGTATCACTAAGCCAGTATAGCCTAAAGCAGGATGGGATGCGATACAGTGAATCCAACTCACAAATGATGAATATTTAGTGATCCTAAAACTGTTGTCTGTTATATTAAGTGGGCTCTTCAACACTTAAACCTTCGTAATATGAAAAAATGAAAACACCTTCTTTCTTTTTTTAAAAGAAGCTTTTTGGTCATTTGCACGACTTAAGACTTGCTGACATGCATACCTTTTCACCAGACCGTGTTACATTTGATGGTTATTTTCTGTTCCAGAGGCCACCAGAATGCAGGGAATAAGCTGCTGCTGTATCAAATATTCCAGGCCGCCAGTGCTTGCAGAAGGAAAACAGATTGTTGGCTGAATATGCCTATGGGTGGAGTGATTAATTTAAACCTAAACCTTTTCATATTACATGAACATTTTTTGAACACCATAACATGTTCATCTGAGCTGAATGAAATGAAGAGTATTTTCTTCTATTTGGTCGGCTACTAGACTGGACTGAAATAAGCCTTAATATCAGTGAATAATCAGGTAGATAGAGGTCCAATAGAGGTCTCTATACTATCGCATGTCATGTTGAATTGCACTTAACATTAATGGACCGACATGAATCAGAAAAAGAGAGTTCTGGCCCCTCTTTCATCCCGAGTCAAACACAGACCGTGGCCATCCCTCTTATTAACGAGAGACGACTTAGCGTCAACAACCCTTGGCCTGACCTGATCCACGACTGAGAGTTGAAAAACACTGATTTGGTGGACGACCATGATTCCTGCTCAATCGATAGACCCAGTGATGCTGTAGCTACCTCAGAGGAAGCCCTGATGAATGCACCCGTGACAGCAGCACACCATGTTGACTGATATAGTATGGGATCAGTGCTCAGTATTACTGAGATGCCTGTCTCCCCTTGATCATACAGTCTGAGGCAGGCTTTGATCAGAGTCTGTCGCCTCAGCACTGAGGGCCAGACAGAGGGAGAGAGTACAGAGGAATGGACAGACAGACAGACAGACAGAGAGACAGACAGACAGCCAAAGAGCCGTGTATTTACTCCTACATTTCAATTTTCTCCTCATGATTATTCACATCCAGTGAGTGCATAACAGCTTGGAGTGAACTGAGAGGAGCGCTGAGCCAAAGCTGTTATTACAAGATCTGACTGAACATTATCAGTGTTTTTTTTTGGTCGAAACAAACGCTTAGAGCAATAATAATGAGTATCATTATCGACTGAGGGACTTGCTAGTCTTGGCTTTAAAATGTCAGTAATTGAGTGATGTACTCTTTTTAGGGGGGGTTAGAGAGTAAAGTTTTCTTTGTGAAAGTGAAAATATAACTAGCTGAGAGTATATAACATTTTGGCAGTCAAATCAAAAGTTTGGGCTGGTTTGAAGCCCACCTGTTTATAGCTGTAAACAACTTTACACTTAAGAGAAGGAGGGGTGTGTCCTGAATCCTTTCTAGTGGAAAAGACTGACTAACACATGGCTAACGCATATGGTTCTAAAGCAGCAGTGAATAGAATGTGTGGTTGTGGTCCTGCTAGCCAATTCTCTGTATCCGTTCGTACACACAACAGATCCTCTGTGTGTGTCGATGAGTTACCACCCAACACAGTCCCGGGAGAACCAACAAAGCCAAGGCAATCAAGCCCTATTTCATCACCTGTTTAGCCTCTGGCAATGTCTGACACACACACACGTACACACACGCGCATGCACGCACGCACACACACACACACACACACACACACACACACACACACACACACACACACACACACACACACACTGTAACGCCACTTCAGTCTCTGCTGGCCAGATACTAGCACCAGTCCAGGTGGGAGTTTATGCGTGCAGCCGTGCTCATTAACTAGGACATCAATTTTGATTTTAACACATTTGATTAGCCTAACGCCCTCACATGATTGGTCCTATGGTAGACTGGGATTATGTCTGAATATGGGGACCATTACAGTAAAACGTGATGGTAGGAGCAGACCAGACGCTCTAGTCAATCTCTAGAGAGGTTAGCCAGAGATGTGATATGCTCTATGGCTCAACCTTCCCAAGAGCAGATCTATCGACATGACCACTAGGCTCAAACTCCAGAGTGAACTGTATGACTGCTTCACAGAGCTTCCAGTCAATAAGTCATCACAAAATCCAGAGTCAGAGTCTTTGTAAAATGAATAAAAAGTGAAAAGAAAACCTGTATCCAACTTCCACCCAAACCTCTTTTGTGTAAAGGATCAGACGTGGAGGTCATGAGTAGGAGTGAGAGTGGGAGTCTCCCTGCAGGTGAATACTCTTCATGTTTTGCGATTGAAATGAGAGGCGACCTGAGGAGCAACAAGCAACAGGAGACAGATTACTCACCACAGACCGCGGAGAGAGGGATGAGGGAGAGGACAGAGGGCGGAGGACGGACAGAGCAGCTGAGGCGGGGTTGTTGCTTAGGGCGTAAGACTAAAAAAGGAGAAATCAGGATCCCGGGGTTATTGGATTTTCTGACCTGCCCATTGGAGGGCGTTAGGATGGATTGGCCACAGTGGAGCAGGAGAGAGAGAGAGAGGGAGGTGAGGCAGGAGAATATCAATGGCCAGCCTGAAATACGTATAGATTTCTGCTCTGTCTCCTCAACAACCTAACTTTTCAAGACCACAGCGGTGAGTGGGTAGAAAATGTGTTTGTTGATCCTCTCTTGGGGAAACAACACTTATGCATGAAAAGATTCTTGGAGTGTTGGATTTGTCTTCATGAATAATGTTCACCGGGATGTATTTTGTTTGCATGCCATTCTGTTTACACAGTGAACACAGCAGAAGTCGTCGACAGGAGAGAAAAAAAAAAGATAGAATATTGCATTGATAATAAAAACATTATAAATCAAGGTTTTAAATGAAACTAATTTAAAAAAAGAGAAAACTTATGAATATGTTTTGATATTACAAAATTATTTTGGTGCCTTGTACATTGTATTCCCTAAGTCTACTCCCTATTTGTTGTGAATTGTATGCCTGAGATTTACGTTTAAGTCGTCTGTGTCTGATTGCTTTCTGTGTTCCTTGTCTTTGTCTTTATCTGTTCCTTTACCCGGGCTGCGCCCCGGGCCGATGTAAAAGTTGGATGGGGGGCGCATTATAAATAAAATTAACATTAACATTAACATTAACATTACATCATTTGCATAATTTGAGCCATTGTAAGATGATATTTAAGATGATATTTTGTTCTGACTGATAATACCATCAGCATAAACAACAATTAGTCGATTCTCAGCCACACTGAACCAATTTGTTTGTTAGCAACTGCCCACAGTACAGCACAGTACCATACAAAAAAAAGTACTATTGAGAATGACAAAGAGAGGAGAGATCCATGGTAGCTGAATAGATCATTCATAGAGGAGAATCGAATCAAATCATATACAATGGGGTACCTCTGCGTGAACCTCATTGGAGGACTGGGAGTGAAGGGTGATAACATGTAAATCAATGAGGCTGTTTGTAAAACTCTGGCTAAGCCGTGTCAGCCCAGCTGGGGGTAAGCTACCTCGCCAGAAGCCTCTGAACCTCATTAGAAACATGTGCTTAATGTGCTTTATATCACACAGAGAGAGGTGAGATGTGGGGATGGGGGGGCCGGGGGTGGGAGGATGTGGGGAGTGATGTGTTTCGCAGAGAGAGATGTTTTGTGTTAAGAGGGAGAGAGGTGAGGAGGAGATGGGGGGAGGGGGGGGGGGGTGATGTGACACAGAGAGTGGAGCTTTGTGGTAGCAGAGTGACAGAGGTGAGGGAAGGGTGTTATCTCTTATGTGTCATTAAAAGGGCCATTTTCCTCCCACCCAGGCCCGGCGCCACAACTAACACCTTGGATGGGGGGGGGGGGGGGGCGGTAGCAAGGCCGGCGGTGGCTAAGGGCAGTGCTAAATAGATGGACATAGTATATGGACCCACAGTAAATACAAATATGAGATTAAATGCCCCCGGGGTACCAACAATTCAGAAGAAAAAAACAAGTCTTAACTTTTGATTGGGTGGGCAAGGCGCACGTTTGGGTGCCCATAGCCAGCGCCAGCCATGATCCCACGGCTGTAAAAGGCTTTAATAGAGGACTTTAGGTGGTAAAAATGGTTAACAGTGTTGGTTATATATAGCTGTACCTCAAATCATAGAGAGCAAAGTGAGATGTGAATGGTCCTTCCTGGTTCTATGGAGACATAGACGTCTAGAACAGCAGGCCTGTTTAGCTGGGGGGCCTGGGATGGATCTCACTGGTTGAGTGGATGAGCAGTAGAGGAGGAGGAGACCCTGGCTAGATTCTGTATTCAAGGCAGAGCTTCACCTTAATCCACGCACTCCCTCTCTGCCCCCATGTACTCACTGCCCTTAAGAAGACAAACAAAGGATATCCTTCAGTCTCCTCTGGATCACCCCAATCCTTTCATTATCCCCTCATCTATGGACAGGGAGACGCACGTATGTGCATGTGTGTGTTCTGTACACACACACACACACACACAAGCACACACACACACACAAAAGCACACACACACAAGCACACACACACAAGCACACGTGTCATTCTCCTTTCCTTGACTGAAAATGCTGTGTGTAGAGATCACATGATCACCCTTTCAATGTTTTTCACTTGCACACACAGTCAAAAATGTTCATGTGAAAAGGTTTTAAGCAACATAAAACCTCTTTCGTGCTTTGTTTGAATTATAGGGATTTTCGGTTAAGCTTAAGGTATTTAGCAGTCAGTGAGTTTAAGCTAAGGTGCTGCTCACTTACTATTCCTCTGCATAAACACTCGATATATGCTAAGCCTCATTCTCGTGGTGTGCATAAAGTTGTCCAGATCTTGTCTCACCACTCTCCTGTGGTCGTACGCGCACATCCCCTCCCTGCTTACTCCTTCTGCCAATATCTGGGAAGGAAAATCAATATGTCAATATACATCGCAAATCTTGTGTCTTAACTTTGCAAGGTAATGTCTGCTTGTCTCTGCAACTTTCCTCTGCGTGGAACAGATGGATGCTCCCAACGACACTGCCTCACAAACACAGAGTGTGAAGTCGACACAAAGCTCTGAAGAGCTTCTGTTTTGCCCTCAGATATGACAGGGACACGCCATTCTGTCCCTCTTCTCTTCCTGTCTTTCAGCACGTACTGTACATACTATCGTGTCTATCTATCACAAAACAACCCCCTCAGGGTGTTCAGGCCAGACTACTCCAGATAAACATTTCACTGATTTGTGAGAGAACAGGTAAAAGGTTAGTTAATGCAACTCATCTCATCGCCGGGCGAAGGTTTTATTGAAACAGGAGGACCTTGAGGACCAAGGGCAGACAGTTGAGGTGTTCTTATTAGAAAGCAGTAGAAAAAAGCCATAAGGTGAAGAGAGGTGAAGGAGAAGTGCAAACCCGCACAGTATGAGACACAAATCTAGACTCACCGGACACTTTATTAGGAACACCTGTACACCTTCTCATTCATTCAGGTGGTGTCATGGTGTGGGGAATGTTTTCTTGACACACTTTGGGCCTGTTAATACCAATCAATCATCGCTGGAATGTCACAGCCTAATTTAGTATTGTTGCTGACCATGTGCCACAATGAAGACAAAGTCTTCTAGCATGATAATGCACGATTTCACAAAGCAAAAGTCGTCTCAGTCTGGTTTCATGAACATGACCATGAGTTCAGTGTTCTTCAGTGGCCTTCCCAGTCACTGGATCTGAATCCAATAGAACACCTTTGGGATGTGGTAGAACAGAAGATTCATAGTTTGAAAGTGCACCTGAAAAAATCAGCAGGAATTGCCTGGTGATGTCATCATGGACCAGAATCTCAAAGGAATGTTTCCAACATGTTGTGGAATCAATGCCACAAAGAATTGAAGCTGTTTTGAGAGCAAAGGGAGGCCCTACGCAGTATCAGTACAATGTTCCTAATAAAGTGTTCGGTGAGTCTATCTATCTATCTATCTATCTATCTATCTATCTATCTATCTATCTATCTATCTATCTATCTATCTAGGCAAGGCAAGGCACATTTATTTGGTTTGCACATTTCATACAACAGGGCCAATTCAAAGTGCTTTACATACATTATAAAAAATACAGCAAATATATGTATATAAAAAATAAATATAAACCCGTTATGTCAGATAAAAAAGACTGGTTCTGATTAAATAAAGATTTCATGGTAAAACCAAAAGAAATCTATAATTGCACAAGGGGTTCACATACTCGTGAGCTTAGAATTATAAGGTCTCCGTTTAGAGTAGTTCAGAGATATTGAGCGTCAAAGTTTTTACATTCCATTATGTTTTATGAGATGGAACCTTTGTATTTGATTAATTACGGTACTAACTAAAAAAAATCAACATTTTAAAAATAACACCACACAGGCATTAATAAACACCTAATGGATCAGATTATGTAAACAACTCAATATTGACCAAAAGTGGAGATAGAACCTTATAATTCTAACATCACGTACTGTACTATCAAGCATCACTGTATGTCGTTTGGAAATAGTTTCAGGGGAAATAGATTTGTCAAAGAATATGCAATAATGTCAGTTACAATAGTATTTGAAATATCTAGGCCCTTGGTGATGATAAGGTCCAGGTTGTAGGTTCAAATCCCACCTGAGAACACCACCACTAGTGTGCCCTTGAGTAAGGCACTTAGCCCTAAATTGCTCCAGGGAGTCTGTCCCTGTAATCTCTAATTGCTTTGGATAAAGGTGTCTGCTAAATGGTTAAAATTTAAAAAATGTAAATACACACACAGACAAACACATGCACACACACACACACACACACACACACACACACACACACACACACACACACACACACACACACACACACACACACACACACACTCATGTTAGAGACACCATACATACCATACATACCATATACAGTATATGAATCATGTTTATCGTTGCTAGTTCTGAAAGTAACACTCTGATATTACAGCTCTGTCTGATCCCTGTCTCACCAGTCAAACGAATTCCACTTCTCCGCACTGTGAAGCATGCACAGAATCTGGCCGGGAGGTGTTTCTCGGTAGAACAGAGTCAGCTTGTGTCACAGATCAATAACATCGAAACATTTCTAAAAATACAGACAGATATCTCCAGGAGCAAGGTAGCCCAGCATTAATACATGGAAATATGACTTTCAAATCAGAGCCAGGCGGTTTGCACTTCAAACACAGGCCACATCCGCAGACATCACCTATCGGCGCTATGCAATAACAGCAACACGAAACTTTCAAGTGTGCATTTGATATTCATATTATTTAGATGATATTCCCCCCTCATTAGTCCACTGGGGAGCTGTGGTTCAGTTTGATCTGACAGACTGGGATTTACTAACTAGATCAAAAAACACCACCAAGTCACAATAGGGACTTTGAAGCACCATCCAAAGGAAGTTAGGCTCTACCTCTGAGGATTTGGTTCCTCTCAAGGTTTATTTATTCCGTGGGAACTTTGTCTGTACGTACCAATGTAAACCTTACGTCACCCTATGTCACCCTATGTCACTCTATACAACCGATAATATACTACCCAAGAAACACCACACAGCATGCAGATAATCCTAAAACAACATCTAGGGCCCCCTGATGGGACTGCAATACTTATCCTGGAGGACAGACGATGTTTGTGACACAGCGGCCATTCTGGGGAGAAGCAAAAGAAGGATAATGAGACCAGCGTTGTGCTGATGTGTCCCCCTGGAGGTCTGCTATAGACAGAAGGTTGCAGTGAGACAGGCAACAGACACATCAGCACCGCACCGCCTTTTCTCACCTATTCAACCTCTCACTCCATCACAGACCCTTCTCACTCTGTCACTCTAGACACAAATGCAGCGTGTTGTTCATTACACTCTCAGGTGGATGTTGTGTGGGTTGAGTGGAACACAAACCAGCTGTCAGTGAAGAGAGAAGATGACTGGTGTTTTTTGTTTGTTACCAGAGCCAGAGTTGGCTAGCATGTTGGCTAATTGGTCTTATACCGCAGCTTTGTTGAATACTTGATTGTGATTGGTCAAGAGTGAGTGTTGATTATGTTTCTAGAAACACACACTTTAGTCCCAGTAATAGCCTCTTCACGGTTCCAAATCAATTCGCACCAACATTGAAGCAGAGCTCATTATCCACATTACGACAAACCAACTCGTGGTTGTTCATCCGTTACTTAGCGAACAAGCTGACAGGCCTTGAGACTAGTTTGAACAGTTTTAACTAGTCTTCAAGTCAGACACAGGAAACGAATCAAAAGTGTTTGCTTTTTTTTTTATCATCAGTAGGGAATGAAAGATATTGAACAGTGAAATTGGGTCTTTGTGTGTGATCTTATCCTGCCTGTTTATGTTATTAGTCTGCCTAAGACCTGTTATTGTTATGTTTATGGATCATTCCTTATGGGGATTAGAAGATGGCAGCCTTGCTCACGCTCAAGATGCTCAGTTCTAATTAACTGCTTTCAAATGAGGAGTCGAAGAATAAGCCACCTGAAAAAAAAAGATTCCAAGCCCAACAAGTGTGAGAAAATGTGTATTTTAGTGTGACATTCATCAAATTCATCTCCACATTGATAGATAAGTCCTCGACTATGATATAAATAGAAATGAAGATAGAAAACGGCAACTGCTGTTGCCTGTTGCCACGTAGATATGATTTTTTCGCCCCTGAAAGAATAATGTGTCTAGACTTCAGAATCGCGCTAACAACACCCTCCTGGCAAAGATCAGACTGAGGCACTGAGAGGCAGATCAGTGGAAGTCTCTCAGGGGATGAGTCTCTCTCAGTCTAAATCTCAATAACAGTCACACACACACACACACACACACACACACACACACACACACACACACACACACACACACACTATCAATTCCTGTGTCTCTCTTCTTATTTACACCGCATAATCAGTGTGAAGGAACTCAGAGGCATTGCCATTATAACCATTATTTCCATAAAAAACAATCATAGTGTATTCACAAAACAAAAGGATTCCTCTAATTTAATCTATTTCTTTCAGATGACGGATTCAGCTTCCTTCATGGTACTGTAGCGACTGTTTGATTTCATTGCTGGAGAAATTTGGTTTTATTTCCAGTTTTATCTCTTCTGGCTCTCTCATCATCTGTTCTTTCTCTCAGCCTAACTGTGTGTTGTTTCTCTCAGTCTAACTGTGTGTTGTTTCTCTCAGTCTAACTGTGTGTTGTTTCTCTCAGTCTAACTGTGTGTTGTTTCTCTCAGTCTAACTGTGTGTTGTTTCTCTCAGTCTAACTGTGTGTTGTTTCTCTCAGTCTAACTGTGTGTTGTTTCTCTCAGTCTAACTGTGTGTTGTTTCTCTCAGTCTAACTGTGTGTTGTTTCTCTCAGTCTAACTGTGTGTTGTTTCTCTCAGTCTAACTGTGTGTTGTTTCTCTCAGTCTAACTGTGTGTTGTTTCTCTCAGTCTAACTGTGTGTTGTTTCTCTCAGTCTAACTGTGTGTTGTTTCTCTCAGTCTAACTGTGTGTTGTTTCTCTCAGTCTAACTGTGTCTTTGCCTCTCTGTTTTCTATCTCTCTGTTTGCTAAGATGGCTCACCGTCCAGGAGTGAAATGAGAATAATTGGCCATTTTGTGTTCTGACAGCTCCTAAGTTGAAAGCTGCAGCTTCAGTAAAGATGGCCGGTTCGGAATTCAAGGACTGGTTTCCTCAAACAGACAGACTCAGAGCATCCTTCATGGCTACGCACACACACACGCACACGCGCACACACACACACACACACACACACACACACACACACACACACACACACACACACACACACACACTCACACATACACACACACGCGCACACACACACACACACACTCACACACACACCTCTCTGAACATTCTGACTCTGAGAGAAAGACCAGACGTATGTGTCCTATACACAGATTAAAAAGCCTCTTATCTCTCTTCTCAGAGGCTTTAAGCAAGGGCACTCTGCTCCCCTGAATAATGTATTCCAAAGTTTCACTTGACTTGTAGCTTTTAATTTAAACCAAGCCATTACCAACTTATTTCAATTAGGTGTAGTACATGACTGAGGAGGGGGTTATGAGTCTGTGAGATCTCACTTTTTGATTAAATAAATGTTTTACTGATTAAATAATTTCAGAATAGTATAATATACATGAAGAAAAGGAGCAATTGAATTAGAAGTATTAAAGAACTCGTTCAGAACAACCAGGGGCATTCTGCATGGTATCAGAGATCCAATCGATGGCTTCTAAGCCTTAATCACATCTAACTTTAATGATAGCCTCTTCTCCTCAATTCTAACTCTTTTCTTTCACCAAATTACTTTTTGGCCATGGCTATATTTCCTCCAAATGTGTCTGTGGCAGTCTCATTCTGGCCTATTGATTGACACAATAGGCTGGTTGAATCTCAGAGGAGAAGACACACGGTACCAGACTCAGGTTACACATACAGCTACAGTACTGCCCCTATCACTGTAGCCCTTAGCTGAGACCCACGCTAAATCCTTCAGGACGAATTCTTATCAATATTGGAGCTAAATTCAGAATAAAACACTGTCCTGATCAGGGTTAAGATTCCTTTTCAACCAGTTTACTCAGAAAGGGATTGGAATTGTATGGTCATTTGTATGCCATGAATTAGACTTAATTTCCCTTCCTGTGTAATAGACCATGACCCTGTGTTCGACATCAGTGTCCCTCTAGCTATATTGGCGAATATAACGAAGAGCCAGTCTCAAATGTGTGTTTGGATCTAATGGTCGATCATTGGGATATCAAGAGATCTCTTGAAAAGCAACCACCAGACTACCCCTTTATCTACTGACAGAGCTAGAGTGCCCTCATGTGGTGAATCCTCCTCCTCGGATCCAGATTTCCGTCCACCAACAGTACACATCGGTTGAGAGCATACTCCATTGAGCTGCAGTTCAATTAACCAGTCAAATTGGATACATTTATTTAATTGACTCTGGTTATCTACATGATCTATTTCAGTGCATGCATTGATTACATCCCCCCAACCATCTCATATATCAGAGTTGACTGCTTTTGCTAAATGACCAGCATTCAGTGGTGTGTTGAGTTTATGCAGTTCCCATTAGTAACAGTAGGTGTCACTCCTCTCCAAGGAGCCGTCTAATCTATTTCAGTGTTAGTGACTGGAAGGCCTTGGGCATTCTAAATGCTGCTGGAGTAGATACAGTGGGACAGACTGGGTTCAAACAAGAGTCGTGTGCATCATAAGACTATGGTATACTCTCTCCTCAAGTTCAAATACCACACCCACACTGTTGAATTGCTATAGCTTTTCGATAGCGTATCTGGTTAACATCGGGTATTTGAAGAGACGGTCACGTTTCAGAATCAGTTGGAGCAACTCAAAATGTGAGGCTACTGTTTCATATGTGAGGTTGAGCTAAACCCCAAACATTAGCTCTGGTAGGTGACAAAAGTCCTCTGGTCTATGACAAGTGTACTTATCACACAAATGTGGTTCACCTCAGCCTATTACAACAACACTGGAATAGAGGGAATACCAGTACACAGACTAGGCTTTGATCTGTGGAGGCTGGTGGAGGCCGAAATCAGAGGACAGGCTCATTGTAATGCATGGAATGGAATGAGGAATGGTATCAATCAGGTCCCCGGGGCAAGCCTCCTCTGGGTTCAACCCTACAGGACAGGGAAGGCACTCAGCAGGCAGAACGAAGAGAGTAATCTCCCTTCTGTCTAGAGCCAACCAAATCCCATGACTATCCACATTTCACCGTGTTTTTTTTCTTCTCTTCTCTGTTGGGAATGTGGGCGTAATATCAGTAATATCTGTAGATGGGGGGTTAGATGCTCTGATGCCTCTGATTATTACCGCTGCACTTCACACAGGCAAATCTAATCTCTGCTTGGCTGCTGGCTCTCAGATGGGATGGGACGGTAATATGATTACATGCTAACTTGTTTAACCTACAAAAGACGAGAGGACAGGACTTTTCGTGTGACTCTGAAGTGGAACGGAGGGATGGTAGGAGATGATAGTTCCCCTCTGCTACACTCTTCCTCTGTCTAGCAGGGTCAGTGAAGGAGGGAGGGAGGATGGGAGGGAGGGTGGGAGGGAGGGATGGAGGGAGATAGTAGGAGATGATGTTTCCCCCCGCTACCATCTACCTCTGCCCAGCAGGGTCAGTGAGGGAGGGATGGAGGAGAGATTGTAGGAGATGATTCCCCTGTTACAGTCTCTTAATTAAGGGTCAGTGAGGTAGGAAGGGAGGGAAGTAGGGAGGGAGGGGAATGAGGGGAGAAGGGAGGGGAAATGGTGGGAGGGAGGGAGGGAGGGAGGGAAGGAAGGAGGGAGGGAAGGAAGGAGAGAGGGAGAGCTGCACTAGGACTAGGACTGGG